>NC_081290.1:144752500-145395000 GCF_030435805.1 Mustela lutreola | reverse complement strand
GTGTATCTTTTGGGGGGATAAACCCTCATCCCTAAGAGGGAAGAACCTATTTGCCCCTGTTTTATTTGCATTCCATGGTGGGGCAGAGACCCAGTGACTTGACTCCTTCAAGTGATGAGCCGATTTGAAGTGCAGAATGCAAGAAGGAGAAGCTGTAGTAGCCCTATGTTCTTAAATATCACCCTAGGGAAAGGCACTCATTGCATTCACACTGAAATGATCTCCTAGGGCAGGCACAGAAGACCAAGAAGAAGCCAAAAGATAGATTCCCCCCACCTTTTTGGCGAAAGGTATAGAAATACGTTTACATTCTCTGTTGAAAGTTGTTGAACAGATGAGCTGTTGTCATGGTTGGTTTTTATGAATGTATTTGATTCTGTGTAATCTATTCTTTTCTTCTTCTTCTTCTTCTTTTTTTTTTTTAAAGAAAGTGGAAGCCCAGAATCTCGTGTTAATGCTATCCATTTCTTGGTACACAAGTTGCCAGAGAAGAATAAAGAAATGTTGGATATTTTGGTGAAACACTTAACAAAGTAAGCCCCTTTGTCTTCTAACTTTCTTTGTTTCACTCTGGGTGCCATGTGGGGTTCTTGGACCGTGACGGTTGGAAGTGGGGCTGTCTACACAATACCAGGGACCACGCCTGGAAAGGCAGGCTGGACAGTTGACTCACTGTGTATGTTTTGGACAAGAACATTGAAATATGATGCTTTTGTGAAGTTGTATAATTATTTGCTTAACATCACTGCCAGCAACTTGGGGTTTGATTGGAAGTAAAAGAAGAGAATTTTATACACTTCCCTGTACACAGATTCTGGAAATGTGATTATAAGTCTGTTAGCGAATTTAGCCTGGTTTCACACCTACCTAAGTTTGAGCATGGCCTTTAAATTAGTTTAATCCAGTAATAGGTAGTTATTTCTTAGGATCCATTTTAGTCTTTTTATTCCCTCTTTAAAAAGTGAGCAAAATCTGATCATTTAGTGGAGAAATTAACCCTTTCTTCATATACAAATGACTCTTAGATCACTGTAGTTATAGAAATTTGGAGGTAATAGGAAGCTGAGGAATGCTGTTTTAGAATGTTTTTAATTTTCTTTTATTATCCTGTTTATTTCATTATGTTTTTATTTTACATAAAAAGAAACTGAAGGCCAGAGGATATTATGACCTGCCAAGTCCAAGTGTCCTACAACTAGTGAAACCATATTTGTTCATTTAGTCAACACATATTTATTGAATGCCTTTTTTAGGTGCTAGTGGATACATAATTGAACAAGATAGACAAATTCCCTACTTTCATGGAGTCCCTTCTTTATAAGAGGGAGAAGATCATAAACAGAGTACAAATAAAAAGACAAAATAATTTCAGGTGATAAGTGATTTAAAAAATAGAATGAGGAGATAGAGAATATATATTGGGTGTGGGACTATAAAGAGTGTTATTATGGAAGGTATCTTGAGGATTAGGCTTTGAATTGAGACCTGAATTAAGCATCAGTGCTTCTGAGAACAGTTGTCTGGATTGCTCACTGCACAATGTATTGGGCCAAAGGGGTAAATGCAGGAGCTCTGACCAAGTTCTCTGTGCTTGTGAAGCTAATTCTTACAAAGGTGCCATATAATCTGGTCATTAGTGGAAGCCAAAGATATAATAGTCTGGGGGAAAAGGGGATATTCTAAGAAAAAAGGAATGGTAACAGAAGGTCTTCAGAGGGACACAAGCCTAGCATAAACATGGAATTATTTAGAAAGCCATTGTGGTTAGAGCAAAGCATCGAGAAGAGAGGAATAGCAGGATGGTAGGCAGGGGCCTCATCCCCTAGAGTCACATCAGATCTTGTTATTTCAGAAGCAGAAATTAAGGACATTTGAGTGTCTTGATTTTTAAGGAAACACACAGCTGTGGAAGATTGTACGTTCCCCAGCTGTTGTCTCTCTGTTAACAGACTTTCAACCCCATCCCCCCTTCCCTACCAGTGTTTCGAATCACTCCAAGCAGAACCTCATGACTGTGGCAAATCTAGGAGTGGTGTTTGGACCAACTTTGATGAGGCCGCAGGAAGAAACTGTTGCCGCCATCATGGATTTGAAGTTTCAGAACATCGTGGTGGAGATCTTAATTGAAAACCATGAAAAGGTAAACTCTATTTGTGTTTTTCCTTAAGGGAATTCCTGGTTTTGGCTTTATCACCATCTGAAACTAGCCTTTAAGAGCGCCCCCCCCCATTAATGATTTTATTATTATTGTGATGATGAGTTTGGTTCTGAGAAGTTCCCACTGAGCTTCTGTCTTCTGGTGGATTTCCATAAATTCTGATATCTCACTGGTTTAAGGAAGAAGCATTCCACCCAGATGCAAATGACAATCTGCAGTATAATATTGGACTGTTTGGATTCTTTGCAGCCTTCAATCCTATCCTTGGATTTCTCAAATTCTATTTCTCTAACTCAGGGAAAATATTTTTGGCAGTCTGTGTCACATTAAACACAACATATAACTCCCCCTTATCTCCCAAATTGTGCTGACAATTTCAGGGGATTCACATGCCTCCCTGAATCTGGGAACCCTAGGTTAAGAATCTCTGGTTTAAAATGAAAAATCTTAGTGACACATCTTACTTGTTTCTCTATAATCAGGGAACTGCAGGAGTTTTCAAAGTAGGATATATTCTTTGAAGAACTTTTATGTAGTTTTTTCTTATTATCATCATAGATCCAGACCTCGGTAATAATTTTCCTCAATTCTTTTAAGATAGGTAATTTGAAAATTGTTAAAATGCTTGGTTACTCATTTGTTTATTAAAGGTTGTTGTAGTTTGTTTTCAGCTGATATGCTGAGCATGTACGAGGTGCTAGGCTATGAAGCCGAACATTGCAGCCCTGATGGAGAGTAGCTCACAGTCTAGGAGGTGGAGCCCCATTTTGGGACTTGTATCCCATAGCCCTTATCTCTGTCTAACCTGTTATATAGTTTATTTATTGTCACAGACATCTGTTTTTCCCTGCCAGATCTTTGAGGCAGAGATTGTTTTTTACACTTAGAATACTACCTGGTACATAGTAGGTGTTTAGTTCATATTTATTGGATGAACTAATGAACTTGGGAAATTTTAAGGGGGTCAGAGGTGTGGGAAAGAGAGAAACAGAGGTGTAGTCTCTATGAGCAAAGCATAGCAAGAACCTCATTGCATTTACTATTTGCTAGAGCAATTGTATCTTGTGTGAATATTGGTTCCCACTGAAGAGTTAAATGTGAAAGCTGGTCAGAGATTTTCTTCCCCAGCATAGTAAAAGTAGCTTGTTTATGGAAGTAAAAATTTGGGTCTTTTTTTGGATTGTTTTGTTTGTTTGTTTGTTTGTTTGTTTTTAGGTAGCGGGTGGTGTTCTGAGCTATCCAGATAGCTTTAAGATGGCTTCTAATCATTTTAGAAAAAGAAATAATTAAGAACACCTGGGTGGCACAATTGGTTAAGTGTACAGCCTTTGGTTTAAGCTCAGGTTATGACCTCCGTGTTGTGGGATCGAGTCCCACATTGGACTCCGTGCTCAGCATGGAGGCTGCTTGAGATTCTCTCTCTCTGCTTCTCCCCTCACTTGTTCTCTCTCTTTCTCAAATAAATAAAAAAAAAAATACATATTTAGTAAGAAAAAGAAATAATTTAACCCACAAGCTTTGAAATAGTGTTTAGTGGTACAACTGTCCTTAGATTAAGTCCCAATTAGGCAACTTTTATACAGTTTATTTGTGAAAATACTGGCTCTGGGTCTTGCTCTCAGATAAAAGGATCTCCATTGAATGTTGTAGCTTCCTATTTTCTTATTTGAAACTGAGAAGATAAGTTCATGATTTTTCTGCTTGGGAATTCGGTAGTGCTATTTTCACCTTGTTAACAAATCTTACAGGAATTTCCAAGTGGCACTGGCGAGCCAATTACAAGAACAATGGCAATGAAACTGGACCCGCTGTCAGAGATTGAGCTCTGTAGAGCCGAGGAGAGGGCTCTCCCTTTTCCCCTCTGCCTTTCTGTGGCTGTGCTAGAGAATGCTATGAATGCATGGCCAACGTGAGTCGACACACTGACTTTCCTATCAGGAAGGGGGCATGTGGGGGATCGAGTTTCAGATTCTCCACTCAGTGTCTGGGTTTAGGTTCGGAAGCACAGGGTTGCTTGGGATGGGGAGCTGTTAGCTTGGATTGGTTCATATTTCTGAGCACTTAATTTCTCCATTTCCTCCTCTTTTCTCTCCTATTTCATCCTTGTCCACTTTTACTCCCAGCTCTTTGTTCTTGCTCAGCTGGACATCACTTCAGAGTCTAGGCTCTGCTATGAGGAAGGATATTTCCGCTGACGAGGGTGGTTTGTGCAGGAAAACTGCCCGTGGACACATGGACCCATAGGAGCCCGAGGTTTCCTTGGCAACTGATCCATGTTTACCACCCAGAGATCTTGTGTTTGACTTGAGTGTGGTGAGGGAGGGATAGGATTCCTCTTAGTAAGTGTTCGAGAACAAAATGAGAGAGAGAGGAAGGTGGATAGAAGGTCCAAAGGAGGAGGCCCCTGGGGGAGGAAAGTGTTCCATAGATAGGGAGGCAGACAAGGGCGATGAGAGAGGGAACGAAGAGTCCTAAGTTCTCTGAAGGGGCACAGAGGGGAAAGTGGCAGTAGAAGGAAGGTCTTTTCTTTTCCTCAGCTACTTATTTTTTCATCTTAGGATCGTGCAAAAATATTGACTCTGACCAGGAACGTCACCAAAGCCAAAGAAGAAATTTTCAGCATGTAATTAAAGCAAGAAAGCTCTAGATTAATTTTAGAGTTAGAAAAAGACCCAAGTTAATCTGCCTCAGAGATCATGCTTTATCCTAGCCTCTTTGCTGTTTTCATAAAACCCATATGTACTCTATAGGAAACTTAATCCACATGTTTTGGCCTCATTCCCACACAATACATTAAGATGTTGTTTTAAAAGAAGCGTTTATGGGCCAAAAATATTATCAAGGTCTTTCTTCCCGTGCGCACCAGAAAATTGCATTTCCCAGGTGGAAAAGGGTACTGTGAAGTTCCCACAGATTTTCCAGTTGGGATTGCGCCTTATAATTTATGAGCTTTATGTAAATATTTTTTCTTAAAGATTTTACTTATTTGAGAGAGAAAGACAGCCTGAGCTTGTGGGGGTGGGGATGGGGGTGGGGGAGAGGGCGGTACCCCAGGGAGAGGGAGAAGCAGGCTCCCCACTGAGCAGGGAGCCTAATGTGGGGCTCAATCCCAGGACCCTGGGATCATGACCTGAGCCACTCAGGTGCCCCATAAGTTTTGTTCTTGACAAAGTATACTTCTTATGGATCAGTGCAGTGTGTTTGTGGTGAGCCCCTGCTTGGAGTCAGATGTGATGTGAGATTTGGGGAAGAGTCCGGCAGGGGAAAGATCTCTCCACCAGTCACTGCAGGATGCCATGGAGACTAGCGCTCTTGGAGCGATGCAGAGACTTTAGAGGAGAACTTATGTCCAACTGTGAGGAATCTGGAATGTTTCCTGACTAGGTGGTTTGAATAGGTTTTGGAATGGAGTTTGAACAGGTGGTGGGGATGTTTTAAGAGGACATTTCAGTATGGGGAAGTCGTGTAATCAGAGAAGTACAGAGGGTAGGCATGTGTTCTGGGAATGCAGCTTCTGTGGGAATAGCGGTGAGGGGCATGAGAGATAGTTGTAAAGAGATTCGGGCCAGGTGTAGGGAGGTTGGGAATAACACCCTAGGACTTTTGGATTTCGTTTTATGGGTATCAAGGCCTCTCATGGTTTTTAGGTAAACTGCTTCAGGAAGTTTAATGTGGTAGCTGGTTAGCAAATAGGAAGTGGGAGAATCCCAGCCGGGTGAGAGGTCAGATGGCTGAGGACTTCGTAGTGAGAATGGGAGTTCAAGGGTAGCGGGCCTCACGTCCTGAGGCCCAGTGGACACAGTCCAGGGGCTGGATCGGTGGGCTGTCTCAGAAGAATGTGTTAGGAGTGACAGTAGGTCACAAATGAGGACCCAGAGCTGGAGGAACATAGGGATCCTTAATAAAAAGAAGGAAAAAAAAATAGGTTCGGGGCAAGAGTTCAGTGTTTAATGTGCTGAATTTTAGCTGTCTGGATGTCTAACAAATAGTTGGAGATGTGGGGCTCAGATTTGTGAGAGGATTTAGTGGCAAGAAGTGTACGATAAAAGACAAGAGATGAGCATGGGAGAGCGTGCTCACTGCGTTCTAGGCTTGGTCTCACTCCATGGTGGGGACTTACCTCCTGTAACCTAAGTGTGTACTTGTGTGTACATAAAACAGATAAAGTTATTTAAATCAGATATGCTAGGTACTTAAAACAGATAGATAAAGTAAAAAAATATATAAAGGTCCTATTGCATGCATATGTAATAATATTCCTTTATATGTGCAGAATTCTTATGACATATATTGTCCCTTCACATCGCGGGAGAAGACTGAAGGGCGAGAGATTAGCTTGTTTATGGGCACCTCGCCGGTGAGTGGCAAGGCTTGGGTTTGAACTCAGGGTTGTTTGACCCCCAAATCTTTGCTTTACCTCCCTAGGAGAAGGTTAAGAGCAATATCCTTGAGAAACACCAAGATTTTTCTCTTAGCGAGAACCCAGGAGCCAGAAGAAATCCAGGCGAGTTTCAGAGTTAGGGTTGTCAGGGGGCCTTGTCAGTGATGCTGGAGCTGTCACTACGGGAGAGCTCAAGTATTTACTCCAAGAGTAAAATGTCTGTTGAGAGCAAGAGCTGACGTTGACGTCAGTGAATGAGTGTTTGGGAATAGGTGATCACAGGTACGGATTTACGTTGTATTTTTCCCGCACGACAGAATGTAACAGAGGAAAAAGCAGACCAGACAGGGAAGGGAAAGAGTAGGGTAGGACTGGCAGCTCCTGATGTGTACTCAGTTTGCCAATCAATCTCAGTTCTAGTTTTCTGTTAGCTAATTTCTGGGGTTGGGGGTTCTTCAGAAGAACTTAGGGATGGAAAGAACCCTCCTGGGAGTTCATCGAGTTTGTCGAAACGGAGCCCGTTCTGCTGTTTTATATCTTTGTAGTGTCATAAAAGAAATTTGTGTTTATAATGTAACTCTCTTCTGGTCTCTTCCCAAGTCCCTGAGGGCCCTTGAAGATTATGAAGACCTTTGGGAATCACCAAAGAAATCATTAATACCAGTGTGGTTTTCTTTTATTAGCTGTCATATTTTGTGATAGGATTTAAATTGGCAGTTCATATAAAGTAAGATATATAATGTTATTCTCAATCAAATCACTTTACATGATATATATAATTTCAATCCAGATTGTAGGCATGCCTTGTTTTATTGTCCTTCGCTCGATTGCCCTTCATAGATACTGTGTTCTTTACGAAGCAGAGGTTTGTGGCAACCACGCGTGGAGCAAGTCTGTCGGTGCCATTTTGCTTTGTGTCTCTGTCACATCTCATGTGTCGGGCTTTGCAATATTTTTGGCTTTTTCGTGACTCTGTTAGTGATGGTGGTCTGTGGTCAGTGATTACAGCTTGCCGATAGCTCAGGTAGTGGCTAACATTTTTTAGCAATAAAGTATTTTTTAATGTATGTCCATTATTTTTTAGACATCATGCAGCTATACTCTTGATAGCCTATACCACAGGGTAAACATAGCTCTTCTATGCCTTGGGAAACCAGAAAATTCACTGGACTCGCTTTATTACAATACTTGCTTTGTTGTGGTGGTTTGGAACCAAACCTGCAATATCTTTGAGGTATGCCTGTATATTTACCTTGTTAAGGATTATAATTGGATTTTCAGTGGGATTGTCCAGATGTGGTGCTCTGGTTGCCTTCAGCTTTGTGTGGTGCTGCGGTTCACCTTGATGTTCCCGGATTCTCTGGTGGTCAGTAGGGCATGAAGTTGTTTCTGAGCATTAGCCTTTACATACTGTAGTTTCTGCGGACCCCGGGGTGCCAAGAGATAATCACATTTTTATTTACATAAAACTTTTCCTCGGTAAAGATTCTGAAAACTTCGTCGAAATAAACAGTGTTGTCTTTGAAATGGGTGTGCTGGCACGCTGTGCCTCATTTTTCCTGGTGAGAAAATGGAGGTGATTTGTGATGCTCACGCGTTGTGGAAAAGGCTGATGTTCCATTCCTGTTCTGAGGTTTCTTTAGTAACCATCTCTGTAACATGTGTTGCAAATTCCTTGAAGAGGTGGTGTCCCTCCAGCACAGAAAAGTAGAGATGAGAAGGGCATAATATACGTTTCTTTTCAGGTGTGCAACACAATCAGACTATTAAATTACATGCACACGTGATGAGTATCAAATGGTACGTGGCATTCCTCTGTTGACCTTGGGTTCCAGTTTCAGACCTACACCCCTGTCTTTGCCAAGATCTAGAAGAATGTGTCCCTGCCCCCAGGCTCTGCGGTGGCACGGATTCCCTCATCGGTCCCAGCCTGCAGTCCGGCAGCAGCCACAAGTGGATTGGGTTCCATCTGGGGCAGCCTGCTCTTCCGTTCCTGTGGCAGCAGAGACCACGCACATCCTAACCCTCTTCTGTGGGCTGATCTCTGTCATTCTTGACTGTAAAGGAGGCCTGAGGAGGTATGCAAACTGTTTTCCTGGAGACGCAAGGAACCCTTAAGTCTTAGAGTGTGCCTGTCATTCAGTGGGAATAAGAAATCTCTCTTTCTCTCTCTCTCTCTCTTTTTTTTTTTTTTTTTGAATTCAGCCTAAAATGCTTCTTGATTTAGCTTTGCTGGCACTGGGTTGCTAGGCAGCACCAGTTTTCATGTGAGAGAAAAATAAATATCTGAAACAACAGCAACAATGGTAAAACTCCGAAGTTTCCAAAAGCTTTATGTTTGCCTGAGTAGTGACGATTTAGTGTAGAAGTCAAAACCCCACGGCAAGAATAGTAGAAAATTGCAGAAGGGTGGCTTTTTCCTTCTTCCAGGTTTCTTGAATGTTGGCATCTTTGGCGTAGCCGCGGAGACTTACTTTACTGTTAGATTTTCTCCCCCCTCAACAGGGCCTTGCATTCTCTGGAGTGTTTAAAAAGGAGCTTTAAAACCACAGACAACTTTCTGTCTGCCTTTCTCCTTCCTCAAAGACAAGTCAGAAAATAATGACGACATTGTCTTCCCAGTTCTGCCGTCTTCATTTAGCTCTGCTGTATAGGAAGTCCCTTCTTGGTGCTGTCGTGTGGCTCTGGAGGGGGCAGGTAGCGTTTTTCCCAGGGTACTAGGGTGGTTTGATAAGAGAAAATTTGAAAGGTTGTTAGTTGACTCCTGATGGCCTCAGAACAGTTTTGAGTTCCAGCTCCTCCTACTTCCTGCTGATTCCTTTTAACAAATCCCCTTTTACTTCTGTCAGTTTAGTACTGTTTTGGTTGCAGCTAAATGATCTTTGGACAGTGTGAGACAATTCACAAGCGCTATACCTGCAATTTGATAAATTTACAGATGCATGATTTATTTGTCAACTTTGATTTAACTCTGTTTATATTTCAGTGCTATCAGGTAGCTTAGGCATGTCCTTGGGGCTGGCTGTTAACTCAGGTCCAGTCTTTTTGGAAACAGATCAAGTGGGTCCAGTCAACAGAGTTTTAGGTGGAACCTGGCATTTTGAGGTTGTCCAAATATGAACCTGTTGCTCTCTTCCCATGATCTTAACTAGAACTTCTTTAACTTTCTTCTTCAATTTTCTCAGACCAGTATTTAAACCAGAAGTGACTTTTCTCTCAACTCTAACATAATTTCTTTTTCTTCTAAGTCATTGTGTTCCCAGTTGTTGGTCTCCAACCTGATAAAGCCATTCCCTCCGCTGCTGCATTCTTACACATCTCCTGGCAGCGTGGGCCTCAGTCTGCCACTCAGTCATGTAGCATTTTAACGTCTGCTCCTGCATGTGCCATACCCTTCCTCCGTCTAGAGCAGTGGTTTTGAAGTTTTATTACATTAGGACCTAGTTTGAAAATTTAATGAAGGCTTTGGGTTCTGTTCCCAGGAAATGGTATTATTATTATAGATACACCGAAGAAATGTAGGCGCAGTTCTAGGAATTTCAGGTTAAGAACCTAGAACCATGGGAAAACCAAGAGCTGCCATATATCCAGGTGAGGTCAGGGTCTGGAACATGTCTTCAGGCCCAGCCTTTCTTGTCTTTTGATGTTGACTTATTTTCCATGTTTTTGCTCAGAAGCCAGGAGGGGAGCGGATAAAGATGTCGCTCATTTCAGATTCACGCTTTATTTAATCAGTGACACTTCGTTGTTTCTGTTCCTTACCCGGGCCAGCCATGAAGGAAACCCTTTATTAAAATACTGATGGCTCAGTTTGGCCATGGAAAGAATGAGCCCACACTGAAAGGCCTTGTCCTTAAATAACGAAAGGCAGCTGTTTTCCATTGAGATGTGCTGATATTCAGACTTCTCCCTGAGTGGGAAGCAGAAGGAACCTGACTTGGGGCAGACTGAAGAAGGCACCTTTGTCCTCGTCAGGTTTTCACAGTGCAGCCTTGTTGTCTCATTTGAATTCCTCTGACTTGCCCTGAAATTAAAACTGTTAATTTTAATTTTAATTAAAACTGTTAGTGATAACTGAGAGCTGACCATGTGCCAGTATTTTAGCTCTTGCCTCTTTAGCATGGCAAACACTAGGTAGCTGTCCTACCTAACTAAATGTTTTCACTAATGCATGGTACCTGGAAAATGGCTAAATTAAGGGTTGACAGTTTCAGCTCATGCACAGTGGGGCATGTGACAGTTCTATTTCTGCTAGGCTTCCATAAATTCTCCAATTTCTGGGACGCCTGGGTGGCTCAGTTGGTTGGACGACTGCCTTCGGCTCGGGTCATGATCCCGGAGTCCCGGGATCGAATCCCACATCGGGCTCCCAGTTCCGCGGGGAGTCTGCTTCTCCCTCTGACCTTCTCCTTGCTCATGTTCCCTCTCACTCTCTCTCTCTCTCTCTCAAATAAATAAATAAAATCTTTAAAAAAAAAAATTCTCCAATTTCTGCCGTAACTAAAAGTCAGAGGAGCTAAAATGTCTACTTGAAGAAGCAGGCCGCTATGTTATATCCTCCAAATTGAAGTCTTGCCGGTAAGTGTAGTGCCTGCTTTCGTGGCTGTGTCTGAGGTCCTCAAGACCACCCCCACGTTCGGGGATGTGCTGGAAGGACACAAAGTTGTGCTCACAGCTATCATCACAGCAGTGGAGTAAGGACACACAGAGAAGAAGACAACCCGGGTGGAGTCTGGAGGAGTCCGCATGTCGTTTGGCTTATGCCCTCCCCTCCCAGAAGTCACACAGAGCAGACTCTTCCTTCAGCCCTGAAAATGTAGAAACATGTGTTTGATACTTCTGTTCAGGAAAGCCCGTTTGAGACCAGTGCCTGTGGGAGCTAGTCACATAGGCATCCTTTGCTCACCATATACCAGAATTCCAGACTCCCAGATGGGAAACAGGTATTCCACATAACCCCCACATAGGCCCACCGTGCCCAAACGGTTTGAACACGAATTCAAACAGTTTGGGCATGGTGGGCCATCCTAACCTTAAAGGGAATGTTTTCTATCAGTTTAAAGAACTGTTTACCAGCCTAGTCCCTAGACACCAACGAAGGGCCAGTTTGGCAAGCAGGCCTTCTAAAGATGCCCATCTTACGCCTGCTGTGTTTATTCTCTTCTACACACTGGGCATCTTCTAACTGCTGGGGTGAGGAGGTTGAGGGCAGGGGTGACTGTGAGTGACTGTCTCTCCTGCAAGGATGTTCTCTGTCTTTGGGATTTAGAGCCTTTTGTCTTTTGCTTTGGAAGTGTCTTCTCCATGCTGTTGGGGAAGTGTGTGTTGTCAGCCCTATTAGGAAGTGCAGGATTAACTTTATTGAGGAGCATGGGAATCGAGGCGAATGTGGTCAGTGTAGGTCAAGTAAATTTCAAGCCATGCAGCCTTATGTCGCTGGACTAATTTGGCCCAGGATGAAAAGTCCTTAAAAGCCCTCCTTGTTTAACTTTCCAGTTGGTTGATTTCTCCTTGAGAATGACCCCACAGGGCAGGAATCAGTTTTGTCAGCTTTATTTCTGTTCTCACTCTTTGGCTCTATCAGGTGCTGTCATTGGGGGCCCCCCATTTTCTCACAGATCAAGGTCCTGCCCTGTCTGTTCTGCCCTCCCTCCTTGGCGTCTGATCCAAACCCCCCTTTTCATGCTGGCTTGGGCTTTGTATTATCTGGCCGATACCCTCCTCAGAGCCGCACTCTTTATTTAATCTTCTGGATTTTTCTCTAGAAAAATCCTTTTACTGAATAGTTTTAAAAAGTTAAAAACAAATATGTAGCCTTTCATGAGGATTCGTTAGGTGAGCTAGTCATCCAATATTAACACTGTGTTCCCCCTCCCAAGTCATTGTTTTTCCTCAGACAGATATTTGTAGTAGTATTGTCTCTCTCTCTCTCTCTTTTTTAACTACCAGTACCATCTAACCCATCGTGATTTAGAGGAAAGGTTTGATTTCCTTTTGTTTATGTCACAGCTCCTCTCTTGACCAGATAATGATGACTTCTATTGATCTTGACAAAGTATTGTTTCTTGTTACCGTAGAGATACAAGTGTCTAGAATTCTGGAGTCTACTAGACTAATCTAGAATTCACTTTAAGTAAAACCTAATTACTTAAAGCTTCTTAAGCAACCTGTACTAAGTCTGGAATCTGCTCGAAAATAATCGAGGGATGTCGATGAATTAAGCTGATCAGTTAATGACTGATGAAGTTAGGTGATGCGGACATAGGAATTTATTATATTATTTTTTACTTGTGTATATATCTCAAATTATTCATGATGGAAGTTAAATGACCTGATATTTGGTGTTGGCATCATTTCTTTTATACACTTACCAATTCATTCAGCAGACATCTATAAAGCTGCTCCTTCATGCCTTGTACTGCGTGGACAGGCACAAAAAATTAAGGGAGTGGGGGGAAGCAGATCTTGCTTTCTGGAAGTCCAGGGTGTAACAAACTCTGACATAGTGGTAGAGTTCTAGAAACATGGCTCGAGGATTGTGTGTTTGGAGTTTGGACCTTCCAGAAGCCAGTAGCTTTCTTTGTCCAAAGCCAGGTTAAAACCGTTTCTATACTCGGAAGACTTATGTAGCAGGCATTCCTTTGTGAATCAATCAGTTGTTTCTTCAGAAGGTATGTACCCATTCCCTTTACAACAGTGACTTAGGCCTGCAGGAGACCTAGTGGATGTAATTATAAAATTTGAAGCTGCTTTTCTGAAGCATCTAGTCTGCATAGGGCAGAGGGTCGGCACCAAGGCCATCTTGAGTACCTGATGTTCCAGCCACTGGCTAGGTCTCATTTGTAGGACCCATGAATCAGCCAGTCAACCCTGAAAGAGTGTGTTTGTTTGTTTGTTTGTTGTCTTTTAGGTAGTATTGTTTTCTCTGCAGTTTACAGAGTTGAAATTAACTTACCCAAGGTCACACAGCTTGCTTTATTCATTGACAGTCTGCCTCATTCCAAAAAGGATTTCAGGCAGTTAAGCCACACAGTTAGAAAATTCCTTGTGGTCTTTCTACTGTCCCAAGAAAAACAAGACCATATTTTTTTCTTTTTAAGCTTAAATGATGCATAGTGTTTCAGTCAATATTAGTACATGGATAGCTCCAAGTTTAAATTGTACAAAAGTGCTTACGTATGTCTCTGTTGGAATGTGTAGGAGTGAGAAAGGAAATCTCTGTATTTGATTTCATAAAGGCATGAGCTTTATATAGTTGCTTGAGACACACATGCCAGTGCCTGGTTGTGTGCATAAGACAGTTCTTATTAATCATCGCACAGCTGGTGTGTTGTTTGTCATCATTATTACTTATTCTTAATTACCAAAAGTGCACATGGGCTGCAGACTGTAGATGGTGCCAAACCAAACCTCTAAAGTGGTTGGACTAATAGGTTTTGAGGGAGATTTATAATCCTTTGGAAATGATAGCAGTGCTGTATATAGTCACATAAAGAAACAGTGTACATCAGAAACTCACACAGAAGCGGGATCATAATCTTAGTGTATGATCTCAGTATCTGCCTCCTGTTCTCTTTAATTTGTTGCTGAATCAACTTTGCTTGTTTTGTATATTGAGAATAGAATTTATTTATAGGCTGTGCCTCTTTTGAAGTAATTGTTTCTCTTTCCCTAACTCAGCAATAAGTGAAAGTGGAGGCATTCTTTCTCCAGGAAAGCCTTTAAACCCTTGAGTTTTCTAGAATGTCATTTCTGTTTAGATGGAAATGCGGGACATGACTACTAAGAGGATTAGTCATCATTTTCAAAATTTAATGAAGGAATTAGGTCATTTGTGCTTAATGTGCTAATAAGCTCAGAGTAAGCTGTACTTACTGATGGATTGATGTGGAAGGGTCCTTGGAATAATAATTGTTTCCTGTGTCTACTCCTTTTATTCCACAATTTCTGTAGGACTGTGTTACCTGCAATGCCCAGGGTCAACTGTGGTTGAACTCTTTTGGAAGTCCTCTGGGTTTTATCCAAATTCCGTGTAACTGAAAAGAAAACTCTTTCACTTGACTTTATTATTTGGATGAATCCAAACTCTTATAAATGGTTTCTAATTCTCCATTGTTTTCTGTTCTTGGCAGCTTTTCTGCTCATTACTGTAGGTCAGTGATTCCTAACCAGTTTTTAATGTTTCATACTTCTTGGAGAATTTGATTAAAGATAACAATCTCGTTTTCTAAAAAGAAAATAATACAAGTGCATATATACCATTTACGGACAATTTGAGGGTATACACTAATACCAGAGTCCATAAGGAACCTCAGTTAGGAATCTCTGCTTTGGGGGAATGAACTTGGGTGATACCGAAATAACGTAATAAAAACATGTGGCTCTTTGACACAACTGGGAGTAAGGAAACTAGTGAAGTTCAGTAAAGTTACAGGCTTCTACATGTGATGGTGTGTTACCTTTTACTTACGTCTTTACCAGTAGTATTTATTGTCTGTTTCTTACCTAAAACAGATACCTCAAACACATGCTCTAAGATAGCAAGCTCAGATCTCAAAAATCTTACAATATAAATCAAAAAATAGGTTAAAAGGAGAAAAGAATAACACCTTGGTATCAGCCAAATGGAAGAAAAGCTAGAGACCAGCAAGTGACATTTTTAAAAACTGGCATGGACCTCATCTGTTTTACTCCTAACTCTGCCTTCCACAAATGCGACACAGAACAGATGCATATGTAATCCTCACAATTCCTTTTTGGAGGGAGGTGTAGAAGATGGTTTGGTCAGCCTTGGGTTAGACTTGCAAATTCCACAAAGGTAGAAGCTCCTCCTGACCACCCTGCTCTCCTAGCCAGAGAAGGAGACTAGGTGGGGTGTGATGCATCATGGACTCCCTCTCACAGACAGCCTGGGGCAGTGATCTCCAGCAAGAAACAAAGTCAGAAAGGAAACCTCAGAATCAAGACTAAATTAAAAATTTAAAAAAGAGCTTCTATAAGAGAAGAACATGGGAAAAGTGAACCCCAAGATTAGAGAGAGGAATACTGTTTCACACCCTGATAGCTTGTGATGTGAACATCTAGAAATCCTCTTACCTGGTCCATCTTCTGCCTGGAGAATGATAGGAAGCGGTGATAGCGGCCACCAAGGGCAGAGACTCCTGGTGGGGGCTGAAGGGCCAGGACCTCTGCTGGAATTGTGGGCAGCCCAGGCAGGGGGACTGAGCACAGACACAGACAGGCATTTTTGCAAAACCCGAGGTGAAAGACCAGGTTGTGCGCAGCCCCAGCCGCACTGTTGCCCTCCTCCTCCTCATTGGTTATGGACCAGTTGTGTCCTCTGAAAATGTTCAAGCCCTAACCCACAGGGGAGGAGCGTTTTGGGTCGGGGGGGAGTCTTTAAAAAAGGGAATTAAGATTAAACAAGGTGGTAAAGATGTGGCCCCCGTCCAGTATCAGAAGGGGAAAGGACACCAGGGATGTGCTTGCACACAGGAAAGGCCGTGTGAGGGCACAGCAAGAAGGCAGCCACCGACAAGCCCAAGAGAGAGGCCTTGGGAGCAGCAGACCCTGCTGGTACCTTGAGCTTGGGGCTCCAGGCTCCAGAACTGTGAGAAGATAGATTTGTGTTGTTCAAGCCACCCAGTCTGTGGGGTTCTGTTGTGGCAGCCCAAGCAGACAAACACACCCTTCTCCAGCTACAGAGCGCCGGGCAGGCAGAACTGTTGTGTGTGGAAGAAGAAAACAGACCCCCGCAACATGGGAAGAGATTCAAGGACGTGTCACCCATGGTGTCGTGGTGTGAATAAAGTGTTGACAAAGCTGCCCATTTAGAACACAAGTAAAATTGAAATCAACCAACCAAAAATACCCACTGTGGAGTCTATATGAATGTATTATTGCAGCAGGAGGGGAGAAAACGTAAACTGTAGTGGAAGAATCTGTTTTGGAAGAAATACTGATCCAAGGAAGAGAAGAAAAGAACTTAGTAAAATTTGTCTCTATAGAAGAATTAAGTAGTTAATGAAATGGGAGTTGAAAAAATAAAATGACTCAGGGATTTTTTTTTTTTTTTTTGAAGGTACTTGTGGAGCTAAGGAAACAGTACACACATACAGTATTTTGAAACAAATGAACAAATTAAAACATGTCAAAAGGAATAGAATAAAAAATTAAATTACGCTCATTCATGAAACAGTCATGGTCAGTGGACGGAGAGAGACAGGCAAAAGAAGTCAAAGAAACAGAGGGAAAAATGACCTGTTAGAGGTCACCATAGCAGTACAGAATGAAATGCATGGAATAGAAATAATCTTAATGATAAAACAGATGATGACTTTTTTCTGAATCAAAGTGAGACCGTAATCTATCTGATCAGAACATTCACTGAATTTCAAGAAACCTTAGTTCTGATTTTAAGTTCTTCAGAATTAACCATATAGAAACAAACTCTGATTAGGTTATTAGATTTTGAGGAAAAATAGAAAACCCATTAGGAGGATTCATCTGGTTGCCTCATATTTTCCTACAGCAGCTCAGAATACAATAAAGCAATGTTTATAGGTTTTGAGTATCTGTTCTTGGCCACAAGGAAACATCCCAAATTTCAAAAGGTAGAAATAACACAGACCGTTTTTTTCCTGATCTGTATAACACTCTAAATCTGGGAATTGGAAGAAAAGAAAAAGGTCCCTGGTCACCTGGAAATTTAGAAACTTTCATGATTCATGGATTAAAATAGAAATTAAAAAGTTGGAGAATGCCTAGAAAAATATCATGAAAACAAGAATATCAAAACCTAAATTTGTGCAGAAATTATGTTCTGAGGGAAATGGATAACCAAGTCAGTAAGAATGAAATAAATTACACTTCCACCCACTTCCCCCCAAATTTGGAGAAATTAAGAAATATAAAAGATGAAATTAATTAATTAGGAAATAAAAGTGTTTTTTTTTTTTTAATAAAGCCTCTTGCATTTTTGGTAGAGTTGGGAACATAAAACAGATTTCCTTGGCTAAGCTAGTCAAGAAAAACGGGTGGGAGAGAAGGCTCACAAATATAAATAGAAACAAATATGGAAATAACCATAGATACACAGTGCACAAAATTTTGAAAATCAGAATAAAATTAGTGAACTAATAAAGAAATGGAAACTTTAAAAGAGCTGCCATCCACAACAAGCACCACACACAGGTATTTTCACAGGTGAATTTTAAACTTGGAAGCAACTGTTTAATCTGTTAATGTTTAAACTGGTCCACACCATGGTAGAGGAGAGTTTCAAATTCTTTTTATGATGCTGGTAAGGCACCAGTGCCGAAGCCGGTTGGAGATAAAGTTGTAGATCAATTTTACTTAAGCATGTTGTGCAGAGACCTTAAATAATACATCAGGAAATAATAGCAATACTTTGTGTAATATTTCAGTCTAAGTTGACTTCATCTCTGAAGTACAAGAGTGGCTCAATATTATGAAATACATTAATACAATATATCACATTATTAAGTCAAAGGAGAAAACCTTATAGCCGATGCCTAAAAGCATGTGACAGAATCTACGTAATTCCTAGGGAAGTATTCTAGTAAAACAGAAATTTGTGGATACTTCCTTAAAATGATCTAAAACTGTGTATTTTATTCCTTAAGTTAGTATTCTGTTTACGTACTGAAACACTTAGAATGTTGAAATTGTGACTTGGCTCACTGTTACTAATTAACTATTGTCCTAGAATTATTAGACAAGAAAAGCGAGAAAGCGATATGAGGTGGTTTGGAAACTGGAAGAGGGAAAGTTTGCATTATTTACGGGTGTGATTGTACACACAGATAGCCCCAGAGAGCAGATTGAAGAGCTCTTATATACACTAAAATGATTCACTGGGATAAAGGATTAAAAGTAATTCCCAAAATCAATAGCTTCCATATGTACTACAAGGCCTCAGAAAATACAGTGGGAGAGCAGGCCCTATTATCAATGTTCTCTGAAAAGATGAATTGCCTGATGTAAGCCTAAATCAAGAAATGAATCACCAGTGTGTAAGGTTACATGAAGAGATGAAGAACACCTATTTGAAGAAAGCTAGAAAGTTCCACCAAGAATTGAGGGAAATCTCCTGGAGGAGGAAATGAGTATATGTGAGCTGGAACAGACTTTTTGTGATGGTTTGTGTGTCCAGCAAGGCTTAGAATGACCTCCTGCTTTGAAGCCATCTCTCTGTTACAAAGGACTCGAAGGATTAAGTGTCAAGATTTTGCAAAAATGTAGAGCATAGTCACTGCTATTGCATGTCCACCATACCTCAGTGCAAGAATCAGAAATGGGTTGAGGGTTCTGCTGCAAGCTTCGAAGATGCGGCCCAAGGGAAAACGTGGTTCTGGGAAAGGGGTGAGAGGGGATCAGCCTCTGGGAGTGACAGTTCTGACAGGAAGGCACAGGGTCCCAAAGGTGGTGACAATGCAGTAAAGGTCAGACACATTCTGTGTGGAAAAACATGGGAAAGTCATGGAAGCCATGGGAAAGTTAAAGTCTGAAATGGATTCAGTGAAGTGGCCACACAGTATAGTGAAGATAAAGCCAGGCATGGGGGTGATAAGGGGTGGATGACCACAGGTTCCATGGTGGGACCATTTCAAGAAGCAACATTTGCCTTGCATGTAAGTGGGCTGAATAAGCCTGTGTTTACAGACCCTCTGGTTAAGACAAAGTTTGTATATCCTATCATTATGGTTGAAGGGAGAAAATAAAATTGTATGAAAGACTTAAAAAAAAAACCAAACAACAGAAAAAAGCCTTCAGTGGCGGGGAAGAGAGTTAAATTATGGGATGGCCATAAGGAGAAATGTTCAGCAACCCGTTAACAAGAATGGACTCATAAGCATTGATACCAAGTATGGTGGACGTGTGCTAAGGTGGTCTAGGCCCTTGGATGCCTGTGGGACCTATGGCTTGATTCTCACCAGTAGAATCTAGGGTGAGGGGCTGTTTTCCCCATGATGATTTTGTTATAGAAGACTTCATGGGAGCAGACTGGAGACAGGTTCTTGGTGGCCTGGAAGAAGCAGATAGCCATGTTGGGCACTGCCTTCAGAGAGGACCTTGGCAAGGCAGAGAACTGGGAGCCTCTAGCCCATGTTCATCAAAAAGTCAGAACCCTCAGTCCTGACTGAAAGGAAATGAATCCTGCCAACAACCCAAATGAGTACGGAAGCCGATTTATCCCCAGTTTGGCCTCCGTAATGCTAGCTGGCAAATACTTTTGATTATGGCTTCGTGAGTTGAGAACCTGAGCAAAGAGGCCCAGTTAAGATGTGCTTGGACTCCTGATTCTTGGAAACTCTGAGAGAGATGATACCTTTCTCATACACATCACGAATCAGAAAATACAGTAGTAGTAAATGTGTTGTTTTTAGGCTTTGAGTTTGTGGTAATTTCTTATACAGCACTAGTAAATGAACACACTGAAACTGAATGATATCTAAAACACTGGTGTGTACTCCCTTACTCTGAATTAAACTTAAAAAATCTCATCCTACTCACTGACCCATCTTTTCTTTCATACCCTAATGACTGTGGTCATCATGGCCTCTTTGGCATTCCTGGAACATGCCAGGCACATTTCTCCCTCAGGGCCTTCATGCTTATTTATTTCTAAGGTCCAGAACATTGTATGTTCCATAGTAAGCATTCAGTTAATAGTTGAATAGTTAAAAATTTCTTGGAAGTGTATCTCTATTAGGATCTTCTGTGTGTTAAAATACGTACCTAGAAATTATGTGTGTGTGTTTTGTGTGTGTATGCAGGCATATGCATAGACAACTTTTAAAATTTTCTTAGAAGAAATCAAAGAAGCTGTTGGCAATGATTATCTTCGAGGGGTGGAAGAGAGGACTCAGTATTTTTCTGGTATTGATTTGTCAGTACCCTCATCAACAGTGTTATTAAGATAGGGACATTATGGTTCATTTATAGTCTCCTTGTTTGACTTAAAGCCAACTACCACATACTTAAATTTACATTATGGAATAAACAAATACTCTTGTTCTCTATCTCACAGTGTAAAAATATCTGTCAACTTGACTCAGCTACTGGAAGAAACTGGAAATTGCTAGAGAGATCAGACTTCAGTTTGAAGAACCTTAATCATGAGTCCGATTCTTTTTTGAGTTTGAGCTCCTTACATTCTTCCACGTCCTTCCATGAATGAAGGCCTAACAGGGCCGTCTTGTCTTTAGATGACAAAAACTTGAAGCAGTGATGAGAGAAGTATTTGTATGTATGACCTACTGAGCATGTTTACGGCAGAGTGCTTACATTGTGAAGTCACTTTGAAAATGATTATTTTGCTTGTATCCAAACTGTCATCTGGTTGTACAGGGTATCAGATGAAGAAATGAAACAAATGTGTCTCTTTATGACAGATTACATAAGGATGACCACAAATTCCTTTACATTCCTTCCATCAAGATAAGAGAATCTGTTTCCTTCCCTTAGATCTTGGTGACCCCTGGGTTTGAAACTCCCAAGGCTTTGGAGAGGGCTGTTATGAAGCAATCAACAAAAGGAATGTCTCACCATTTCACTGAATTGGTTTAGTAACTTCTGTGTTCCTATTGACTTCCAGAAGAATGTTCTTTTAGGTAGAAAAGAGAATATTTTTAAAGGTTACATATTTAAAGAGCAACACATTATCTGCCTATTTTCATACAATTATAACTCTAAAAGTGAAAATACAGTGCCGGCACTGTAGGTGGTTAGTTAACTTCTCATCTTGTTCTCCCTGAGTTGACATTAGTTTATAGCTTTCGCCAGTTGGCTAAAATTTCCACCTAGCCCCCCAATTGTTCCCCAACACACAGACTTTATTATCAGTGGGACTCTTGGGTCTCTTGGAGCAGTGCTCAGTATTACTACTATAGTACCTGTATGGTTTTTTGTTCTGTTTATTTACATATTTTTGCATAGTAGGATATAGGAAAATAAGGGTAAAATGCCTATAGGTGCTGTGGCTCTTAGGAAACTCCAAGGGGGTTAATCATTATGCTCTTCAACAAACATCTCTATATCCATGGCTGAGGAGCTGTAAGATCACTATTTCAGAAGCCAAATAAGGATAACTTTATGTTTAACGAGAGCATTTATGAAATGTTAACAGTTCACGAAGCTTTTTCATATATTATATCTGACATGTTCTTCCACTGCAAAGGGAAAACCAGAATAGGAGTGAGTGGTAAGACGAGATTACTCCGTAACAGTCAGGGCCACCTCTGTGTCCCGTTAACTGTGCATCTGGGACCTAAGGAGAACTCAGAGCATGGCCAACTTGCAGCAGGAATTAAGGGAGCTCAGGTCTCAGCATGGTACAGTGTGAATTTATCACAGGGGGTGGGGAAAGGTTATCCTGTCTTGCAGAAAAGGGTGACAGGTCAGCTTGACATGCTTGTTTCTATATTGAGGAGTCAGGCCCTTGGCTCAAATAGCTTGGCGAGTGAGACTGTCTTTTGGAGAGGGGCAGATTTTTTCTCATTCATGGGCTCATAGGTCAACTCTCCAAGCCCAGCCTGCATGCAGTGTTGGATCCTCTTTTGGAATGCTCCTGGTCTTATATTTGTAGGACTTGGTAAAACTTTGGTGACATGGAACTCCTCGTCTCCCAAATTCACTGCCAAGAGTTATGTAACTTCATTAGTTCAGAAGGTTTAACCCCGTATATTCTGTTGATATATGCCTTCTTAGATTCTTAACCCATTAGGCCTGGTTTTTTTGTTTGTTTGTTTGTTTTTAAAGATTTTATTTATTTATTTGACAGAGAGAGAATGGGAGATCACAAGTAGGCAGAGAGGCAGGCAGAGAGCGAAAGAAGGGAGGAAACAGGCTCCCTGCAGAGCAGAGAGCCCGATGTAGGGCTCGGTCCCAGGACCCCCAGATCATGACCTGAGCCGAAGGCAGAGGCCTCAACCCACTGAGCCACCCAGGCACCCCTAGGCCTGGTTTTAATCTCTGGGCCAAGTACAAGATGAATCCCTCTTTCACATGATAGTGTTTTTAGAATTAGGTGACTGGTAAATTGCATGAGTTTGTGTTCAGTTTCCCACCTTCCTAGTCACATTGTGCTGTGTTTTATAGCAAGTAATATCTGTTTGGTCTTTGTCCACCGTTCCTGCCTCCCAGTTCCCAGAATTCTTGGAATTTCCTGAGCCATAAGAGCAATGGGGACATCTTTGTTGAGTTTGGTCTCTTGTCCTTAGTCCCTGAATCACTTCAGGTGAAATGGGAGTCTTATTATTCCTGAAAAGCTTTCTCTGCCACAACTGAGTTTATATAAACGAGGGGGCTTTTGTAAGGTACCTAAGCATGGGGACTCTTTGCCAGAAGAACCAACAGTGAATAGAGTATTGAAACTTGCAGCCCTAACCCCTGATTTAGGGGTTAAAGAGAGAGGGTGGAGGTTGAATCAGTCACTAGTGGCTAGTAATTTAATCGATGATGCCTATGTCATTGATAATGACTATGCCTTCGTAATGAACCCCAAAGCAGAGCGAAGCCACAAAGCTTCCCATATATCACAGCACCAGATCCCAGACTCTATGAGAACAAAATGCCTTTGTTTGGCACCTTACCCTAGGTATCTTTTCATCTGGCTTTTGATTTACATCCTTTCAGATCCTTTGTAATAAACTGGTAATCTAGTGAGTAAACAGGTTTCCTGAGTACTGTGAACTGCTCTAGCAAATTAATTGAGCCCAAGGAGTGGATCATGTGAATCTCTGATTTATAGCCAGTCAGAAGCCCAGATTAAAACCTGGTCTTACAATCTGAAGCAGGGGTTGGGGGATGCAGTCTCATGGGACTGAGCCCTTAACCTGTGGGATCTGATGCCATCTCAGTATATACTGTCAGAATTGCGTTGAGTTGCTCTAGTGTGGTGCAGTCAGTAAGGAAGGCAGTTGAGATTAACATCTTCCTTGCTCTAGATGTTCTATCTGTCAATCCTGTTGGAGATGTCCTCAGCTTGTCAGTCATGACAGGTGGTGGCTTCACCCAAGCCATACTGTCCACATTGACTACTCATGGCTGTGCCTGAGGCATATGTTCTCATACTGTACTTGTGTGGCTGTTTTTATACAGGTTCAAGTACCGGCCCGACAAGTTTTATCTTTTCAACCCTGTATTTCCAGTCTGTTTGTTTCCAGTCTGCTGAAACCTGCTTGGGCACACTTCTTGCTCCAGAAATTGTTCAGTATCTCTGCAGTTTTGTGTCCTCTGTCTATGAAGACAAGCGATTACTAACAAATACTGAGCTCTGAGGCATAACACTAGAAATGTTTCTCTAGATATATAGTGGGGGTTCTCAATCGCTAGGGAAATTTGGCAATGCGTGGGAACATTTTTGATTTATAGAACTGAGTGGGGCTGCTATGGGTATCTAGTGGGTAGAGGCTAGAGATACTGCTAACCATGCATGGGGTGGTGCCTCCAATAAGAATGATCAGGATGTCAAGGGTGCTGAGGTTGAGGAATCTTTGTCCGTATTAATATAGTTCTTACAAACAGTGTCTGGTGAGCATGATAATTTTAATTGTGTTAATCAGGTTTATTAGCACCTAAGACAAGGATTCTCAAAGTGTGAATGGGGCTTCCCTGAGACCCTTTAAGGGATCTCTGAGGTACCACTCATTCTTTTACAGTTGTAAAGAGGAGTTTTCCAGAGGTGATATGATATCATAATATGGAAACAGATTGAATGCAGAAGCAGATATGAGAATCCAGCTGCCTTCTCTTAAATCTGACATTGAAGAAATTTTTCAAAATGGAAAACAATGCCATTTCTCTCATTAAATTATTTTTGTTTTGGAAAACCATTGTTTTTTCATAAAAGATGTTAATATGTAATGGATGTGTTATTTTTAATCAACTAAAATGTGGTTAAATATTTTTTATAATTTTGTTTCTTAATTCTATCACTAAGAATGTCAGTGGACATAATCCACACAAACAAACATCCATACACTTCTTTTTTTTTTTTTTTAATTTATTTGACAGACAGATCACAAGTAGGCAGAGAGAGAGAGAGAGGAGGAAGCAGGCTCCCTGCTGAGCAGAGAGCCCGATGCGGGGCTCGATCCCAGGGTCCTGGGATCATGACCTGAGCCGAAGGCAGAGGCTTTAACCCACTGAGCCACCCAGGCACCCCACATCCATATACTTCTTTGGGATCCAAAGAACATTATGAATAGTTTTTACTAGTATGTATAAATAGTTCTTACTAGTATGAAGAGGTCCTGAGATGATGAATTTTAAGAAACTTAATTATTTTAAAAATTTATTTAAATTCAATTAATTAACACATAGTGTATTATTAGTTTCAGAGGTAGAGTTATGTGATTCATCAGTCTTATATAATAACCAATACTTATTACATCATGTGCCCTCCTTAATGTCCACTACCCAGTTACTCCATCCTTCTACCCCGAGCCCCTCTGGCAACCCAGTTTTTTTCCCTATGTTTGAGAGTCTCTTATGGTTTGTCTCCTCTGATTTTGTAGTTTTTTTTCCTCCCTCCCTTCCCCTATGATCCTCTTGTTTTGTTTCTTAAATTGCACATATGAATGAAATCATATGATAATTGTCTTTCTCTGGTTGACTTACCTCACTTAACGTAACACACTCTTGTTCCATCCATGTCATTGCAAATGGCAAGGTTTGATTTTTTTGATAGCTGATTAATATTCCATTGTGTGTGTGTGTGTGTGTGTGTGCCACGTCTTCCTTATCCATTCATTTGTCGATGGACATCTGGGCTCCCTACATTGTTTGGCTATTGTGGACATTGTTGCTATAAGCATTAGGGTGCAGGTGCCACTTTGGATCACTACATTTGTATCTTTGGGGTAAAACCTTGTAGTGCAATTGCTGGGTCATAGGGTAGCTGTATTTTCAGCTTTTGGAGGAACCTTCATACTGTTTTCCAGAGTGGCTGTACCAGCTTGCATTCTCACCAACAGTGTAAGAGGGTTCTTCTTTCTGTGCATCCTTGCCAACATCTTTTGCTTCCTGAGTGGTTAATTTTAGCCATTCTGACTAGTGGGAGGTGTACATCATTGTGGTTTTGATTTGTATTTCCCTGATGCTGAGCGATGTTGAGCACTTTTTCATGTGTCTGTTGGCCATTTGGATGTCTTCTTTGGAGAAACATCGATTCATGTCTTCTGCCCATTTCTTGGCTGGATTATTTGTTCTGTGGGTGTTGAGTTTGAGTTAAGTTCTTTATAGAACTGGGATATTTTCCCTTTATCTGATAAGATATTTGCAAGTACCTTCTCGCATTCCATAGGTTGTCTTTTGTTTTTGTTGACTGCTTTCTTTGCTGTGTGAAAGCTTTTTATCTTGATGAAGTCCCAATAGTTCATCTTTGCCTTGGTTTCCTTTGCCTTTGGAGATGTGTCTAGCAAGAAGTTGCTGTGGCTGAAGTCAGTGAGGTTGCTGTCTGCGTTCTCCTCTAGGATTTTGATAGATTCCTGTCTCACATTGAGTTCTTTTATCCATTTTGAGTCTATTTTTGTGTGTGGTATAAGGAAATTGCCCAGTTTCTTTCTTCTGCATGTGGCTGTCCAATTTTTCCAGACACCGTTTGTTGAAGAGACTGTCTTTTTTCCATTGGATATTCTTTCCTGCTTTGTCAAAGATCAGTTAACCATAGAATTGAGGGTCCATTTCTGGGTTCTCTATTCTGTTCCATTGATCTATGTGTCTGTTTTTGTGCCAGTAGCATATTCTCTTGATGATTATAGCTTTGTAATAGAACTTGAAGCCCTGCATTGTGATGCCACTAGCTTTTTTTCTCAGCATTTCTTTGGCTATTTGGAGTTGTTTCTGGTTCCATACAAATTTTAGGATTATTTGTTCAGCTCTGAAAAAAAGTTGATGGTATTTTGATAGGATTGCATTGAATGTGTAGATTGCTCTAGGTAGCATAGACATTTTAACAATATTAGTTCTTCCAATTCAATGTTTTTTCCATTTCTTTGTGATTTCCTTAATTTCTCTCATGAGTGTTCCTTAGTTTTCTGTGTATAGAAACTTTGCCTCTTTAATTAGGTTTGTTTCTAGTTATCTTATGGTTTTGGATGCAATTGTAAATGGGATTAACTTCTTAATTTCTCCTCCTTCTGTCTCATTCTTGGTGTATAGAAATACAGCTGATTTCTGTGCACTGATTTTATATCCTGCTACTTTACTGAATTTCTGTATGAGTCCTAGCAATTTTGGTGTAGGTCTTTTGGGTTTTCCATGAAGAGTATCATGTCATCTGTAAAGAGGGAAAGTTTTACTTTGCTGATTCAGATGCCTTTTATTTCTTTTTGTTGTCTGATTTCTGAGACTAGGACTTCTAGTTCTATGTTGAATAGCAGTGGTGATAGTAGACATCCTTGTCATATTCCCGACCTCGGGAAATTTCTCATTTTTTCCCCATTGAGAACGATATTCATGGTGGGCTTTTCGTAGATGGCTTTTATGATATGAGGCATGTCCCTCTATCTTACACTGGGAAGAGTTTTAATCAAGCAAGGATGCTGTAGTTTGTCAAATGTTTTTCTACATCTATTGAGAAGGTCATACGGTTCTTGTCCTTTCTTTTATTAATGAAAGGGAGCATGTTGATTGATTTGCATATGTTGACCCAACCTTGTAGCCCATGAATAAATATCACTCGGTCATAGTGAGTAATCCTTTTAATGTACTGTTGGATGCTTTAATGTACTGTTGGCTGGTATCTTGGTGCGAATTTTGCGTTTATGTTCATCAGGAATATTGGTCCATAATTCTCTTTTTTGGTGGGGTCTTTTCTGGTTTTGGGATCAAGGTAATGCTGGCCTCAGAAGCAGTTTGGAAAATTTCCCTCCATTTGTAATTTTTGAAACCGCTTCAGAAGAATAGGTATTAATTCTTCTTTAATTGTTTGGTAGAATTCATCTGGGAAGCCATCTAGCCCTGGACTCCTGTTTGTTGAGAATTTTTTTAAAAATTTATTTATTGTTGAGAAATTTTTGATTACTGCTTCAATTTCCTTGCTAGTTTTGTGTTTGTGCAGGTTTTCGATTTCTTCCTGTTTCAGTTTTGGTAGTTTATACATTTCTTGGAATGCATCCATTTCTTCCAGATTGTCCAGTTTGTTGGCATATGGTTGCTCATAATCTGTTATTATATAAGTATTTGTATTTTGGGGGGGTTGGATGTGATCTCTCCTCTTTCATTAATGATTTTGCTTGTTTGGGTCCTTTCTCTTCTCTTTTTGATAAGTCTGGCCAAGGGTTAATCAATCTTACTAATTCATTCAAAGAACCAACTCCTAGTTCTGTTGTTCTGCTCTGTTGTTTTTGTTTCTATTTCATTGATTTCTGCTCTGATCTTTATTAATTCTCTTCTCCTGCTGTGTTTAGGCTTTATTTGCTTCTTTCTCCAGGTCCTTTAGGTGTAGGGTTAGGTTGTGTATTTGAGACCTTTGTTTCTTGAGAAAGGCTTCTGTTGCTATATACTTTCCTCTTAGGGCCATCTTTGCTACATCCCAAAGGTTTTGAACAGTTGTGTTTTCATTTTCATTTGTTTCCATGAATTTTTAAAAATTCTTCTTTAATTTCCTGGTTGACCCATTCATTCTTTAGTAGAATGTTTTTTAACTTCCATGTATTTGAGTTCTTTCCAACTTTCCTCTTGGAATTGAGTTCCAGTTTCAAAGCACTGTGGTCTGAAAATATGCAGGGAATGACCCCAGTCTTTTGGTACTTGTTGAGACCAGATTTACAATCCAGTTTGTGATCTATTCTGGAGAATGTTCCATGTGCAGTCACGAAGAGTATGTATTTAGTTGCTTTAGGTTGGAATGCCATGGATATATCTATGAAGTCCATCTGGGCCAGTGTATCATTCAAAGCCCTTGTTCCTTTTGATCTTCTGCTTAGATGATCTGTCCATTGCAGTGAGTGGGATGTTACAGTCCCCTATGATTATTGTATTGTTATCACTGTGTTTCTTTAATTTTGTTATTGTTTTATATAATTGGCTACTCCCATTATAGTGTCCTTCCTCATCTCTTATTCTGGTCTTTGGTTTAAAATCTAATTTTTCTGATATATAAAGCTGCTACCTCAGCTTTCTTTTGATGTCCATTAGCATGATACATTGTTTTCTACCCCTTCACTTTCAATCTTTAGGTGTCTTTGGGTCTAAAATGAGTCTCTTGCAGAAAGCATATCGACGGGTCTTGCTTTTTTATCCACTCTGATATCCTGTGTCTTTTGATTGGTCATTTAGCCCATTTACATTCAGAGTAACTATTGAAAGAGGAATTTAGTGCTACTGTATTACCTATAAAGTCGCTGTTTCTGTATATTGTCTCTGTTCCTTTCTGGTCTGTGTTACTTTGAGGCTCTGTCTCCACTTAAAGGATTTTAATATTTCTTACAGGATTGGTTTAGTGGTCACCAATTATTTTAGTGTCTGTTTGTCCTGGAAGCTTTTTATTTCTCTTCTATTTTGAATGACAGGCTGGCTGGGTAAAGTATTCTTGGCTGCATATTTTTCTCATTTAGCACCCTAAATATATCTTGCCATTCCTTTCTGGCCTGCCAAATCTGCTGAGGATAGGTCTTCTGCCAGCCTAATGTTTCTACCTTTGTAGGTTATGTACCTCTTGTCCTGAGCTGCTGTGAGGATTTGTTGTCTCTGAGATTTGCAAGTTTCACTATTATATGTTGGAGTGTTGACTTACTGATATTGAAGGGGGTTCTCTGTGCCTCCTGGACTTGAATGCTTGTTTTCTTCCCCAGATTAGGGAAGTTCTCTGCTATAATTTGGTCCATTGTACCTTCCGCCCTCCCCGTTTCTCTCTTCTGGGATCTCAATTATTCTAATATTATTTCACTGTATGGTATCACGTATCTCTAAAATTCTCCCATTGTGATCCACTTAGTTTCTCTTTGCTCTCAGCTTGTTCTGCATCATTTTATCTTCTGTATTCCTAATTCTCTCTTCTATCTCATTTATCCTAGCAGTTAGAGCCTCCATTTTTTATTGCATCTCATTAATAGCTTTTTGATTTCAAATTTGTTGAATTTTAGTTCTTTTATTTCTCCAGAAAGGGATTCTCTAGTGTCTTTTTTTTCAAGCCCAGATATTATCTTCATAATTGTTATTCTGAATTCTAGTTCCAACATCTTAATTATATCTATACTGATTAGGTCCCTGACAGTATTGCCTCTTTCTCTTTTTTGAGGTGAGTTTTTCCATCTTGTCATTCTTGCAGAAAGTGGTTGCTTTTGTATCTGGAGAATTGTGGCAATTCTTTTTTTAGGTCTCTGGTTTAGTTCAGAGGTGTCCAAAATGATTTGATAGCTGTCTACCTGATTTCATGGCACTAGGCAGAATTAAGGCCTCCTACTCCTCCGCCGTCCTGGACTCTCTCCACTGAATTTTAGGAACTTCTGACTAGGTTACATTTTTTCATTTTATATGTGAAGATATCATATCATGAGACCTTATTAGAATCTAGATGTATATATAGAGTGTTGATATTTCCCAGCCTGAAAGGAAATTGAGTGCAGGTTCCTAGTGACCTGTGGTAGTTTCTGGTTATCCTTTTCTGCTCTTCCAAGTGATCACCATTCCTTTAGTAATAAATCTGAGCCCAGTTTGGGATCCCCATTTGTTGGAAGGATTTCCTCTGCTTCAGTTCCTTTCCTTTATTCATGGGTATCTTTTGTTTTTGTTATTGTTGTTTCAGAGTTAGGATTAAATTTTTGAAAATGTCTTCGGCCTTCAAGAAAGCTTTCCTTTCAACTTTCCTTGCAGGACCTCAAACGATGGAAGCGTACATTACTTTACTGAGACCATTTTGATGTCTACTTTTGTGAAACCTAGGTCTGGTATCCAGATAAGGAACAGTGCTATTCCTTGGAGAGAATATGTGGTTTACCCTCTGATCTTAACTTTAACTTTTGAGATTACATTTCATATAGTTAACCAATTCAAAATATCATTGATATCTGTCATATGGATATGTGTTTGGGGTATGTTTACCTTTGCTCCTTTATTCTGCTGTGAAAGTAATGGGGGGGAAAAAAGATCTGTACAGATGAAGGGTGTGAAGGATGTAGTAGTTGCAGGGTGTATTGGCTTATGGGAAGAGCATGGTGTTTGAGATGCTAGACATCATCTGGTCTGGTGCAACCCTTTCAGCTGGAACAGAAAACTGAGGCCTAGATAGGCTATTACTTTCCCAAAATCATAGTATATTTAAAAGCAAGGAATATTATTACTTTATGACCTTTTAGCACTTTATTAGTAATATGATTGTGCATAAGTTTTTTGATCTCTTCAGGCATCTGTTTCCTCATCTGCATCATTGAAATCAAAATAGCAACCTTGGTAGGGTTGTTTATATTAATTTACATAATACCCTTTCTGTTGAAAAATTTCAGACCACAGAAAGGTTGCAACATAATGCAATAAACATTTGTAAAACTATAGAAGTTATTACATTATTATTGTTATTGTTGTTGAATCATTTGAGTTGAAGTTCCATTTCTACATGACCCCCTTCATTTCTAATTACTGTGGCATGTGTCTTCCAAAAACCAAGGACAAATTTAGGAAGTTTGACACTGACACAATGTTGTTATTTAGTGTATTGCAACACTAAGTGTGACCCACAGTCTTAATACATTGAGGCTAACTGGGAATTTGTTGGAATTGAGAAGTTTGGGCCCCATTCCAGGCCTGCTGAATCAGAATCTGCATTTTAACAAGACCCCTGATCTGTATGTGTATGAATATTTGAGAAGCACTGTTCTGAGTAGTCCATATTTATACTTCATTAGTTTTTCCCTGATACTTTTTGTTTTTAATTTAAGTAATCTCTTTGCCCAACATGGGGCGTGAACACATGACCCTGATATCAAGAGTTGCATGCTTCACTGATAGGTTTTATAGAAAAATTTACCCACATGCAGGATCCAGTCCAGTATAATGAATTGTGTTTTAATCATTGATATATCTCTTCAGTTTTCTTTAATTTAGAATAGTTTCTCAGTCTGTCTTTCATGATACTGATACTTTTGAAGAGTATAGACCAGGTGTTGTTTTTAATTTTTTAATTTAAAAATTTTAATTCTAATATAGTTAACATACAGTGTTATATTAGTTTCAGGTATACAATATAATGATTCAACAAACCTGTACATTACTCAGTGCTCATCAAGGCAAGTGTACTCTTTAATCCCCATCATCTATTTTTACCCATCCCCCACTGCCCTATGGCAACCCCCAGTTTGCTCTCTATAGTTAATAATCTGTTGTTTGGTTTGTCTCTTTTTTTTTTTTTTTTTTGTTCATTTGTTTGGTTTCCTAAATTATGCATATGAGTGAAATCATACAGTATTTGACTTTTTCTGACTTCTTTCACTTAGCATTATACTCTCTCGATCCATCTGTTCTTTTTTATGGCTGAATAATATTCCATTTTGCATATATAAATTACCTCCATTCATCTGTCAGTGGACACTTGGGTGGCTTCCGTAATTTGGCTATTATAAAGCTGCAATAAAGTTAGATGTGCATATATATGTATTTTAAAAAATTTATTTCTAAATATTTATTTATTTATCTATTTATTTATTTATTTGAGAGAGAGTGAGGATGAGTGGGGGGCAGAGAGAGAGGGAGAAGCAGATGCCTCACTGAGTATGGAACACATGCGGGGCTAGGTCCCAGGACCCTGAGATCATGACCTCAGTTGAAGGCAGATACTTAACTGACTGAGTCACCCAGGCACCCCAGGGGAGCATATATTTCTCCAAAATAGTATTTTTGTGTTCTTTGGGTAAATACCCAGTAATGGAATTATTGGCTCATATTGTAGCTCTATTTTTAATCTTTTGATGAACCTCCTTACTTGTTTTCCACAGTGATTGCACCAGTTTGAATTCCCACCAGCAGTGCACTGAGGTTCCTTTTTCTCCACATCCTTGTTAACACTTGCTGTTTTTTGTGTTTTTTGATTTTAGCTATTCTGAGAGGTGTAAGGTTCTATCTCATTGCAATTTTGATTGGTATTGCCCTGGTAATTAGTGATGCTGAGCATCATTTCATTTACTTGTTGGCCATATGGTCTTCTTTGGAGAAATGTCTGTTCATATTTTCTGCCCATTTTTAATTGGAATATTTTCGTGTTTGTGTGTTTCACGTTATATATGTTCTTTATGTATTTTGGATACTAACCCTTTATCATATATGTCATTTGCAAATACCTTCCCATTTGGCAGACTATTTTTAAATTTTGTTGATTATTTCCTTTGCTGTGCAGAAGCTTTTCATTTTGATGTAGTCCCAATAATAAATATTTGCTTTTGTTTCCCTTGCCTCAGGATACGTTTTTAGATGTATCTATTTTAGCCATTGCTATGGCTCGCATTAGAGAAATTAGTGCCTGTGCTCTCATCTAGGACTTCTTTGTTTTCACGTCTCACATTTAGATCTTCAATTTATTTTGAGTTGATTTTTGTGTATGGTGTAAGAAAGTAGTCCAATTTCACTCTTTTGCATGTGATTGTGCAGTTTTCCCAATACTCTTTGTTGAGGAGATGGTCTTTTTCCCATTGCATATTCTTGTCTTCTTTGTCATACATTAACTGATCATATAAATATGGTTTTGTTTCAGGGTTCTATCTGTTCCATTGATCAATGTGCCTAGTTTTGTGCCAGTACAATAATGTTTTGATTACTAAAGTTTGTAGTATATCTTGATATCTGGGATTGCCATACTTACAGTTTTGTTCTTCTTTTTGAAAATTGCTTTGGCTATCTGCGGTCTTTTTGGTTCCATACAAATTTTAAGGTTCTTTATTTTAGTTCTGTGAAAAACGCTCTTGGTATTTTAATACAGATTGTATTAAATGTGTAGTTTGCTTTTGGTAGTATAGACATTGTAACAATATTTGTCCTTTCTGTCCATAACCATGGATTTTTTTCCATTTGTGTCATCCTCAATTTCTTTCATTGGTATTTTGAAGTTTTTGGAGTATAGGTCTTTCTACCTCCTTGGTTGAGTTTATTCCTAGGCATTTTATTATTTTTGGTGTAATTATAAGTGGGATTTTTATCTTAATTTCTCTTTTTGCTGCTTCATTATTAGTGTATAGAAATGCAGTGAATTTCTATATATTGATTTTGTATCCAGTGAATATACTGAATTCATTTATCAGTTGTAGTAGTTTTTTGGTGGAATCTCTTGGGTTTTTTACATATAGATCACATCATCTGCAAATAGTGAAAACATTACTTCTTCCTTATAAATTTTGTTGCCTTTTATTTCTCTTTCTTCTCTGATTGGTATGGCTAAGACCTCCAGTGCTATGTGAAATAAAACTGGTGAAGGTGGATATCCTTGTCATATTCCTGATTTTAGGGGGAAAGCTCTCAGTTTTTCACCACTGTGAGTGATGTTAGCTGTGAGTTTTTCATATATGGCCTTTATTATACTGAGGTATGTTCCCTCTAAGCCTACTTTTTTGAGGTTTTTTTTTTTTTTTTTTTTTTTTTTTTTTCCATGCAGGGATATTGTACTTGTCAATGTTTTCTCTGCATCTATGGAAATGATAATTTGGTTTTTATGCTTTCTCTGCTGATGTGATGTATTTTTAAGTGTATTGTTGGATTGGTTTACTCTATTTTGTTAAGGAATTTTGCATCTATGTTCACCAGAGATATTGGTCTGTACTTTTTTTTTTGGTAGTTTTTTTGTTTGTTTGTTTTTTAATCTGCTTTTGGTATCATGGTAATGCTGGCTTCAGAAAGAATTTGGAAGCTTTCCTTTCTCTTCTACTTCTTAAAATAGTTTGAGAAAAGTAACTGGTTCTGGACTTTTGTTTGTTGGAAGTTTTTTGATTACTGATTTGGTTCATTGCTAGTAATCAGTCTGTTCAAATTTTCTTCTTTTTCCTCATTTAGTTTTGGCACATTATATGCTTCTAGAAATTTATCCACTTTTTTAGGTTTTCCAATTTGTTGGCATATCATTTTTCATAATATTCTCTTATAATCCTTTGTATTTCTGTGTATCAGTCATTATTTCTCCTCTTTCATTTCTGATTTTGTTTATTGACCACTTCCCCCACCCCCAGAATCTGGCTAAGGTTTATCAATTTTGTTGATCTTTTCAAAGAATCAGCTCCTTGTTTCATTGATTTGTTCTTTTTTTGTTTGTTTGCGTTTTATTTTTCTCTAGTATATTTTACTTCCTTCCTACTGCTGGTTTTGGGTTTGTTATTCTTTTTCTAGCTCCCTTAGGTATAACATTAGGTTATTTATTTGTAATTTTTCTTGCTCCTTGAGGTAGGCCTGTAATGTTATTAACTTCCCTGTTAGAATGATTTTTGCTGCATCCCAAAGATTTTGGACTGCTGTTTTCATTTTCGTTTATCTCTGTGTATTTTTTGATTTCCTCTTTGATTTCTTGGTTGACATATTCATTGTTTAATATCCTGTTATTTAAACTCTATGTATTTGCTTTTTTCTAGGCTTTTTCTTGTGGTTGACTTCTAGGTCCATGACATTTTGGTCAGAAAAGATACATAGTATGACTTCAGTCTTTATGAATTTGCTGATAAATTGTTTTATGCCCTAATACATAATCTATTCAGTAGAATGTTCCATGTGCACTTGAAAAGAATGTGTATTTTGCTGTTTTAGGACTGAGTGTTCTGAATAAATCTGTTAGACCCATGTGGTCCAGTGCATCATTCAAAGCCACTGTTTTCTTGTTGGTTTTCTATCTTGATGATCTATCTATTCATTGATGTAATTGGGTGTTAAAGTCCCATACTACTATTGAATTACTGTGAATTATTTCCTTTATATTTGTTATTGGGTGCTTTGTGTATTTGATTGGTTCTATTGTTATATCTTGTTGGATTGTTCTCTTTATGATTATGTTATGTCCTTTTTTTGTCTCTTATATTTCTTTTAAAGTCTACTTTGTCTGATAGAAGAATTGCTACCCTAGCTTTCTTTTCACTGCTCTTTGCATGACAACTGCTTTTCCATGTCTTCACTTTCAACCAGCATGTGTCTTTAGGTCTGAAATGAGTCTGTTGTAGGCAGTATTTAGATGGGTCTTGCTTTTTTATTCATTCTATCACTCTGTGTTTTTTGATTGTAGCATTTAGTCCATTTACATTAAAGGTAACTACTGATAAGTATTTACTTAATGCCATTTTGTTACTTGTTTTATGGTTGTTTTTGTACTTTTCTGTTCTCTTGCTCTCTTCTCTCATGCCTTGTTGGTTTTCTTTAGTGATATACTTGGATTCCTTTGTTTTTATTTTTTTGCATCTCATTGGCTTTTGATTTGTGGTTACCATTAGGTTTGTGTATAATGTCTTGTTGCATATAGCAGTCTATATTAAGTTTAAGGTCACATAGGTTTGAACCCATTCTTTACTATTCTTCCCCCCCACGTTTTATATTCACTAATTTTTTTTTCCCAAAAATTCACCCATTTATTTGAAAGAGAGAGAGAAAGAACATGAGAACATATGTGTGGGGGAAGGGGCAGAAGGAGAGGGAGAGAGAGAGAAACAGACTTGCTGCTGAGTATGGAGCTCAATGGGGCTCCAGTGGAGCCAATGGGGCTCAGTCCCACAACCCTGAGGTCATGACCTGAGCCAAAATTAATAGTTGGATCCTCAACTGACTGAGCCACCCAGGTGCCCCAGCCTTGACTTATTTTTAAAAATATAATTTTACTGCTTTCGTGCATTTTACTTTTCTTATTCTTACTTATGGGGTTTCCTTTTCATTCAAAGAGTCCCTTTTAATGTTTCTTGTACACCCTGGTTTAGTGGTCATAAATTCCTTTAACTTCTGTTTGTTTGGGAAAATCTGTCCTTCTATTCTGAATAGTAGCCTAGCTGGATAGAATATTCTCAGTTGCAGGTTTTTTTCCTTTTAGCACTTTGAATATGTTATGCAACTATTTTCTGACCTGCGAAATTTCTGCTGAAAAATCAGTTGATATCCTTGGATTGAGTTTCCTGCATATTTTACTGTTTTCCTTTTCCTTGCTCCTTTTAAAATTCTTTATCAGTATTTTTTTGCCATTTTAATTACTATGTGTCTTGGTGTAGACCTCCTTGGGTTAATTTTCTTGGGGGCTTTCTGTGCCTCCTGGATCTAGATTTCTGTTTCCTTCCCCAGATTTGGGAAGTTTTCAACTTTTATTTCTTCAAAAAAATTTATGGCCCTCTTTCTTTTCTATCTGGAATCTCTACTATATGAATGCTATTCCCTTTATGGTATTGCTGAGTTCCATTGTCTGTTTTCATTTTTATTATTTTTTGTCTCTCTGGTTCAACTGGATTGCCCTGTCTCCCACGTCACTGATGCATTCTTCTGCTGTCTCTGATCTACTATTTATTCTCTCTAGTACATTTTTAATTTCAGCTATTGAGTTCTTCATCTCCGATTGGTTCTTTTATTTATTTATTTTTTTAATCTCCTTGTTGAGCATTTCACTGACATCCTTTACTCCTTTCTCAAGTCCAGTGAGTATCTTTATTAGCATTATTTAAAATTCTCTATCAGGTATATTATCTCCATTTTGCTTCAGTCTTTTGCTATGATTTTCCTTTTCTTTGATTTGGGACATATCAAATCCTTTGTCTCCTTATTCAGTCTAACTCTCTTTGTTAGTTTCTATGTGTTGGGCAATTAGCTATGTCTCCTGCTCTTTAAAGTAATGGTTTATGAATGAGATGTCCTATAGTGTCTTGCAGTGCAATGTCCTCTGTTCACCAGGACATGGTACTTCATGGGAATCTCCAATGTGTATTAATTGCTTGCTGCTGTTATGGCTCATCTGGCTTTGTTCAATCCAGTCATGTGACATGGCTTTCTTTGCCTGTTGTGGGCAGGGTTTGGTCCCTGGGTTGTTAGTGGGCCAGTCTGGGGCTGCCTTGGGCTTGAGTTGAGTCAGACTATGCATTTGCCAGAGGAACAGTAGCACTGAACTACAGGGTGCTTTCCCTGAGTTGTCCCCTGTGAAGCTTTTTTTTTGGTGGATCTGTTCTGCAGTCAGACTTAATGTCTGCAGTTAGAAGACATATCTAGTTATCTTCCCCTCTCTCTCTGGGACAGGAGTCACTTTTCAGTGGTGTTGGCCACTGTCAGGGCTGCTAGCACAGTGCCAAGTTTTTGGCACCACTTTGGAATGGCTGTGGCCAAGGGTTTATTGGAGGAGACAAGGTGCATGGTGACAGCAAGGTCCACAGCAGTGCTCTATGGGAGAGGAACTGCAACAGCTTGGAAAAATTCCTGCTGAGGCTAACTGGGTTATGGGGGAGCATGTCCACAGAACTGTGATGGGGGCAGGGTACTTTTAGCAAGCTAGGTGGAGAATGTTGGCACTGTCTATATATGTCTATATATTTAGGCTGGGAAGCAGGGTAGGTAAGTTGGTGCCACTAGCTCTTTTTTTCTTGGAGAAGTCTCCCAGAGATCCATGTCCCCTCTGGCCTGTGCTCTGATATTAGTAAATAAATCTCCTTCCTGTATACTCCTGTTTTTCAAACTGCTGTTTCTATGCTGTATCTCAGCAGGGTTGTTTGTTGTACTGTCTTTTTAATGGTAGTAATTCAGTTTCATCTTACCCTTTAGCTCCCAAAGCTGAGCCCACTGATTCTTAAAGTTCAAGTGCTAAGCCCCATCAGTTGTACGAAGTTATGAAACAAGGCCCCTTCAAAGCCAAATGTTATGGGAATTCCTCTTCCCAGTGTGTGTTCCCCATGCCTAAGGTATCTGGTGTGGGGTCTGGTCTCTTCCATGCCCACTGTGTCCCTTCATCCTGCAGATAGTCCAGCAAGTCCATTTGGCTCCTGATGGTGTCTTTGCCCTTCCTGCCCTCTTTGGTGTGGCATCTTTTCTACATTTAGCTGTAGAGAGTCTGCTCTGCCAGTCTTTGGGTCATTTTCTGGGTTATTTGCACTGATGTGGGTGCTATTGAGTTGTAACCGTGAGACAAAGTGAGCTAAGGATCCTACTACTCCACCATGTTCCCTGGAAGTCTAGACCAGTTCTTTTATAAAACGATCTTTATTTTGAATCTTTCTTCATGTTTAGGTTCAGGTTGTATATTTTTGGGAGGTAAATGATGTTTATCTCCCAAATGATATTCTAGGCAAATAAGCTGGGATGTTTGAATGGCTGGGACTGGAATCATCTGGAGGCTTCCATGCTCACATCTGGTGCCTAGGCTGGGGTGATTCAGAGGCAAGGCTCCTCTGGGACAATGGAACAGAGTTTCCTACACAAGCTTGTGTTTCTTCACAGAGCATGGCAGCCTAAGACAGCATTCTAGCCACCAAGACAGAGACTGTAGGGCCTTTTATAATCTAGCATCCATAGTTCTATACCATCACTAATGCATATGCTGTTGGTTGGCATGGTTAGGAGTTGCCCAGATTCAAGGGGAAGGGATATAGATGCCACTCTCTCTCTTTTTTTTAATCTTTTTATTTTTTACTTTGTTATTTTTTTTATTAACATATAATATATTATTTGTTTCAGGGATACAGGTCTGTGAATCATCAGTCTTACATAGTTCACAGCACTCACCATAGCACATACCCTCCCCAATGTCTGTCACTCAGCCACTCTATCCCTACCCACCCCCCCCCCCCAGCAATCCTCAGTTTGTTTCCTGAGATTAAGAGTCTCTTATGATTTGTCTCCCTCCCCAGTCCCATCTTGTTTCATTTTTCCCTCCCTTCCCCGACAAGTCCCCACCCCACCTCTCAAATTCCTCATATCAGAGAGATCTTATGATAATTATCTTCTCTGATTGACTTATTTCACTTAGCATAATACCCTCTAGTTCAATCCATGTTATGGCAAATGGCAAGATTTCTTTTCTTTCTCTTTCTTTCTTTCTTTCTTTCTTTCTTTTTTTGGTGGTGGATAGATGCCACTCTTGATGGAAGAGTGTCAATGAATTTGTGATTGTGTTTTAAGAATGTCAGAGGTGATGACTGCCAGATTTTTTAATTGTAAAAATGGGGTTTTTCCCCGTTTTTGTAATTAAGTTATAGCCTCAAACTATTTTTTAAAATATTTTATTTATTTAAGAGAGAGAGAAAGAGAGAGAGAGAGCATGAGTGGGAGAGGGAGAAGTAGACTCCCTACTGAGCAGGGAGCTCAAAACAGGGCTGATCCTAGGACCCTGGGATCATGACCTGAGCCAAAGGCAGGTGCTTAACCGACTGAGCCACCCAGGTGCCCTACCAATAGCCTGAGACTATATAAGAATCCTATTCCGAGGTTGACTTTTATCCGTTAGTGATAGCATTCATTGATGGCTCCCTAACATTTATGATTTGGGACTTAAATTACATAAAGATCTTAAATATGCTCATCATCTCCCAGTAAATAAGCATATAATGATGACAATGTTGGATTTTTGAATAATTTCTATGACAAAGATGAGCATGCATGACCCAATTTGACAGGTACTAAACAATTTATACAGATATAAGTAACAAGCACTTAAATTATTAGAGTGTCAACAGAAATACAGATGAAGAGGTTCTGCTCTCTGTGTGGTTCTGTGGTCGTTTTATCCTGACTGTTGTTTCCTTCCAGTTAAAGGAATGCACTTAAGGCATAGCACCATTCATCATGATTGGAAACATTTGTGTCAAAGCCAGTTCTAGAAGAAGTGAAATCAGTTGAGGGAGATCTTTTCTTTTACACTTCAAACACAAGCTGTTATAACTGAGAATTAGCACGTTCCAAACTGAGGTATAATGCAGGAATGTAAGCATTAACCTTTTTAGCTTCACCTTTGAAGGTGCAGGAACTAGGTAAAAATTATGCTTTCATCATATTTAAGTCTTACTAAAATGAATTGTGCAGTATATCCTGAAGGAGTTGTTATCATGTGCCATTATGTGATTTCCACAGAGGCTTGAGTTGGCGGGGTTAGGGTTGAAACATTGGGCTGCTTGGAATATTCTTAGAATTATACATGAGGGGGTACCTGGGTGGCTCAGTGGGTTAAGCCGCTGCCTTCGGCTCAGGTCATGGTCTCAGGGTCCTGGGATCGGTCCCGCATCGGGCTCTCTGCTCAGCAGGGAGCCTGCTTCCCTCTGTCTCTCTCTCTCTGCCTGTCTCTCTGCCTACTTGTGATCTGTCTGTTGAATAAATTAAAAAATAAAATAAAATAAAATCTTAAAAAGAAATTATACATGAGTATTTTCTAAATTCCTGATTAGAAACATTTCAAGTAGGAGGTGAAAATCTAGCTATATGCAAAGGTGTTTAGAAAACAAATCTTGCCTAAAGCTTATTCCTAACAATTATATATGGCAGAGGTCACCTATCAGTGTAGCTAAGACTGAATACTGGCAAATTCTAGGACACTGAAATCTGTATATTTTTGTAGCCATGTATTGACTTCTTTAAAATGAGACAAATGTTACATGGGGGGAAAAGCTCTGAAGAATAGTCATTAAAATTTTAACAGAAATGTTTCTGTGTGTGGGATGATGGGTGGTTTTTAGTCTTCTTTAAAGAGTTTTCTTTCTTTCTTTTTTTAAGTTTACCAGAAATTCTACAAGGAATATAATGTGTTTTAGTTATCAGTTTTGTAACATGAATAAATTGTACAGTTGATATTTGAACAGTGAGTTTGAACTGCACAGTTTCATTTACAGATTTTTTAAAAGATAAATACAGTACAATACTATAATTGTATACTCTCAATAAAATTTTCTTTAGCTTGCTTTATTGTAAGGATACAGTATATAACACATGTGACACACAAAATACGTGTTAATCAACTGTTTATGTTATCAGTAACAACATAGGTCAAGAGTAGGCTATTACTAGTTAAGGTTTTGGAAAGTCAAAAGTTATATGTTGATTTTTGATTGCCTAGGGGAGGGGAGTCAACACCCTAACCCCCACATTATTCAAGGGATAACTTTAATTTGAAACAAAAAAAAATTACCAATAAAAGATTAAACCAAACTGTTCCTATAAATTTTAAAACTATTGATTTAGTATGAAGACTGATAAACATTTCCTCCCCTGGCCATGCAGCTTCTCATATAGCACCACCATTGACCACCTTCAAAACATGGTTTTGCTTTAGACATATCATTTTTATGAACGTTAAAAATGGAGAGAGAGAAAAAAAGGCTGATGCAATATCTCTTAAATAATATATAGGCCATGCCTGGGGGCATATATACTTAAAAAAGGTTTTAGATGATTCTGATAAATATAATCATATACATACCTTCAGGGGATATTGTCTTCACTGTGATTCAAATCCACACACTTCCTTTTAGAGAATTAATAGGTCTGTGGCTTATTTTTCCTTTCTTAGGACATGGTCATTCTGGCCTACTCAAATGACTAGGGGTCATAGCTTGTATTCCAAAAGAAAAATGTCATTCTCCTTGAAAAGGTCATAAAATGATGAGTGTGTTTACTTGTACTCGGTTTAAAGTGTCACAGGTGTCATAGAAGGAGGGGCCTGCTCTTTGTCATGGCTAGAGCTAGTGCTGGGTTGGTGAGGCCTCTTCTTATGGATTCCCAGGCCTTTGGGGATTGTAGATGGTAGGTTTCCTGTGTTCTGATCCTCTGTGCTGCTGTTAGGACAAAGTGATTTCTAAGGGAGTGTTGAGTCCTGCAAAGATAAAGGATGAAAAAAACAAAAAAAAAATCTGGGAGAAGTGTACACCAAAATTGGAGGAAGAGGAATAAGAGGGAAAAAACAAAAGGAAGGACTATCATGTATGGAGTATGCTTCATTGTTGGTGTAGAGTACCTCTATTTCCTTAATGTTATTCTAGGCTTTCATTGCTGAAAGGAAAACTTTTTTACTTACTGGTTTTTTATTTAGCGAAGAATATTTGGTGGCATTTGGGTTTTGAAAGTCAGAGTTACAGCTGTGTTTAAGAAGGTGTATTCTTCTGACTTTGGAAGGTGTACGCTTGTGTTTCCCAAATGTTTGCAGGTGCAAATTGATAAAACAGCACCTGGAGTGTTTTCAAAGTTTCGCAAACCAGAAAACAACATTTCAGAACTGGGAATATATGTTCACACCATGAGTGTAAGAGCCGTGTAGCTTTGGCTTGATCAGAAGTTTCTCTTGTGAATTGAGTGGGGAGAAAGTTATTTAGGGAGCCTATAAACATTTTATTAATACCATTTAGTTCCCAATATATCAGAGTTATTAATTATTATCACTACCTGTGTCAGTTCTTGTTGAACACCAGAAAAACCAGGGCACAGATGTTGTATGCACACTTAATAGCACTGAAAATATCCATGGTTTGGGGTAGGTAGTTCTGGGGTATGTTTCATTATATAAAGTCTGGTAGATGAAAGTTGTCATTTACTGAAATCTTGAAGTAGAAAAACCAAAGTCAGTTGTGTATTACTCTAGTGCATAGAGTGCTGCAGAAATCAATGTGGTATATACCCCATTAGGACTTGGGAAGGGGTCTGAAAATGTCTCTAAGAAATTAAAGCTAAAGACTTGGAAAGAAAGGAAAAGAGGAACTCTAGCAATTTGATAAAATCCAAAAAAACACACTTTTTGCTTTTTTTTCCCCTCCCCTCCCCTGACTTCCACTCCCCTCCTCGGAGGGTCTTGTAAACCAAAATTGAAGTTGTTTTTTGGAAAAGTTCAGGGCAAGTCAGGGCCACAGTGAAAGCCTGAACCCATAGGATGAATAGGCTGGAACTGGGACTGTCTCCTGGCCCCCCCTCCTTCCCTCCCATTCTTCTTGGCTGCCCTCCCCCCTGTCTTCTGTGACACAGTGGGAGGGGCCTCATGCTGCCTGGAAGCTGGCTCTCTGAACCAAACCCTGTAACCCATTCCAGGGTCAGCCTCACAGATCCCCATGTAGAGGCTTGCATCAGATAACACATATGAAAGCGCTTGGAGGAACTGCAGCTGTATAGCAGAATCTGCCCTGATGAGGAAGCAAGTGAATACAGAACAGTCTGTTGGAAAGAAAGGACCAGAGCCAGCAAGATGGGAAATAGCATTTGGCCATTGAGGCCTTGGTCTGGGAACAAAGTTTGGGTTTACCACTAACTAGTGGTATAAAAATGAGCAAATCTTTGACCATAGGAGCCTCGGCTTGTTCCACTGTGAGATAAAGGGCTTGGCCTAAGTGATAAGTAGGATATTTTTCAGCTCTGAGATTCTGAGTTCTAATGAACCAGAACAAACGTGAAGCATTAATCTACTTCCAGTGTCAAGTCTAAACCCAACTGGTATTTCACTGTCAGCCCCTATTGTCGATTCTAGTTATATTTTCTGCTAAAGACTTGTGTTTAGTCATGGGGTTGAGCTGGTTCAAGGACAGACACCTAGAAGGTCTTCAGAGTTCTCTGTGTAGTGCTCACACTGTATCTGACTTCCAAAGTTTTGTTGTAGATGGAAGGTTCAGGCCACCTTGGTGCCAAGCTAGAGTCCTGCGATCTTAAGGTGATGAAAGTTTGTCTAAACACAGTATAGACTCTGAAGGTTGAAGGAATATCTGGCCATTCTGTAGTTCAATATTGTGGAAAGAAGACTGGAAATTTTATCTCTGCTCCTCTTTGTACATTAAATGTTCCCTGAGGGGAGTAGGCATTGATTTCCAACTGCCTGCTGGCTCTCGCTCTCTCTGTTTATGGGTAGTATAGTTAGGTGAGATCTACCATCATCAAAGAGGACATAGTATGAATGGGGCTTAATGTGATTGGAGATACTGGAGACAGAGCAGCAGAGTGACTAACACATCCATACTGGAGTCAGGAAATCTGGGTTCAAATCTTTGTGGATCAAGCACTTGGTCGTAATAATATGTCAGGCATATATTTCAACTACCCAGTAGTTGCAACTATTATTACTAAAGATGATAAGAATATGCACAGATATTAATAATCTTCCTATTGCAGTAAAGACCAGTGAATTCTTCTGCAGAGACACATTAAAAAAAAAAGAATAATCTCATCCCCCTTAATTTCCTTTAACCATATTACTAGTTAATTTAGTTGAATCAAACGCTGCAGGTTTGAGTTAGGTTTTAAAGCAAACTTTTTAGAAACCATTTTTATTTGCTGTATATCTACAAAGCATTTCTAGCAGACACAGCCCCATCATTTCCATATGTGGCCGCTGGTGGCAGAGCAAGAAGGACTTGGGGAGGTATTTATCTGTATAGCTGAGTCCCATGGGCATAAATGTGCAGTTTGTTGAGTCTGAGGAATCTGTGACTGAAAGGTGGTGCCAGACTTGTGTTTGTGCTGACGCTCAGGAGACCTGAATACGCGCTTGCTTACCTGACATGCCTATGTGTGGAGTTTTGTTTTTTGTCATTGAGTTGTCTGGTTTGAGTTTTTCTTTGTTGTAAAATACGTAGGTGCAGTGAAGAAACTTTCTACCCTGAAAAAAATGTTTTGAGTAGACTTGATCTTTTAGAATTGTTTCAGATGAGTTCATCTGCCCTACAATGAAGGTAGCATGGTGTTAGAGAAGTTAGGAGAGTCCAAAGATTTTGGAAAGAGACGTGGGCAGTAAAGGAATTTGCATCCATATAGTGGTTCTAGAATCAGGAATCAGTGTTAAAGATGCACATCTTGGCCACATAGAATAAGACAAGCAAAATTGTAACTTCTAGAATCAGATGGCCAGAAAACAGGTCAAAACTTTTAAAGTATAAACAGTTTACTGTTTCTTCCTCTCCTAAGTTTAAAAAAATTTTTTTAAAAAGTTATTTCTGCCCCTGGGGATAAAAATATATGTTTATAAAAAATAAAAAAATTAAAAAAAAAATAAAAAAAAAATAAAAAGTTATTTCTGGTGTTTCAGAGAGAACCATGAGAGCGTAACTTTGTAACTTAAAAAACAAACGAGAAAAAGAGTTGAGTACTTGAGTCTAGTGCCTTTTGGCAGGCGAGAATTCTACCCTGAACCGCCAATGCAAGGCTAGTGCCTTTTGGCAAACAAGGTAGATGCACGTGAAAGGTAATGGGTCTTGAAACATCTGGGAGGACCTAGCACACAACCAGGGTGAGTTTTAGGCAGATAATCTTTTATATACATAATCTGAGATTATATAATCTCTAGTTTTACTCTTTTAAAACAGATATAGAATAGTATATAGTTGGTGATTCCACACTGCTCCCCCCCCCCCCCCGCCCCAAATTAAATTTTGTTTTTTAACTGGCAACAGGAGCTTTGGAATCAGAGCTGAGTGGAGATACCAACAATACCATTTTCAAACATAGATTGGAAAAGAGACTTGGGTTCATGATTTAATCTTTGAGACTTTATCATTTTAAAATGTGGGGAAAATGCCTTCCTCAAAAGTTGCGAGAATATTAAAGAAAGCCTACTACCTAGTAGGTGTTTTTTTACATGTTAAATGTATTCAGTGAAAGAGGAGGTAATTTAAATCTCAAATTTTAGTGCAGCAGTGTACACAAAGTCATGATGTGATTCTAGCTGACTTGGGAATTCCATTGAGGAGCTCTATTTTGTTTCTTCCCTTTTGCCCATTGCTGAATGGGTTTTTTCCATAATGTTTTCATAATGTTCAGAATACACAGTGAATTGGAGGAATATTCAAGACCTTAAGAACTTAGAGCACTCTCAAAACAGTGGTTGAGCTGAGTAATGAGGGTCTAGATCCATTTTTATTATCATTATCTACTATATGAGATCTTATTAGAAGTATCAGTAGCTCCATTTTATTTCTGGTTACAGTGGGCCAACTGCTGTACTAAACTTTATAAATGTTTTCTCATTTAATCCCTGTCATAACATGAGATCTAGTTGTTATAGCCCTCATTATACAGATGAGAAGATGAGGTACTCTGTTTTAAGCAGTATGTCTAAACTTCCATAGTTGAGAAGACTTAAAAGCTAGATTAGTGCCTTCTCAAGTTAGCAAATGTGCCTTGGTATCCCCTCATTCAGATGAAAGATTACCTCTTTGAAGTGTTAATACACCATGGAGTTTATTGAGGGAGTGGTCGATATTTGGAATCTTAGAGATATTTTATTCCAATTAGGAGTTGGGAAGGTTCCAAGGAATTGATTGTATATGTTCAGTGTCAGTTTTTCTGAAGTAATTTTTCTGTGTTTTTATTTTGGCTTTGGTCTATCCAACAAAAGTGTAGAGTGCTATATAATGATTGTCTAAATGGGCACTTCTCAGGCTTGGGCTACACAGAAGAATTGCCTGGAAGCTTTAAAAATGGAAATCAAAGGAAAACAAAACATTTCCCGATTCCCAGGTATAATTTCTCCCCAGTTTTATTCAGATATAATTGACATAAAGTGTTCGTTTTAGTTTAAGGTGTACGGTATAATGATTTGATCTATGTATGCACTGTGAAAGGATTACTACAGTAAGTTTGGTTAACACCCATCATCTCACATACTTAAAAATTTTTGTTTCTCATAATGAGCACTTTTAAGGCTTATTCTCTTAGCAGCTTGCAAATATGCAATACAGTATCACTAACTGTAGTCACCATGCTGTACATTCCATCCCCAGAACTTTATCTTATAGCTGGAAGAAGTTTGTACCTTTTGACCACCTTTATCCATTTTCCCCATCCCTGTCCTCCTACCTCCGACAGCCACTAATCTGTTCTATTTCTAGGAGTTAGGGTGGTTTTTTTTTTTTAATTTATTTTTATTTTTTCAAGATTCCTCCTATAAGTAAGATCATAGAGTATTTGTGTTTCTCTATCTGATTTCACTTAGCATAATGCTCTGTGACCATCCGTGTTGTCATATGGCAAGATTTCCTTGTCTTTTTATGACTGAATAATATTCTCTCAGATACTTTGATGTAAACTCAATATTGTCATAAGTATTCCAGAGGCTTCTGGAGGCTCAGCCCTGGAATGTCTCAGATCAGTCCCCCGTGAATATTGGAGTCACACTCCCAGGTCCTGGCTTGCTTCGTAGTTTGACTCTCTAGACTTGAGCTGCTCCACAGCTCACCGCCCCACAATATTCCTACTCATCCTCTCCCCCTGAGATGTGTGGGGGAACAGCAGTCATCAGTGTGGATCTCGGGGGAAGTTCTGTTCGGAAGGTTATTAGCTAGCTATCTAGCATCAGTTCTGGGGATACAACTTTGCCATTGTTTATCCAGGCTTTGGATGTATTGCCTCTGTGTACTGTTTGGTTTCCGATTTCACTACTGTCCCAGAGGTATTTCCCATATTTGTAAAGATCAAACACAGGTAAATCAAGACCCTATTCCAAAAGTTGGCCACACGTGCTGTTTTCTTCCAGTGGAAGTAAGTTTCCCCATCTTTTCTTCTCTTCTTCACATTGTCGTGCATTTTTCAGCCTAACTTCTCTTCTGTTCCCACTACCCCACAACTTTCTTTAATTTGCACAGTGACAGATGGTAATAAATCCAGCTGTGGACAGTAGTTTAGACAGCAGAGGATTTTTTTTTTTTTTTTAAGGCAGATAAGTAATTTGCTATTTGCCAGAGTGTCTGATTGGAACACACAGTCTGTGGAAATATGGTGTTAGCAGGTTACCAGTTGGAGCACTAAATTACATTTTCACTAGCAAATATTTGTCCAGAGTAATTTAAATCATTTTGTATTCCATTTACACATGAGGGGGCAGTATGGTACTATCAAGCAAAGGCTCTGTTGAAATTGTCTATTTTTATTGGTATATAATAGTTTTTAGGTGAGAACTTTTAGTCTCTGCGATTATAGCTCTGCTATGGTTGTTAGCTGTTAAATGTGATACGCATATGTGATACCCTCACTCGTATACCCGGGTCACACGCCTGTTTTTATTTAAAAGCATAAATAATCATTTCCTTGCAGCAGTGGGGTTTTCCCACAGTGCTTTTTATTGTCAGTTTATATTTATGTTTTGTTTAATGCTAGCTAGCTTTCTTCCTGTTTCCTGCTTCCACTTGGGGAGCATCAGCCCTCTTGGAGATGCAGTCTCTATTAGGTTGGTATGTCTAAATATTTTATTTTATGAGTTCATTGAAGACCAAAGGATCTGCAGTTTTGTTGGGGACAGGATGCCTCTGAACCCAGGTCTTGGAAGGTCTCTATATAAATCACCTCTGCACGATAAGCTTCCCTTTACAGATTGCTTTTCTCAAAAGAAAAAAAAAATTGCTAAGCAAAGAAGCAGCACATTTTAATTAATGTTATTATTGCTGATCCATGAGTGACACTGTAAGATAATCAAGGTGCTAATATTCTAGGTTTCATAAATGGAAGGGGAATTATTAAAAGAAGTTGGAAGGTATTAACTGATAAAATCTATAAAGCATTTTATGAAAAATGTACATGGGACTCTGAAAGGTAATTTCATAAGCACAAGCTATTTTTAAATGTGTAAAAGTATTTGCAGTCATATGTTTCTGTTTATGTAGTTAAAAAAAAAAAATTGAGACCAGCATTTGGCATAAATATAACCCTGTATGAAATTTAATGGGGTATTTACTTTTGACGTTTTATCCTGGCTACTTTCTTTGTGGATGGATAGCTGTGGTATTGTCTACACCTGGTAAAGATAATTATACATATTTAGTTTGGGAATGAATTTATTTTGCAATGTAATGATTGGATGTTGCTTTTACTTAATTTTAAGGGGAAATTTGATTTTGAAATCTGATGTTAAAAAAATAAATGAAAGGCTTAGAACCTGTACCTGAAATTTGAAGGAATGGGTTTTTGGCTCTAGCGTGTTTTGGATGAGCCCCAAATCAAATGTTGTTTGATCCTGGTTTAGTATTGCAACACATAGGTTTCTGTTCATTGGAAACGATTAATGTCCTTTATGCTTTGATGGCAGATTTTTAGGACCCTGCCTGATGCCACATTCCCAGAGCCAGTCTCCCTGTCAACATCACCCCCAAATGCTCCACCAAGGCAATCAAAGAGACAAGGCCAGAGGACTAAGAGACCCGTGGCTGTATATAATCTTTGTCTTGAGCTGGAAGATGGTAAGATGTTAATGATATTTTTCTGCTTGACAGCCTGTTGAGAGTATGGTATATCGTATGTCCCCAGGGAAGGCCATGGTTTTCCTTCCTCTGTGACTTAATTCCTTTTCTCCTTAAAATGATAATTTTTGAGATTAACAAGGAGGGTGAAGCTTCCTCGGCAGAGAGAGAATGCGAGTTTCAGGTTTGTGTTTGTATTTGTTATGCATGCTGCTTTTTTTATTTTTAAAAGACAGCTTAAATTTCTTTTTTGGGAGACTTGTGTGACCTCCTGTGAGGTTATATAACTCTGAGACAAATGGAAGGGGAACTAAAATTAAAGCAGATCTTTTGAGAGGAGCTGGTAGTCTAATGTTAAATGCATCTGGATTAGAGACAGAGTCTTCTGTTGCCCTAGAGTTTAGGGCTTCTGCATCTTACTTAGCCCATCTTTCTGATGTTCTTGTGAGGCTAGCATCTCCTCATCTAGCAGGAGTGGTAAAGGGACCTGCCTTAGGGGCCAGGCTGAGTGGAGTGAGCATAAGCTGTAGTGGCAGTCGGGCGAACGGAAGTTCTCCCGTCTCATCCTGGCTGCCACGTTCCTGTCACTCGTTGTCATGCAGCCACATTGTTTCAGCATTGCCAGACTGCCTCACTGTTTAAAGAGAGCTTGGAAAGTGGAATTTGAAATGCTGATCTCTACAAAACAAGACTGTGCCATGTAGAAGTCACCGATTGCCAGTTTGTAATCATGTGGTTATTGGTATGGAGAGGAAGATGATCCTGGTCTCAGAAACTCCAATTTCAGGAGGCATGTCTGAAACGGGGACTCATTTGTTGTGGGATTTCACATTTCCTGAACTTGAAACTCATTGTCATTCTTTTTCTTCTTATCCTTTTTTTTTTTTTTCTTTTTGTTTCTTTCATTAATTATCCTTTCAAGCCATTACAGTTATATCGGTTTGGAAGTTGAAGGTGAATGTCAGAGGGAGGAAGGGAATGAGTGCAGACAGAAACAAATATAGTACCTTCATCATGAGGACCTATATAGTCAGACACGCAGGTAGTTAATATCCAAAGATTGATGAGAGCAAGTAACAACTGACTTGGGAGTCTCCCAGGAGGACTCAGAATGCTTCCTGTAGTAACGTGGGGGGGTGAAGGTGTGCTGGTATTCTTTTATATTAACACATGCATCATTTGATACAACTATTAGTTTTACAATCAGATCCTTCTTTTCCAGAGGAAGAGCCTAAATCCTTAAAATCAACCCATAATTTCAGAGCTTACTTTTAGACATCAGTTTCAACTTCTGATCCTACCTAACTTTTTTGTTCTCTTTTTTTTCTCACCTTCACTCCCTCAACAGAGTTGCTAATAAGGAGTAAAACTGACTGGTTTGAATTGCACCTTTTCTCATATCTCACTTGTCCTCTGGTGGAAGTGTTAATAAATTGTGAAAGAGGCTAATGTTGGGAAGTAGGAAGAGAAAAAGAAGTCAAGGAGATATATCATACATTATGTAGAATAGTATCTACATTGGCTCACTGGCCCTTGAGCAAAACTGAATTGACTATATTTCATAAAGGAAATGACTGAAGAGGGACTGTTTGTCTTAGAATCATATCTACTTTTTTGGTATTTTAAGGAATTAAATCATAATACATGTATACATGGTATACTGGCCTTTTGATCATTGGGTTGCTAAGTGGTTAGTAATGAGTAAGAAGTTGCTGAAGTGGTGTTTGGTGCGTCTTTTATGGGAATCCTCAAGATGGTATATAATCATAGCTTTCCTAGTTTTAGGTCATATAATAATTCTTAATTATTTGATTATAAGGGGAAAAGATTGTGAAATACTCAATTCCTTTAGTCCATTTTTATGTTCATTATTTATATGATGTTTTCTTCTGCATTTTGTACTTTATAACTTTACATTACTCTTGCTTGATTGCAGCCTTGGAATTTGTTGTTGGTGTTGCAAGCTGTCAGAATCAGGAAAATTTGTGCTTTTGTTGTAGAGTGATTTTATTTGACTTTAGAGGTCATAATATAAAACAATTAAAAGCTATTATTTATCCTCCCACCAACACCCCATTAATTGTAGCTAAGCTTTAGTGAAACTCAAGTTTGTGAAGAAGAATTATTTCAGAGAGAACAGTAAGGTCTACATATTGCATTTTCCAAAAGGAGAATGAGTTGTGGATAAATGAAGAGAAAAACTTTTGAAAGAAAGCATATAGTAGAAGGTTACTAAAAAACTGTTATTGAATACCACTTATCATATTGAAAACTTTGCCCCCTTCTGGGGGGGGGGTCTATTTTTGCCATTAAGATGTAGTCTTTTTTCCCCAGTAGCATAAGTTCTGTTATTGTCAACTCAAAGTTTTCAAAAAGTTCATCTTTTTTGTATTTCTTCTTATCAGTGGTGCTAGTCACTTGCTGTGTTTCTCTAGGTTTGGTTAAAGTATGCATTATAGCCAACTTAGGTGGATTATTTTTCTCAATTTTGTAGCTTATATGAATGTGATAGATAATTTAAATGCAAATATGCCCTCTCTCCCATTTATGCACTGTAGTATAAATTAATCTTGACTTAATGAAACCCAGGGCAAATAGTTTTTCTTTCAATTTAGTTGGATTATCTGTCAAGATTCAAGGGACTGGACTGGACAACTGGAGATTTTCTTTAGCCCTATGATTTGGTCACAGATTTGGTATTTGAGTTTGTAGTGTGTTAGTTCTTCTTCTGCCTTGAGTAGGGAATGAAACTGTGTGGCGTAGCAAATAGCCAACCCTGGAAAGCCATCAGAATCGGCTTCAGTGAAACATCAGGGAGATCAAAAAGTCATTATTAGTGAAGAGTCAGCAAGCCTGTTATAGGAGTTGAAGTAGGATAGGCCTAGAAGCAGAGAATTCAAACGGGCATAAAATGAGAGTGAAACCCTCTCCTGTTATACATGACTTTTACTATGATATGTTCAACCTCACTTTCATCCTAATTGAGAGATGACCAATATAATTAAAGACGCCTAATATCTTTACTTTGTTGAAGACTTTAATTGGCTTTGGCACATCTAGTCATGCTGTATAGACAATGCTCATTATTTTTCTTTGTAATATATGATTAAGTGATATTAAACTTACTATTTGCAAAAGACTTTAAGATTCTTGTTAGTTGCTTAAGGATCCTTACTGATGATTAATATGAACTGAAATGGATATAGTTTTTGGCTAGATTTCTTTCAATAGAGCAGCTTTTAAATCTTTACTGAAATTCTTATCTTTATTTTGTAATTATAATACAATAATGTAGAAGCCATATTGTTTGTTTTCATATAGCATTTAATAATCTTCAAAGTTGAGGAGATTTGGCTAAGTCTTTTGTGAAATAGCAAAATATGAGGTAGACCAGAAAGTACGAAAAGGAAAACTAAAAATCAGAGGTCTACATTCATTCTCCAATTATCTTTCTGTGTTTTTATTTTCTTAGAATTAGTAGTAAAGTAACTCTAAACAAGTTCATCATATAACGTATGTTTCTTTTCTCCTGCCAGCTCCATATTTATGTCCTTACTACCACTTATATAAAAAGAGACTGTTTTCTTTTTTTTCTTTCTTTCCCTGTCTTTCTTTCCTTCTTTGGGGTGGGGAGGGGCAGAAGGGAGGGAGAGAGAGACTCCCAGGCAGACTCCCTTCTGAGCACAGAGCCTGACTCCAACTCGGGACTCTATCTCACAATTCTGAGATCATGACCTGAGTTGAAATCAAGGGTCGGACGCTGAACCAACTGAACCACTTGGATGCCCCGAGACTATTGTCTTTGTTGTAATTCTCCCAAATATAAGGAAGGTTCTTGAGGCTACATGAAATATATTCTTTGTTATTTTCATTCATGGCAGAAGAAAAATTTTAAAGGTTTGGGGAGTGGGAGAGAAGATGATTGTCGTCTAAATTTTGACTAAGCTCTCTCTTTCTTTATGCTAGCTCTAATTATAAACAGAACTAGGCATTCACAGGACAAGTTTTTATTTGTATATTCTTGGGTAGTTAGGTAGGCTGTGCCCATCTTTTGTATATGATATAGCAGTTTATTTGTTTAGGCAACTGAAAAAATATGATTTATGGTGAGTTGAAAACAGAATCATCTTGCAAGCCAGTTGGTAAGATTTAATAATATAGAGTAGGTCTTACTTGGGTATTGTTGGGTTGGCACTTTCACACTTGGATGCTGGATGTGCTAACTGCAGCACGTTTTGTTGAATATGTGTTATTGTAGTCCTACAGTGTGACAAGGGTGCAGAGCCTTATAAGCAAAAAGTGAAAATGTAACTGTTGAAAGGGAGATAGATAAACAGTGAAGCATGAACATTTCCCTTCTGTTCTAAGGAAGAACATACTGTGACATGGATCAGTCTCTAAAATTGGACAAATAAGTTGTATAAATGTCCTTTCAGCTTACATGATAACAAGTTGGATTTTTTAAAATGATTACCTAACAGTTAAATGTCCCCTATCAGTGAGAATAATGCTGATGAGATAAATGAGGCACCTTAGGTATGTCAGAAAAAATCTTGTTGAATAATGAGGCATAAGCAAGAGAATAGAACTAAAAAAGTAGGCTACTGTAAGGCCTTTTGAAATGTAGATTTTTAATCCTAAAATATGGAATGCTTCTGGCAGTTTGGAGGGTTTTTTTGCCTCTATCATTTATTAGTGATTTTTCTTATACTGGACACTAGAATCAGACTTCTGCATATCTTTTTTAAAAAATATTTTATTTATTCGAGAGAGAGCGTGCACAGGTGGGGGACGAGGCAGAGACAGAGGGAGAAGCAGGCGCCCTCCCACCTCACCCCCCAGTCCCTGCCAAGCAAGGGGCCTGACGAGGGACTGGATCCCAGGACCCTGAGATCATGACCTGAGCCTAAGGCAGACACTTAACCAACTGAGCCACCCAGGAACCCTATACTGGCTATCTACTGAAGAGCTTTTATAAACTCCGCATTATGTCACACAGTGTTTCAAGGAGTAGATATTCTACTTCCCTTCTGTCACTACATAGTGAAATAATGAAACAGCATGGCAGTAAGGGCCCAGTCCTGGGCTATCAGCTGTGAGGGCCTCGGGAAGCAACTCCAGGGCTGCAGGAGGTGGGGAAGTTTTCCTGGTTTTCTTGAGGGGAGCCATTTTGGCAGTTGGACCGGGAATGATTTCAGGTGAGGGGACTAGCTTGAATGAAGGCATGGCAGCAAAGTTGAGCAAGAACAAGGCAGGGGCTTAAAGAAGAGGCTAGCTTGATCCGAAGGGGACAGGGGTGAGGGGTAGTGACGGGCAACCTGATGAGATGCTGCCAACCCTGCCAAGGTCTGCCTAAGAAAGGAGCAGGTGGTAAGAAGTCTGGGCTGAGGAATTCATATTCTGATTCAACTGGTGGGCAAATAGCTTACCGTCTCTAAATCTGTTTCATTACCTACAAAATGGGAGTTACCGTAATGTCTACTACTGTGGATGGTTGAGAAGATTTTAGGGGGTTAATACACTTAATATAGTGTCTGGCATATAGTAAACGCTCAAGTACTGGCTTTTTCTGTTCAGTATTGTTGTTAAAGCCAGAGAAAGGTGCCTTATAGTTAGAATGATAAGAGAAGTTACTATTTTTTTCAGCAAGGGAGTTGTAACATGGAAAATAATATCAAAAGAAGTTTAATGGGACTTAATTTGTCTGTAGGAATCAGGAAGATTGTGGCAAAGGCTGGTTAAGTAGTTTAGGCTCAGAGTGATGTGGTCTTGAACCAGCACTAGGGATGGAAGATGAGTCTGGGAGAGATATTCAAGCACGTTGAGGGGACTTCTTAACTGACTCAGTGTGGAGGATGAAGGCACATAATCAAAACGAGGTCTTCAGCCATGTGTTACGCTCATAGATAAAGGTATCATTGCATTTATGTCTTGGGTTTTGCCTTGAGGATTTTTTTTTTTTTTTAATATTTAGACCACCTTTCCATCAAGAGGAAGGAAGTATCTCATTTTGTTAGCATATTCAATACATACTGCTGTATGTAACTGTTTTGGAAAATAGGTTTGGTAAAAATAGCATTAAATGTATTAGTATAAATATTGTATATGGAAAGTCAGTTTCCATACTGCCTATGGAAAGTCAATATTAAGAAAATATTAGAATTTTCTGAATATTTTAAGAAGAACTATTAAATAATACAAAGTGTTACATCTTCTTAGAGAAAGAATAATCTCACAACTGTGAACAGTGGAGAACTCCTTTTTTCCCCTCTACTTTACCTCACAGGTTTATAGCCTCATTCACTCAAAGACTGGAGGGTACAAGATGGGAGAAAAGCACTACACTAACAGGCGCTCATTTCAGTAGATGTCAAAGGTGGATAGCGGGCAGTCCTGGCAGCTATGTACTCTCTGATCTCAGTTCCCAAGAGAGCATCTTCAGAAATTGCTTTCATGAAAACATGCTTTTGTAAGTGAATTGTAACTGCTCCGTCCTCCCTCGATGTAAGAAGAACCACCGTAAAACCATTGTTGATGTGAATCTCCAGTGACATTCTACAGCTATTGACATTTTCTTGTCGACCTATCTGATCAGCTTGACACAGAATTATAACCAGCCCAAATAACTGAGCACAAACAGATCTTTGGCTCAAGCTTGGCAATCTTCTCTCAATTCTTATCATTTTTTTGGCATGACACTTCATGGATGGGCTCTAGATAATAACTTCCTGAGTGCCAGGCCTCTTGCCATCTCTCCAGAGCAATGTTATGATTCCCTGACATGGAATTACTGTATTGTGAAGTTAAATCTAAGACCAGGCTTGACTCCGTGACAGTATATGTAGACAGATTATTTCTTAACTCGATTTTACAATGATGAGATCAATGGGTTGGAAAAAGCAGCCAGAAATTTCAGGGCTGTAATTGAGTTGTGGTGTGCCCATTAATCATGCAAGCTGCCTCCCCTGCCTTGGCGTCTCCCCAGAAGCCTCCCAGAAGCTCAGCCCCCCTAATGTTAGTGACAAAGCACACGGCAACTTCTTATATGACTTCCTATATAATCTTAACTCTGCTTCTGTGTGGGATGAACATTTCCCCTTTTCTCTGGAGGGAAAAAGCTTATTTAATGCCTTCAAAAAAAAAAAAAAATACATAGCTGCTTCTGTGGTGAAAATAAGTTCATGGCAGGTAACTAGAATTTATAGAAGAGAGAAAAATTCTTTAAAGCTGTCTCCCTGTGGTGTGGGTTTTTTCTTCACTTCTAATAGCTTTTATTTTAATTTCTAGTTCTGAATTCAAGCAGCTGTCATTCTCTTTATAGCCCTTTTTGAAACTCCTACAGCGTAGGAGGTAGCCGGGCTGTCTAAGAAACATCTTTTCAAACCAACCAAAGTATTGTTTATCCTGAATGAAATAGAATTTTTAAGGCTGTCAAGAGTGAGTGATTTGAAACGTTTTCTTTAATAGCCAGGAAGATGAGCAGAAATTTTGAAGGGGAGGAAGGTGTTATCTCAACGTGGCCAATTCCAAGTAACTTCTATTACTCAGAAAACTCTTTTGGACCAAGATAAAAGTTACCACGAAGTAAGAATGTTGTCTACAATTAATATAACAAAACAAACCTGTGACAGCTCAGTTTTATTTCCTGAATCCATACCAGCTGTTGAGGAAAAAGAAAGAACGTGAGATGGAGTCAACAGTGGAGAATATTCCTATGAACTAGTCATTTCTAATTGCCTTTTGTGAACTCTGAGTAGCAGCTCTGCTGAGGGTTCATTCCACTTTCCATGGCATTGCTGTGTACCCTCTGCACAATATCTAGAAGGAGTTCAGTGTCACCCTTGGATGAAAAAAAGAGTCTTCAAACCTACTAAAATGAATTCTTGGGCTGGCATTTTGCATGTACTAATATTTGCTCTCTAAAATCAACAGCATGGCTTCTCGAGCTTCAAATGCGATGATGGTCATAATTTTATTTTTCTCTTCAGGTCAGAAGAGAATAGTACTTTTTAAAGTCTTTGTTGATTATCTTATTTTTAAGGTATATATTTTCTCTCAAACATTTTAATTGTTAATGCAAGAGCAAGATGCAGAATTTGGAGGGTGATGATGGTGAACAGTTACATATGCCATTGTATGCCAGACACCGTTTTTAGCAATGTCTGTCAGATAATAGATAAAGCTCATAACCGTCCAAGAGCTGCTTGAATTCAGAACTAGAAATTACATTTTGTGGTTCAGGAAACTGAGGCCTGGGGTCAGGAAGGCACCCAAGTCTTCCAGCTGGCCAGTGCAAAGCCAGGACTGAGCCTAAGCAGCACGATCCCACGGTCTGGTCTGGCCCCTTTCCTCCCAGCTGGCGTGTGGAACACAAGTGTTGCAGCGAGAGCTCCTCTTCCCGGAGTCCGCACACATGGCCTGTTGGCCTCTGACTCTTTCAGAGATACTTGGTGCATTTCAAACAGTGTGTCGATTTATTCTTTCTCAACTTCAGGAATGATTCTTGGTTTTTCCATTAAAAGCCAAAAAACCAAAAAACCAAGGGCATTGTTTCCATGTACTGGATTCAGAGTAATGGTCTCGGTGGAGGAGGTGAAAGAGAAGAGGCAGAGATATGTATGGTTTTAAATCTGGGACACAGTGGCAGAAATGGGCTCTCCAAAAAAGAGAGAAAGGAAGCAAGCAGGCAAGCAAGAGAGGGAGGAACGTGGTGGGGGGAGGAAGGCAGGATGGAAGAAAAGGGCGAGGGGTGTGCCTGGGTGGGCTCAGTTGGTTAGATATCTAACTTTTGATTTCAGCTCAGGGTCCTGAGAGCGGGCCCTGTGTCGGGCTCTGTGCTGAGCGTGGAGCCCGCTTAAGATTCTTTTCCTCTGCCCCTCCCCTCTGCTTGCTCATGTCCTCTTTCTCTTAAAAAAAAAAAAAAAGGAAAGAAATGGGGCTCATTTTTATGGAAAATGGGGAGGGGAAAACACTCATTTTATTTCAGTGCTGTATTTGTTTTCTTGTGGATTATGCAGCCATTTACCTAAACAGACCAACAGCCCATTTCATGTTAGCTGTTGTGCGGATGTCTCAGGTACCAAACTGTGCAGCAGGTTGTCATAGTAGTGGAAAGGGAATGCAATCAGCAATGTAAAGCTGCCTGAATATCCTGGATTCTGCTAGTATTTTTTCCCCTCCTCTTTCTTCCTTCTATTAAAAAGAAATCTAAAAAAAAAAAAAACCCAAAAACGTAGATAACGCGTTCCCTGGTTGGAAACACCAGAAAGTATAGAAGGATGTAGTGAAAAGTCTCCATTCCACCCCGTCAGCTCGGTTCGCACACCCTGCGGCGTCTGCGCAGTGGGTCTGTCTGTGATCACTGATGGTCATGGCTCGAGCCACATGAAAGTGCCAGCTTTGGGTTCCACAGTTATCTAATCTCGGCCATTTCAAAAAGAGTTTCTCATTTAGTAGGTCAAAAATACGTAAGCCATCAGAAATTTCATGCAGTTCAACCTATAGTTTCTTAAATCATTTCAGGGTGGAGACCCAAATTGGATTGCTAACTACTGTTGTTGGAAGGGTTGTACCATTTGAAACTGCTGTTCATGCATGTCAAAAATGATTGGAGAGCCTCAGTTTCCCATGGCTGAACCTGTGGTTTCTCATTTATCCTTCCAGAATTCTTTATGTATTTATAAGCAAATATGAATGGAGATTCTTCCCTACTTTCTTATGCATCCAACAGCCAGGTGTACCTAATTAAAAAAATATTAAATAGACTCATTTTTGCTTTTCATATTGCTACAGAGCTCTCCTTCCCTGTTTTTCACTGCTGTATAGTATTCTGTAGGTTCTGTTGTACACATGTACTCCTAAGAGAGCCTTGTGTTCCAGAGTCCAACCCAAGTGGATAATGCAAACCCCTTACTAACCGCACGCAGGCTTTAGCCTTCCAACCATAACCAGAATGTTTTCACAGAGATAATATACATGGTATGTTTTTGAGTGAATAAAGCAGGCTATAAACAGAATTTCCAAAATGATCTCACTTGTAAAGGAAAACTATGTCAAGAAATGTAGAAGCATAGTCATAAATCTGGAAGAATATGAATCAGTTATGACCTTGGTTATACTTAAGAGGTGAGAGTTGAGGTTTTCTTCTTTATTCATATCTGTGTTCTTTTTTCCTATATTACTTGTTACACATTCCTTGTGTAATAATACACATATTCCTTGTTATACACAGGTATTATTTATTATACACATATGTACATATTATTTTTATACACAGTGTTACATACACGTTCATATAAATACAAATGAATACACATGTGCCACATAAATATATCTGTATTTAAGTTAAAGAAGTTTCAGCTTAACACTGATGCAAGTTGTGCTTGGTATTTGGTGTGCTGGGTGTAAGTTTAAGGTTCAAAGTGGAAAGAATGAAGCAGGTCCCTAGAAGAGGGTTCTGCAGCCGCTCTGGCATGAGTTGGTGTGGACAGACTTCATTGGTGCCACATTGAGAATGGATAGCTCTTGCTGGTTAGTGGTTTTCTGTTTGACTTCATATATCTTTCATCTTCCACTTGGGTTGCTCTCTGAGCCACACTGTGCAAGCATTTTGGGGATCACTATCCCTGGAAAGACTTAGGTAGCAAAGAGTTTTATTGACTGGTAGAATTGCTGTGGTCAAGTTTGGATTTAAAGTAATCTGGATTTAAATCCTTGTACTCTTTCTGTCTTTTATGATCACGGCAAATTCTCTTCTAAGCCTCATGAGTTTGGTGCAATAAAATTTCACATGGATTTTTTGCCAAGAACAAATGAGCTGATAGTTGTAAACCGCCCAATATTTTGCAAATACTCAAGAGTTTTAGCTTAGTTTTCTCAGGGCCTGCTGTATGAGGTAAAGGGCTTCAAGTATATTTTCATAGAAGGTAGACTTCCAAAGAGAGTGTAACTCCATCTCTTATTTTTGCCAAGCGTAATACCTAGGCATATTGGTTTCTAGTGCCTTAATCCACCATTTGATGATAATTAACATTCCTCAGGGGAGAAGAATGGCAGAGGAGGAGGGCAGGTAAATAGCTAGGAGTCCAGCAGCCCTCACTGTCTCAGCTGGGTTGGAGTTTGTGTCCTGAGCAGTGATCTAAATTTCCTGAGCTGTCCAAGTGTCAGCTTTCCTCAGAAGTTTATGGAAGACAGTTTGATTCAGTATCTGATTACTTTTTGGTTCCTCAGGATAATAGTACATGGTTGTTATATTTTTTGTTTGTTTATGTAGGCAGAAATCTGAGTCGGTAAATAATACTTCAGGACTGTTGATGATGGTGTAAAAATGCTCTCAGGCTTTACAGAGTAAAGCAATTTGCTTTGACTTCTATTGACACGGCAAGTGAACGGGTCTTATTCACTTTATAATTGAATTGCTCCAGACTTCCATCGACCTTTGCAAGTCGTAGAGGTGGTTCCTGGCGTTGTAACCTAATGCCCATTAGCTGCTGCTCTAATGTTATAATGGGGTTCGTGTTTTATGTCGTGTGATACTAACTCATCAGCTTGTCCTCGCCTATGTGGTGGGTATATCCAGGCTGTGTAGTAGTTTTGGGGGGCGAGCATCATCCTCAAGTTTTTCAATCTGCAAGCAATAGAAAATAGAATTTGCCTAATAATTTTATGGTAACTTCATTACACCTTTTATGCCTTGATGTGACGCATGAATTCATAGTTCAGGAGTTGCCTTTTTCCCTCTTATACAAGTGTTTTGGTAGGTGCATATCTGTATGTAGTTTTGTTTTGTTGTGCTTTTGGAATTGGGAGTCGGAGGCTATTCTACTGAGATAACCTTTCCTAGACACAATTTCAGATAAAGAGATCGTATTACCCAAGTGGATGATTCCCATTTAGCCACTGAGTGTCATTAATCTGCATGTTATTTAGCTTCATTAAGGATTCTATTACCATTTGTCTTGTTGGATGAGGGCAAAATGAAATGAGGGGACCTGGGACATTTTGCCCCCTGCCCAGCATGACGTTGACTTAACTTGTAGCAGAACTGAGAATTGGGTAAGTGGGACTTTAGGAACCTTTCCTTCCACTCGGCAGTGATAACCTGTCTTAGGGCACTCCCACTGTGGAGAAACACAATTAGCTTTCTTCCCCAATGGGCATTTGGCAGGGTTAATCTCTTCTGCCTCCTCCCCTTTCTTTCCTAATGTAAGACTTAGGGAAGACTTTCTGATCAAAGAATCTAGACTGTTTTCTAACAGAAATCATTTACCACCTACTACTCTAGGAACACCTAAGAATTCCCTTTGAAAGGTAGGGTTGGATTTGCTTTTTTAACAAAAGATATCCAATTACTGTAGGAATTTTAAAAGTTCGATTTTAAAGTCAAACTTTGAGTTTCCTAACCTATCTTGATTATTCTAATTAGTTTAAGAAAGGAACTCTGTGTGTGTGTGTGTGTGTGTGTATCTACATTTTTAGTTAAGGAAAGCTGATGTATAAGATAATATGATGTAGTTCTTCTGGTTGAAGTTTGGAGGAATGGATAAGAATAAATATCTGGCCTGAAAAATATATCAACTTTAATTTTTGTCTTGCTTTAGACTTTTTCTTTTTATAGATCTTGCCTGTTTAAGGGCACTATTGATAGTGTTTCATAAAGCAGATTATCTCAGGTCTTTGGCTATTTTGGGTACAGTAGACTGGCATATGGGAAGATGTGAAGGGAGTGCCAGGTTTCCTTTGGCTCGTTAGGTATTAATTGGGTGTTGAATCTGACCCTGACCCTTCCCAGCCCTGCTGCTCACAGACCGCTCTGCTGTGCATCATTCCTTCTGTTTGTATACCACAGCTTCCAGTTAGAGAAGGTCATAGAAATCCGTGAAGTTCTGACCCAGCCAGCCATTTGAGTAGGTTGTGAAGAAACAATCCTGTTCACTTTTCTTCAGCAATCAAAGAGTTGGCTACTAGGATGAAATCAGTGTTAGGCAAACCACCTAGGCAAAATAGGCTGTTCCCTTATTTTTACCATTTTCCTCAGTCATGGTAAATTTGGGTATCTGGCCACACTCATGCCTATACGTCGGTAATTACGGGAAAGCTAGTGCTAAGGACAAGAGATGCAAAAACAAAACACTGGATGAAAGCATAATCTTGCCTTTGGAGCAGGCACGAGTGATAAGCTGTTCTGGAAGTCATGCTTCTTACTCAGAGGTGAGTAAGGTATTAATTGGGCTAGATATTAATTAACAGGTATTAATTAACAGCTAGAGAATGTTTCACTGTCTGTAATGATTTTACCCAGTAGTCTGAAAGCAAGTAGGAATTACGACATGCATCCAAGACTTGGATAGAAAGCATGAGTCCATGGGCAACTGGGTTGTCCTTGGATGTCCTTGTTAAAGGTAGAATTCTGTTCTAGATGGGTTGTTTTTCTGCTCCAGTATGACAGTTCTAGGATGTCTCATTTCTCACGAGTCAAGTAGCAGAGTTTGAACGTGTAGTAAACACATTTCAGGGAAGAGCCTTGCCTGACGTATGCTACAGTTCCCATGCACTGGATCCTTATTGAATTCTCTGATCTCCGTTTGCCTTAAAATTCCCTTATTAGTCCCCTTCTCATCTTTATGGAAATCAGCGGAAAAATTCTTTCTTCCTACTGTTCCATATATCTGAAGCTTCTCACCAGCTCCTGAACCTATTTATCTTAATTTACGTAGGTCACTTCCATATTTGTTATCTGGTTTTGACATGGTAAAATACGGTGACTCAGACTTTATCTTAGCGAAGTAGAAATGATGTCAGAAACTATAGGAAATGAATTTGGGAGTACTGTATTTGATACAGGGCCCTCCTTTTCAGTACATGTTATGTCCTGGGCAACATTAGAAGGAAAGATGGCTATGGCTCGAAAGAGATTATATTGATGTCATAATATCTGCTACATGGTGGAAACTAGGGCAGCCTGAGTATTTCCTGCTTCGTTCAAAGGTTGTGTTTTCAACAGGCTTATATAAGTTAGCAAAACAAACAAATGAAGCTCTCTTCCTACTGCAGCATTTCACTGTCACCTCCCACCCCCTCCCCACTTATAGCCTCGTCCCATCAAATTCATTCCCAAAACTATTGTCTGTCGGCTACTGTGACAGATGTTGATTCTTGAGGGTATCCTCTCTCCCACCTGCTCAGCCCTCCTCGGCTTCAGTCATTAAGCCTAAATGTTTGGAGCGTGAATCTACCTTGGTGCAGCATCATTAGAGAAGACACACCAGTTGGGCAAAGAGGTCAAAATACTCTCAGCTAGACCGTAGTGATTATTATTGGGCAGCCCTATTTTAAAAGATGGAAAATACAGAATGACAGGAGAATGGATCCAGGCACAAGGGGAGAGGATTAACCACAGCAGCTTTGTTCACCCCCCGAGGCTGAGAGTGTCCGCCTAATTTTGGTTGAAATCAACCTTCAGAAGTTTAATAGATCATATTTAGTCGTCAGACCTATTTCTCTGTACTTAAGGTGAGTTTTTATTTGCTGAATCACATTTTCTCATGGATTTAACACTGTGATTTTTGAGACTTTGTTTCTCCTGGAAAGTCTTAATGCCCATAAATATTAATGATAATAGTTAAGGATATTACCTTCTTACCTTGCAATATAGCTTGCATTTACTAATTATAATATACAAGTAATTCCCCTTACGTCATGCACTAAAAATAAAAAGTACATCAAATGTATTTCAGTAAATTTTAATTTTATTGAGAGTTTACTGTAACTAAATTTTTTAAATTCACATATAATATATTATTTGTTTTAGGGGTACAAGTCTGTGATTCGTCAGTCTTACACAGTTTTTAGCACATACCCTTCCCAGTGTCCATCCCCTAGCTACCCCCTCCCCTTCCAGCAACCCTTAGTTTGTTTCCTGAGATTGAGTCTCTTATGGTTTATCTCCCTCTCTGGTTTTGTCTTGTTTCATTTTTCCCTCCCTTCCCCTATGATCTCCTGTCTTGTTTCTCAAATTCCTGATATCAGTGAGATCATATGACAGTTGTCGTTTTCTGATTGAGTTATTTTGCTTAGCATAATAGCCTCTAGTTCCATCCACATCATTGCAAGTGACAAGATTTTGGTTTTTTAATGGATGCATAATATTCCATGGTATATATATCACATCTTCTTTATCCATTCATCTGTTGGTGGGCATCTAGGCCCTTTTCATGGTTTGGCTATTGTGGACATTGCTGCTATGAACATTTGGGTGCATGTGCCCCTTTGGATCACTACATTAGGATCTTTGGCCAGTAGTGCAATTGCTGGGTCATAGGGTATCTCTATTTTCAACTTTTTGAGGAACTTCCATGCTGTTTTCCAGAGTGGCTGCACCAGCTTGCTTTCCCACCAGCAGTGTAGGAGGGTTCCCCTTTCTCCGCATCCTCACCAACATCTGTCGTTTCCTGACTTGTTAATTTTAGCCATGCTGTAACTAAATTTAATTTGATCATTTAAACAGCCATGATGACTCTCATTTGACTATCAGTATTTTGGAAAATTGCCTGTTTAAATATGGCATAAAAATGTTCTGAACCTTTTTTGTTTTCCAATAAATATTTTGGATCTCTAAAGTTTGCTTTCGTTTTTTGTTTTGTTTTGTTTTGTTTTTTTGGTGTGTTTCACAAATTTTGATGTGAAATGTTTTTATTATCATTGAATTCTAAATCTTCTTAAATTTCCATTATAATTTTCTTTTAAACCATATTTAGTTTACCAGCATATGGAAATGATTAAATCTGTACTTTTGTTTATGAAGTTATAAATAGTTTGCAATTTTAATCTGAGATGACAGTATGTATAATAGTCAATCTTTGGTATTTAAGACCTTAGTCTTGCTTCAAAAATATTCTGTGTTCTTCTTCTTTGTTGTTGTTTAAGTGTCACTGACACAAAATGTTACATCAGTTTCAGGTGTACAACTTTATAATTCGACAGGTCTCTGCCTTGTGCTATACTCACCACAAGCGGGGCAGCCGTCTGTCACCATACCCTGTTATTAAAACATCATTGACTATATTCTCCATGCTGTACGTTTCATCCCTGTGACTTACTCATTCCAGAACCAGAAACCTGAATCCCCCAGTCCCCGTCACCCATTTTTCCCATCCTTTTACCCTGCTTCCTTCTGACAGCCATCAGTTTGTTCTCTGTATTTATGGGTCTATATCTGCTTTGTTGTTGATACTGTTCTATGTGTTTTTTTTTTTTTTTAAATTATTTTATTTTTTCAGCGTTCCAAGATTCATTGTTTATGCACCTCACCCAGTGCTCCATGCAATCTGTGCCCTCCTTAATACCCACCACCAGGCTCACCCATCCCCCACCCTCCTCCCATCCATAACCCTTGGTTTGTTTCTCAGAGTCCAGTCTCTCATCGTTTGTCTCCCCCTCTGATTTCCCCCAATTCACTTTTCCTTTCCTTCTCCCAATGTCCTCCGTGTTATTCCTTATGCTCCACAAATAAGTGAAACCATATGATAATTGACTCTCTCTGCTTGACTTATTTCACTCAGCATAATCTCCTCTAGTCCTATCCATGTTGATAAAAAAGTTGGGTATTCATCCTTTCTGATGGAGGCATAACACTCCATTGTATATATGGACCACATCTTCTTTATCCATTTGTCTGTTGAAGGGCATCTTGGTTCTTTCCACAGTTTTGGCGATTGTGGCCATTGCTGCTATGAACACTGGGGTAGAGAGGGCCCTTCTTTTCACTACATCTGTATCTTTGGGGTAAATACCTAGTAGTGCAATTGCAAGGTCTTAGGGTAGCTCTATTTTAAATTTCTATGTGTTTTTAAGATTTTTTTTTTTTAAGATTTTATTTATTTATTTGAGAGAGAGAGAAAGAGTGAGAGAGAGCATGAGATGGGAGAAGATCAGAGGGAGAAGCAGACTCCCCATAGAGCTGGGAGCCTGATGTGGGACTCGATCCCAGCACTTCAGGATCATGACCTGAGCTGAAGGCAGTCGCTCAACCAACTGAGCCACCCAGGCACCCTTTTTTTAAGATTTTTTTTTTTAAATTATTCATTTCACAGAGAGAGATACAGCGAGAGAGGGAACATAGGCAGGGGAATGGGAGAGGGAGAAGCAGGCTTCCCACAGAGCAGAGAGCCTGATGTGGGGCTTGATCCTAGGACCCTGGCATCATGACCTGAGCCGAAGGCAGATCCTTAACAACTGAGCCACCCAGGCACCCCATGTTCTATGTATTTTTAAAGAATATGTATCCCATTTATTGCCGTGTGTGTGTGTGTGTGTGTGTGTGTGTGTGTGTGTGTGAAATAGGTCACCTCGGTATTGTTGACTGTGGATATCTTTTTTTTTTTGGCCTGCCTGATTAGCATCTGAGAGTAGTATGTTGAAATCTCCAATTACAATTGTTGATTATTCTGTTTTTCCTTACAGTTCCACTTGTTGCTTGAAGCTGTATCCTTAGGTGCTTACCTTCTTGTTAGATCATCTTGTCCCTTTATCAGTATAAAATGACTCCCTTCATCTCTCCCCCTTGTTAAGATCATTATCTTTTTTTTTAAATTTTTTTTTTTTTTTATAAACATGTATTTTTATCCCCAGGGGTACAGGTCTGTGAATCACCAGGTTTACACACTTCACAGCACTCACCAAAGCACATACCCTCCCCAATGCCCATAACCCCACCCCCCTTCTCCCAACCCCCCTCCTCCCAGCAAACCTCAATTTGTTTTGTAAGATTAAGAGTCACTCATGGTTTGTCTCCCTCTTATCTTAATATTTGCCTATTACTTCTGTTATTTTTTTTTACTCTCAGCCTTTTTTTTAAGCATTTTTTTAAATCAACACACTGCTGGATTTAATAAAATACATTTGGGCAGTCCCTGCCTTTTAACTATTGAGTTTAATCCATTTATTTTATTGTATTTACCATTATGTTAGGACTTCTGTCATTTTATGATTTTTATTTAATAAATTTTGATACTTTTTTTCCTTGCCTTTTCTTTAAAAAAGCAAATGTTCTTTTGTTTCCAGTACTGTTTTTGTTCCTAAGGCGATTGTTCTAATGTTGGGGCACATAATCTCATTTATCTCTTGATATCTTAAATTTAATTATATGTGTTTCTCTCACCACGCCTAATAAGACAAATTATTTAATGCACTCTTCTCTGTCTCTGGGTTCTCCTCCCCAGTCATGTTGATATTTTCCAAAATTTTTGTTCTGGATCATTATTATTATGTTTTTACCTTTTGTCCTAAAGTTTTTATAAGGTAATAATAGACATTATCAAGTTTGTTGAACATACCATATTACTTCTTTAATTAAACAATTGAGTGTTTTCTTTAAGAATGTTATCAATGCAGTTCTTTTTGTGGCAAACCTTGTGTATTTTTATGTTTAATAATACGTTTATTATGGTCACATTTGAGTGGCAGTTGGCATTTTGAATATATAATTCTTTGCTCAAAATTCTTTAATACTTTAAAAATATTACTTCATTTGTGCATGCAGAGTTGCTGTTGAGAAGCCTGATGTCAGTCTGGTTCTTTTTTTGTAAGATCTGCTTTTTATATTAGGAAGCTTTTTGTTTCTGTTTTTTCCTTGTATTTGATATTCTCAAATTTTGCAATAATGTATTCTATATGCATTCTTTTCTCTCTCTCTCTTTCTTTTTCTTTTTCTTCCTTATTCTAAAATTTTTAATTTTAGTTACCACACAGTGTTACATTATTTTCAGGTGTATAATACAGTGATTCATTAATTCCATGTCACCCAGTGCCAATTTCACCCATCTCCCCACCCTCTCTGGTAACCATCAGTTTGTTTGCTGTAGTTAAGAGTCTGTTTCTTGGTTTGTCTCCCCCGACCCTTTTTAAAAATCTTTGCTCATTTGTTTTATTTCTTAAATTCCACATGTGAGTGAAATCATATGGCATTTGTCTTTCTCTGACGGTTTTGTTTTGTTTTTTACTTAGTATTATACTCTTCAGCTCCATCCATGTTATTGCAAATGGCAAGATTTTATTCTTTTTTTTTGTAGCTGAATATATATATATATATCCTCTTTATCTGTTTATCAGTTGATGGACACTTGGGCTGCTTCTATATGTTGGCTATTGTAAATAATATTACTATGAATATGGAGGTGCATGTATCCCTTAGAATTAGTGTTTTTGTGCTCTTTGGGTAAATAGTGTGATTACTGGATTGTAGGGTAGTTCTATTTTTATTTTTTCGAGGAACCTCCATGCTGTTTTCCACAGTGTCTGCACCCATTTGCATTCCCATCAGCAGTGCAGGAGGGTTCCCCTTTCTTCATATCCTCACTAACACCTGTTGTTTTTTTGTGTGTGTTGTTGATTTTAGCCATTCTGATAGGTGTGAGGTGATAGCTCCTTGTACTTTGATTTGCATTTCCTTGATGGTAAGTGATGGTGAATATCTTTTTTTGTGTCTGTTGGACATCTGGTTGTCTTCTTTGGAGAAATGTCTGTTCCATGTTTTTTGCTCATTTTTAATTAGATTATTATTATTTTTTGGATATTGAATTTTATAAGTTCTTTATATATTTTGGATACTAACCCTTTATCAGATGTGTCATTTTCAAATATCTTCTCCCATTCCACAGGGTGCCTTTTAGTTTTGTTGTTTCCTTCACTGTGCAGAAAGTTTCTATTTTAATATAGTCCCAATAGTGTATATTTAGTTTTGTTTTTCTTGCCTCAGGAGACATACTTAGAGAAAAGTTGCTTTGGCCAATGTCAAAAAAGTTACTGCCCATGTTTTCTTTTAGGGTTTTTATGTTTTCAGGTCTCTCATTTAGGTCTTTAATCCATCTTGAATTTATTTTTATGTATGATATAAGAGAGTAGTCTAGTTTCTTTCTTTTGAATGTTGCTGTCCAATTTTTCCTGCACCCTTTGTTGAAAAGACTATCTTTTGCCCTTTGGATATTCTTTCCTGCTTTGTTGAAGATTAATTGGCCATATAATTGTGAGTTTATTTCTGGGTTTTCTCTATTACTCCATTGATCTGCATGCCTATACCATACTTTTTGATTATTACAGCTTTGTAATATAACTTGGAGTCTGGAATAGTGATGCCACTAGCTTTGCTTTTCTTTTTCAAGACTGCTTTGGCTATTCAGGGTCTTTTGTGGTTCCACACTAATTTTAGGATTGTCTGTTCTAGATCTGTGAAAAATGCTGTTGGTATTTTGATAGGGATTGCATTGAATCTGTAGATTAGTTTGGGTAAGTGTAGACATTTTAACAATCGTTTTTCTTCTAATTCATGAGCATGAAATATCCTTCCATTTTGCAGTATTTTTTTTTATTCCCTTGTTTGGCACTCTGAGTTCTTTGGATTGAGGTCTCTGAAGTTCATTTAATTTTGAGGAATTGTTGTTTTTTCTTTAAGTATCCCTTCCTCTCAATTTATTTCTTCTTTTGGGGCCTGGATGTTGGCAATTTCACATTCATTCTATATTACAAAGCTCTAAACATCTGAATTTTTGTGCTTGTTGAGTTTGCTATCCTAGCTTTCTTTGTGCTCTAGAAATTGTATAATTCTGTCATAAAGGAGGATTTTGTGTGTATACTCATGGTTGTGGTGAGTTGGAATCACCTCTCTCCTGTTTTCTCCTACCTCTCTGTCTGGTTCTTGCCTCAACCTAAGTGCTTTGGTTGGGAGCTAGGTCTTATTATTCCTGCCAATAAATCACATCCTATGGGGTGGGAGGGTTAGGAATGTCAAATCTAGTTTCCCAGGCAAGTGGGGAACTCAGTCATAGATTTCAGGCCTCCATTTAGTGTGGAGAGTCCTCCCAGCCCCCAGTTCCACATGGAGAGCCTAGCTCTAGCCACCTGCCCCATGCATAGTGGATTATAGGTGTATTGTACTTGGGACACCTCAGGATTTTTAAATGTCTGTCTGGTTCTGCTGATTTCCACAGGTCCTGGAGCCAGTAGTCCTTCAGTTTATGCTCCCACTGACCTCTGAAACTGCGTTCCCTTTGTTTCACAGATAAGTTTAACAAAAATTAGAGTACAGTTATATCTTTTTATTTATGTATTTTTAAAATATTATTTTATCATTTTGTTGTTGGTGGTGGTGGTGACAGCGTATGTGGGAGGGTAGGGTGGGTTTCCACTTAAAATTTCATTGCTCTCTTGAGTGGAAATTTCCTGACCAGCCTTTATTATGTAAGTGTTACCGTGGTGTTTTAAGTGTAGTTACTTTGCTCTTAGCAAATGCTTCTTTGACCCTAGTGATGAACTGTTTGATATTTAGAAGTACCTATGATTTTCCTGACCTGACAGGGGGCATATGTGTGGGTCAGTGGAGCGGCAGCAGTGGTCTCATTAGAATGAAGTTCAGTTAGTACGCTGGATCCTTTCTCTGCATTTTTCTTTCCCTTTCTTCTGTTCCACTTTCCTTTTCTTCCCTAACTCCTTAACAGTTAGGAAATACATTTGTGAGGAAGACGAGAAGGAAATGCATGAAATGGAAGGGAAACCTCAAAGCCTTGTTCCCTCCGATCATGTAAGAAGCTCTTCTTACATGAAATGACCAGAAATAAATGGGGAGAGTCATTTGTCATCATGTGAACAAGAAAGTTCACCTCCTAGAGTAAAAGTCTGTCTGTCTATTAAAATTAAAGAGATAGAACGTCCTTTGCATTATTAGATATGGTAGAACTATGAAGTTCTTGTTTTGTCTTCTTGCTCTGATTTTCTGCCAGTCTTTGAAGTTTCAGTCTATCATGAAAATAAAACACTGCTCATGTCCTCAGAGTCATTAAAAAAAAGTCAGACTCAATAGTGAAATGTAGTAGCCATCACAAAAGTCGTGTCCTCTTGGATGCTTTTTTGCCCAAGGTTTATGAAAATGTATGCCTGTGAGAGAATCCTAAATATTTGCAGAATCACACTTCTTCTTTGTATTTATCGTACTAAGCATAGCAGCAATCACCACCACAACCACCACTCTTGCTTGAAGGAGAAGCTTCCTTCTTGCATCTGAGGCTTCTCCAGGGTTCTCTTACATTCCCACATCATTTTCTTTGTGTCCATTTAGTGCCGTGACTTCAGTTCTACCTACCTGACACTCAACTCAAAACAACTGTCCCCAACCTCTTTGCTGAGCTCAGCAAAGGAGTACCCAGCTCTCCTCTGGGTACTTTCACCTGGACATTTTATTGACACCCGTGGCTCAAGATGTCTACAACTGGTCTTATTATCTCCCACACGCAATTTGTTCCTTGCTTTTTATTCCCTATTTCAATTAATAATTCTACCATTTGCCTTGTTGCCTAAGCCAAGAACTTGAGGGTCATCTTAGGTTCCTCTCTCCCCCTTCAGCTTTATGCACAGAGTCCTAGTGTCTATACTACTGAACATCTAGCGTCTGTTCTACTGAATATCTCTTGAATGCATTCTCTGGATCTTGTCACTTGAGTGCTTCACCCCCCACACTAACTTCCGAATGCTTATGGAACCAAGTCAGGCACTTTAATGTTTATATATCATCGCACTTTGTACCCTTACTCTCCACCTTTGACCTTATTCTCCAGCCAAATCCAACTATCCAAGGCTCTGGAAACTGCCACATTCTCTCTTGTTTCTATGCTTTCAACCATGATAGTGCTGTATCAGGGGTTCTTCCCTTGCAAGTTTGGTAATAATTTCTTCCTTTTTCTGTTACCTGCCTCCTATGTCTTTCTCCCTCCACCACTGGCAGGTTTGAAAACTTCTTTCCCTGGATCTCAAAGCTGCTTGATACAATCATAGTATGACTGACGCCATCTTCTACTGTTTGTCTTTACCTTACTGCCCTTGGTACTGTACTGTGGGCACTTTCGAGTTAGGGACTGATTCTTCACCTTTATAACTCCACAGCCATGATGTCTCTCGTATGTTAAGTAGAGGCTTAGTTAAACATTTGTTGATTGATAAAGAAGATGAGAGGTATTTGTGGTTTGAAAGGGGAGAGGATGTTAATCAGAAGCTGTGTGCAGATTCTGTAACAATAGTTTGAGGGTTATAGATTTTTTTTTTCCTCCTCCTCAGTTCCTAGAGGCACGGGCTTTCCATATTCATAATATTTCATGTGGCAGTGAGTCCATGGTATTTCCTGAAGGTTCCTGGTTTGTTTGGTCCTGCATTGTGTCCTTTAAGGATTACCAAGACTGAGGTCTGGTCTCTACCCTCAAAAAATGTATAATGGAAATGGGGAATTCAAACCAGGTCATGAAACCATTAGATGATAGCAAATGCAAACTTGCTTGTTGCCTCTCATTGTGAGAAAGGAGAGAAGGGGCAGAACAGGCAGCTGGCAGGTGCTTTATGGAGAAGGTGGGAATGGAGCTGGATGCTGTGAAGAAGTCATTTTCTCTTCTGGGTTGTGGTAGTTCTATTTCTAGTGAGTTTCTTCTCTGGGAGTCTGTTCATAATGAAAGTCCTTCGGCACCATTTCTGCTCACTTACCGAAACAACCTTGTTACTCACAGGTGATTTGTCTGTCTGTAGGTGCCTGTTAAAGGGTAACACCTACAGGAAGAGGTTGTGTGACACTCGAAGGAAATGGAAGGTGAGAAACAATGAGAGTATCCGACTTTAATTCTCAAGTACAAATCGGTTTCGTAGGCTTTAAAATCTTAAATCCAGAAATCATTTGGGTATGGAGGTTTTTTGGAAAAAGTTTTATTATTTTCATACTAGTTAAAAAAGCCCTAGTTTGATTTGGGGGAACTGAAGTTTCAGAAATGGTTGTAAGTATTTAATGTTTATGTGCCTGGGGCGTTCTGTGCCCGTTTCCTCGAATTCAGTGATTCTCAAGTAGATAAGCTCAGTCCGGAACAGTGAAGGAGAAAGGGAATCTGTCTGCCTAGAAAGTAGGGAGAGGTATCTCTTCATTTGATCAGTTTGTATAAACATACTCCCTTCTACCAATATTCTTTTCACTGGAGGGGTTCAGATCGCTCCTGTTTGGCTGGCTAGGAGAGAGAAATTCTCATAATAGAATGTGATTTAATTTGTTGAATGACCGTTTGTGCTGTGTCAGTCTGCTGGGGAAAAGGATTTGAGGCCTTGTGGATGAGCTAGTGTATCCGGTTGTCAAAACATCTCAGGCATCTTTTGGAAGTAACGTTAGACCCTTGCTTTCCACTTCCCTGAAGTTGCTTCTCATTGAAAGGCTTTTCCTTGTAGGAATGAGTCAGGAAATATCTGGCCCCAGACTCTCATTTGCTGTTTTTGCTATGTCATGCCCTGCCCTAGAGACAGGGCATGAGGCCCAGAGAGCAGAGGGCCAGGATCCAGCCTGCCGAAGCCAGGAAGCTGCCTGCGTCTGACTCACTGTTGAGGTGATCCTGTTCTGCTTCGGAGCTGATCGTATTTTGCTACTTCTAGCCAAGCCCCGATTTGGCAGCGATCACATACATACGTGTTCAGGAGCTCCCAGGGGGGCTGGAGCTCCAGCCCTTATTCTTGGGCATATTCACAGAACAGAACTGGATGCATGTGAACTCTCCAGACACAGGAGGAGAAGTAGCTTTCGTTTCAGAGTGGACTGTAGCCCAGAATGAAGATAAAGCAGAGGGAAATCATAGTGGCCTATCAGTGGGTTATGGTTTATTTTCCTGAAAGGTGCCCCGTGTATTTGGGGCTGAGTTACTCCAATTAGCTAAACACTATTGCAGTGACGGGCTGTGGAAAAGTGACTTCACTGAAAGAGGAATCATGCAATACTCTAGATTGCATATTTGCAGATGGGCACTGAGCAAGGCTTTACAGGGACACTGAGGCCACCGAGAAGACCTGCCCACAGAGGTTGCCTTCATCTCTGATTGCGGCTTCTCTCTCACCTTCCCCCGATGACAACACACTTAAGGAAAGAAAAAGCTCAGAAAATGGTCGCTTACCAGAATCCTCTGCCCACAGTCGTCCTGGTAGTTCTTCCTAACTATCCCCATAAAGAATTCCTCTTTCCAGCCATCACCACCATCTGTAACTCCTACTTTCCTGAATTCAACTTTTCTAGATCTCCATTTCTAAGATTCTTTCTCATAGCCTGAGTTGTAAGCTGGGTCAGAGTTAAATAAGAACTGTCTAGTACAATCAATTTTCAAGGTTAGCATCCTGGGATCTAGCTTAATCAGAGCCCAGAATTTCTCTTGTGCTTCATTATTAGTAGAGCTGAAATCCATCCGTGGTGGTTTTCCGGGAGCAAGCTCCTTGCTCTTCCTGGCGTGCATGCGCACTCTCGTTCTAGGACCTGGGACCAAAGGACCAAGGGAAAATGAAGGTTTGATCGGCTGGAAGCGGTTTGGCTTGGGTATGGTCCTCCAGCTCTGCTCCAGTGGCAGATTCTGGATCTACTGTTGTGACCTCTCATCTATGAAATCAAGGTCAAATCGGTGCCTCTTGATAGAATATTGCTACTTCTGCAAGGCCCCCTGAGGCAGTTAATATTTTAATGGGGACTGTGAATGTGAATGGGGCCGGGGGGCCCCAGCTCTGATAGGTGCTGTTCGAGGATGTTATGGTAGGGGGTAGAGACCCGTTGAGGAGAACATCTGCTTTTGTGAACTCTCTTCTCCATCTTCTCCATTTCTTCACCCCAGCCTGTAATATGTACAGATGATACTAAATGCATTCCATAAAATGGTCCTCTGTGAATGAATAAATCATGTCACCTATTTAAAAAATGCCTTTTAGTTTTGGTTTAAAGTCCTCCCTGCAGTCACCGCAGGGGCCTGATTCTTCTAGAACATCTTCCCTAATGTTCACAGGGAAATGGAAGTTTCCCTGTGTCTGGGATTTTAATAAATTGTACTGTTAAATTGTAATCCAAGATACCAGCTCAGAAGACAAGATCCCTTTAGAGTCGCTGAATTTATTATGCACTAAGTGGTGACTGGCAATGTCTGAAAGAAGCATCCGGTGACTAGAAAGGGAGAGATTGGCCATGTTGGGGTTGGTGTACTGCTCTGAATTGTTCTTGGAGTTATCACTGATTTATAACTGTGTTCCTTAGAGATTAGGAAATCATTGTGGCCACCACTAAAGCTCTCATCTTCCATTGGATCTGATTTTGATTATTGTGTTTTCTTATGGGGAAAACACCCCTCACTGTGTATCATCTGTGATTTAGTTTAAGCATCTTTGGTTAAAAACAAAAAACAAAAACTTTAAAGAGAGGACACCCAAAAAATTTCAGGGTGAATTATAAGTGTAATCTTGTATTTAATTTGATTTGAGTAATCAAATGATGCCATTTAATTGTTCGTGGAGTTGTTTTTTCCCTTTTGAGTACGTGTTTGGAAGTTTATGCTATTTTTTTTCTTCCTTAGGTGACAGTGTTAACCTTCCTAAGGCCGACACCACAGCTGGGAATCTAGATTCACTTTCCTCTCCATCTCCCACAATTGCAGCTGTTCCTGGGCCTCTTGGACCAGACAAAAACCACCTTGCAGATGGGAGCAGCTTCGGGGACTGGGCATCCTCTGTGTAAGTAACTATGCTGCTCTTTGGTGCTGAGGAAGGAGGGCTGTGACCTTCATGTTGAAGTTCACATGGCAAGTGGGTACTAAAGTGTTAGGTCTGAGGATCTTTGCTCTCTGGTCAGTGGGATGCTTAAGGAAAGATCGCGCATAAGGAAGTTCTTCTTGAAAGCATCTCTGTATTTCCAATGTGGAAAAGTGGACGGGTGCTCTTTCAAATCTGTTTTGAGTTTAATTTGTGGCAGTTTTGGGTTGCATGAAGGAAATTTGTTATTGTTCTACTCAGACACTCAGGATGTTTTCTCACTAGTAATGCAAACTTTTAGACATAGGAGAATGCATGCATTGGGATCTATATGTAGACTCTTGAAACTCTGTAGAATGATATTTTAGTTGTTTGAATTTTCAAGAGCTTTGTGCTAGGGTTCTCTATCTTCTCCATAACACCCTGCATACTTGACAACTGATGGATGAAATACCTGATTTTATCTTCTCAGTTTGGATGTGCAGATCAGCTCGGGTATATCAGGACAAATAATACTAATACAAACAATATCATGGACATTATCTGACTACATGTTTGTCTTTCTGCACTGACCAAGCTGTGAAATAAATGCAGATTGGTGGTGGTTTGGGACATCCAAAGAGAATCAAATTTCAAACAAATGCTTGGAGAACAACAACAACAAAGGAACCCTACTAATAATTACATGCCCTTATTTGATTAGTCAATCAAATTACATCCAAAAATACATTTATAATTTAGCCTGAGAATATTTGGGTGTCTTGTCTTCAAAGTTAAAAAAAAATTTTTTTTTAAAATCAAAATTGCCTAAAATAAGTCCTAGATAATGATGTCATCCAACCCTAACTGGGCATTCTTGGGACTTTAAATGGAATTGGAAAGCATCCCTCCCATTACTTGGCTTTTTATAGTTACTGCTGGATTCACATGAAATCATTATGAACTTAATTAAGTATTAAAAGAGGCTGGGAGAATTTTGGTATGCTAAAATTTGGGGGTGACCTAAAGACTGAAAATCTAACTGAAACTGCAAGTGAAACTCAAAATATGGAAACATTCTCCAGATGAGCTCTTTTTCCCCAAGATTGTAATAAATGTATATTCATGTGCTGGAGACTGTGTATTGTGGACTTAAATTGCATATTACTCAAACATGCTTGTCATTTTTATTATTCTTTTTCTAGATTAAAAATTCTCTTTTCAGTTTAATACTCCAAGCACCAGTGATAGTGGTTACATAGGAACCAAGAATCTAATCCTGGGCACTCTGGGGGTAGAATTTGCATGGGTGCATGTGGGTGCCTGTGTGTGTATTAAAGCAAAAAACAGATTTCTAATTACTTCTTTCAGTAAGCGTGTATCACAGTGGGGAGCTAGTTCAGTTAGTCCTGCCTCTTCCAGAGTGGTTCTGTAGGAATGTGACATTATGAACCATGATATAGCCAATGCTCAATTCGTAGCACGTTCATGCCTGAAACATGAAGGGCTTGATATTTTTGGTCATAAATCAAGCGAGGAGTGAATTCCCCAGCTTCCTATTCATACTGATTTTAAAATGTCATGGAAAGCACTCCAACACTGAGAGGCCAAAAAGGGAGAGGAGAAAATAAGTAGTTGAAGTGAATCTGGAAAGGAGATTTGTGTTACAATGTAGACTTTCTCCTACTTCAAGAATTTGGGTTCCCCCCCCATGTAATGGATAAAATGCATGGATATTTCTCTTAATTATATAGAGTGTTTCTTGTGTATCTTTTGAAGGGTTTACTTGTAAGCGTATTTCAATCCAGATTTATCACGAAGTCAGGAGTGTGTCCCAAGCTTGAGCACTCACCAAGATCACCTGGAGGGCTTGTAAAGCCCCCACTGCTGGCCCCTTGCCCCCCGAGTGACCCTGCGGCTTGAGGGGCTGCCTCCAAGTATGCATCTCTAACAGAATGCCAGGTGATACAGACAACTGCCCCTCTTGTCCCCCTGGAGCCTGGCATGTGTGGATTGTAAACAGCTTCCCCAAGTGTCATTAGGATGAGTGATCTCTCTTCTTGCCTCCCCTTCTCCCCAGCTCTTCTGGGATGGTGTGTTTGCTGTCTTGAAGTTCCCCTGGCTGGTTCCCCATACTTTGATTTGCTGTGCCTGAAATATTCCCTCTTTCTTTGCTCACGGCGATCTGACCTATCTTTAGGGCCTAATTTAGTTTCCACTTTCAGGAAGCTTTCTCTAGTGCTGTAGTCTATAGGAAGATTCTCAATATCTTTCTGTCTATACCCGATGCTGGACGTGGGGAAAATATTGCCTTCTAGTATTAGGTGATGTTTACCTTTTAGTGTTAGTCGATATTTAAGTGGTGTATGCGTATGTGTATCTGTATATTCATATCAAAGTCTCTGTCTGCCTATCTCTGTATTTTAGTCTGTTCAGGCCGTGATAACACAAAAACTTTGAGTGGCGTATAAATGGCAGAAATTTATTTCTCACAGTTCTGGAGGTTAGATTTCCAAGATTAGGATGTCCTCATGCCAGGTTCCGGTGAGAGGCTACTTCTGATTTACAGAGTGCTGCCTTTGTCATTCTCTTAAAGACCCCTAATTCCATTCGTGAGGACTATTGTCAGGACCTCACTGATCCTAATGACTTTCCAAAGACCCCACTTCCTAACAGCATCGCACAGAAGGGTGTAGAGTTTCAACACAGACATTTGGGAGGGACGCAAACTTTCAGTCCCTAACACTGTCTTTTTCTCACTCTAAGATAGGTTATAAAATTATTGATGATACAAATTGGGTTTTATAACTCTATGAATTTTTCGTGATCTTGACATAGTTCTTAGAATGGGAAATAAAATATTATGTATTTATAAAAATACCTCCCTCTTGGTAATCTCATTTCTTTCCGTATATCACTGAATGTCTGTTAAGCAACTGTGGTTTGTTTCTGGTCCATCTGCCTCCTTTCTTTTAAAGATGAATGAATCTTCCTCCAGGAATTTCACGGAATTAATCTCACCATTTTCTCTTTATAACATTTTTTTCTTTGCTTCCTTAGCATCTGTAAATGTGGTTTTCATTGTGTGGTGTTTTGTTTGTGTGTTTTTTAATTCATGATCTCTGCACGCAAGCTGTACAGTATTGAATATGAGTAGGTTCTGAGTAAATACTGATTAAAATTCCTTTTAATGAAACCAAAATTGCTGTGGTGTCATTAAATCCTCTCTCTAGGGCTTTAAGAAAGGAGGCAGTGCCTGGGCTGCCTGGTTTTACTCCAGGGTAGTGATTCTCCATTCCAAAACTTACACTTGCTTTATCTCATGTCCCGAAACACGGACAAATGTATGTGGATCACATAGGACCCCAGTAGCTCTACCGCACAGAAATGCCGTGACCCTAGCCACTGGAAAGCAAATTTGCAGGGGAAAGCCTATAGCAGCCGAGATTCAGATAGAGGCAGTGTGTAAATACAGCTGTAGCCTCTGACAGGTAGGAAACAATACAGCAGAATTGGATTTCTTGGGTTTCTGCTGATGTTTATGACTTGTGGGTATTATTCATTGCAGTCAATCAATCAGGAGCTATTACTTACCTGTACACTCAGTAAGGTGATGGGTGACTTCACTGCCAGTGAAGAATTGCTAGCTCAGTCTCCTTGGAGGACATTACATCATAGGTCAAGGTATTTCGGATGTTCCGAAGTCATTCCCCCCACCCCCCACCCCCAATAAAGTGGTTTTCTCTAAACAGATTTTCTTCAATTGTAAATGATGGAACAGGTTCTTGGCAAGTAATCCTTTTAGGTTCCCTGCCACAAAAAAAAAGAAAAAAGAAAGAAAAAAAAAATCTCTTTTAAGAAATACCCGCCATTGCCATCTGCTTCCTATATAGGTTTCAAATGAAAAGGGTCACCCCGATTCTTGCCAGCCCATCTCCACCTCCAAGATGGCAGCATCATAGAATATGTCTGTGTGGTTGGGAATGTTGGTATCCCCGGGTACAACTGACCCTGTGCTCTGGTGGGCCGGGAGGGTGGTAGATCTTTCTGTCCCATATGATGAGAAGCTTGGCTTAGTTTATCCTGAATATTAAGCAAGTCCTGACCTATGTTTGCTGCCCAGAGCTGCTTTGTGCAACAGATTCATGCCTACCCGGACTTGATGCTAGCTGCTTGCAGTCTTTAGACAGTAGACTCCCATTCTCATTTGCAGCCTGTGCTGCAGGTCACCCGTAGACCCTGTATGCGCTCACTGGTAACCAGTTGTATGCTCATCAGTGAAATAACTCGCTTTCTTTAAATTGGGCAGTTTGAGGTTATCCATAAACAGCTACTTGGCATTTTAAATTACTCGACTGTTGGTTCCATGATTGCTTTTTAGGAAAAGTTGATGAACACATTTTGCTAGGAGCCCTTCAAGTTTGATTTGTGGCTTAGTGTACCACAACAAACCATGAGTGATTTGTCTGAAGTTCAGAAAATTAATCATCTTTAACATTTTTAAACAGATTTCTGTGAAATTTGGCACACACTTAGAAATTAGAAGATAGCAGTCATATGGAAGCTCTGTCTTCACCTCCTTGTTTCATCTCCTTTTCTTTCCTTTCCTTTTTGCATCTTCTCCACCCCCTCAGGGAGACTTCCTCTCAATTTTACTGCTCCCCACCCTTCTTGGCCAGGGGCAGTCAGTTCACCCTAGAAATTGGTATCTTATATTTTCCCCCCTCTCTTATTATGCTTATTGTTTAAAAAGAAAATAGTAAATTTACCTCTTAAAAGTTCCATCCACATCATTGCATATGGCAAGATTTCGGGTTTTTTGATGGCTGCGTTATAGTCCTGTGTGTGTGTGTGTGTGTGTGTGTCTATACACCACATATTCCTTGTCCATTCATTTATTGGTGGACATCTGGTCTCTTTCCACAGTTTGGCTATTGTGGACATTGCTGCTATCAACATTTGGGTGCAGGTGCCCCTAAGATCACTACATTGTATCTTTAGGGTAAATACCAAGTAGTGCAATTGCTCAGTCATAGGGTAGCTCTATTTTCAACTTCTTGAGGAACCTCCATACTGTTTCCCAGAGTGGCTTCATGAGCTTGCATTCCCACCAACAGTGTAGGAGGGTTCCCCTTTCTCTGCATCCTCTCCAAAATCTGTCGTTCTCACTGTGGTTTTGATCTGTATTTCTCTGGTGCAGAGCGATGCTGAGCACTTTTTCATGTGTCTGTTGGCCATTTGGATGTCTTCTTTGCAGAAATGCCTATTCGTGTCTTCTGCCCATTTTTTGATTGGATTATTTGTTCTCTGGGTGTTGAGTTTGAGAAGTTCTTTATAGATTTTAGATACTAGCCCTTTATCTGATATGTCATTCATGAATATCTTCTCCCATTCTGTCAGTTATCTTTTTGTTTTGTTGACTGTTTCCTTTGCTGTACAAAAGCTTTTAAATTGATGAAGTCCCAGTAGTTCATTTTTGCCCTTGCTTCCCTTGCCTTTGTGGATGTTTCTAGGAAGAAGTTGCTGCAGCCAAGGTGAAAGAGGTTGCTGTCTGTGTTCTCAAGGATTTTGATGGATTCCTGTCTGACATATAGGTCTTTCATCCATTTTGAGTCTATTTTTGTGTGTTGTGTAAGGAAATGGTCCAGTTTCATTCTTCTGCATGTGGGTATTTTCCCAACACCATTTGTTGAAGAGACTATCTTTTTTCCATTGGACATTCTTTTCTACTTCATTGAAGATTAATTGACCATAGAGTTGAGAGTCCATTCCTGGGCTCTCTATTCTGTTCCTTTGATCTATGATCTATGTGTCTGTTTCTGTGCCGGGTTTTGGACACAGTTTCTGTCCTGGCTATTTCCTTGAATCTTCTCTCCAGTTCTGTGAAGAGCTGGCTGCTTAGCATCCTCACGACTTTCCATACCATCCTGTGTGTCTTGCTAGGGCATTTTTAGTATTTGTATTATATACTTAGATTCGCATGTGGGTTTAATTCACATCTTCCCTTGTGCTATAATTGCAGGTTCCAAAATTTGAAGGTTTGATTTCCAGTTCAGAATGTTGATGGTTCATGTAACTTTAAAGCCCCATAATGGAAAGTTGACTTTCTAAAATTAAGACTGTCAAAATTTTGTTGTAGCTTTTCTCCCGCTTAACTCAAAGAACCAATTATGTCTTCTCATGATTTTATGTTTTGTTGGTTTTTGCTTTTATGATTATCATTCGCTGTGCTTGCATTGGTTGGTACGGTCTTTACATCAAAATGAAGGCAAGGACCTCCTGAGTCCTCTGTAAAGTGGAAGATCACTTACACTGGTGTAGCGTTTCCAGGGGAATTCTACCAAACATTTAAAGAAGAACTAATTCCTATTCCCCTGAAACTGTTCCAAAAAATAGAAATGGAAGGAAAACTTCCAAACTCATTTTATGAGGCCAGCATCACCTTGATCCCAAAACCAAAGGATCCCATCAAAAAAGAGAGCTACAGACCAATATCCTTGAACTCAGATGCGAAAATTCTCACCAAAATACTAGCCAACAGGATTCAACAGTGTATTAAAAGGATTATACACTGGTGTAGCATTGAGTGTAGAATCAGACTTGGCTTTGTATCCACATTCTGCTTCTGAAAACCTTGGAGGCCTTATGTAAATTATCTAAACAAACCAGGGCTTAGCAAGATTGCCTGTGAAAGGGGAATCACCACATCTGCCCTTCCAGATTGTGAAGTTTCAAGGTATAACATCTAATATAACCCAGTCACTGCTCCCTTGGGAACGCCAGGTGGCCGCCTGTCTGGATTGCTTCCCTCTGAGAACCAAATTTGATATTCCTAGCTTAAGTTGACCTGCCTTCCTGGTTCATCAGTTCCATAATCTCCTTACCATATAGTGCAGGGAAATAACCTCTCTGGTCCTGGGGACCAGGAAGCCTGAGAGGTTGGTCCAGGAGGACTCCGCTCGGGGATCCTCTTCTTGCCTCTCTGTGTAGGAACCTCCTTTATAGAACCCTGTAAGATTAGGGCCTTTGGTTATTGCATTACCAAGGCATGGGCTACCCACTGGCACCAGACCAATCTGTAAATTATTCTGAGCAGTATGGATAGCTTACCTATTAGAACAGATAACCCATAAAATCAGCTTGGTAAGTAACTGAGCTTTTTCTTAGCAAAGTAATGCTGCACCCCTTGTGAGCTGTGCTTGGTAGGCCTTGTGTTCTATGTTCAGGCCTCACACCGGGTGGCAGCTGTTTTCCACATACGAATTGAGCTGGTAGAAACATTTCTGTTAGTTATCCCGTAAGACCTCGGTGCTGAGACCTCTAATGCCCCATCATTTTCTGAAATGAAGCTTCAGTTCCTTTTCTGTTCAGCGAGCAAGCTAAAGTGCAACCCTCTTACCTCATTCCAGTGATCATCTGGAAGGAAGAAAAATGGGACTCAGGGAACAATCTTTGAGTGAAAGATGGGTCAGAGATATAATTTGAAGGCAATTCTTTTATAGTGAAACCCAAGAAAATGATCAGCTCTGGAGTGAACTTCGTAATCTGTAGGATGACTAGGTGGTGGCATCCTTTCTCCTTAAGGAGGGAAACTCCCAGGAGCCTCAGCGTCTCACAGCAGGAGGGGGGACCGCGTGTTTACCGTGGCTGGGTCCAGCTTGAAAAGGCTGTGTTTCAGCTGTGCTCCAGAGATTTCCTGTGGAGCTCTTTGTCCTCTCCCCGCCTGCCCCCCTCCTGCCAAAGACTTTTTTCCTCAAGGGGTGATCAAGTTACTGCTTTTATGTGCTGATTTGATACATGGTTGGTGCTCATGAGCAGCTGGTGAGGAGCATTTCTGCTGCAGGTAGGCCCTGGGCGTTTGCAGATGGACTTCTGGCACATACTGGGGGCCCCATGCCACAAAGCCAGTGTCGGCGGACTTGGGGAGCAGGGGCTTCTCAGGCCCAGGGGAACTTGCCATCATTGTCATCTCCCCCAATGCTCCACTCTGAACTGGATTCTCATCTGCTCCCTCTAGTGCTGGGGTCAGCACACTGTGGCCCACTTCTGACTGTCTGTATACATAAAGTTTTATTGGCGTACAGCCACCCAGTCATTGACCTGGTCTCGGGCCCAGTTATTGACATTGTCTCTGGTGGCAGAGGGGAGGAGCTGGGAGACCAGGCATACGGCCTGCAAACACTGAAGTGTTTAGTGTCTGGTCCGTTCCAGACAGTTTGCTGACCTCGATCTCCTCTATAAATAAATCTTTTTGGAAAAAACACCTTTCTCACAACCCACTTTCCACAAGTGAGGCTAATTGCCTTAAGGTGGACAGTGTAGGTGATTTTTAAACATAATCGTTATGAATCTTTTTTCTTGTCGTTGAACCAAGCAAAAGGTTTCCTTGTGGCTTTTGAATGTCTTCAAGTGGTGTGATCCTAATTTCAAAAGGTCTTTAGTGTTTGAGTGAATAAAGAGTTATATGGGGCTTTTTTTTTTTTTTTTTTTAACAACCTATTGTTTAAAAGTTTTATTTGAAATAGTTGTAAATTTACAGAAAGGCTACAAAGACACTACTTCTAAACCCATCAACCAGCTTCCCCTGTTGTTAGCATCTTAACACAGAATCATGGCAGTTTTATCAAAAATAAGAAATTCACATTGGTACAATCCTGTTAACTACAGACTTGATTTGGATTTCACTAGTTCTTCCACTCATGCCCTTTTCTTCCAGGATCCATTCCAGGATACCATATGGCATTCACGGCATTCAGTGACTTTTTTTTTTCTTTTTTTAATGATGACATCCACCGAATATCTCCAATTTTTTCTGTTTGATAGAGTTTAGATATTGTCTTTGGGTAAAGAAAAATGACTTGTTTGGGATTATGTTACCCTGGAAGGCAGAGGTGACCTTTGACTCCCAAGGCCCTAAGGCTCGTAATCAGAGCTTCACTTACGAAGTGTTGAGTGAGCCAGTGAGCACCTGTCACTGCGGGATGCCTCACACCAACACCCCACTGAAGCCATACAGCCACTTGTGAAGCCTTTTGTTTTCGTTAAGGAAATTGAGACCAGGGAGTTTATTCTTACCCAGATTTCAGGTGTGGATGACCCTCAGCCCGAGACTGACAATGCTAGCTAGTGAGGAGTGTCCTCTCTGTCTACAAAAAAAAAAAAGAAAAAAAGAAAAAGCAAAGGGAGATTAGCCAGAGCTGGCTTGGGAACCCAGGTCACTGTTCAGAATAGCGGTGCTTCCTGCACTTGTAGTTTGTGTGATTATAATCCTTCTGTAGCCACACAGTCCTGCCCCCACCCCCCACAAGCGGGTCTGATTTCCCATCCCTCTCCTTTCCTCTCCTTGTATTTTGTTCCAGCCCAGAAGGGTGTGAGGCTGTGAGCTCCATGCAGACTAGTCAGAACGGGCTTTAGTATGCACATGACCTTGAGTCAATCCTCTTCAGCTTTCTGAGATGCTCTTCTCTCAGGTCCTGTGAAATGGGAGCGTGGCAGGAAGTGCGTCGGCGTGCGCGGGCTGTGTCTGACACCGTGCTGGAGCGTGCGGCTGGGCCTCAAAGGAGGAAGTTGTGGGGGGTGACAGCGATATTGACACTGGCAGCATCAGCTCAGGACAGACACTGCGTCGTCCAGAAAGCCTTCTCAGGGCCCACGTGAACGTTGGATGCTTCCTCCTCTGTTCTCCCAAAGGACCCTGGGCAACTCTCTACATGGCAGTCATCACACTATGTCATGATTACCAACTTGTCATTCTCTCCTCACTTGACTGGGCACTCATGGAGAGCAGATGTCCTCATCCTCTGGGTGTCCCCAGGGCCTAGCATGGGGCCTGACAGGTAGTTCTCGGACCGTAAATGATGAGTGAATAAGGTCCATATCCCAGTCTCCTTATGGGCAGTGAAGGCCTCCTGGTCCATCCCTGCACGATGGCGCCTCTCTTTGTCATAGACGTTTGCTTCATGCCACTGCTGTCCCCCCTCAGTTTGCTCATTTGGAACCGACAGTGCGCCGGCGGTGGAATTCTCCTTCTCTGGCACTTAAGGAAGAACTGTGGCATTTATTTGAACAGAGATTTCCCATAATATACAGATCTACAATATTTCCTTCTGTCTTTATTAACATTTTCAAACACTTTTGCCCAGGACAGCTGTTCTAGACTTATGCTGTACGTTTCCCAGGCTGGAATGAAAGATCATTTCACTAATGTGTTAGCTTCTGCTCGGAGACCTTGCAAATGAGGTTTTAAAATCTTTCATTCCAACGCAAACTTCTTATGTGGTTCTCACATCATATAATCAGAGTCAAATATCTTGGTTGGGGGGGATTTAATCATTTCATATAAGCGATCATTTCTTTCCTTGATATGTATTCTCCCTGGTCTGTGTCCTTTGAATTTTAAAATGATGCTTGTTACTCAAAGAGCCCAGAATTGGGCACTTGTGTCACCAGCACTGCCCAAAGCCTGACCCGTCTATGTTATTCAAGAAATGTTCACTAGATGCAAAAGTTCTCTAGTGACTGGTGCAGCTGTTGTTGAATTTTAATAGTTAAGGCCCTAACTCCCCTCCCCCATTGCTGAAATGCTTGAGCACTTCTGCTGCCAAAAAGTTTTTAATATGCATGGAGTGTCAAGTCTGGTATTGGAAAAGATTGGGTCACAGTTTGAATCAGAAGCAGCATATATTGCTGATATGTTACATTTTATAAATATAAACTGTAAAGTATACACATACACAGCTACTGTCATAATTTTATGTGTCTGAGGGTTTATTCCTGCTTACCACGAAAGCTAGAGGGCCTTTCCCTGAAATACAGACATACTCCAAAGCAAGAGTGTGCATTTTTTTAATTGTTGTTTTTTTTTTTAATAGAAGTCTCTCAGCGCTTTCAAAAATGCACATTCTATCCCCCACTTATGTGTTCCCAACCCACACCCCCAGAGCATAGGAGCCTTCTCTGTTGCCTTAGGAATTGCCAGATAGGCTTTCAGCATGAGAGTTTTCAAGAATGAGTTTCTGAGTTAGCTGTATGAAATCTCTGTGTGTTTTTAGTGAGACGGTCTTGTTGCCATTTGTTCCTTTTCTTTGAGAAGGAAACGTTTCTCCTCAAAGGAAGGTGGTTGGTACTGGCTCTTCTGCACTAAAAATGGAGAGGGGTCCATTCAGAAGAAGGTTCTTTCAGTTTAGTGTGTGAAACTGGAAAGATAGCAAACAAGTAGATATTAGTACTTCCCTTTAATTTATTTCTGTTTTGGTAAATGTGGTTTCTGAGCTTTTCAGGAAGAGTCGACTTTTGCCTCCATTTTTGCAAACCACAAGTTGGCGTTCAGGAAGTATGTAGTACTTAGGTACTTTGTTGTAATTGGTTGCAGCTTGTCATTAAATAAAATTGGTGGTTTGGGATCATGCCAGTCCTACTCATCAAAAATTTGTAAAGGGGCAGCAGGAAGAAGGATACAAATGTTTTTTGATGCTTAAATTTGGGAGGTGGTGGGAGAGGACACTCAAAATATTTCATTTATGTTTTAGCAGGTAATAAGCTTTTTATTCTTAGAGTATGCATCGTTTTTGGTTTTTAACCCAAAGACTTTTTTTTTTTTAAAACCAGAATTCTCCTCTGAACCACAGTCAAAAAAAAAAAGAGAGAGAGAGAGAGAAAAAGAAAAAAATGGGCCGAGTATTTTCTCAATTCTCCCAAAGATGTTAATGTCAGGAATTCTGAAGTCTGAAATCTTATTCTGCTTACAAGTCACCAAATTTGTGTGTGTGGTTTCATGGATGCTGGTAGAAGCTGCGTGACTCTTGGTCAAAAGACTGATCCTACTACAGAGCAGTAGTAGAGTAACAGTTCCCTAACTCCTACTTCCCGCAGGCTAATGCCCCATGGGCCACATGATACCTGCATGCCAGCTGTTGTAAGAGAGGAACCTGGAGCTTAGGAAACCCACATCTTTTATGCTGGGCAGTAAAGCCTGCTTTTTTTCTCCAGGGGGAGACCCAGTCTCTATCTTCCCATGCTGTTTGCTCTGCAGATATCCTTGGAAAGATAGTCTAGAACAAAGGCAGACAGTGCCTCTCTGCTCAGTAGGAGCGCACTACACAAGAAGCCGTCAAGAATTGTCTCCCACCATGTGGGTAGCTGGAACCATTCTAGTTGTATAGAAGAGGTGTTAATTTTATGTACCGGGATGCCTTAGGGCTCAGGATGAGAAAAACTGTGAGACCGTTCCTGGGGGCTGCCATTTCCAAAATGCCCTGTGTTTTAAATCAAAGAATAGAAAGCAAATATCAGAAACAACATTTTCCTCTGCTGTTTTTTGGGAAAACAGAAGTAGTATATTTGAAGCATTGAATAAACAGTTGACCCTCGAACACTCAGGTTTGATCTGTGCAGGTCCATGTCGATGTGGATTTTTTCATTACAGAACAGTAGTGTAAATGTCCTTTCTCCTCATTACGATTTTCTTTAAAACACCTTTTCTCTAGCTTACTTTATTTTAAGGATATGGTACATAATGCAAATGTAACATATAAAATATGGGTGAATTGATTCTTACCGGTAAGGCTTCCAAAGGTCGACAGAAGGCATTTTGGGGGAGGGTTAAGTTTTTGGGGAGTCAGAAGTTAAATGTGGATTTTTGACTGTGTGGGGGTCAGTGCCCTTAATTCTCACATTGTTCAGGTGTAAACTATAGTCAAAAAAATTACTGAACTTCATTACAAACAAACAAACAAAGCATCCCACCAAATTCTGTGGAGAAAGTAGTTTATGTAAAGAAGCTAATGCTTACAATTTCTTCCCTTCAAAAAAAATTTGGGCAGTTTGCTTGTGGGAAACACCTATGAAACATGTCATTATCAGACCTCTGTTGGCTGAGGTGAGAACTCGTTTTAGGACTTTCTATTTACTTAACCACTTCTTGCCCCCCTCCTCAGTCCTTCCCAGTGGAGAAACCTGTGAAAAGTTTCTTGTATCCGACCCAGCAGCTGTTCTGTTTGTTTTCCAAACTTTGTTTTGCCACGTAGGTCTCCTCTTTCTGATTCTCCCTGTGACTTCTGATGCCTCCTCCCCATAGACACTGTTTCCAGACTTGGGTTTTGCTACCTCTTTTGAATATTCCACCTCACAGAGTTTGTGGCCGTGTGGGATTCTGAAATCCAAAGGAGAAGTGACTGGCTCAGGTTTCTGAGATACTGTGGGGAGAACCCAGGAAACTGAATACAGAAACAGGTCTCAGTTATGTGGGTGACCTGGTGAGTTCTGGGTCGCTTAGCACACCTATATATTGAAGGGCATCAAAAAGATCACAGCACACAAACAAAAACAGCTGATGTTGAGAACTTGACCCTGAACAAGGATTGCTGAGTCTGCATCCCTGTTTTGGGACAGGATGGAGAAGGCCGAGCTCGGGGATGGGCTTAGACCTAGAACACCTGCTATACCAACAATTCTTTCACTTTCCAAAAGGAGTGCTTTTCCTTTACAAAAAAGCAAACCACTTAAAAAAAAAAAAAAAAAGTGAGGATTAAGTAGATAATAGCTATAAAATTTATGATCTTTGTTTTTAAAGAGCCTTATAAGTATAGTCACCATTGTTACTTTATCTTTCCTCCTGTAGCTGTCCTCCCTCTCTGCAGATGGATGGTGGTCATTTAATCACTAGGCTATTTATGACCTGAAAGAGCTGATGGGGGTGTGGTAAAACATCTCATCTACAGCCACCACCGCCCTCCCAGCACCTTGAATAATTGCTGGGAGATGAAATGGCAATTGTTTGGCTAAGTGCAGCCTTAAATTCTCTGTCAGAGCTCCAGTCACTCCTTCCTGTCCCTTCCTGATTAGTAAGACACCACTTAAGACTCATTTTCTGATAAGGCGATACAGACCATTTGAGATTTATAGATTTCTTTGCTTGGTTATGAAACAGGTTTTATGACTTCCACATGAATTGGCTGGATGGGGAGATTGTAAACAAATTGTTCAAAAAATAACATTTTTTGAAAAAATGTGAGCCCCTCTCCCCTTTTCTGATCAAAGGATAGGAGACCTGCTACTGTACTAAGTTATCTATCAAGTCAGGAATGCAATATTCCATGTACTCGATTTGTAAAATCCAATTTTAGTTGTAGAATGGTTGTTCAGGTATTCGTGGAAGACTGCACATGCCTAGCCCTCTGCCTGGCTCTGTGAGGTCTATGGAAAGAGTTAAAGTCCCGATTTTACCCCAAAGGCAAGAGAAATCTCAGAAACCATCACAGAATAACTCCTGCCAAGGTGCCCTCCCATTTCTTATTGGGCTGGGCCTTCAGAGATCTGTGACTTAGACCAAAGGAGAAGCATTCGGGGAGGCAGGCCTGGAGCTGAGTTGAGGAAAGGACAGACTGGGGCTGGCAGAGGGGTTGGGGAGCCTGAGAGCTGAGAAGAGACCTAGGCAGGGTGCAGGACCATCAGGAGAGCAGGCAGAGGGCAGGTTGGGAAGTGCACTCATTCTTGGGGAGACGGATGGGGCAGACTGGGTCTCAGGTGGCTGAGGCTGGCTGGTTGAGCTACTTGAGTTGGAGGAATTGGACTGGGGGCTGAGCCAGGAGACCACAGTGGTGACCCAGGCATGAAGCAACCTGATGAGAAGGTAAAGAACGGAAAAGCATGAGAGCTAGGGGAAGTAAAAATGGATAGAATTCGATGTTAGCTCTGCTACAGAGGAAAGAAGCAAAGATAATGCTCAGGAATGTGGAAGGATAAGGGAGCTGCTCACAGAAACTGGTTTTAGCTGAAGCGGGTGAATTTGAGGTGAAGAGCATCTGGGTGTAGCAGCCACTGAAATGCATGTGTGTTGGAAATGTAATTGAAATGAGCAACTTTCGTCACTGTGCTTTTAAAGTAAGCTTCATATGCCATAGTCACAGCCTCCAGTTTAGAGATAATTAAAGAATAACTTAATTCAGATCCATACCTATATATTGCATTCTTTTTCATGTTTAGAGGCCCCTCCGTGAGTCTGTTCCCTGACCTTTTTACATTAGCTTTTTTTTTTTTTTTAAATTTGCAAATATTGGGACACCTGGGTGGCTCAGTGGGTTAAGCCGCTGCCTTCGGTTCAGGTCATGATCTCAGGGTCCTGGGATCGAGCCCCACATCGGGCTTTCTGCTCAGCAGGGGGCCTGCTTCTCTGCCTACTTGTGATCTCTGTCTGTCAAATAAATAAATAAAATCTTTAAAAAAAATTTGCAAATATTAGGGAACATTAAGGTCCCTAAAGATTTTTTTTCCTGCTCATGGGTTTCTCTCATTAATGCTGTCTTTGGTCTACTCTAGACTAATCTTGATTCGTAGCTGCAGTTTTGTCTGAGTTGCCCTGTGTATGTGACAGAGGAAAGGGCTTTAAACATTGAAAGGCCATGGGTTAAGTTTTTGGAGTGAAAGGTCATAAGTTGAACTGTAGATTCTGACACTTCACTTACAAGCAGAGAACATGAGCACTTCAAAGTCCAAGTAACTGGTCATGGCAGTTGGATTCTAGTGTCCTAATTAGTGAACTGGATACAGTGCTAGGTTGGACAAGACTTGACCTTGTCCACATACCTGGAGAAATACGAGGCATCTCTCCTTTGGACTGTGGTTCTTGGGGCTACAGACCTAGTGAGAATTCAGTCCCATTCTGGTCACTGGGGGAGATAAGGAAGCTATTGTCTTAGCCATTTGGGAATGGGGTGTCACGTATTTGGTTTTCTGTGGCTTTTATACTATTAATCCTGTCCTTCGAACTTCTGTCTGCAGCCCCTGCCAGACACGATCGCCCATGGTCCAGTGGCTTAACACACAGTCCCCGACCACACCGAGCTGCAGCCCGGCTGTTACACCTCCTTCACCCAAGCCCCCGCCTTCCCCCCTCTCTCTGCCTGCCGCCATAGTGGACAAGCCGCCGGAAAGGTATGGGGAGTGGAGAATGATGTCGAAGACCGGGGCAGCACCCAGGCCTGATCAGCCTGAGCAGCTTTTTGTGTTCCCCACATGAAAGTGGATGCTCAGGTTCTTCAAGCCTCCTGGAGCTCATGCGTGACATTGACCACCTTGTCTCAGGCGGTGCTTGGTTCAAGAGCAAATACATTCTCGGGAGAAATTTGGCTTATGTGAGAGCTGCTTGAATCTGCTGTCCTCCTCTATTTTGTTTGGTGCTTCTTATGCGTTGATGAAGCCATTTATTTTGGAAGAGCTCATTATACATGAATATAAAGTACTTTTTTTTTTTTTTTTTTAAGAAAGTGAACAGGGTCCCAGGAACAGTGGTTAACATGGCCATTTAATGGGCCCATTGTGCAGAAGTCAAAGGAGCTGGCCTAGTAAGCCCTTCATCTTGGGTGGTCGGCTGAAGTTCTTGTCTTCCCTGGCTTCCCCCACTCCAGTGAGGTGGGGCACTTCCTTCTGCTTCAGTCTGCATCTGGCTGACACCATGGTCTCCCTCCTCGCCTGGCGTGCTCTTTCCCCAGAAGGGCACAGAGGGCATTTTGATAAGCAGCGAGAAGCTTATTAGCCTTGAAATGCATTTTGGAGGCAGACGCAAGGGGGGTCAAATAGAGAAGACCCGACTCAGAGCCACAAACTCCTTCCAGAGTGGTGTGGAAGCAGACTATCCATGTGGACAGATTTCCGCTGTGCACTGCCCAAGTCACTCGGGGCACGTGCACCTCTGCCCTTCACTGCCTTGCCTTCTGTCTCAAGATAGGGTGCTTTTCCTAATAGAGGAACACGGTGCTTAGAAGTAAACACCCTGTGGCTCCCATAATGCTGAACGATAGGAAACGGCATTCCACCAGGCAGAGAGGAGAATTAGGTGATGAGGTTCAGTGAAAGCTTCTCGGAGAAGCTCCCTGAAGAAAGATTTGAATTTGAAACCCATCATTTACTTGAAAATCAAGTGCTGTAGCTGTGCCTGGTGTTCATTTCACTGCTATTTGGTTGGTTTGTTTTTTGTTTTTTTTTTTTTTGGAAGTTGTCCCACTGGTGGTATGTAAATGAGATTTGGGAAGGGGTGGGGTTGGGGGGGGAGGTGAGGTTCCCCCTCCTGGTTTTTCACGTTTTAATTTGTGTCTTTCATGTTCCCTTCTCAGCGTTGTCAATCGGAAGGCTCGAGCGGTGTATCCATGCGAAGCAGAACACAGCTCAGAATTATCTTTTGAGATAGGAGCAATTTTTGAGGATGGTAAGTGTTAGTGGGAGCTCCGTGGTAGCATATGTTCTGTCCCCTCCGAATGTCTACAATCCAGAGTAAGCAGTCACTGGTTATGGGGTTGTCAGGGGCACACGTCCATCCCTTGACCTTTGGGTGGGAGAGAGCTGGCCCCGTTGGCTGCCAGGAACTGAACACCGGTGGCCGGGAGCAGGGAGGGCCATGGAACTCCACTTCAGCTTTCATCTTTATGATTCTCCAGCCCTTTGAACTCTTGTGAATCTTTGTTTAGGATACCTTTCTCCTGATGTAAAGAAGCTAGTGCCATTTGGAATTAAGAAATACGTCTAATTTGCATCCTTTGTTTTCCTCTCCCACAGTCCCCAGCCAAACCTCTTAAATGTGTCAGGTTTGCCAAATCTGAGTTACAGAAGAGTACTCTTGTCAAAAATGTTGGTTTATAGTTCCCTTCCCATTCTTACGCTTTACGTGATTTTTGCTCATTTGGATAATGTGTGACTCTCTGGATCTGGGTATTGACTTTGTGTATTGGATTTTGTCTGAGTCTTTAATATTCACGCGCAAGCATTTAGGAGCTCTACCTGGCTTAATGTTTCACAGATTTCTCCTATGGTTCATTGTTTATCTCTTTTCCCCCTCTCCTGATTTCTTCCTTAACAGTCTTACTCATTATGAAATTCACTGGTTGCTGTGGAAACAGTGATGCGTGTGGGTGGAGCTGCCCAAAAGAGTTCTGGGGAGGCAGTGAGGATCTTATATGTTTGAATGGAATGGTCGGTCAGCCAGAATGTCTGGAATATGTGGAATATATCAACACAACACTTAGTGGTATATCGTCAGTCATGCAGTGTTTGCTGGCGATTGTTTGTTTGTTTATTTATTTATTTATTTATTTATTTGACAGAAAGAGAGATCACAAGTAGGCAGAGAGGCAGGCAGGGGAGGGGGGCGGGAATCAGACCCTTGCCAAGCAGAGACCCCGATGTGGGGCTTGATCCCAGGACCCTGAGATCACAACCCAGCCGAAGGCAGAGGCTTAACCCGCTGAGCCACCCAGACACCCCTGATTGTCTTTTTTAGAAAGCAAGTTGCCTGTTTGTTTGTTTGTTTGTTTGTTTAGAGAGGGAGGGGGAGGGACCGAGGGAAGGGAAGAGAGAGGTGATCTTAAGCAGGCTCCACACCCAGTACGGGGCCTGATGGGCTTGGTCTCATGACCCTGAGATCATGACCTGAGTCAAAATCAAGAAGTGTCAGACATTTAACCAGCTGAGCCACCCCAGCGCCCTGCCAGTTGCCTCATTTAGAATGCATTTCTGCCTGTGTGTGGTATATACTCTTGAGAGCCAGCGACTCCTGATAGTGCCAGAAAACAAACAACACTCCCACCAGAACCCCACATATGACAGAATTATACTTTATAGAGGAATTTTGTTCTTGGAGTAGAAGCAAGGTCATTCCTCAATCACCGAAACACATATATGTGCGATTTTTGCGAGGAGAGCGTGGTAAAATATCCGCCCTACTCCAGGCCTGTCACACACTGGCACCCCACAGGGCAGGAGGGAACGTTGAGGCAGTAGTGTCGAAACCCACCCATTTGAGAAATGATGGTGAATTTTTACGTCGTGTGATTAGACCTGATTGGGAGCTTCTGAAATCCCTGTATTAGAATGTATTGTTCATGAGATATTTACCTTTGTAGAAGGTATATCTGTGAGGATGTCTTTGGCTGCAAGTAACAAAGACTGATACAGCCAGTTCTCAGTCACGAAAACGGATTGGCTCTTACGGTGATTAAGTCTGCAAGGTTTGGTTAATTCACATTCTCAAAGATAACATCACCATCACAGTAGATCTGCCTCTTCTGCGCCATTCAGGGCTTGTGGTCAGGGGCCTCTGGCTGGCTTCCCCAGTGGGATGAGATGGCTGCCAGTCCAGATGTCATAGCTGTGCTGGACCCTCGCAGAAGGGCATGCCTCATCCTTGTGTTTTTTAAGAATGGGAAAACTTTCCCAGAACAGGTTCCCTAGTTTACCTGTCCTCATGTTTCAGTAGTCAGCACAAGGTCAGATGCTCATCCTAAAACTGACACTGGCCAGGGCTTAGGGCAATCCGAACCATGGGGGCCCCTCCTCTGGGCACACAGACTTGTGAATGAGTGTCAGGACCTCAACCAAATCCAGTTTCTGCCAGCATGGGTAACAGAGGAAAGACTAGCAGATGTCAGACACGAGAGACTGAGCTTCTCTACCTCTGACGTCCCTAAATGATTTGCAGGAGACACACACACACACGCACACATGTCATTATTTTGCTTAAGATCAGATTGGCTTTTCTACTTTCCCTGTACCTTTGGACAAGTTCTTTAAGCTCTCTCTGGATCCAGTTCCCCATCCTCATCTTCAAGGATGCCTGTAAGAGTGATGTGGTGTCAAGGTAGCTTTTGGAGCCATGATGTAGGTGGGGCTTTGAGAACAGCACAGATGTCCACGGAGGATGTTGCCAAGCAGGGAGCCATGCTGTAGGAGGCTCCGTGCTGCCTCCTACAGACCTGGTTCCCTGGAGTGCTGGAGACTATCTCTGTCTGGGTCACTTGGTTCAGTGGTTCCTCAGTCCCTCCCTCAAGGCCAGCTGCTTTGCACCTGCCTTGTTGACATGTTGCCACTTTCCCTTACCCAAGCACGTGAGCATCTTATTTTATGTGAGCACCTTGTCCTGTGTATGCTCCCTGTGGTCCTACCACAGGTGCACAGAGAAGCATGGCCGACACAGAGGAGCACATTCAGAACCTACACCCTGACACTTGCTGTGTCTTAGGGCTAGTTCTTAAAAGGTACAGAATGTCAAAGGCTCTTAAACAGCATTTATTCTTTTTACTCTGTATTTTCATCTCTGTGTGTAATAGATCTCTTAGCAGAAAATGCATAATTCATTGTGTGCTTGCTTAGAATGTGTAGAGAAGCTCTTCCTTGAATGGTTTGGGGTCTTCCCTTCTGGGGACTGACACAGAGTAGGACAGATGGGCAGCTCATCTGGCCTCAGCTTCCATGAAGCAAGGCAGAGCTCTTCGTGGCCACTGTGACAGCACTGGCCATGGGAATACGGCCAGGACCACCTCCTTTGTGCACACCAGCAATACTCTGGCCTCCAAAATGTCTGAGACCTTTTTCTGTGTTCATTTGCACTGGAGCCTTAGCAGCTATCGTAAAGCCTCTTGCAGCGTAATCCCCTTTTGTACCTCATATGGGCAACATAGGAATTTGGTTTATGGCATCCAGTGCCCTTTGGTAAAGACAAAATCCAGGTTAAAGTGGCCCATGGGCTGCATCATCGGTAGTTCTGTGGTTTGTAATGTACACGACAGTGAGAAACCCTGAACCAGAGTGTGGAAGAGAAAGGGATCTTTAGTAATGAAGTAGCTTGATAGTTCTTCCTTGCTCTTTTCCTCTTACCGTGTGGATCTGAAGGTAGGTTTTGAGTTTAAATTCTAGGCTGAAGATTGATCTGTATCGTAGACACATGAATGCTTAGCCGTTGTTCCGGGGAAGTGCCGGAAGGGCCTGGGCAACTCTGGAAACACGTTTGCTGGTGGCCAGTCAGTCCTGCTCTCTTTCCAGATAGGCGGTCCTTCAGCTGGCAGATGATCAGAGTAGGGAGCGGTGTCCCTCTCTGTAGGCTGCCAGGCACGACTGGAGGGGGCCCCCTGGTGTCCCTGGTGGGAGGGTGTCTGGGAGCTGGCCATCTCTCAGCAGCGCTTCCCAGACTGTTCGTTTCCATGTGGATATGTGATTGAGCCAATGCTTTGGAGAACAGGTGCGGCCCAGATTAATCTTTTAAAACTCCAGGTGATTCGTTTTAAAGATCTCAAATATATAAAGAGTAATCCTTGCAGAACAATTTAGCATTATCTTGGCAGGTTGAATCTGTACAGACCCCACAACCCAACAGTTGTATTCCTAGATATATTCCTAACCTTTGGGAATCATTACATGTTAATTTAAAAAAAAAAAAAAAGTGAGTGCCAGAAGTCTCTATTCAATGTGGTTCTGGCCAGGCTCAGAAATAAGCAAAATAAACAGCATATTATTTTGAGATCTGTACGTGTGTGATGAAGCTGGGTTTTCACCATAGCTGGGGTAAGAGAATGAGATACAGTGTTCAACTCCTGATGAGCTCGAGGTGGTGTGGGGGGCATTAGGTGAGGATCTGGCAGAGGAACAGCTCTGTTACATTCACATTGCTCCATGCACCATATTACATTCCTACCAACAAGGCACAAAGGTTCCAATTTCTCCACATCGTTGCTCAGGTTTGTTTTGTTCTGTGTTTCTGATAACAGTCATTCTAATGGGTACAAGGTGAAATCTCACTGTGGTTTTCCCATGGCATCCTCATAATAACAGGGGCATGGGAGCCAGTTACAAGAATAATTTGCAAGAAGCTTTCTTCAGAACAGAATATGGACTCAGTTCTGGTTTGGGTGGGTTTTTTTTTTTTAAAGCATAATAAAAACAACACATATGACAAATATTCAAGTGTTATGAAGCATCATCATAATATAGTGGACACCAGGGAGCTACAGTGCATGACTGACACAGAGCTGTTCCTCTGCCAGATCCTCACCTAATGCCCCCCACACCACCTCGAGCTCATCAGGAGTTGAACACTGTATCTCATTCTCTTACCCCAGCTATGGTGAAAACCCAGCTTCATCGCATACGTACAGATCTCAAAATAATATGCTGTTTATTTTGCTTATTTCTGAGCCTGGCCAGAACCACATTGACGGCGTGGAAGTTCCTTAAACAGATGAGTCACAAGGTTACCATTCAGTCCAGTTCCACTTGGATGTGTACACAAAGACTTGAAAGCAGGGACTCATGTTCCTGGTGTTTGGACATCCATGTTCACAGCTGCATTTTCACAGTAGCCAAAAGGGGGAACACCCGAATGTTCATTGACAGATGAGCAGATAAAATGTAGTAGATAAACGTATAGTGGAATATTCAGCCATAAAAGGAATGAAATGCTGAGACATGCTCCAACATAGGTGAACCTTGAAGGTATTATGTTAAGGGAAATAAGACAGTCACAAAAGACCAAATTCGGTGTAATTCCATTTATATGTAATATCTATAATAGGCAAATTCACAGAGACAGCAAGTAGCATGGAGGGTCCCAGGAGCCTGGGGAGGAGATGGAGAGTTAGTGTTGAAGGGACAGAGAGTTTCAGTCTGGAAAGGTATAAAAGCTCTGTGGATGGAGATGGTGCTGGTGGTTACAACATTGTGACTCTTCTTAATACCATCGAATTGCATGCTTCCCAATGATTAAAATGGTAAATTGTGTATATATTTCATAACAATAGAAACAGTTGTACTAGGGAGCACTGGTTTAATTGTCATCACACAGTGATTGGGTTCCTCAGGATCTGTGACTCTCCCAGGGCCACGCGGCTCATAAGTGGCAGGGCAGGGCCCTTTCTTGTGGTGCACAGGGCGTGGACGTGGTGTATGTGTGGCATCACACTTCATGTAAATTGTCTCATTTTAGTCTTTGCAGTAACTTCAAATGAGTTATCGCTTCCCCTCTTTTAGAAAAGAGGAGCCTGGAGGTCAGAGGAGATGAAGTAAATCAACCAGGGTTGCTCAGTCCTGAAGGTGCCAGGGTTCCAGCCAGGACCTTGTTTCACTTATACTCATTGCCTCTTGGAGTCAGAATCTTCCCCCACAATGAGGCACTTATCTCTGAAACGGCCTGCATTAGGGTTCTCCAGAGAAATAGAACACATGGGATGTGACTGTGTGTGTGAATGAGTGGATCGCTTTCCATAGATAGCTATTGGCTCATGCAGTTGTGGGAGACGCACAACCTGCAGGGTAGGCCAATGGGCCGGAGACCCAGGGAGTAGTTGTAGTCTGTGTCCAAAAGCAGGCCAAGGGCAGGGTACCCTCTCCTTTGTGGGAGTCTTTGTTCCATGCATGCCTTCAACTTATTGGGTGAGGCCCACCCATATCCTGGCCAGTTATCTGCTTTACTGAGTCTACTGATTTCCCTGTTCATTACGTCTAAACAGGTAGAATAACACATGGGTACCATGGCCTCACCAAGCTGACACATGGAACTTTCATACTGCCATTGGAGGAAGCGGTTTGATCAGCCAAGTATATAGCTTGGAGCCTAGGGTGGGTCTTCTGGGATCTGATGCTCCCAGGAGGGGATAAGTCTTCATACAGGTGATGAGACCCTCACAGGCCTCATCCGTAGCCTTTGAGCCCCCTTTCCTGGGCCTGGGCAGGCCCAGCTATGGGTGCTTTGCTCTCTTCCCTCCCCTTCCCAGCCGTTGGCCACTTCCAGGCTCTTGGGTACTGTGAGAGTCTCCTCAGTCCCTTCTCTACATTGGTGACCTTTCTCTCATGCCCTTTGGGGAGATGAGGGCTGTGAAGGCAGCGGGTGAGGTGTGGAGAAGGCCCTCGGTCTGTAAGAGGGTTGGTGCAGGGTTCCTGACCCCACTTGGTTTCCCACATTTAGGCCTTCTTCACCCCCAGCTTTATGGGAAATTACCTTTCTTTCTCTTCTGTTCGGCCTGTGTCTATTAATACCCACTCGGGGAAGAGTGGGCGTTCATTGTATATAGGAGAAGAAACAGTGAGCAACTCCAAGGTGCTCTTCCATAAGCTATTTTACGAACTCCTTGTAGCATTCCTCCAGGCCAAGTGCTGGTAACCCATTTTGCAGGGGAGGAGGCTGGGCGGGGCTCCGAGGGTTCAGTCGTTCCCCAGGTGCACCTGGCTCTCATCTGTCCGCTGGGAGACTCCCCTCCAGGCAGTCTGTCCTGAGCCCAGGGCCCCTTTCCATGGAGGCTCTCCAGGTTGCTGTTCTGATGACATTGCCAGCTTGGGGGCAGGGGAGGTGGAATAAGTGAGAAAATCCTGCTCCGAGGACCGGTTCCAGGCTAGAAATCAGTGAGCGAGCAAAGAAGGTGACCGGCTGCTGGACTGCCCGGGAAGCACGTGCCTTGTTCATTTGCTTATTCATTCTTTAAACAATTCCTCATGTGCCCGGCATGATGCTAGGGGTCCCGGTGTCATGTTAGAACCTAGAGTGGAAGAAGGAGAGTCACAGTCAACCTCCCACCCTCTCTCTGTCTCACTCTCGCTCACACCCGCGCCCCCCCTTCCCCCACGGTACATGACTGGTGTGTCCAGGGGGTCCCTGACTTAGTCTGGAGCACTAGGCTGGCCTCGGCGGGCAGGACGCCCCAGCTGCTCTTTGCAGGCTGAGGAGGTGTCATCCAGTCCTGGGCGGACGAGGAGCCTCGGAGCCTCGGGAGCAGGTGTGCGGAGGTCGCACGGTGGCCGCCACACACGAGTGGGTGACGAACTCCGCTTGGCTGAGCTGGAGTCAGCCTTTCAGAAGAGAATCAAGAACGTGTGGTGCACACCGAGGAAAGTACTGTTAGGTGCAGGTTTTGTGTGGTGGGCCCGGGGCTGGGTGTACCAGTTTCTGACACCGGGTAGTTGTTCTTCTGGGGGGTGAATCCCAGCTGCGTGGCTCGGCCAGCTCCGGGCCGTCTGTGTCCTCCCCTTTCCACACGCAGCCGCCACTTCGCTCCTGGCCCTGGCCGAGGCCTGAGTGCGGCTTGCCCACAGTTGGGGCCATTAAATGCTGCTGTATTTTACTTCCAAAGCCTGGTGACCAGTGCCTGGACCCTGCGCCCTTTGCTGTCCAGCCTGCAGTCCTTTTTTGTATCTGTCATGGATACTTCTGGACGCCTACAGTTTGCCCCACACTGTGTTCAGATGTGTGCGGCCTAGGCCCCGACCGCAGGAGCACCCCATCCTGTGTGGCATAGAGACAGGTGCCCAGACATGTCCGTGAGGCCTGGGGAGTGCTGGAAATGGTCAAGGGAGTCTCCCCAGAGGACAGGGCATGTAAAGGTCTCTAAGAGGAAGACCACCTGGTGAAGAGGCAGAAGGCACCGTGTTGGTGGGGAGTAAGAGGGGAGGTTGGGGATTTGGGCAGGACCGGGTGTCTGTGCACCTGACCAGTAGATGCTGAGGTCTGTTCCTGTCCCTGCCAGCCTTCAAGCAGGGGAATGTCATCAGCTCCGTGTTCTAGAGAGTTCCCTGAGCTCCTTTGTGCATGGGGATTAGAAGGACCCAGACGAGAAGCTGGGGGACTGGTTAGGAGGCTGCTGCAGGAGGAATGATGGGGACTGTAGTGGCTGAGGGGCAGATCCTATAAATAGCACTTGTACCTGGCCATGGGCCCCCTTCTCTTCTGGTTGAGCCTTTAATGTACACAGTGGTGCAGTGAATTCCTCAGGAAACAAGGACTTGGGAGCGTTTTGATAAAAAGTGATTTCTCTTTCTTTTCAGTGCAAACCTCGAGGGAACCCGGCTGGCTAGAAGGGACCCTGAATGGCAAGAGGGGGCTGATCCCACAGAATTACGTCAAGCTGCTCTAGTGCCTGGCCATTGAGGCCCCACGTGGACCTTGGCACCTGGGAACCGGCCTTCTGCCTCCAGGGCAGAACCCACAGCCACCTGGACACAGGAACTCCACATCACCAATGGGCACTCCAGGGGCAGGGAGGGGGACCTACTGCCCGAGGCAGGGGTAGAGGACGTACCGCAGGGAACTGCTTCGGCCTGTGGAGCTGGAGAAGGGCGTCAGGATTGACAGGGTGGACTTTTCACGTGTCAAGCCTTGGGACTTTGGACTGTCCTCAGCCTGCCCAGCCTCCCCCGTGGTGACGGCTCCACCGGGCAGCTCCCTGCACACCTGCTGCTGAGATGTGAAAGGGAACTTCACTTACTCGTGGGGGTGTGTGTGGCCTGTGTTCTTGGCTGTGGTGGATGGGGTGTGGAGGGGGCTGCTGCTGGCAGGCGGGGAAGGGTCCAAACCCAGAGGGCAGCAGAGAGATGCTCCTGCTTAGACGGCCTCCCAGGGCCCCACATTCACTCTTCACTCTACTTAGAGCGCACTGGCGTATTTATAACAGGCTTCTCGTTGGTGCTTCTCACCTGTGTGCTGTTTTCCAGACACCACCTTTTTGCCCCAACTTCTCTGTAAATGAAATAAAATGTAATTTACTATTTGATTTTGTGTGTGACAGTGTGGGGAAGAGATCATGGAACTCATTCCCTCTGTAATGTTTTATGATTGGGCACCCAGTGTGTAGAAATTCATTTTCCTCTGATGTTGGCACGTGCCCACAGGTAGAGTTTATCCACAAGGAGCCTTGCTTTTTCACAGCAGGCTGTGTTCCTGAGGGTGGCAGCCTTCTCTGGCGTGTGAAATCCTGGCTGGCCACCTCCAGCCCCCTGAACAGGCCTTCCCTTATGGCGTGTGTGACTCCTGAGTAGGAGTGGGGCTGGGGCTGTGCTCCCCGGTGGTTCATGCATGAGCTGCGTCAGGGCCGGGCCTCATGACTTGCTTCACTGGGCGGCTCCATTCCCCTCCACCCCCACCCCCAGCCCGTGTTCCCTCTGTTTGCTGGGCCTCAGCACTAATCTCTCGATCTGCCTTAAGCTGGGCAGTGGAGCGACTGGTCAGGCATCCAGACCATTCCTGGAGGAGTCTCAGCCATGACCCTGCCCATGATGACACCCCTGCTGTGTGTGTGTCGAGGATGAGGGGCGGCCGCTGGGATGCTTCCGTCTTGGTCCCGGGCACAGACCAAACCAACTTCTCCCTCATCCCCTGATCTGGAGTCCTTGGAGTGTGGAGCTCCTTTTGAGGAGCCTTATGATCTAAAGCCTGCCTCACCCTGCTGTGGCGGCCTGGGGGTGGGTCTCTCTTCCCCACAGAAGGGAGGCTCCTCAGCCTGTCAGACTTTGCTCCTAAGAATTTGCTGCAGGAAGGATGTGTCTGCCGCCTCTTCCCCAGATGAGTCGATTCGAGAGCTTGCTGGTTATCAGGTTTGAAGTCACCTCCCTGGACCATGTTGGGTGTCAAGTTTAGGGTAAAGGGTATACAAAGGGAATGGGCCTGTTGAAAAGCATCCATGTTTTACATAAAAATAAAGACAGTCCAAGTGCGATCTAGTTGAAAAAACTGATCTGTGGGCCTAGGGGAGAGGCCTGAGATTGCCAAGGAGCCCAGGGCCTCTGGGTGACGGCCAGTCCAGCATTCTGTTTTCTGAGTTATCACCTCCTGCTCACTGCGCTGCTTGGGATGTGGAAGGGAAACTTGGTTTATGAGAAGCCCTTAACTGATGTGTCCCACTTTAAGAAAGCCCTCTGCAGGACAGTGCAAAGGTCTGGGTACTCAGCGTGGGCTCAGTATAGCACTGGGGGTGATCTGGCAGTTTTCCCAATTGCTAGATCCCCATGAGGCATTACAGACAAGCCCCACTGCACCAAGACCTGATTGATTTGCTTGCTTACAGGCAATTTCCATCCTTGACAGTGAGGTGCACCCTACCTGCTGTTCCCTGCCCAATGGCTGGCAACCCCCAAAGTGTGTTTACCACCCCTTACTTGGTCAAGGAAATTGCTACTCAATAACTACCTGTTTGATTCTGGGTCAATTAAATTGACTCTGGTTCTGTTTCTTCCTCCTAAAAAGAAAATGATAGCCAGAGGTTTGGTTTGGAATGATGTAACCCAAGTGGCATGCCCAGCGTGTGGTATGTGTTTAGTAAATGGGACCTGCTTTCCCTGTATTGTTTCCACCATGACTCAATTACACCTTTGGCATCAGGGCCATTTGTGTTCCATAGGGGGCTGATGGGGTGGTCACGAAGCCCCAGAACATGCTGGGTGCAAGGGCCCCAATAGCCCCAGGCTCTGAAGACCCCTCCTGTGGCAAGCTGAGGAGGAGCACCAGGGAGCAGCCAGGGATGTCTGTCTCTGCCAGTGGGACTGGTCGGCCAGCTTGCCGGGACCTCCAGGTAGGAAGCTCCCCTCTGGGTCTGGCCCAGAGTATACTTTGTAACGGGATCGTGAGGTGTTCGCTTAAATGACAGATGGTCTTCATTCCCCCAGATGAAAAATAGGGTGGATGTGTTTCTGTGTTTCTGCTCAGGCCCTGACCATCTGCAGGGCTCTGACCTCTCAGTCCACTGTGTTCATTGAGAGTCACCAAGGGAGCTTTGGCCAAAAGCAGACACTCAGATTTTGTGTTTCTGCTTGCCATGGGACTGTCTATGGGGCTTTCTGATTGCATCATCCAAGAGCCTGTTCAGGAAATCTCTGTGCCTATAAAGAAGATGCCATGTGAGATTAGAGCCAAAGAGCTTGTGGGGTTCCCCCTCTCCTTTGTGGTAGCAGAAACATCTGCAGTTGGGGGTGTGGGCTGTGGTGTGGGAGCAGTGGATTGTCTGTGCCAGCAACGGATGTTTTTCACTCATTCTTTCCTCATACAGACTGAATGACCCAGGAGAATTTGTCCCATTTTATAGATGGGGAAATGGAGGCCCTCAAGGACAAAGAGTTTTGCTCAGGTTCAGTCAGCTAATCATGTTCTTTCTGCTGTACCATCTTGCCTCTGGGGGCCAGCCAGTAGGGGACAATGGCTGTTTTGGGTTGATTTGCACTCCTTGTCCCAGATTCATGGGTTGATTTGCATTCCCCTTCCCAAATTCGTGTGCTGAATTCCTAATTCCTAGTACCTCAGAATGTGACCTCATTTGGAAATAAGATCATCTCAGGTGTAATTAGTTAAGGTGAGGTCAGTACAGATTTTGATCCAGTATGACTGGTATCCTTATAAAAAGGGGAAATTTGGACACAGAGACAGATGTACGTAGAAGGAAGACAATGTGAAGAGACACACAGGGAGAGGATAGCTATCCACGAGGCAAAAGGGGAAGTCCAGAACAGATCCCTCCCTCACGGCCCTCAGAAGGAACCAACACTGCCAATAATACCTCGATCTCAGACTTGCAGCCAATGGTTTGTGGTACCTTATACAGCATTCCTAGGGGACTAATACAGTGGCTACCTGTATGGGTTTCAAGTTGAAAAAAACCTATTTTGAAACTTTTTTCACTATTTTCTACCCTGGGCAAGTGAACTTGATCTCTTTCTGCTTCTGTGGAGAGAGCACTACTGACCTCACTGGGATGGTGTGACCAGCAGGTGACATTAAGTGGCTGAAGGGTGCACAGCTGGAAACAGAGTTTGGTAAATGGAGCTGGGAAAAGACAGCTGGCAGGGTACCCTGGTGGTAGGAATTAGTCTTTCCCCTCCTTTTGTCTCCTGGCCACCTGCTGCTTTTCTCCAGGTCCTTCTCCAAAGGCCAGTTCTTGGTCCTTGCCCCTATGTCGTCTGGTCTTTCCCTGCCTTCCCAAGAACATACTCTGCCTCTGTCATCTTGGCCTTGTCTTTGTTCCCTGTTTACCTCAGTGCTAAGCCCCTTCTCACCTTCTTGTTTCCCCTCCAATCTCTCCAAGTCAGTCTTGGTGACTCCTCCTCTCAGCCAGATGTTTTCCATGACTTTCTGAATCTGCCTGAGCCACCCAATTTCCCTTCCTTCCTTTGCCCAAAGATGTTATTCCAGGAGTGTGTGGCTCTGCAAATGTCTTCTCAGAAGCTTGTCAGCACTCTTTGTCCTTCACCGACTTGGGTGGTAATTTATTGCTACCGCACTTGGGTAACCTGCCATAGCCTCTTTGATGCTCATGTCTGCAAAAAGTCTCAGTCTACTGGTTAGAGGAATACCTTGGGGAATTCCTTGCTATCAGGAGATAAACTTGATTGGAAAGCAGATTTCTGCATTTTGCCCAAGAAGACACCCACACTTTGGACCTGGACAGTTAACACACCAGATTCCTTTAGGCAGCTCAGTGCCATGTGCTGGTGTCGTGAAGTTCTTCCTTGGAGGATTTAGCAAATGAGGCAACATGGCAAACAGCAACTCAGAGAGTAGGAGGAGCATGATCCGACCCAGCTCAGCCAGTCTTCCCAGGAGCTGTGACCCTCTCTGGACCAGGCTGGCCCAGGGCATGAAGAGCCAAAGAAATGGGGTTTTCAGACCACCAATAAACTGGAAAGTGCTGTCCTGGTAACATCAGTGCTGTGAAAAAGCATCAGAGTAATTGCCAGTGGTAGATTGATTGAATGATCACAAATTTCAGCCCTCTATGAATCCACATCCCTTTTGTAGAGCCCTCCTACGCTGACTCAAGGTTTGACCTTATAACTGGTTTTGGCTAATGGAACAGGAGCAAACTGGATACAATCAGAGGCGTGAAAAGTATTGCAAAACCATCCTAGACCAGTCCACTGATGGTTAACTACAGAAGCACGATTAGGGCTACCTCAGCCAAGCCTGGTCCAGATCAGCAGGACCCTCCAAGCTGATTCATAAACTCATGAGACCTAATAATAAAAGGTCATTAAAACACCACATTTTGGGGTGCCTGGATGGCTCAGTGGGCTAGGCCTCTGCCTTCGGCTCAGGTCACGATCTCAGGGTCCTGGGATTGAGCCCCGAATCGGGCTCTCTGCTCAGCAGGGAGCCTGCTTCACCCTCTCTCTCTGCTGCCTCTCTGCCTACTTGTGATCTCTCTGTCAAATAAGTAAGTAAAATCTTAAAAAAACAAAACAAAACAAAAAACACTACATTTCAGGATGCTTTTCAGCTAACTATCTGCAACTCTGCTCGGTAGTTCACTTTGCTTTGGGTACGGGCTTGGATATAGTCTTAGTCCATGCTGACCATTCAAATCGCATTGTAATCTTCTCTACTCCAGTGTTGTTTGGGAAGCCACTGTTTGATTTCCAAGAAAACTGCTGCACGAACAATTGGAGACTTGAAATTAAAGTGCCAGAGATACTCATAATCAAGTCATTTTAGTCTGTGTACACTTGCAGTTTATAAAAAGTATGTTAGCACTGACTTTAACATAAAGGGACAATGTTTTCTATTTGCTTGAGGGGCATTCAACATACAGAGGCAAACAAACCCCTAATTACATATGCATCACCATGCATAATTTCTGCTGCTCTTGTGTACAGTGGCTGGCGGGCTTAGTGGCAGAGACTTCGTTCTTAGCTAATGATTCCTCAAGATGCAGCTGGATTTTTGCATCTGAGCACTTTTAGAAATTCTTAGAAACAGTGTCACCCTTTTCCCGAGAATGAGTCTGCTCTAGTCAGAAAGGACACCCACTTTAATTAAGGGTACACATTGGTGTGGCCTCCAGCTGGTCTCACCCTTGCCCCTTAGTAGGTCAAATTCCATAAGCTTGGAGAAAAAATTAACTGCATGTATAGATATTTTATAAACAAATTTGTGAACCCAACTCCAAAGTTAAAACATTTTTTCTCCTGTTCTGTGTTTCATGGCCATGTTGTGTTCCAGAAGTCTTTCTATCATGTTAAAATGAAGTTGAATTTGTTTAATGCTCAACTGGTCTTCTCTTTCTGGAAGCAAATAGTTTGAATGATCACCAGTTAAATGACATGTTAAAAATGTACTTGAGTCCATCTTTACATGTTTTCTAGTTTTAAGATGAGCTGATAATTGTTTCCTGCTCTTCTGTGGTTCATATTAATGAGCGAAACCAAGGGGAGTGTGAGAAGCATTACGGCCAGCGGGGAGCAGAGTCTCTTGTCGGCCCACGAGGACCCAGGGTGAAGGAGCACGAGAGGACTGTGTGGAGGAAGAACACTGGAGTCAGACGGGACATCTGGTCTACTCAGGTCAGTCCCAGCGCCTGACAGTGATCAAGCTTCCCTGTGGCAGTAGAGAAAGGAAGCAATGCGCCTGGAGTGTTTAGTGGCTACATAGCGGGCAGTTCTTGTTGCTAAACTGTTACAGGTTGTTTTAGTGACCCACATATTATCAGCAGTAAGGAACAAGGCACTGAATTAGTCCCAGAAGAGTATAATTAACATGTGTCTAGCAGGGGCTCTATCACAGGGGAACTGTCTTGGATGCAGGCAGAAGCGCATATTCTCCAGATGTAGAGGGGCACAAAGTCCAGGTATGCCTGCAGACACCCAAATGAAATGTTTCCAGAACAACAGATGATTAAAGTAAAGGATTTATTGTAATCTGCTTACAGTCCTTTGCAAAGACAGACATATGTTTTTGCATAAAGATATAAATTGCTTCATTTTAAACTAATTTAGTGTTTTTTAATTATATGAAGAAGTTTTGGTGAAATATGAATTGTACCAAACCAAGATTTTTAAGAGCAATATGGTACAAAAATAAGAGCAGACAGACAATTTGGACTGGGACAGGCATTCAACAGTGAATTTAGAATATGGCTTTGCTGTTTAATCAAGCAAAGTTACCTGGAGACACATAAAGAGCCAGTAACTTTGTTAATACAAAAAGCTGATGCAGACTGTCTCCATCCCAAACCTGGTTACACTGAAATTCCAATTTCATAAAACGTAAGTCTGAGCTAAAAGCTGCTCTTGTAAGCCGTGTCTTTTCTCGGAACTCCCAGTCTGCATGCTGTGTATTTATCACCCTCCAAGTGTGGCTTTCATATTGCTGTGCATGTAAGTTGACTGTATTTAAAGATCTGCCTATAAATTAAATTACTGAAATTGCAAATTATGTAAGAAAAACTCCTCCCTCTGAATGCAGCTTTCACTGGTTCCCCCTTGCATAAGGCAGGTGTCTTCTGAAAGACAAGGTAATGTTGCCTGCATGGTGAACCCTAGAGAAGAGTATGGATCCCAATGCTGCCTTCTCCTGGCCTAGGGCTTCTCCAGCGACAGCTTTTAGGTTCTGGAAAATAATGGGATTTCACTGAGTACCTGATGATTATCATTACTTTTAAAAAGATTAATTTGGCCTCTAGTCAAAGTCGTTTGTTTAAGTGCAATCATATTGTGAAGCTTCCCCAAAGATAGGTTTGTGATTTGGGGCAAGAGAAAAGCCATAAATTGCATCAGTGCCAAACAGATTAATGAATTAAAAATTTTAGTGCCACTGTCTTGCTTATATGATCTGTAGTTTTTTTTTTTCCAAAACTGTTTATGTATAAAATTTTTAAAACCTACCTTTTAAAAATCTAAAAACCCTCCAATTATCATATGGTCTCCACGCCATTCTGACTGAAATGTGCCAAAATGCATCTTTCCTGGTACGTCCTGCGGCAGCTTACGTGTCCCCCTTACCAGTTCTGAGAGCGCAAAACCTCTTTCCCAGACCAGAAATGAACACGCCACCTTCTACAGATAGAGAGAGTGCCTGGAATTTCCTTTCCCGAAGGAGAAAATGCCGTTTTCTAAAATGGGACGAGACTGTGCTCTCTGGGCCATCGCACTTCCGGCCTCGTGCTCCTAGAGCAGATGCTGCCTCAGGAGAAAAGCAGCAGAAGAGGCCGCTCTCCTACAGCTGCAGCCCCCGCAGGACCTTCGCTCACATGTGTTGCCAAAAGACCCTTTCGAGGAGCTGCAGACACCACAGCCCGTTGTTCCCCGACAGACGCAGGACAGAGCAGAAGCCAGGGAACCTGCTCAAGTCCCAGGAACACCCCCAGCGGGAGACCAAAGACAAAACGAAAGTACAGAAAAAGTAGAAAGGCTGAAAGACAACCAAAGAGGTTTAAGTGTGGTTATTTACAACAGAGACTGTAAAATGGTAAATTAGATATGAAGCTAAAAAAGGCACAGCTTTCCCTTTCTTAAATACACTGTAAACGGTTCATTATGCATGCAGAACATTTCACTTTACAAAAAAAATTTTTACCTTGTTTAGACAAAGATAGTACTTAAATAGTCTCCAGCAAAATAGAATTCTTTCAAAAATACTTTCCCCTTCATCCTATCAACCATTAAAGTTTTTTTGTGTGTGTGTTTTGTTTTTTTTGTTTGTTTGTTTTTGTATGTGTCTCATTTACAAAAGTTCCTTACACCTTAGTTCAGGTCCTTCACAATTTATACATACAGTAATGTACAGCACAGCAAAAGACTGCAAAAAATTATTTGTAAAGCCAACACAATAGATACTAGAAATTGAAACCAAGGCATTTGTTTAACATCTTATCTGTTCTAATTAAATAATAAATGGACGCTAAGGGTGTGTATACCAGTGATGCAGAAGCCCGTGTGCGGACAGGAACCCCCGGGGGGGCTGCTGTTCCCCTCCACGTGCTCTGTTATTACACAACAGGAATCTGTATATATTTTTAATTTTTTGTGTGTGTTTTTTAAATAACAAAAGAATATTAATGCCCCATATTGACTATACGTTTTATGTGCAACCGAGGGTAAGCTCTAAAAAGTTCGTTAGTCCTTGAACCCTTTTAAAACAAGCGAACGATACCAGAAACTACATGGCATAGTTAAAACTTCCATCTGTTAAAATATCAAAATCAGAGAGTTATTGACTAGATATGGCTTTTCATCCAGAGGAACAGGAACGTGTTTCTAAGCGCTGGGGAGCGGAGAGGGAAGAATCCTTCCGACTGCTCAGGTCTTGCCAAATCCATGTCACACTGCTTTCCCGGCTCCAAACCCTTGACATAATTTTAAACTTGAGAAACTGCTGAACAAGTAGGAATCAGCCATCACATGTGAAAAACCGGATTTCTTGGGTCCTTCGTGGGTGTAGAACAGCATGGGGAAACTTAAGGCAAAACTCTCCTGGTGAGATGTCCTCCGTCACTTCCTGTGAAAGTAAAGGGGCTTGGCGTTCCCGGACTCCACCTTCGGCAGTTGGTCGCTGATGATCTCCACCAGCATCGCGGGGAACTCCACCTTCAGGGCCTGGGACTCCCGGAAGGTGTAGAAGCAGAATTCCAGCAAGTCGCTCACCAGCTGCAACACACAGGACACGACACTGAGGTCTCCTTTCCCTCCCTACACCCCGCGCGTCCTAACTCAGGCAGGAGCTCCAGCAGCCTTCAGAAAGCCAACAGGAAAGCGTGTCTGTGACGCTGCCTGATTTGGCTAAGTCCCCTGTGCTGGGGGAGGAAGGGCGCTCACCTCACTTGTCAGGGAAGGTGCCTTTCATGCAAAACAGGTTCAGCCCAGAGCTGAGTATGGAATACTGACTGACTCTACCGCTGGCAGCGGGGTCAGGTCGAGTTCAGGGTGGCTGGGATGCTGAACAGCTCTCACCAAATTCTCATTTGTAAATGTGTGACTCTGCTGGGGCAGGCGTGTATGTGTATCTCTGGGCGCTGGTGATGGGCCTGCCCCAGGCTCTGGGGTGGGCTGGGGGCGGGCAGGTGCTGGCTCAGGGCCTGCACAGTGGAGGCCCAGGACAGTGAGGGACAGGACACAAAACCTTCTCTACTCCCAGGTGGGCCCCACCACCCTCTCCTCCAGCTTCTCACCCTGAGCTGCGGGCAGGATTGAGACTTCTCAGTACCCACCCTGAGCTCTATTAAAGTATAATTGATACATAACATTGCATAAGATTAAGGTGTCCAATGGGCTGATTGGATACTTACACACTGCGAAATGATTAACACCTTCACCATGTCATATAATTCCCATTTCTTTTTCTGTGGCAAGGATATTTAAGGTCTACTCAGCAACTTTCAAGTATGTGATATAGTATTAGTTATATTACCATGTATACTCCATCCCCAGAACTTATTCTCTCAGCACTGGAAGTTTGGGTCCTTTGAACAACATCTCCTCATTTCCCCGTCCCTTGGTACTACTACGTGAGTTTGGGCTTTTTTAGATTTCATGTATGAGCGATCTCCTATGGTATTATAATTGTTCCCTGACTTCACTTAGCATACTGCCCTCAAGTTCCATCCAGTTATGGCCAACAGCAGGACTTCCATGTTTCTCATGGCTCAGTTCCCGTGTGTGTGTGTGTGTTTCGGATCCATTCTCAACCACTTTCTATTTCAGCCTGATGGTGACAGAGTGCGAGCGGCAAGGATAATCTCTTGGTCTACTTGCCTGTCTGGCTATTTCCCCTCCTTGTTTGGCCCAAGGACCTTTTCCATCCTCCTGGACCTGAACCACTCCCATTTCTGTAAGTTAACAAAACAAGCACTCACAAATGCAGTATACCATTAACTCCACACCAGGACAAATGAGTTTTGGTCATTTCCCACTGTATTAAAGCACACATTACATGCCATAAAAATCACTCTCGTCTTAATAAAAGCATTCTGGTGAAAATACATATGTAACTTTCAGAGTTTTTTCTTTTACCTTAATTAGCAACCCTAAAGACAGTAAATAACTGCACAGTAAAGGCCTTTACTACGAACCAGAAATCAAAAGAATGTCCTCAGGAAAAATATCTGGTGCTTCTGTTTGTGCCTGCGTTTGCCCTCGGTCTGAGGAGGGACACTTCCCTAAGTAGGTTCCAAGGCCTCAGAACTTTAATAAGTGTTCCTTATGCACAGAATGTTGGGCCAAACAAGCTGGAAAACAGCACAAGCCATTGTCCACTCTGGGCAGGTTCACATTCTGTGCTTGCCTCGTGAAGGCGGAGTCTCAGTTTCTACATCTGTAAAACGGGGTATATCTGCCTCACAGGGTTAAGAGGACTGAATGAGTGAACTGGGACACAGGAGGCCAGTTCTTAGTCAAGCTGTGGAGAGGTACTGCTGGTAAAACCCCTCTAATTCTGTCCTCCTGAGTGGTTATCCCAAATTCCTTCAAACATGAAACATCATTTTTCTCTATGGGACATAGTTTGCAAAATCTGCTCTCGGTAGTCTTTGTGTAATTTGGTGACCTTGGGTCCCCCTTCTATAAACTGAGGTACAGGAGAATTTTGTGTTTCACCTTTCCAGGAGAGATTCTTAGAACTGAGATAGTAAATTTCTTAATTTTTTAAAAAAGATTTTATTCATGGGCGCCTGGGTGGCTCAGTGGGTTAAGCCGCTGCCTTCGGCTAGGGTCATGATCTCGGGGTCCTAGGATCGAGTCCTGCATCAGGCTCTCTGCTCAGCGGGGAGCCTGATTTCCTCTCTCTCTCTCTCTGCCTCTCAGTCTACTTGTGATCTCTCTCTCTCTCTCTGTCAAATAAATAAATAAATAAATAAGATTTTATTCATTTATTAGAGAGAGAGAGAGAGAGAGAGAGAGAGCAAGAACAGGAACACAAGCAACAGGTGCGGGAGAGGGAGAAACAGGCTTCCCACCGAGCAGGGAGCCCAAAGCAGAGCTCAATCCCAGGACCCACTGATCATGACCTGAGCCAAAGGCTTAAAGACTGAGCCACCCAGGTGCCCTCATATTTTATTTTATTTTAAGAAGGGGAGTGGCAGGGAGAGAGAATTTTAAGCAGGTTTCAATCTCACAACCCTGAGATCATTGCCTGAGCCAAAATCAAGAGTCCAACACTTAACCAACTGAGCCACCCAGGTGCCCTTTTTTTTTTTTTTTTTTTTAAGATGGTGGACTAGTGGCTATGAAAGCTACAATCCGTACTGGGCTTCACTCTCCGTATGTGGTGCAACAAATGAGCTGGTCATTTCGACTGCAGGGCACACCTTTCAGTGGTGACGGCAGAGCTTTCTGCACCAGCTGCGGGCAGACAGAACCAAGTTTAAGTTCACCCCCATCTCTACCCCTCCCTGTTCCCAAGAGCCCTCTTTGTGGGATGCCTGCAGGACTGTGGAAGAGGATGGTTTTTCCTTTTAAAAAATGTTAACCTCCATATAAAATTGTACCAAAAAAATAAAGTACCTAGGAATCACCTTAACCAAGGAGGTAGAAAACCTATACTCTAAAAACTATAAAACACTGATGAAAAAAAGTGAAGACAACACAAAAATATGGGAAGATACTTCGTGCTCATGGATTGGAAGAACAAATATTTTTAAGATGCCTATACACCCAAAACGATCCATAGATTTAATGCAATCCCTATCAAAGAACTATAATAATCCTAAAATTTGTATGGAACCACAAAAGACCCCTAGTAGTCAAAGCAATCTTGAAAAAGAACAAAGCTAGAGGCATCACAATTCTGAATTTCAAGATATACAACAAAGCTATAATAACACAGTATGCTACTGGCACAAAAGCAGACACATAGCTCAATGGAATAAAGAGCCCAGAAATCAACCATGCTTATATGGTCAATTAACCTGTAAAAAGGAGGCAATAATATACAACAGGGAACCACAGGTTGTTTCAGTAAGTGGTGCTGGGAAGACTGGAGCACCTTCTCATACTATACACAAAAATGAACTCAAAATGGGTTTAAGATCTAAATGCAGGACCTCAAAACATAAAACTCCTAGAAGAAGACATAAACAGTACCTTCTTTGACATTTGCCTTCACAAGATTTTTCTAGATATGTCTCCTGAGGCAAGGGAAACAAAAAGCAACAATAAACTATTGCGACTACATCAAACCAAAAAAGCTTCTTCCCCCCCCCCCCCCACAGAGAAGGAAACTATCAACAAAACTAAAAGAAAACCTATTGAATATTTGTAAGTGATAGACTGGATAAGGAGTTAATATTCAAAATATATAAAGAACTCCTACAACACCCCCCAAGACCAAATAACCCAATTTAAAAAGGGGCACAAGACCTGGATAAACATTTCTCCAAAGAAGACGTCCAGATAGTCAACAGACACATGAGAAGATGCTCAACATCAGCGACCATCAGGGAAATGTGAATCAAAACCACAGTGAGATATCACCGTATACCTGTCAGAATGGCTAGAATCTAAAAGACAACATTAAAAAAAAAAAATGTGTTGGTGAGGATGTAGAGAAAAAGGAACCCCTGTGTACTGTTGGTGGGAAGGCAAACTGGTGCAGCCACTCTGGAAAACAGCATGGAACTTCCTCAAAAAAATTTAAAAAGAGAAATACCCTATGATCCAGTAATTCCATTACTGGGTATTTACCTCCCCCAAATGAAAACACTAATTCAAAAAGATATATGCACCTGTATGTTTATTGCAGCATTATTTAAGATAGCCAAGATATGGAAACAGCCCAAGTGTCTACTGACTGATGAATGGATAAAGATGTGGTATGTGTGTGTGTGTGCACACGCACACACACAATTGAATATTATCCAAAAAAAAGGGATAAGCCATAAAAAAGGATTAAAGTCTGGTCATTTGCAACAACATGGATGCAACTAGAGAGTATTATGCCAGTCAGAGAGAGACAAATACCATAGGACTTCACTCTCAGGTGGAATCTAAAAAACAAAACAAATGAGGAGCAGAACCAGAACCAAAAATACAGAGAACTAATGCTACAGAATGAAGCTACCTTTTGTCTAAGTTGATAATTAGCCACGGAGCCAGGGGTACCATCGTCTCTCTCTCTCTTTTTAAAAAATATTTATTTATTTATTTGACCCTGAGAGAGAGTGTGAGCGCAAGAGCGCGCGTGCGCGCACAAGTAGGCAGACAGGCAGGCAGAGAGAGAGGGAGAAGCAGGCTCCCTGCTGAGCAGAGAGCCTGATGCGGGGCTTGATCCCAGGACACGGAGACCATGACTTGAGCTGAAGGCAGAGGCTTAAACCACTGAGCCACCCAGGCACCCCATCTTCTCTTTTTTTGCAGTGGTTTGCATCTCTTCTTAGTGTAACTTTTCACATTTGCCGGTTCCTGAGCAGCCTACAAGCTCTTTGGAGGCAGGAAGCACCCACCCACTCAGCTCCACTGCATCCGAGAGAGGACCCCTTCCCACTCCTTCTGTGCAGCCCTGCTGAGAGCTCCAGGGACCAGAGCCCCTGTTGCTGGGCCTTGCTCTTGTGTTTCTCAGACTTTTTCCAAACTCTTAAGTGCTCAGAATTAACTAATTTCAACAGTGTTTCCTTAGGGCAGTGTATTGCTAGTTCTAATCAATGAACCCAAACAAAACTGGGTAATTTTGACGGGCATCTTCATTTTAGTGGCACTAAGTAGGTAAAGCAGGCTCAATACATAAAGCTAAACTCTTTCATCAGTACTCAAAGCTATCCCCTTTCATCCTGCCCTGTGATTCTGGGCAACTCACTGATGCTGGGTTTTACAATGTGACTTCATACGTACGCCATGCCATGGTGCCATGAACCCCAGTCACTGCTCACTGGGGTTGGAGGGACAGGTGTGGGGAGGGGAGTCACAGCTAAAGAGATCGAAGTCCTACTGCTCCACTAGCCCATCAGCATGAATACGTTAACTGCAATGAGACAAAAGGCCAGATGCCTGAATATCGATCCTCACCAGGCTTTCCTGGTAAACACCAGGCTAGAGGGAGAGGCAAGAACCCTCACTGTTACCAGAAATGAGTCTCACATTATTAGGAATCAGAGAAAGTCCTGTGCACTGACTTTTCATCCTGTACAAAGTCTATCTGCTGGATCACGGAAGTTTTAGCTAGTTGCCGGGCATGATTTATCCCGCCTGAAGGGCCACAGCGATCAGGGTGGTAGAGGATGCTGGTGAGGTCTCAGGGCAACTGATGGCACTTTACTTGCACCAAACACGAAGCTGTCAGGTTCCATGAGTGCCCCCTCCCCCACCGAATCATTGCCAGCAGCATGGCTGCTCCTACCCCAAGCGACAAATGGCCTGTGGGGGCACCATGCAGGGAGGGTCTGGCACCACTGTTCTCAGGTTACACAGTCACCAGATGGTGACGGAAACACCTGAATGATAACAGCCTCTCTGAAGTAGGGTCACACATATTTTCAACAGCACATTCACTTCTTGTAAGTTATCTGCTGACTCCAGAACTTTCCCCCAAATAGGATCAAGCTTTTAGCCTGAAATGAGCACAGGGAGGGAGATGGGGATGGTGGTTCAAGGTTTATTTTCAAAGATCAGAATTTTAGCCAGCTATGTAACAGGGTTACCTGCAAAAGATACACAGCTTCAACTCTAAATGCTATTATACTCATAGAAATGGCCAGCAACCATTTACTCCAGGTATTCCTGCAACAGCTTTGTGAATACTGGAAAAGGCTACTCAGTGATTGTATAAGCAGTCCGGCCTTCATTCCAAACCCTATGCTCCACCCATTGCAAATCAGTGTGGAAGATGGCTGCACATGCAAATGTGGGCCCCTTAGGGCTGTTTCTCTCTGGCTGGTGATGCCTCAGTGAAACATAATGGTGACATGGTACATGAGTAACAACAGCAACCCAAATTTAATAGCATTAGCTTCTATACCCAGAAGATAATATAACCTTTAACAATACAGTTATACTGCTATTTACTTGTGGGTTCCCTCTGGAAACCCAAGCCACACAATGGCACTACTCTGCTGAGTGCTCTTGGTGGGCCTACCTACAGGCTGCATTTGGTGGCAGTCCTAATGGCAGGAAAACACCATTAGGAAGTGATGTTAGCACACAGCAGTGGAGGGCATTCCTCCTTTTTTGTCCCTCTTTTTCAATGAAGAGTTAGTCATCTATCCATGAACAAAACTGCCTTTGTGGGATTTGCAGGATCTGGCACCATATGCCAAGGAACCAAGAGGAGTCTGGCTCACCTGTGTATCTGGTTATGGGCACAGGCTGTGGGACCAGTGGGACAGTGAGCTTGCCCCAACCTCTCTTGCCATAATCAGGAAAAAAACCTAAAGAGTGCTGACGTGGGCTGATACCCATAGACAACAGAGAAACTTCTAAAGCTTAGTCCTTATGAAGACAGACTCCAGCATGCCAATAGAGCAACAAACAAGTCTGGACACAGCAGAGATGGTAGAAAGAATTTTACCAACACTGTCCTCACCCCTACCAAGGAAACACTGCATTGGGCTGAACTAGCAGGTGGTAGTGATCTCTCTCATAGAGAAAAAGAAGAGCAGTGAGTGTCTAGCTATCCCAGTGGAATGCTGTTAGAGAAACCTGTTACTCTCCAGCAGCACCTGAAGAACTTACTTAGGCAGGATCTCCATGATTGGGAGGAAAGACGAGGTAAGAAAACCAAAGGACATTAAAGGGACTCAGGGCATGCTGATTGTACTCAGCAGGAAGTCCAAGCAAGAGCCCCTGGGAGTACTACATCTGAGAATCTCCCTATGGGGCCTGTGGGCAACTCTAATACCCCAAGGGCTAAATCCATACCTCCTTGCACTCTGTGGGTGGTTACATGTGCACACTCCCAAGTGTGGTGGCAAGAGCAAGCTCTTTAGGAGTGTGCTCAGAATACAGGCCAGAGTCTGTGGACAAGGGGGAAACCACAATCTTGAGCTGTCTTCTGGAAAATAAAAGAAAGGTTTCCAATAGCCAGCCTGGTGAGTTTTAAGAACCAAAGATGTAAGAGCTTAAGAATTTTGCCACAAGAGGGAGCAAGAATAGTGGAACAGGTGTACCCATACAAAGGCAGAGAAAATCCTAGATGGAAATAGCACTAATGAACCAAATACCCAACCTGAAGGCAACAATCAAAGATTTAAGGAGGTGACTGCTACTTCAAGTGTGAAAGAAGCAATTCAAAACTATAAAGAACATGAAAAATCAAGGAAACATGTCACTACCAAAAAATAATAATTCTCCAATAACAGCTCAAAGGCAAGGGGTTTTGGATAAAGAAATCAAAATCAGTGTTGAAGAAACTCAATTATCTACCAGAAAACTCTAAATATAGTTGAAATCACGCACACACATGCACATGCAAATACAGAAATGTTCAAGATGAGATATTACTAACAAGACAGAAATTACAGAATGGAACCAAGCAGAAATTCTGTACCTGAAGAACTCAATAAATGAAATAAAAAATGTAACAGAGTAGAGCAAATGGAAGACAAAATAAGTGAGTTAGAAGACAGACTTTTGAAATAACCAAGTTAGAGGAAAACAAAAACAAAATGAAAAACTGAAGAAAAACTACATGATCTAATCTATGGGATTTCATCAAAAGAGCATATATTAGAATAATCCAGATTCTGAAAAGAAAAAAAGAAGATAAGGGGACAGAAAGTTTATTTAAAGAAATAATAGCTGAGAAGTTCCCAAACATGCAGAGAGAATTGGACATCTAAGTTCACAGAGCTATAGAAGATTACCCTACTATCTCATGCAAAAAGACCTTCTCCAAGACACATTATAATGAAACTATAAAAAAAAAGTTAAAGATTAAGGAATTCTATAAGTATCCAGGGGGAAAAAAGCTGTAACCTACAAAGGGACCACCATTAGGCTGTCAGCAGATTTCTCAATAGAAGCACCATAGGCTAGGTAAGAGGGGAATGACATATTCAAAGTATTGAAAGAAAAAAAAATTGTCAGCTAATAGTACTATACCCAGCATAGTTATCCTTCAGATATAAAGGAGAAATAAAGACTTCCCCAAACAAAAGCTGAAGGAGCTCTTCACCATTAAACATGCTTTGTAAGAAATGCTGAAAGTTCTTTAGGCTAAAATAAATTGATATTAATCAGCACCATGAAAATACACAAAATTATACAACACACTGGTATGGTAAATACAGTGGATGGATGTTATAGTATAGTATACATGTCAAAGAAAAAAGGACTAAAAATAATTAGAGCTACTATAATTTAACTATAGCTACTATAATTTTGTTATACAAGTAAACAACATAAAAAGAGGTAAACAGACCTCAATGTGAGGCAGGAATCTATCAAAATTGTATAGGAGAACAAAGGCAGTAACCTCTTTGACACTGGCCACAGCAACTTCTTTCAAGACATGTCTCCAAAGCAAAGTAAACAAAAGCAAAAATGAACTCTTGGGACTTCTTCAAGATCAAAAGCTTCTGTGCAGCAAAGAATACAGTCAACAGAACAAAGAGGCAACCCACACAATAGGAGAAGATATATGCAAATGACACTACAGACAAAGGGCTGATATCCAAGATCTGTAAAGAATTCCTCAAACTCAATGCCCCAAAAAACCAGATAATCATGTCAAAAAATGGGCAGAAGACATGAACAGATACTTCTCCAAAGAAGACATACAAATGACTAACAGACACATGAAAAAATGTTCATCATCATTAGCCATCAGGGAGATTCAAATAAAAACCACACTGACATACTACCTTACACCAGTTAGAATGGCCAAAATTAACAGGACAGGAAACAACAAGTGTTGGAGAGGATGTGGAGAAAGGGGTACCCTCTTACACTGCTGGTGGGAAGGCAAGTTGGTGCAGCCACTTTGGAAAACAGTGTGGAGATTCCTTAAGAAATTAAAAATAGAACTTCCCCATGACCCCGCAATGCACTATTGGGTATTTACCCCAAAGATACTGATATAGTGAAATGAAGAGCCATCTGTATCCCAATGTTCACAGCAGCAATGGCCACAGTCACCAAACTGTGGAAAGAACCAAGATGCCCTTAACAGTAAAGAAGATATGGTCCATATATTATATACAATGGAGTATTATACCTCCATCAGAAAGGATGAATACCCAACTTTTGTGTCAACAAGGACCAGACTGGAGATTATGCTGAGTGAAATAAGTCAAGCAGAGAGAGTCAATTATCATATGGTTTCACTTACTTGTGGAGCATAAGGAATAACATGGAAGACACTGGGAGATGGGGAGGAGAAGTGAGTTGGGGGAAATCAGAGGGGCAGACAAACAATGAGAGACTGTGGACTCTGAGAAACAAACTGAAGGTTTTGGAGGGGAGGAGGATGGGAAGTTGGGTGAGCCTGGTGGTGGGTATTCTGGAGGGCATGTATTTCATGGAGCACTGCGTGTGCTGCATAAACAATGAATTCTGGAACACTGAAAAAGAAATAAAATGAAAAAACAAAAAACCCTAAAACAAAAACAGACAAAAAAAGAGGTAAATAATCACATCATAAATAAACAAGGGGGGTAGTTAAGGGTGAAGCATTTGTAAACAATTGAAGTTAAGTTGCTGTCAGCTTAAAATGGCCTGTTTTATTTATGAGAAGTCTTATGTAAGCCTCATGGTAACCACAAAGCGAAAACCTAGAATAGATGCACAAAAGATAAAAGAGGGAAGCCGAGCATACCACCATAAAAAATCACTAATTTACCAACTTAGGCAGAAATAGAAGGAGACTACGTAAATACAAAATAATTCGAAAACAATAAGATGGCATTATAAGATCTTACATATAAACTGTTATATGCAAACAATGGATCATGGAACACTATATCAAAAACTAATGAAGTACTGTACAGTGACTAACATAATAAAAAATAAAAATATTTGAAATTAAAAAGATAAGAATTCTAAATGTAAATGGATTGAATTAACCAATCCCAAAGCACAGTGGCTGGATGACTAAAAAAATGACACAACTATAAGCTGCCTACAAGTCACTCACTGCGGCTTCACACAGGATACACATAGGCACAGAGTGAAGAGATAGAAAAAGGTATTCCATTCCAGTGAATATCAAAAGAAAGTAAGGGTAGCTATACTTAAATCAGAACAAATAGACTTGAAGCCAAAATGGTAACAAGAGACAAAGGTCAATATATAATGAAAAAGGGATCAATTCATCAAGAGATGTAACAGTCATACATACATACACACCCAATATTGGAACACCTAAATATATTAAGCAAATATTAATAGATCTGAAGGAAGAAACAGACAACAATACAAGAATAGTAGGGGACTTCTAATACTCCAATTTTAGCAATAGACAGATCATCCAGACAGAAGACCAACAAGTGAACATTGGGGTTGAGCCACACATTAGGCCAAACGGATCTAACAAAGATTTATAGGCCATTCCTTCTCACAGAGGAATACACATTCTTCTCATGGGCACATGGAACATTCTTCAGGAGAGGCCACACGATAGAACACAAGTCAAGTCTTGTGAATTTAAGATGACTGAAATCATACCAAGAATTCTTTCTCACTACAATGTAACAAAACCAGAATAACAAGAGGAAAGCTAAAATATGTGAAAAGCTACAAATACATGACAACTAAATAACATACTCTTGAACGCCCAATGGTTCAGAGAAGAAATCAAAAGGAAATAAAATATTTCAAAACAAATGAAAATGAAATGCAATATACCAAAACATATGGGATGCTGCCAAAGCAGTTCTGAGAGGGAATTTTATAGTAATAAGTGCATATATTAAAATAAAAGGATCTCAAATAACCTCACTTTATATTTTCTTTTTCTAGAAAAAGAAGAACTAAGCCCCCAGTCAGCAAAAGGAAATTAGTAACAAAGATTAAAGTGGAAATAAGTGAAACAGAGACAAGGAAAATAACAGAAAAAAATCAGTGAAACTAAGAGATGGTTTTTCAAAAAGATTAAACTGTCAAATCTATAGCTAAACTAAAAGGACAAAGAGAGGACTCGAAATCAGAATTGGAAGAGGTGACATTACAAGTGATACTACAGAAATTTACAAAGGATTGTAAAAAATTACTATGAACAAATTCTATGCTAACAAATTGGTTAATCTGGAAGAAATGATAAATTCTTGGAAACCTACAACCTGCCAAGAATGAATGAGGAAGAAACAGAAAATATGAACAGACCAATAGTACATAAGGTGATTTAATCAGTAATTAGAAAGCTCCAAACACTGAAAACTCCAGGACCATTACCATTATACCATACCATTACCAAAGCCAGATAAGGACATAAGAAAACTATAGACTACTATCCCTGATGTATACAGATACAAAATTCTCAACAAAATAAAAGCAAGCCAAACTCAGCAATGCATTAAAAGGATTGAACACCATGACCAAGTAGGATTTATTCTGGGAATGCAAGGATGGTTCGTTCAATATACATACATCAATAAATGTGATACACTACATTAACAGAAAGATAAAAATCATGGTCATATAAATAGCTGCACAATAAACATCTGACAAAATACAACATACTTTCATTATAAAAACCCTCAACAAAATGGTTATATAAGGAATAAACCTCAATATAGTAAAGGCCACATATGACAAACCCACAGGTAACATACTCAACAGTGAAAAACTGAAAGCTTTTCCTCTAAGATGAGAAATAAGGCAAGAATGCCCTCTTTTATTCAACATAGTACTGAAAGTCCTGGCTATAGCAATTAGGAAAGACAAAGAAATAAAAAGCATCCAATTCTAAGAGAAAGAAGTAAAATTGTTATTTGCAGATGATATGATCTAATATAGAGAAACCTTTAAAGACTCAACCCAGGGGTGCCTGAGTGGCTCAGTGGGTTAAAGCCTCTGCCTTCGGCTCAGGTCATGATCCCAGGGTCCTGGGATCAAGCCCCGCATCAGGCTCTCTGCTCAGCGGGGAGCCTGCTTCCTCTTCTCTCTCTGCCTGCTTATGATCTGTCAAATAAATAAATAAAATCTTTAAAAAAAAAAAAATAAAGACTCAACCCAAACTGAATCAATGAATTCAGTGAAGTTGCAGGAGATAAAATCAACATACAGAAATTAGTTGCATTTCATACACTAACAACAAAACATTTGAAAAAAATAAAACTATCCCATTCACAATAGTATTCAAACAATAAAATAATTAAGACTAAATTTAACAAAGGAAATGAAAGATCTGTATAATGAAAATTATAAGTCATTGATGAAAGTAACTGAAGAAAATGCAAAAAAATGGAAAGATATCTTGTGTCCAGGGGATCAGAAGACTTAACATTATTAAAATGTCTTTACTACTCAAGGCCATTTCTATATTCATTACAATTGCTATCAAAACCTTAACAGCATTTTCACAGAAATTTTAAGAAAAAAGTATGAAACCATAAAAGATGCTGAATAGCAAAGCAATCATGAGGAAGAAGAAATCTGAAAGCATTATCTTTCCTTATTTCAAACTATACTACTGAGCTACACAGTAATTTAAATATATGTTTGTTATAAAAATAGAGACAGAGCAATGGAACAGGGAGTCCAGAAGTAAACGCCAATATTAACAGTCAACTAATATTTGACAAGGGAGCCAAGAACACTCAATAGGGAAAGGATGGTCTCTAGAATAAATGGTGTTGAGAAAACTGGACCCCTATCCTATACCATACACAAAAGTTAACTTGAAATGGATTGAAGACTTAAACATATAACCCGATACCATAAAACCCCTAGGGGGAAAAACATAGGAAAGAAGCTCCTTGACATTAGTCTTATCAATGGGTTTTTAGATATGACACTAAAAGCACAAACAACAAAAGCAAAATTCAACAAGTGGGACTACATAAAACTGAAAATCTTCTGCAGAGCAAAGGAAACAATCAAAGAAAGAGAAAAGGCAACCTAATGACCTAATGAATGGAAGAAAAATATTTACAAACTATATCCCAGAGAAGGGGTTACTATCCAAAGTATATAAAGAATTCATCCATCTCAGAAACAACAACAACAACAAAAAAACCCCAAAACCCAATTAAAACAAAACAAAAACAAAAGCCACACACACACACACACACACACACACACACACACACACATACACACACACGAGCAGAGGAACTAAACAGACATTTTTCCAAAGAAGATATCCAAATGGTCAACAGGTATGTGAAAAGATGCTCGGCATCACTGAATATCAAGAAAATGCATATCAAAACCACAATGAAATAACACCACACACCTGTAAGAATGGCTGTCATTAAGAAGACTACAGAAAACAAATGTTGGTAAGGATGTGGAGAAAAGGGAATGAACACTTGTACCTACTGGTGGGAATAATGCAAAGTTGTTCGGCCACTATGGTAAACAGTATGGAGGCTCCACATAACATTAAATATGTACCATATGATCCAACAACCCTACTCCTGGGTATATAATCCAAAGGAAATGAAGATGGGGCATGGAAGAGAGATCTGCACTCCCATGTGTACTGCAGCATTATTCACAATAGCCAACATATGGAAACAACCTGTGTTTGTCAGTGGATAGATAAAGAAGATGTATGATACACACACACACACACACACACACACACACACACACACGGATATTATCCAGCCATAAGAATGAAGGAGATCTTGTCACTGGTAATTAACAGATGGCCCATAAGGGCATTATGCTCAGTGAAACAAGGCAGACAGAGAAAGACAAATGCCATATTATCTCACTTAGATGTAAAATCAGAAAAAGCCAATCTTGATGGCAACTTTATGAAGATCCTGAATTCACCCCCCTCTAATGGACACACCAAAGTCTACACCTACATATAAAGCAATTCCTCCTGAAGGATTGTGGGTTGATTGAACAGCATTGGCACAATAAAGCATTGTGGGCCCACACACATAATGGCTAGAGAGACAGAGACATGGTAGTGATGGGAATCTCATCCCCAATGCGGTAACCTGCGGTAGGGAGGGACATCACAGATGGGCCATGTACAGATTCATCTGACCTGGGGCACGGCAAAAAACCATCAGTTTAAAGGGCAACTAGACTGCAAGTGAAGGAAATACATTTACTAACTCTGACTGCTAAATGGTGGGGGAATTTCTGTAACTCTCTTGAGCATTAGTGGTGCTGGCAAGACCCTCTCCACCTTGATAGCACAGATAGGAACAGGGAACAGGTGCTCTAGTTAGCCTGCTGCCTCAGCAAGCCCTAAGCCTCTAGCCCAAACCAGCTCCATCCACTTCATCAAGGCTGCATGAGCATGGCACACCCTGGGAAACCTGTGGCCTACATCTGATTCAGCCCCAGCCATCCCCACTCAGGGCAGCTCTGGCACCCTGCCAGGATGTCCCCTATGCAAAATGCCCTGGTCTATGCCTGTCCCAGTTCAAGCCATCCACCAGGGTGACCCTGGTGGGAAGCAACCTGGGACCTCCTTGTCCATGTCCATTACATCCACAACCCAGGTGTCCAGTGCCAGTCCTAGCTTGTAGCACTGACTGCATCTTCACCTATTCCTCCAGGGTGTCCCCTGTGCAGAGCACCTGGCCCATACCTGCTTCAGCTCGAGCCATCCTGCTAGCATGGCTCTGGTATAGAGCATCCCAGATCCCCTGGTCTGCAATGACTACAGTTCCAGCTGTCTCACTAAGGTGGCCTAGGTACAGGGCCACTTCGGGCTCCTCATAGAACCTTACGATCTCCTGGCCTGTGCCACCTACAGCTCCAGCCAGCCAGCCTAAGCCACCAGGAATACAATCTAGACGGGACATTCTTGTTCAAGGCCACTCCTTGAAGCATGGCAGAGGTAGCTGTTTCACCTAAGAAACACATGAAGTCAAACAAAATGAGACAGAGGAATATGCTTCAAACTAAAGAATAAGACAAAGCTTCAAAAAAGAATTAAATCAAACAGAGATAAGTGATCTACCTGATGAACAGCTCAAAGTAATGGTCATAAAGATGCTCACTGGACTTGAAGAAAGAGTGGATGAACTTAGTGAAAACTTCAACACAGACCAAAAAAAAAAAACAAAAAAAACACAAAAAAACAGAGTTGAAGAATACAATAACTTAAATGAAAAATATACTACAGGGAATCAATAACAGATTAGCCAACATAGAAGAACAGATCAGCATCTGGAAGATGAGGTAATAGAGAACACCAAAGTGAAAAGAAAAAAAAAAGTGAGGATAGGTTATAGGATCTCTGGAGCAACATCAAGCATACTAACATTTGCATAACAGGGATTCCAGAAGGAAGAAAGAGAAAATTACAGAAAGCTTATTTAAAGAAATAATAGCTGAGAAATCCCCTAACTTGGAGGAAGAAAGAGATACCCATGTCTAGGAAGCAAAGAGAGCACCAAACAAGCTGAACCCAGAGAAGTCTACACCAAGATACATAATTAAAATGGTAAAAAGTGGGGCACCTGGGTGGCTCAGTTGGTTGAGCATGAGACTCTTGATTTCAGCTCAGGTCATGATCTCAAAGTCCTAGGATCAAGCTTCATGTTCAGCTCTGGGCTCAGTGGGGAATCTACTTGAGGATTCTCTCTCTCCCTCCCTCTGCATCTCCTCTTTCTCTCTAAAGTCAATCAATCAATATTTTAAAAATAGCAAAAACTAAAGATAAAGAGGAAATCTTAAAACAAGCAAGAGAAAAGTATCTAGTTATATACCAGAGATATCTCATAAGGCCATTATCAGATTTTGTAGCAGAAACATTACAGGTCAGAAGGGAGTGGTCTGATATATTTGAATTACTGAAAGGAAAATGCCAGAAGTACTCTACCCAGCAAGCTTATCATTCAGAGTTGATGGAGAGAAAAAATTTCTCAGACAAGTAATGTTAAAGGAGTACTTTACTACTAAACTGATGTTAAAGGGGCTTTTTAAAGCAGAAAAGGAGAGGCTGTAAGTAGAAGAAAATTATGAAAGGAAAAAATTTCATTGGTAAAAGCAAATATATAGTAAAAGTAGTAGAACAATCACTTATAAAGATAGTATGAAGCTTAAAAGAAAAACATAGTAAATCAATTATATCTAAAAATTCAGTTAAGGGATTCACAAGATAAAAAGATGTAAAGTATGACATCTGATACATAAAACATGGAGGGGAGGAGTAAAAATGTAGTGATTTTAGAATGTGTTCAAACTAAAGCAATCAACTTAAAACAAACTGCTATATAATTGGGATGTTATATATGAACCTCATGGTAAGCACAAACCTATAATAGATACTCAAAAATAAAGAGAAAGGAATATAAACTTAACACCAAGGGAAGTCATCAATCACATGGGAAGAGACCAAAGAAGAAAAAAGGAACAGACAAAAACAAAGCAAAATAAGAAAAGCCTAACTCATAAAAGCAGAGAATCAAATGGTGGTTACCAGAGGGTGGGAGAATAGAGGAGATGTTTGAAGCTACAAAACTGAAACCAGTATATAAGTCCTAGAGATTTAATGCACTGGATTCACATGTGTCCCTGAAGCATGAGACAAGGCTCAATGGAGCTGCTTGCTCCCATGTGAGCTCTGCCTGCACAATTCTGGATAAGGGAACAACCCCCACTATGAGCATGGCCAAAGCCAGGACTCCAGGCCAGGCCAGGCGTCTCTGGCTCTGCCTCCAGAGAGGCCTGGCTGCCTGAAGAAGTGAGACAGGGTTGTCCTGTGTGGCCTCACAGGGATAGTTCCAGAGTCTAGGATGGTGTAGGCACGGGCATTCTGGGCCACACCAGCTGCTCACGAGGAAGGGGTTGGCTTCTGGGGTGGGAAGTAGAAGCTGCTCCACATGTTATGAAAAACCAAGAGCATTTCTGAAACTCTGTTATTGGAGGCTACTTTTTAATTTGTCTTCATTACCATTTTTATATTAAATTCAGTGGTAATGCTTGATCTCTGGTCAGTGATGAATATTAAATCTTCCAAATACGTTTTCGGATGCTGTGCTAATAAGCAAGATGGGTTCAATTTCCTTCTAATTTTTTTGTACTTAAATTTATTTAATTTCCAGCCTGTTTAAGTTCCCTTGTGTTACAAGCCTCATTCTGGATCACAGCTCCGCCTTCTTGTGAATAAGGTCTATTGTACATGTGAAAAACACAAAGAAAAATGACACAATGGAAACAGAAAGTAGAGCTTAAAGATAAAGGGATAATTAGAACATTGTCGAACAAAGGGAATCTAAGGGAAGGGTTGTGTTAGAAATGCACTGGCATGTTACTGTATATAGAAGTATGAACTTTTCTTAATTTTGTTTTCAATATTTCCTAGATCCTTCTTGCCAAAGTACACTGTACTAAGCAATCTAAAAATCTAAACCAATTCCTGTTGGTAAGTTACCAACTTTAATATCAGGTTAACTCAGGATTAAGCAGTTAAAATCCTTATTTCAATTTCTGAAGTAAAAGGAACACTAAATAAGGGGCAGACCCCACTGGGCAGGGGCAGCCTCTTTTGATCCAACTAAGGACACTTGAGAACAAGGGGTCTCATCTATTCCCCTGTTCTACTAAATCAATCAGGGTTTGGCAAACTATGGCTTGCAGGCAAAATCTGGCCTAATAATCGTTTTTTATAGTTTTTTTCCTTTTTTTTTCTTTTAAAAGATTGAAAAAAAAAATAGAAGAGTATTTTTGTGCCAATACCATACTGTCTTGGTGAGCACAGCTTTGTAGTAAAGCTTGAAATGAGGCAACGTGATGACCCCAGCTTTTTCTTTTTCAACATTTCCTTAGCAATTCCGGGTCTTTTCTGGTTCCATACAAATTTTAGGATTGTTTGTTCCAGCACTTTGAAAAATGCACAAAAACAGATACATAGACCAAGGGAACAGAGTAGAGAGACCAGATATGGACCCTCAACTCTATGGTCTAATAATCTTCAACAAAGCAGGAAAAAATATCCAATGGAAAGAAGACAATCTCTTCAATAAATAGTGCTGGGAAAACTGGACAGCTATGTATAGAAGAATGAAAGTCAACCATTTTCTTACAGCATGCACAAAGATAAACTCCCAATGGATGAAAGGCCTCAACGTGAGGCAGCAATCTATCAAAATCCTAGAGGAGACCATAGGCAGTAACCTCTTCGACAGTGGCTACAGCAACTTCTTTCAAGACATGTCTCCAAAGGCAAAGGAAATAAAAGCGAAAATGAACTTTTGGGACTTCATTAAGACAAAAAAGGCTTCTGCACAGGAAAGGAAACAGTCAGCAAAACAAAGAGGCAACCCACGCAATAGGAGAAGATATTTGCAAATGACACTACAGACAAAGGGCTGATATCCAAGATCCGTAAAGAACTTCTCAAACTCAACACACACAAAACAGATAATCATGTCAAGGATTGACAGAGGACATGAAAGACACTTCTCCAAAGAAGACATACAAATGACTAACATACATATGAAAAAATGTTCATCATCATTACCAATCAGGGAATGTCAAATCAAAACCACATTGAGATACTACCTTACACCAGTTAGAATGGCCAAAATTAACAGGACAGGAAACAAGTGTTGGAGAGGATGTGGAGATTCCTTAAGAAATTAAAAATAGAGCTTCCCTATGACCCTGCAATTGCACTATTGGGTATTTACCCCAAAGATATAGATGTAGTGGAAAGAAGGGCCATCTGTATCCCACTGTTCATAGCAGCATTATCCACAATCACCAAACCGTGGAAAGAGCCAAGATGCCCTTCAACAGATGAATGGATAAAGTAGGTCCATATATACAATGGAATATTACACAGCCATGAGAAAGGATGAATACCCAACTTTTGTGTCAACAAGGACCAGACTGGAGGAGATTATTCTGAGTGAAGTAAGTCAAGCAGAGAGAGTCAATTATCATATAGTTTCGCTTACTTGTGGAGCACAAGGAATAACATGGAGGACACGGGGAGATGGGGAGGAGAAGTGAGTTGGGGGAAATCAGAGAGGGAGATAAACAATGAGAGACTGTGGACTCTGAGAAACAAACTGAAGGTTTTGGAGGGGAGAACGGTGGGGTGGGGGGATGGGAGAGCCTGGTGCTGGGTATTAAGGAGGGCACGTATTGCATGGAGCACTAGGTGTGCTGCATAAACAATGAATCTGGGAACACTGAAAAAATAAAATTAAAAAAAGAAGAGTATTTTGTGACATGTGAAAATAATATAAATAGCAATTTCAGGATTTTTACTAGAACACAGCCAGGCTTACTCATTGACGTAGTCTCTATGGCTGCTCTCCTGCTACAACGGCAGAGCCAGGTAGTTGCAGCAAGACTGTGGGGCCCACAAAGCCTATAGTATTTAGCATTTAGCCCTTTACAGAAAAAGCTTGCAGGCCCTGGACTGGAAGGCATGCCAGGGATTTAGTAACAGTTTATGGGAGAACTGGCTTTGGTTGGTTGTTAAAATATATAAATCAAGTCTAAGATGTCTCCTGGTTTCAGAAATACTGAAGTGTGGGGGGAAAAAAAAAGAAAAAAAAAGTCTGTGAGCCAAGCAATATGGTTGGTAGCTAGAGCTGGCTTTCTAAGTGTTATATGGATTCTCTGAGCCTTTAGGAAACGCTTTCCAAAGAATTCTTGTCATGGTCATCATGGTCAAGCATAAAGGCTCCAGAATTTGTCATGCGGATGGAGAACCACTGTCTTACAGTTCTGGCTGCTCTTTCAGAGTCATTTCCCTTCGAGCCTGGAGTCCCTGCAGGTTACACACATTTACAGTTGTCATTACACACGGTAGTTCCGTTCTATTATGTCAAGCAGAACAGAATGAGCAGATACTGAACCCTTGTTCCTAGGGAAAATACAGGGTTAGGTTTCTATGAATTGCTGGTCCCACTGTCAGCAATCAATACACAATCTTGTCTTATGTGTTTCTGTTTCAAGACACCTTATTTAATGGATACTGCTAATTCTTTAACATTGAACTCATGGCCAGTAGCACTATAACTCATCCCTGAATGAAGTTCACCGAACACAATATTTTCTCCATAAGGCACATCACAGCCTTCTTTCCGCTTGGGAACATGAGACAGTGCACGAATACTACATTTGGGGACTACTGTAAACAACAGAATCAACAAAAATGCAAAAACTGTGTCATTAAACAGATCCTGAAAAGGACACTTGTTGACCAAATGACAGCTGAAACAAGAAGGCAGAACATCACCTTGTTTGGCCTTCATTGGGCACACACACATTTTTACTGCTTGGTGCCCATCTGTGAATGACTGTAAAAGGGCCATATTGATTCTGGGGTTACAAATACATTTTATCCAGTAAGAGAATATGTAAATACAGATTCTGAAAATAACGAGAATCAACTGTGTTTGAAACCATAGTCACTTTCTAGTTCCTTTAACCATGACCTTGATAAACAAAATTGATCAACCGGCATCTTCTGGATCTTAGCAATCATAGTCATTTAAAATGATCTGCTCCAGTCTAAAACAGCTCCAGCTGTAACATTCCTCTTTTCTACTGCTTGATGATGTCTCTCTCCCTTTTGAAATTTCTCCACTCTTTCTCTTTGTATCAAGTTAGGCCTGATTTTTTTAAAGGCTCCTTTTCAGTGTATGGCTGAATCTCTTAATTCCTTCAATTCTACTACCCTGCTTCAATTAGCTTTCTGCCTTTCATATCCTCCACTGCCTCCTTTCACAGACACATCTGTGCGGTGCCCTGTTAGCTGCGAAGTGCCCCCCCCCATGCTTATCATCACCTCGAACCCAAACCATCTTAGATGGTGATATTGTGCCCAGGACCACTAGCATCAGCTGTGGGGCTCCTCGTTCAGTTTGCTACAGATTTCAAGATTGTGAGAGCAAAACATGAAGCCAAGACTGGAAGCCTTCTATGTGTGGGCCCTTGAAGGACCTCTAACCCACCAGGGGCAAGAGAGCTCACCAGGGGCAGGGCTTGTCCGCCCTTGTGTCTCATATGTGCTCCCTTTCCTCCTGCACCCCTGCCTTCCAATTCTGCTTCACTTACAAACCTGGGACAGCATACTTAATCAGTCTCTGTTTTAATTTTTTTTCTCTGTAAAAGGTAAAAAAAAATGAGTAAATATTACTTTTATTCCCTTTTTATAGAGGCAGGAATTAAGATGAGGTGATTAAGTGTAAACAGTAGTATTTATTCATCCTTGCCTCATGGAGTTATTAGGAGGATTTAATGACAAGACTTAAGAAAGAAAGGTACGACGTAAATCCCAGGTATTATACAGTTATTTTATATTGTAAGAAGAGGGATTTAGGCTGCATAAGAGGGGGCTTTTTATTGACACAGGTGTTAGACAATGAGATAGTTTTCCAAAATCTTCCCTAGATATATTTTAGATTAAAAAAAGATTCCATGTGTCTGGTTAGATTTTGATGCGATCTTCTAAGAGTATGGCTTCTAGTACCCTCAGTGGTCTTTTCTACCTGTTATTTTGTTTTTGTTTTTTGTTTTTTCAGAAAGCTCACCTTATAGCATCAGAAGTCTTACAGAATCAGATGGGAACAGAATGCACAGTTCTTTTATATCTCCCCAAACAAGGCAAATTCCTAGCTCTCCCCCCCCCCCCCAGCATTCTTTCGATACTAGCTGTGAACAGTGGCACATGTTCTGTGGGTATGCAACTTTTAAAATGTTAATTAATGAATGCAAAGAAGTAGTTATTACAAGAAAATATGCCTTTCTCCCTCTTCTTTAAATAAATTAGGATCAGACATAACTTTTAATTTTTCTAGTTAAGTATTAAAAGGAACAAACTACTATCTGCTATCATTGTAAGTTCATAAGGGAAAGATTCTGACACCAAAACAGATCATCAAAACCCATGCATCTGATACAGGGTTAATAACCAGAATATATAAAGAACTTGTACAACTCAACAACTACAACAAAAAATTGGTTAAAAAATGGACTAGGGGGGCTGTCTGGGTGGATCAGTCTGTTGAGCATTTGACTCTTGATTTCAGCTCAGGTCATGATCTCAGGGTTGTGGACTGAGCCCTGTACTGGAACTCTATACTCACTGGGGAGTCTACCTGGCTTTCTCTCTCTTCCTCTCCCTCTGTCCCTTCCCCCCACTCATAGTCTTTTTCTCTTTCTAAAATAAATGGATAAATCTTTTAAAAAATGGGCAAAGGGCTTGAATAGACAATTCTCCGGGGAAGAAATACAAATGACCAATAAACACATGGAAGATGCTCAACAGCACCAGTGGTCAGGGAAATGCCAATCAAGACCACAAGATACCACCCTCATGCCAGTTACAATGGCCATCATTCAAAACAAAAAGGAACAGAAACTCAGTAACAGCACATACCCAGTGCTGGTGAAGTTGGAGAAAAATTGGAACCTTTGTGATCTGTTCGTGGGGATGTAAAAAACAGTGAAAATCAGTTTGAGGGTTCCTCAATAAATTACACTTGGAATTATCATATGCCCTAGCAATTCTACTTCTAGGAACACACCCAAAGAACTGAAAGTAGGGTGTTGAGGACAGATCTGCACACTCATGGTCATGTTGTACTATTTACAATAGCCAAGAGGTAGAGGCAACTCAAGTGTCTGTCAGCAGAAGAATGGATACACAAAGCGTGGTATGCACATACAGTGGAATATTACTCAGCCTTAAAATTAAAGACCATTCTGACACATGATACAACATGGATGGACCTGGAGGATAATATGCTAAGTGAAATCCATCAGTCATGAAAAGATGAACACTGTATGAGTCCATATATTTGAGGCACCTGGAGTAGTCAAATGCAGAGACAGAAAGTAGAAGTGTGGTTGCCAGGGGTAGAGGAGAGGGAATGAGGAGTTGTTTAATAGAATATATAGAGTTTCGGTTTTACAGGTTGAAGAGCTCTAGAGATTAGAGGATAAGGTGAATGTACTTAACACTAGTGAACCATACATTTACAAATGGTGGAAGTGGCAATTTTTATGTTCATGTATTTTACCGCAATTAAATTAAAGGAATGGCAAACTCCTATACTGAAGTTCTTTCCTCATTTCCTAAAATCTAATACAATTGCATCTCAGAATGTGACCTAGCTAATGACCAGCAGTTGGTAGGCACTGCCACAGTCTAAACATTAGCCACTGAAAACATTCAATGTTTTAAATCAGCCTTTTCCAAAGACGTAAGGAAGTAACCCAGATTTGGCATTAAGTCAGCCACAGAAAACCATGACCAACCACGAATGAATGAAGGAGATAAAGTTCTGGGCTGCATGTGGAAATTAACTCTCATTGTCATTAAGATTTCATATGAACGTGATGGGTGAGAAAGGACTCAGGACCAGTATTATTGATAAAATTGCGACTTAAAATGCAAGATCAGCCCTAATGCACCATGGGTTGCCTCTGAGGCCTGCCCTCCACCTTCTCTAGATAGATAGACAGATGTATGCGGTTCGTACACATGTATTTAGTGTACAGAATAAATATGCTTGTACAGAGTGTATAATAAAGCTTTTACTAATTCAAAATTACTCATGTGTGACTGGATCGAGTTCTGTAATAGTTTGTTTTGGGGTTATTCACAAAGACAGAGTTCGCTAAGCCACTGTGATTTTTTAGCTATACTCAAACACAAAAACTGCATGTTCTTTCATCCACATATAAAATACTCATTTATATACATGCTCTTACATGACAGAAAGATTCATGCTTCTATTTATTAAAGCAATTTCTCTAAGGAGGTTTACTGGAAAACACCTTGAGTGTTCTTTAAAAAAAAAAAAAAAATCTTGTCCCAGTTTGCTTTGTGGCTTCTGATACAGTTTAGAAACTACTGAACATTAACACAAGTTGAATCAGTCAGCGATTTTTCATAACCTTCCTGTTGCTATGGCTATTCAAGTTTTCAGACAGTTTGCTGACTGACCTTTCTGCAGCTTCTGCCCCTCTGACCCCTCATTTGCACAGTGGGAGATAAACTTTTCTGGCTTGTTCCTTATATCCCTCCTTTTTTTTTTTTTTTTTTTTTTTTTTTTTTTTTTTTAATTTGGATCAGCAGCAGCTCCTTTGTAGCCTTTCCAGAATCTTCCCATTTGGAATCCACTGGCCATTTTGCCCTCCGGGTTTGGTTCTAGGCCCTCTGCTCCACACCAATGTGTGGGCCCATCTGACTCTAGGCTTCATGACCACCACGTGCAGCCAAGTCTCCCTTCTGCATCAGCAGCCCATGTTCCTTTTCTTCTTCTCCAAGGAGCCTCGTATCTATCTGACATTTCTCCTGGGTTGTCCTAAGGACACCTTAAATCAGGACATCCAAAACCTACTCATCATATCCCCTCCCAAACCCCTCACCCCTTGTCAGTGCTGGTTCCAGCCCATCCAGCCATCTATGTCTAAATCCCGCATCATCTTTGACCTCCTCCCTCCTCTCTCAATCTCCATGTCCTATTTGTCACACCAGGAGCCATCCATTCTACCACATGAATGTCTCCTCAGTCCCCCTTCCCCCTAGTGCTTAGTCCCCCATCTCTTACCTGGATCACCTCACCAGCATCCCAACTGGCGCTTTGTTTCTCTTGCTCCTCCCCTAATAGTCTCTAGATCAGCCCTCAATTGTCAAACTTTCTGCATTACCCCAAATGGTGGCAACTAGCTACGGGTGGCCACTGAGTACTTGAAATGTGGCTACTATGATTGAAGAACTGAACTTAAAATTTCATTTAACTTCCATGTAAATAGCCCCATGTGGCTAATGGTTACTGTACTACACAGAGCAGGTCTAGATTCTCCACAGATGTGCTCAAAATCCTTCAACAGCTCCCTTGTGGTGGTTCACAGATACCCTCATCGTCTCCATTCTCATTTCTCTCAGTTCCTCCCCAACACCCTTGGATGCAATGAAATTCTCCATTCCTCAAAATCACCACGCTTTCTCCCTTGGGACATTAACTCCTTTGGCTTGAAACAGCTTTCCTCCATCTGTCTGGCAAACTCCTACTTTGCCTTTGGGGCTCAGCTTAGCAGTCACTACCTCACCTCAGGCCAGGGGCCATCTCTACCCTGCTTCTTCCTCTTCCAGATATGCCACCTAAAAGCCTTAGAGCCCATACTGAGCACCTGTCACACTGGGTTTTAGTTCCCAGTTTGTCTATATTTCCCATCAGACTGCACTCTGAGGTCAAGGACCCAGGCTCCTTTGCTGCTGTTGTATTCTCAGCACCAGCACAGTACCTGGTCTGTACCTACTCTGCCAGTGCCTACTCTGCCAGAGCTCAGGTACCAGAAGCAGAGCCTCTTGGCAACACTTCCTCTGCACACCCAGTGGAGACAATCAACAGGACACATGGATGTGTCATTCCAAGAGTCTAAAACAAGGAGTCACTGAAAGATATCTTTTTACATATTATCCTGGCTTTTCAGATCCTCTTTCCAACAGGTTTAGGAAGACAATAATTCAGCTATTCTGCTGCCTCTCACAATATGAACTGATTACAAACCCTAGGGGAGCTTTGAGAGTCACAATCCTGACCACTGACTGATGCTGCCCTTAATTCACATGAGAACAAAGAATGAACAATAGGCAAGGCCATCCTTCATATCTGTGCGGGGGTCACATCTTCTGTTGGGCTTCATGGCCAAGCCTACATCTTTCCAAGCCACACCCAAAGTCATGAACTCCCTATTTATCCACAATATCAAAATACTAAAATATTCTATTTTTTTCCATTTTCCCTATTCTTGTTTTTTAAAAAATCTGATGCATTTTTCAACTATATAAACATAACAATGGTCTAAATGAAAATAAGCACTCATTGGCACAACTCACCCAGGGCAATGCATTCTGAACTATGCTATACCCTTGAAACTGGGAATCTGTAAGGGCAAATTCCAGTCTTCAGGTATTATATTGAAATGCAAAAACAGATGCTGTAAACCATTAATAACTTTTCCGCCGGTATTAACAACTAGACAAAGAAAAAGATCTGCCATGTCAATTATTCATTTAATTTGAAATCTTCACCTATGATGATTTCGTTTTCAAAAGGAGAAGGTCTTTGCATAATTTGTGTCCTGGTGTCTTAGAAGATAAGGCTTTGCTTACTTAGCTGACTCTAGAATAAACATCTTTTCCTTTACTTAGACTCTTTCTTAGTCATGGTCTTGTCACATAAGAAGGCAGTATAACGCTGCTAACAACTATAGTAAATAGTTGTTTTGCTCAGTGAAACAGAATGTGGCTTTGAACTTGATCTATCATACACACGAACACACACACATACACAGGTGTGCTACCACCAGTACTGTATTACAAATAATCAAATAATGTCATTTCCTTGTCACCTGAGCAACGGGAAGAGAGGGAAATTTCTCTCCTTGTGCTGAAGCAGCATGGCCAGCCTTTATTCATTGCTCGAGGTGTTCTGATAATATCTGAGCCAAGGGTTTCTAGTTCGCCAGCCTCAATCCTCCTGATGGTCACCTCACAGCAATCTGCCATCATTCCATCATCGAACACCCTTAATCCTCCCAGCAAATTAGAAGGTGGTTCAAGCTCACCCCAAAATGTTTGTAACAATACGGATCTCCCCTGTTAAATGTCCAGCTGACATGGGGTTGCCCGGGACCTGAAGGACCGTGGAAATGCTTGCAGACTGACTGAATTCTAGTGACTCACTACCAGACAACATATGTGCTTCCTGCCCTGCTCTGTGGAGTGGTCCTTACTGCCTATCCTGCCAACTGTAAACTGCCCGAGGGAAGTTTTTGGGTGGTGCGGGACATGGTTTTGGGGAAATGCTAACGCAGTCTGGGGAAAAGGGGATGCGGAGGGGTGTTTGTTGCCCACTCTGTGGCAGATGCCCACTCAGGACCTATGTTATTTCATTCACTCTTGAAAGTTCCCTATAAGTTGGACATCATTCCCATATTATAGTTGAAGAGACTAGGGGTGGAAAATTTAAGTGAAATGCCCAAGTTTACTGGGAGAGATGGTGGTGGAGCACCACAGGCCATCCCCTGGGTTAACATTACTGCGGTGGGCTCCTATTTTGGTCTCAGAACATTTCCTGAGGAGAAGCTGACTGGGAAGACATAAACCAGAATCTAATGTGAAAGAAAGTGGGCTGCCCAAATGGTGGACTGAGCCAAACTTGTGGCTTGCATTCTTCAGTATGGGGTGAGAAAAGCTGAAAATAGGTTTGCATCGATCTCAAAACCACCTATAGTGTAATCACAATGGAAATTACCACTACCACAGCCCGGATGCAAAAGCACCTACTAATTAAATGAGCAATGAGAATCTCAAAATAATTTGCTAATAGTCTCGACTGCTTGCAGCAATATCTCTTTTGTTGGTGATCGTGTCACTGAAACTTAACGCCCTCTTCACTACAGAATGAAATCTCCCCAGTGTGCACGTGGAGCATTTACTGTACCGCCAGATGTTCTGCTCCTCCCCCATCCCCCCCGCCCCCACCCACGGAAGGGAGACCTTCGCTCTGAGAGGAAGAGCCACTTCTGTTGTCGAGCATTCCCTCTCGAACTGCAGAAAGCAATTCTTCAGCAACATGACCCTCACGGTGTTTCTTTTTGTCACACAGAGAACAGCATCTAAGGGACACACCACTGCCTGCCCAGGCAAGGGACAGGTTCTTACCTGGCCTTGATGATCAGACGCAGAGACAAAAGCCCCCACCCCCAAGCTGGCTTCGCTGATGCTGAGGCCAACCTAACATTTTGTTTTGGGAACTGCTAAACATGCATGACATTTTAATACAATGCCAGGTTCACTGCCTTCAAGATGTAACCCCATGCCTCACAAAAACAACACATTCCAGAAGATGCCAGCGAAGATCCAAATGAGTCTGGAAAGCTGGAGAGAAATGCAGCTGTTTTTAATGTTCCTAGATGCTAGTTTTCTGATCTGCAGAGGCGCAGACCGGCCTTAAACTGAACAGCTGCTATTAGCCTGAAGCTCTCCCTCATGGCGATAGTGGGGTCAGGAGCACGAGACAGTGAGTCAGGAGGGGTCAGCAGCCACCAGCAATGTATGGACCCTGTAAAGTCACTCTCTGGGCATCTGTCTCATCTCTTCTTCTATGAAAGAGTCTCTGAATCCCTTCTGGAAGCCTTCCAGGACCCCTACCCGGCACAGCTGGCTCCTATGCCTTTTCAACCAGGCTTTCTATCAACTCAGAATAAACATCAGTGGGCCCACGACTCATGGCATGCTCACCTCCTCAGAAGTCCCAAGCACACTGCCTGTACAGTGCTGTCTGGGGCCCCTGGGCTGACTGCAAGCCCCTGGACGCCAGGCTTTGGGTTTGTTCTCCTTCGTACACTGACTGCCTTGTACTTTCAGACATTAAAGCACCTGCTTTGTGAGACGAACATCTTCTTGCATTAGACAAGTGGGATTCTGAAGGACATTCCATTCACACTTGCACCATTGGTCCTAGAACATGGTGGGGTGAGGGGGTGCTCACTGGCTCATGAAAGAAGGAGACCCGTGGACTCTCAAAGGTTCTACTGCTCTGGTGGCCAGTTTTGGCACCCGATTCCCTTCTGTTGTGCACTGTTTCTCCAGCCACCTGTCTAAAATATAAGCTATTTGAGGGTTGGGTTGGTGTCATGCATTTATTTTGTATCCTTTGTAGCCTTGTCAATAGGGCTATGCATGAGGCACATTTTTGCTCGTGTGTATAAAGATGATTACAATAGTATGATCTTGAAACTAATTAATACAAAAAGGGCAATTTTTGCTTCTAAAAAGTACCATTAATATCATCATTTAACATTTACTAACAGTTCTACACAATGATCACAACACAGTTCTTGATCTCTATGAACAGAAGTTACCAATAACTTCATTAGAAATGTGCTTCTTGGGGTGCCTGGGTGGCTCAGTCGGTTGAACATCTGCCTTCGGCTGAGGTCATGATTCCAGGGTCTCAGGATGGAGCTCCGTGTTGGGCTCCCTGCTCAGTGGGGAGTCTGTTTCTCCCTCTCTCTCTTTCCCTCCTCTGACTCATGCTCACTGTCATTCTTGCTCACTCCTGTTCTATCTCAAATAAATAAATAAATAAACTCTTAAAAAAAAAAAGAAATGTGCTTCTTACATGTGGAAAATTAGTTGCCTGTCTTAGCAATAGCTAGAAAGCGACCATTAATTATCAATTTTCTTTAGAAGAATAAGAAATCTATACACCTTGCATGTAACACTGAAACATTTACAATATTAAAATACATCTATTCATAGCAGCCTGACCACAGCTGCTTTCTTTGAAACATTCTCTGGGGAAAGATTGATGTTCAGGGGGATTATGATTCATTAAAGCTGCTGACCGATTCAAATACTTAACTGGCCAACCTATTTTTTCAGAGAATGTTCTGTTCACACACCTTGGCACTGTTCTGCCAACAACATGTGTGCACCATGTGGGAGAAATCCACATGAACTGAGATCTTTGGACATGTGTCCTGAGGGGTGGCATTCTATGCATGCTATTGAAGCAGAGCTTTGATCTGACTCATAGGGTTCATATTCGTGTGAACCTTAGGCACAAATGCTCTTTTTCCACAAGGTGACCAAAATTAGGCTCGAGTACAGAGCCAGTCATTGTTAGCTCTTTGTTCCCTGGAAGAAAATTCCACAAATGTTGATTCACTAATTTACTCTAATGAAAAAGCTGTAGGCAGTCTCAAGTCTGAGTAAGCGTGAATGTTAGAAAGGTCCCTCTAGACTTACAATGCATTTTTCAATGTTCTGTCTGGAATAGGAATATAAATAGAGCATTCAAGATGCTTCTGTTAGGCTACTTCTAAGTGCAAACATTTTTGATAATTTAAAACAAGGGTTTCAGAATTAAAATGACTACAGTGATTCCCCAAAGAATGTTCTCCTTCCAGCCATGGTGGAGTAAGGTGGATTGGATTTACCCTTCCACAAGGAAAAGCCAAAAATGCTCTCAAAAATCAAAATATTAAAAAAAAATGGTTTTCAAGTTACTCCATATCAGTCAACGAAGGATAGTGATCTCTAGAAGAAAATAGGAAAAAAGCTTTGTGACATTGGCTTGGGCAAAGATTTCTTGGTTATAGCACTAAAAACAGGAATCATAAAAGAAACAATCAATTGGGCTTTATAAAAAATTGGAAACTACTGCTCTTCAAAAGACATTGTTAAGAAAATGAAGATAAGCCACAGACTGGGAGGAAATATTTGCAAGTCATAAATCTGATAGAGGATCTATATCTAGAATATCTAAAGAACTTTTAAAATTCAACAACCAGATGATCCAAATTTTCAGAATGAGTGAAAGAGTTGAATAGATACTTTATAGATGATGACATAAGGATGGCAAATAAGCACACAAAAAGATCCTTGATCATTAGGGAGATGCAAATAAAAACCACAGTGAGATACTAGCACATGGCTATTAGAATGGTTAAAACTAGCAAGACTAGCCATACCAACTGCTAGCAAGGATGTGAATCACTTTGAGTGCATACACACTTCTTAACGGAAGGTACAACTGGACAACCACTTTGGCTAAAGAGTTTGGCAGTCTTATAAAGAAGGAAAATACTCCTACCATGTGACCCAGGCTTTCCACTGCTAGCTAGCTATTCACCCAAGGAAAAGAAAGCAATGTCCATATGAAGATTTGTATACAAATTTTAGGGCAGCTTTATCTGTATCAGTCCCTAACCTGGAAATCACCCAAATGTCCATTAACACATCGCTGGACTATCAAACTGTGGGATATCCATTTGGTGAGATGCTACTCAGCAAAGGGCAGAGATGAACTAGTGATACACACGTTGATGAATGTGATACAATGTGATACATGCTACTGTCCAATGCATTGATGAGTTTGTGATGAATCTCAAGATAATTATGCTAAGTGAAGAAAGTTAGACCAAAAAACCTACATACCACATGATTCCATGTATATGAGATGCTTTGAATATATTAATAAATCTACATAAAAAAACTAATGAAGTACTGTATGGTAACTAATATAATAAAAAAAAATTTCTGAAAACAGCAACAACAATGAAAAAACAAATCTGTATTGCCAGAAAGCAGCTGGGGAGCAGGAGGTAGCAGGAAAGGTTAAAAAAAAGGGGGCAAAGAAATTTGGGGGGCCATAAATATGTCTATTATCTTGATGGTGATGATAGTTTCTCCAGTGTGTGAAAAACTTCCCAAATGTATGCTGTAATAATGTTCAGTTTATTGTGTTATCAATTATGCCTTGACAAAAAAAAAAAATACTAGGAAGACACTGATTTACCTTGGGGAATTTTGTAGAATATTATCATTTATGATCTAGCCCTTTGGGTCAAGGATTCATTGAGTTCCAATCTTGTGCCAAGCATGGCTCTAAAAAACCAGCAGGGTGAGGACAGTCTGACACATGGACCACAGGTGTGGACTCTTGAGTGTTTCTTTAGTGCAACTCTGTTCACAGCACAAAGATTCTGAGAGGTTGTGGAAAAACCAGTTTTAACTTCCGTTGTCAGTTTCATTATATGCGAACTGCCTTTAAGTTTATCATCTATTATCGTATGTTGCAGTGATGACAATCACATACTAATTCTGATTTTGCACTTGAGCCTGTCCATACATTTGAACAAATAAGAGAATTCATCAAGAAAGAACCTAAGAACCCATTCTGAGTCCACCATAAAAGGCTTTCCATAAATCTCACTGGAGAAAGCAAATATGTTACCTATTGTCATACAGGTGACCTATTTTCCAGGCTCTAGTTTCGTTTGTTCTCTGTGTGAGTTGTGGAAGGCAGAGTTGTGATCACTCTAAAGATGCATCTGCCATCATCTCTTAGTCCTACGATTTTCCATTAAACCATGCTCTTTAGGCCACTGATAATTAGCCAAATGATCACTGAATTCACTTTGTGAGAATTTGACTTAATACCACACAGAAAGTTGGGAGAAAGTAAAAACAGTTCAGTGTAAAACACTGGCAAGTCACATTCCTTATCTATCAAACCACACATTCCATTGGCATAAACAAAATCTTAAAGGATGACTCATGATTTAAATACAAATACTAGTCTAATACTAGCTAGCCATGGAGCCTTGCAATACTTTTCTGAACAACAGAGAAATATCTGAAAGAGGATTTCTTATACAAATCATATGGGCTGAACTTGGGCAATACATTTTTCAAAAGAAAGTACGAAAGCCTCACAAACATAAAAAATGAAATCAGCATGACTGCATACAACTTTTTCTTTGAGCTAGAGCTACATAAAACTGCTCGCAAAGTGAAACAAGAAGCATATTTCAAATGACATAACAAAGCAAGTTATCCAAATCGATATTTTGTAGAAACTGCTAACACCTCGGCTACATCTATAATTGATTCATTTAGAAACAAGCTCAGAATTTACTTTCTCTATTTACATAAGACAAGAAAGGTGACTCCTGTGAAGAATGAATATAGGATTCAAAATTTGGCAAAGACTGAGATGATCCAAGTTGGCCCTAGACCACTAATAATGTTTTGGAAAGACTGGGTTATTAGATTAACAGTTGTCAAAGATGGACACTATTTACGCAATGTTAAAGCAAATATTTTCATTAACCAAACATTTCCTAAATTGTAAGCAGAAATGTGAAACTTGATCTGATACCTGTAGCAAATCTGAGGGCCTTCCCTGGCCCGGGACACAGAGGTTTTGCCATGATGGTCCATACCACTCTCATTTTGCTCAGAATGGAAGACAGCCACACCCTTTACTTTACGTGGGTTTGTTTCAAACGTGATCTAAAGAAAATTTCCTTCTTAATCAATTCTCAGCACTTGCTGCCTCCCACTGAATCATTTATCCCTATTCTTCCCAAAGCCCTGAGAACGCTTCCTCACCTCTCTAGTTCTGTGGGGTCAACAGGGTGTGATGGTTGATCCCTCATTTAACAGGTACCAAGAGGCTCTACTTACGTCATGCATGGAGTCCAGAAGCTTGGTCAGTTGGTAGAACCTTTGCCAGCTCTGCCCAGAATTGTTGGGACACTTAGTTACCATCTTCCTCAGTTCTTTGATGTAATTTGTCCTCATTTCTTCAAATGCGGCCTGGCTTTTGAGGCCATCCTTTGGAACTGTGTGTAGGGAATACAGACATGTAAATCCCCAGGATGGAAAACAGCATTCACATTGTAGCAGTTAAATAACCTAGAATATTTTGAGGTTTTTAGGCTCACACTTTCAGATTGATACTGAATTGCAACTAATTGCATTTATGAACAAATATGGCAGTTATCTACTGATAAATTCTGGTTCACCTCTATGTACAAAGAATAATAACTGCTATTTATTGGGTGTATGTTAATATATATCTTGCATATATTAACGTGGGCTTGACCTCAGTTTTATGACATAATCATTACTCTCATTTTATAGATAACAAAACTGAAGACTGGAGGTTTAATTCTGCCCAAGGACACAATAAATTAAGGGCAGAGAAGGGGTAGAAACCTAGGTCTATTTCCAAAGCCTGCTTCTTAACCACAATGCTACGTTGCCTTGTGGCCTGTCATCTAAGTGTTTTATGGATCCTAACTTGCCAATACTTCAGAGGTAGGAAAATATACTTTGATTTTCCAGGACAACTGGAAGAGTCACAGACATTCTAAGCTGGGTCTAGAATTAGAAAGCAACATCTCTAAATCCAAATTCAAATATCAAAGACACTTGGGGAGACTAGCTGTCTATAGGGTGGGGGAGGACAGGCATGCTGGGAAACACTTTGCTTCTTCTTTGCCCCAGGATCACATGACCAGTGGGGCCCTGTCATGTGGTCTCCCAGGCAAACAGGCTGTGGGTCTGTGCATTGGTTTGTGTGTGCAAAAGAGTAACACCACAGTGGCTCTGCATGTAAAGCAAAATCTGTAACTTTCAGAGGATAAACCACGTTCTCCTTTTTCTTTGAACAAGTAAAACATTAAGGATCATGTTTTCTTTTATGTAGCGGCTGGCTTTTAATTTTAAATTAAAAAATCCCATTTAGAAACAATATTTTGGGATTCAGGGTTTGGAAGCATATCAAATGTCTCTGCGTCCTGCTGAAAGGAGATGCTTTGTCCCAGGATACATGTGAAAGCCCTTATGGAGGAAAGGTGCTCCTGTGCTGAGAATGTTCTAGAAGGAGGTGCAAGGCAGAGTGTAAAGTATTCCCTCTGAAAATCTACCTACATGTTTGCTTTTTTTCCACCATAGCGAATAAATAGTTATGTGTATGCTTTAACTTTGAAAAATAAAATCACTTAAGAACTTTATTTTTAGGAGATGGAGACTTAAAGAAAATTCATCTTGTGAAATTAATGTTCTGAGTTTGAAACTGCTTTTGCTTTCACTTCTTAATTATATAGCATATTTGTTAATATGTCATAACTTGGATAAATAATAATTTACTCAGGTCATCAGACCTTTAGAATAGCTAAGTACATTTTTGACTATTATGAGAGCCCTGGAAGCTGGGAATACTGCTGTTTCCAAATTAAACCCTGTTGTCCTGTACAAAAATTATCTTACAAGTTACATTCACATCTTATGTTAATAGTCTCCTTGAATTTAATTGTTGAGGCTTTTGATTTGTGGTTTACCTAAATCTGCTTTTCTGGGGGAAAAAGAAACCCCTAATAGTAATTGCATGCATCTCCGGAGGCTGCCACAATATTAGCTGTGGTTTCAAATATTTGACATTCACATTAAAAGTTAAATGCCACCCATTATATAACAAATAGTTTGTTTTCTTTAAAAATAAAGTCTTGCTTTAAAAGTATAAAACATATGAAGGGTGGTAATAATCAGGATGTTAACAGTAGAACTATAGATCTACTTTCTACCAAAATTTTAATGTTAACTTAAAACTTTCTGAAAGAAATGGCAAGTTTGCAAATACTTTGCAAATAGTGCCCATACACAGGTTAACAATTATTTTTTTAATCTATAAAATATGGAGTAAACCTTTTGCTTTTCAACATTAATGTTTATGGAGATCATCCCATACATTAACAAATTACCTGAAATTAGAATGGAGTGATTAAATTTCACTACTACATTTCACTACTCTTTGGTGTATCTGCTAAGATTAAGCAAAGACCTCCTTATGGATAGTTCTGTATTAGAAATTCTCAAGATTACAAATGATTTGTGTCAAATATTACTTATATATTGTTATAACTCAAATATATTGTACCAATTTCCCAGCCAGATTTTTTAGAAGTTGAAACAAACCCACAAATAAAGAGAACTTAAGCAAAACCTCAAATTTTGGAGGTTTGCCCAGATTTTCTGAATTTACTTATTAAATGCAGCAGGGCTGCTGGAAACCATCCAAACAACTGGGGTAGAAGTTCGTCTGTTTTTCTCCATAAGCATTAAGAACACAAGATTCTCTCAATGTTATTGCTTAAAACTTTCTTGATATACTGGACATCAGGTGTGCAACTTAATCACCTAAAGAAGAAAAATTCTAACACATTCTATCACAGGTTAGCAAAATAAACTTACTAAAAGCCTGCAGCTCTATGACTCATACAATTCTTTACTTATATTTTCCTGCCTTCTTATTTTGCTTTTCCTGCATCTATAAAAATCAGAATTCAAAGTACTGAGCTATTTGGAAGCTAATAAATTAATTTGGGTAGCTTCAAAATGATATCAGGATTGATTATAGGCTGACTGATTAAATGGTCTTAAAGGATAAGCCACCAATTAAGACGGAGTAGTATCACATGCATTTTTTCATTTAAATTCTATCACCCATCTGATCTATCTACATCTAGATCTATACTTGCAACATTTTTCAAGTCAGTAACGGTTAATGACATGGCTTGGAAACAGGAACAGAATCACTGTCGCTGAATTTAAAGATTCTGTTTCCAAAGTTATATTCCAAAAAGGCTAAATCGGGGTGGTCAGAAACCTGGAAGGTGAGCAGAGTAGGGGAAAAGAGCCCAGTTCTCCGGACCCTGGACCCTGGGCCCTGCGGATGACGGGCTGCGCCGCACAGGACCCTACAGGAGATTGGCAGAGTGTAATCAGTGAGGAATGGTAGGGCCTGCGGCAAAGGGGAGAGAACATGCCCTGCCTTGGGCAATCGAATTCAATGAAAATAAAATGAGACAAAAAGCCAAGAGCAACCTAAAATACCTGTGCGGGCCAAACAAAACACAGCTGTGAGGTGCTGGTCCCACCTCTCGGCTGGGGCTGTGGGTCAGCCCCCTGGGGGTCTAGGTCCCGCCTGCTAAGCCTTCCACACCCCCTGCTGTGGTCACGTGCCGCTCCCGGCTTCCCACTGCGGTCACGTGCCAGCGGCCTGCCTTTCTGCCCCTGGCTCCCCGCTCTGGAGAGCTCAGGAACAACACTGGACGTGAAGTCCAAAGCCAAGGCTTTTGAGTTCTCATGCACAGAGGATACTAGACAAAAACAACATGTGTGCCTCCTTTTTGTTCGCTTCAGAGAGGGGTTATCAACTCACAGGGTTCTTTTAAGCATTAAATTAGACGTATGGCAAACCCTTCAGAAGCCGGGAGCTGCTACACACAGGGAAGCAGATGCTTATCCAGAGTCGCTATGGCATCTTCTCTTCCTGCTCTTGTCACTACTTGATTCAGCCTAACTCCTCCTCAGACCCAGTCCCTCTCTGGGGGAAAAAAAAAAACAACATCTCTTTTGACCCCTCCTATTCTCATTACCTTGAAGAATGAGGCCACTTTCTCCTAAATGACTCTACTGAAAACTGCTCCTTGCACCACGCCCCTGGTTCATGCAACAACGGGAGGGCCGCACATGCGCTGGATTCTCTTCTCTGCTTCCAGGGGGTCAGTCAACAATCTCTCCTCCTATGAAGTCCATACCTCTTGCCCTAGCATCCCTGGCACCCAGAACATGGCCCAGTTTCCTCAGTGGCCACAGCACTTGGCTTGGAGATTTCTTCTCCATGCTGCCTCCTGCCATCATGCTTGTCTTCCTCTCATCTGATGTGAACTTTCTCAGATTCTTTCTCCTCAATGTGAAAATGTCTGTGCCCTGTGCCATTGCCCCAGGAAGAAGTGCTCAACACCCTTGCCAAAGCTAATCCTGTTCTATCTTGTCTCTCGGGCACTTTATGTCATCAACTTCTCTACTTTCATACCTGGTTCCAGAAGCCTAAAAAAGCTTCCCATCAATCTGCCAAGTCCCTGGCCATCAGGCACCTGCCTGAGTCCTAATGGTCAACTCTAGTAGGCCTCGCTCTGTGCTCTCAACTTTCTCTGTGGATGCTCTGCTATTAGTCATGCTCCTTTTGGAAACCAGTTCTTGGCTTCTAGTTTCTCTGCCTCACTGACAGTCCCGACTCTGCCTCTTCAGCCCTGCCATCTTCCTCTCACGTGGCTCGACTGGACCGTTTCTCTTCTTCCTGTGCCTTGGCAGCCCCACTCACCATTTTAGCTTGGATGATAATTTTCTATGAGGACAATTTCATGTTTATGTCTCAAAACCCAAACCTGTCTTCTGAGTGCTAGACCCAGATTCTCCCCATCTTTTGACCCATTAGGATACATCTGAAAATTAACCCATTTGAAATAGAAGTCATTTTATAAAACCCCCACCAAATCTTTTCCAAGTCCCAACATGAACATATTCCCTTTATGGTATCAACTGCCATCCTAGCCATTTCTCTGTGAGCAAAACCTGGGTCACTTCTGACTCATACCGTTTTGTTTCCCCTTCTAGTCCACCGTCCGTTCGGCTGTGTTCCTTGAATGCCTTTGCTCCTATCCATCATGCCACCTACCACTGTCATTCCTGCTATTATTTCAATAGCCTCACAGCAGTCTCTGTGCTTCCAATCTGGCTAAGTTCTCTGTCTTTGCCTCTCTACCGCCCTCTCTTTTTCCTCTTTAATCCAGTCTACTACCAGGTACATTTTCATAAAGGCACAGAAGTTAGCCTGGGTCATGTATTCCCACTGCAAAAAGCCTGTGGTGCTGCACTCCTCTGCCCACACAATGAAGGTCAGGTGTCTTCAACAGACACTGAATATCGTGGTCCAACCTCCATCCCAATCTTATTCCTCACTCCTCTCCAATCCCACATCACCTTATATACCTTGAAAAATTAAATGAATAGAGAATAAAAAAATTTAAAAATTAGTGGGTAAACCACCTCACCCAGAATAAAGTTCTAACACCTGGATATGTTTTCCCAAATCTCCGTACTCGCTCACATCATCCCCTGATAGGAATATCATCTCAGACCTCATATCCAATTCATAACCCTTGCAAAGCTTGCCAAGATTCACCTTCACTATGAATCCGTCTCTGACCTTCAAAACTAAATATGCTCCGTCCTTTTTTGAGCCACTGTGACCCTCTTTATCTTCTATCTTTATTGGATGATCCCTTTCCACAACATACTAAACGTATCTTTGGATTTATCTTATAGTAAAACTTGCTGAGGGCAGAAACTGTACCGTGTATAATCCTACTATACGGAAAACAGTCAGTCAATATTTAGTGGTGGGATGGATGAGGAAATGAAGGAATATGCTCTTACTTCACCCAAAGCCTCTACTCTCCAAGTAACATAGTTCACCAAAGACCAAAGACCTTCTCTCACCTCCTCATTTTTTTTTTTTTTTAATACCAACTACCAGACACTGAAAATAGGCTCATCTCCTTATAGGTCAGATCATTGGACGACATAGAAAAAGTGCACAAGTGGACATCAACTTACTTGTGCTTAGCAGCAGCAAAACTTTCATTATGGTGTACTCTTCAAATGTGAGCTGCAGTCGAACGAACTGTAGGCTGATCTGATGCATCCCCTGGCATAGTTCATACATGGCTGACTGATGCATCTTTTCTCTGCAAAGGAAATGGAAAAAAAAAATTCTGAAAATACACGGTTCAGTATCAAGCCCAAACTGGTGGCCCAAGGCAGCTTAGTCAGAGATCTGAGTCAGTTTCTCCTCTGTCTTCAACATGGAGCAGATACATATCCAAAGACAAGTTAGATGCTTTTCCCACTGATGGCTAAATTGCTTCTAGACCAACTCTGCCACCCCATTTCCTAGTGCCCTGTAACAATGTGCCAGAAGCATGAACACCAAACTTTTTCAAAGCGTGCCATTATTTCATGTCAAGAGTAATGACTGGTCGTGTTGTGTTATATAGTGAGATCATCCAGACAGCAGAGGGCCACTGTGATGTGGGGTGAAGCCTACAGGCTTCTGTTCCTTTTCAGCTAGAGAGAGCAGGCACTTTACTGTTTTTGACAAACTACTAGATGCTGTGAACACGGGACAGTGATGACCAGTCTTATTTCCATGCGGACCTCCCTTACAGAAGTCATAAAACATGACTGTTAACTGTTTGTAGCAGTACACTTGAAAAGGAAATTGAACAAAATTTTGAAATGTGAGAATCCTGAACAGAATCTTTCTGATAAAGAGAAAAAGCAATGTGGGAAACAAAGGCAAAAGAAAAATTAAATTTCCATACTACTTATAGCCCATTGACAAGTTCTTAAAAGAGGGAGAGTGACTTTCCTCTAGGAACTCAGCTGCCTTGATGTTAATACTTTGCTAAGGGCAAAAGGTAATCTTAGCTTAACATTATCCTGCCCCCCACCCAGGATCCAGTTAATCTACTTTAATATATAAAAATTCCTTTGGAAACTTCCTTTATCACTACCCACTCCAAAATATAGGTTGGTAATCCTCCTCCAAGCATATGCCCCACTGATATACATCTAAAGAGTCTCATGACTAAGGTTATAATAGACAGTAATAAGTGACCTTTTCCTAATAGTTAGCCAGCTCAAGGTCCTGGAAACCTTGCTTCCAAAATTCCTTAGAAATTTATACTATCCCTAAACCCCTCCCAACTTGGAAGTATATAATCGGCCACTCCTTATGACCCCAGTGCAGGTTTTTCTGCACTCCCAGGACTCTGGGATCTGAAGGTAGATCTTAACAACTGAACCACCCAGGCGCCCCGTTTTCATGCTTTAATAAAACCACCTTTTTGTACCAAAGCTGTCTCAAGAATTCTTTCTTGGCTATTGGCTCTGAACTCCAACATTCCCAGTGTCAGGAGTTTGGGATAATGTATACATGTTTTTACTTGGACAACCAACCAATCAATCCTGTCCCTCCACCAAGTCTAAAAGTCTTCTTTCTTTCCTTCCTTCCTTTCTCTCTTTTTAAAAGATTTTACTTATTTATCTGAGAGAGTGAGTGAATGAGAGAGAGAGCAAGCACAAACCAGGGAGGAGTAGAGGGAGAAGCAGACTCCCTGCTGAGCAGGAAGCCCGACGGGACTCCAGGATCATGACCTGAGCTGCAGGCAGACACTTAACTGACTGAGCCACCCAGGAATCCCACTTGCTTTTTTTTTTTTTTTTTTTTTTTTTTTTTTTTTTTATGTGGGAGGAGGGTACACAGAGGAGCATGCATGCTAGTAAGGAGAAGGGCAGAGGGAAAGAATCCTCAAGCAGACCCCCACTGGGTGCAGAGCCTGACGCAGAGCTTGATCCCATTACCCATGAAATCATGACCTGAGCCAAAACCAAGACTCAGACACTCCATTGACTGAGCCACCCAGGCCCAAAATGCTTCCATAAAAATCTAATGAAACAAGATGGGATTGGGAGGGAGACAAACCATAAGTGACTCTTAATCTCACAAAACAAACTGAGGGTTGCCGGGGGGGAGGGGGTTTGGGAGAAGGGGGTGGGATTATGGACATTGGGGAGGGTATGTGATTTGGTGAGTGCTGTGAAGTGTGTAAACCTGGTGATTCACAGACCTGTACCCCTGGGGATAAAAATATATGTTTATAAAAAATAAAAAATTAAAAAAAAAAAAATCTACGGTATATAACAACAGAAGTCATCATTGTCTCTTTTCATGAGAAGTAAACAAAGAATCAGTTATTTTTTAAGATTTTCCTTCTCAAAGTAGTAAATCTTTTGGGAGGTCCTCATAACTATTGCTTTATGATGACTAGAATCTAATAAATGAAAAAGAGACTCTTAGTGAAAAAGGGAATGGACTTGATAAAGGCCAAAGAAACAGAAAGAGGTCCTGATAGCTGATCTATTTCTATGGGTGATGGACAGCAGGCGGAAGTCTGCAGGACAGCAACCCTGCAGGATGTCTCCCAGGACGCATTCCTGGGTTCCCCTCATTGGCAGAAATCCCTTTCACCTCAACTCTGAAAGCCACCTGTATAGAACCCATAATGGAACACAGAACATTTTCTCTGCATTATTATTGTATGTCTTTTGTCTCCCATCATCTGGAAGATATTTTTAATTATGTAAGTGTTTTAAACACACACACACACACAGAATAATAGCAGGAGCCTCTACATCTGCCATCTAGAACTAACAATGTAAATAAATGCTAATATTTTTGTCATATTTATTTCAGATCTTTAAAAATTAAACATGGCAGAGTTACACCTTGCTCTCTCTTCCTCCTGCTTCCCATTCATCTTCATTCAAGAAGGGGACTGCCCACTTTGGAGGACTACCATTTCCTCTCGGAGGTATATATTTTACTGCCACATGTATGTGTCTATAAAAACAGCATACACTACCTGTTTTGTTTTATGTAAATTTGTAATTCAACATGCATATCCTTCTGCAACTTATTTTTTATTCAATGTTATAATTCTGAGATGTATCCACTTTAATACAGGTAACCATAAATTAATTCATTTCCACTGATGCAAGTTTCAATTGTTTAAATATATCACAATTTACTTATCCATTCCATTACTGATGGTCACTTGGACTGTTTCCTCTTTATCGCTATTATGAATGATGCCCAAGGAACATCCTAGGGCATTAATCTAGGATACAGAATGAAAGCAGAATTGCTGAGTCACACATCAGTGCACATCTGCTGCTTTCACTCCAACCAGTAAGAGATAAGAATTTCCTTTTATTCCACGCCCCCACCAAATTTGTTGCCAGCTGACAGGTGTTGAAAGGATAGCCCCATTGGTGCTTTTATTTGCATTTCCATTAACACCAGTAGGCGGAACATTTTTCAAATGTTTTCTGACCATTTGGGTTTCTTCTTTGGTGATTTGTCTCTTTGTATCTTTACCTATTTTAGTGTAAGCTTTTCCTCCTCTATCACTAAGTTACACCATCTTTAATCCTAGTATTTTTTTGCCTTAAAAATTTTGTCTAATAATAATTTTGTTTCTTCTTTTTTCTCTTCCTTCCTTCAACCTTCTTCTGCTCTCTCTTTAGAATTTGCCTGTTACGCTTTTTTTAATCCCTTATTTTCAAATGTCCCAAATAATTGTATTTCACATGTCTCTTACATAAGCAGCAAAAAACTGGATTTAAAAAGTCTGAGTCTCTGTATTTTAACAACTCAGTTTAATCTGTTCTCCTTTACCATGATTACTGATGGTTTTGGATTTTTTCTCCTAGCATTTTAACTTTCTCTCCTCTTTTCCTTCTCTTTTTCCACTTTACTGCCTTTGACTGGGTTGATCCAGCTTTTGAAAAATCCCCCTCTTTGCCACAGTACTGGATTTAGAATGTACGCTTTTATTTTTATCCTTTAAATAATTATCAAGTTGTGAATTTGTATACTTAAGAGTCAAAAGTTAATCAACAGCTTTTCCATGAGCAACAAGCAAACAAAGTCAACTGTCTTCGGTCGACTGCTTCCAGTTCTCCTTGTTACAGGTCTTTAGAATTTAGATTACACCTGTTTTCACATCTCTCCTGAAATCAGTCCTCCTCAGACCCACATGCCCTCATCTGTCTCATTAATGATGGGTTTCTTTGATTACCACGGTTTCTTATACCTTAGCTCATACTTCAGGGTTGTTTTGTATTTTTACATGTTAAAGAATTTTTTTTTCATAATTCTTTAAATAGTGGTCAGCCATTGAAAGTTTAAGTCTTTCCATCTTGATTTGTCTCAAAATCTCTTTATTTCACCTTCATTCTTCACAAAATTGTAGACTTCCAGCTTGACAGGTAATGGCCCTCCGTACTTTGAAGCTAGTACTCCACGGTAGTTGGGCCCTAAGACCTGCTTTTGTGGAAATTTGTTAGTCTAGTTGTCATTCTTTTACAGGTAATCTGCATTTTCTTTTTGGTAGCTTATCCCAAATTTCCTGTTTATTTGATGTCTGCAGTTTCATTCCGAAGAGCCTGAGTGCCGAGTAGTATTTCTCTTGCTTGGGACTCAATAGCCCTATTTTATTGGAAGGTGTAAGTATTTCTTCAGTTCTGAAATGTCCCTAGACATTGTTTCTTCAAGTATCACCCCTGTCCCATTCCTGCTACTTTTCCTTTTTGAACTCCTATTAGCAGTGCATTGGATTTTCTGTGTCCTCCACATCAACCCTCCTTTTGCAGTCTAGGTGATTTTCTCAGATCTGTCTTTTAACTACATATTTTTGTGTCTAATATGTTTAATGTCTACAGTATTTTAGTGACAATATGTTTCATGTCTCGGTGCCTAGAAATATTCTATTTAGTTCCTTCTCAGACATCTCTGTTATTTTCCATAAGGCACTTTTTATTTTCTGGCTATTATATCTTCTTTCTCTAAACTATGTCTTTATCTGTTATACCTCTTAATACTTTCAACATTGTATCTCATAGTTTCTTTCAGAGTTTGCTTTTGTTTGTTCAACTTTTGGGGCTGCTCATATGCATACCTACCACACACTGTTTTGGCTTGGGTGAATCCCGGGGCCCTGAAGGGCACTGAGGATGGAAGGGACTCTACAGGAAGTCTCAGCATTTACAACTGTTAGAGGTAGAAGCACTCCACTTGTTCTGGACCAGTTTTTATGCTAATTTCTTAGCTTAAATGCTTTTTGCAAGACTTGTATAGTTTAAATTTAGATTCCGCATTTGATGTGATACAGGCTTGTGTTTCTTATTTCTTTCAGCTTCCCTGCCATGTCCCTGGGCTGGCTGGCATGTTGAGTTGTGCTGTCCTTGTTAGGAGACAGTGAAATCGCTGCAGAGCCATGGCTTTATGCAAGAGGCTCCATTTCTGGCCCCAGCCTTGCTAGAGTCTATGTTCTTGATTCCCATTCCTGTTTGTGTTCTTATATGCACCCCTAAGGCATTTATCTACATCCACAGTCTGTGGGCCAACTACAGCTTTAGCTCCAAGTTACACCACTCTGGCTGTGAATTCCCTCTTCTTGCACCTGTTCCCCCCCAACCCCCACCTTTTAAAGCTTGCCTATATATTTAAGACTTTCTTTTTTAACTGCAGAATTTCTATGTGTTTAGAGGGAAAAAAAGGCTCAGTTCAGTTTCACCATCCTGATTGCTAACTACAAGCTTCTTAAAGGCAGGATCCATGTCTGGCTCACCTTTCTGAAAGTCAAGTAGAATATGATAGCCAAGTATCATGTGTCAATCTTTGCTCAATAAATATTTCATGAATGAATGAGAGAGAAGAAAAAAGTGAAGACAACAAAATGATTTGCATATGATGATGATGATTAGAACAAGAGAATACTGAAAATTTACACAAAGGTCAAATGTCTAATAAAATAGGGCTTTTATGAAGTTCTTCAAAACTTTCTCCAAAAAAGGAGAGATTTTAGTTGTAAAATGGGATGGAGTGAGTAACAAATCAGGATATCCACGGAATACAGCAAAACATGCATTTGATGCTTGGCAAATGAAAGAGTGGACTCCTGTGCATTTGATTCCTTAGGCCTGGTGCTGGAGAGAGCACAGGCACCCTTGACTTTAGCCCAGCAGGGTCTGCAGATGTGCTGCCCATTGGCCCTTCAGGGTGCTGGCTTTGTCAGTCTGTGATCACATCACTTCTGAGACCCAGACTCATTGCATGTCAAACTGGGATACTAATAATAATTCCAACCTTGTAGAAATGTAGAAACCAATTATATGCCAATTCTTAGATTATAAAGTACTATTAGCTTTTTTTTTTTTTTGTATAATAAAGAAAATAAAATTCTTCTTGAGAGACCAGTGATCATTTCAGTTAAAACAAAGCAAGGGATAATCAAATTCTCGAAATGACTTTACAGGCAAACAATATTATATTGTTACCATTATTTCTCTTTGTAGGGTAAAGCAGGAGAAAACACAGAGAGTGTAGGTTTTCAGGGAGGTGGAAGGAACTTGCCAGGAGTAGAATGTGAGGGCTCAGCACCTCCGTGTCAAAGTGTTTCTGTTCTCAGATGTGTTGACAAAACATCCACACACTGATTAAGGTGACTTGAAGAGAGACCTCAGATGCTACTTGGATTAGATGAGAGCATGGGTTACCACACGCCTGAAGGAAGCTTGCTTTTGCCCCTTCAGTATGAACAGCAACTCTTTACCTCTTTCTTGAGGCCTTATTCCTTGAGTAACCTCCATGGTCTTCACAGCTATCACTTATGGGGTGCCTACCATCCACCAATGTTAAATTCAGTCTTGCTAATTCTCACAGTGCCCTGTGAAGAACTATCCTCACGTTCACGATAGGGAAATGAAGGTACATGAAGCAGCCAGAAGCTACCCCATGTTCTCCACTTCGTACCTCAGGTCGTCTTCTCTCTCTTTGCTTGCCAACAGCTCAGCGCTGTTTTCGCTTTTTCTCCAGAGGATCTCTTTCCAACTATGAAGAGATGTTTGGTACCTCATATGTTTTGTTATTACATTCACTTATTTGTTTATTCTTTGCTCCCCATTACGTGGTAAGATTTTGTGTTTTCAAACTCCACTGCTGTTTCCACTGCATGAAATTGAGTTCTCTAAATGAAGAGCACTGGGTACTCAATATAGCTTGAAATCTCAGGAAAATAAACCATCTTAAAAACACATTTTACATCACATCGTTTTTGCACAATTAGATTAAATGCACGGAAATGTACATCCATAGAAGTTGAAACAAGGACAACCTTTTTGGCATGACACTGGTATTAATTTTGCAATATTACTTCACAGAAATACTCTTTGCTATATGCTTTTATTCATTTTATAATCTTACCTCATCTTCAGTAGAATAATGTAAAAATACATGAACGACTTTGCGAAAAAGGTGAAATCTGTATAATGCTTCTAAAATATAAAAGTCAGTGCAGAAGTTATCCCTGAATGCTGAACTAATATGGAGGCAGTGGAAGATTACTAAAGTAGGAAATAGCCCTGTATTCAAGTGAACATTAGACCTGAATAACTGACAGCCTTCTGAACAGGGGGCACATGTTACGCATTTCTAAACATCTCATTTGCAGGAAAAGAATGAACTCTATTTTTGGATAAATAAATAAAAACAACCAAAATGGGCACAGAGACCCAGTTCTGATTCCAAAGGCCTTGGGATAAAATCTACAAGAATGATAGCCCTAAAATATTTTTTAAAAACACTTTGAAAAAAAAGAAAAAGAAAAAGAAGAAAAAGAAAAAAGAAATATTTCAATAGTTTTGAAAACCTATCATTTTCTCAAACTAAGAAACCAATTTTATTCATAGATATAACTTCATCTGGTTCTCTCTGAGAACACCCATTACACTAAACTACAATCACAGGGTCATTTGGAAATAGTTTTAAAATATTAAAATAATCTAACATCTCCAAACCTGATTAACTTGGAACAAAAGTGAATAATTGAAGAGTTGGAAAATATATTTTTCCTGGCCTTTGAGAGAACTTGGGGTTGAAAATGGAGTTCATTTTCATGGTAACAGTGGGAATGAGAAAAAGCCCTATTATAATCAGAGTAGGAAGGATGTTCCCAATTTATTTTTTGTATTTATTTACTTATTTGGAGGGGACAGAGAGAGCAAGCGAGCAGAGGGAGGGGAAGAGGCAGAAGGAGAGAGAGAATCTCAAGCAGACCCCCCCGTGAATGTGGGGCCCCATCTCAAAAGCCCGAGATCATGACCTGAGCCAAAATCAAGAACTGGAAGCTTACCTGACTGAGCCACCAGATGCCCCACGAAGTTCACAATTTAAATGATCTGTATGCTAATTTCTGGCTCTTAATTTAACTAAAGAACTGAACAACTTTTGGATCTATAGGGCCCATGCCATCTTGCCATTATTACATTACCAGTAAAGTCATTGCCCAACTTTATGAGGCTAGTCTTCTGAACTATGGGTCAATGGCTGTCAGAACGAACACTTCTGTTTTGGTATTCAAGTACTGGCTTACCAAGACACTACTCAAAATGTATTTGAGAAGCTTAGTCATTCGGTTACCTGGAGGCTCATTTGGAAGCAGCTGATTTGGAAATTACTGACCCAAATTAAAGGAAATCCTGGAATCATATTTATGTTCTGTTCTGTTGGAAGTAAATATCTGATAAGCCCAAATGACAAACCATTCCAAACTATGGGTATCTGCAGGACTCAGGAGCTCTAAGTATTAACCTGAACACCTACTGTGGGTCCTCGTGCTCTGGCTTCTACGGGAGGATGCAGACCAACTTCTTAAAAGAGACTCTGCAAAAATTTAAAGCAGGGTCTCAGAGAGACATCTGTACGTACATATTCATAGCAGCATTACTCACAATATCCAAAATGTGGAAGCAACCCAAGTGTCCTTCAATGGGTGAATGGATAAACAAAATGTGGCATATACATTTGCTGGAATATTATTTAGCCTTAGAAAGGATATTCTGACACACGAGCCAATACGAACGCACAAAATGATATTCTGTTAAGTAAATGAGCCAGTTACAAAAAGTCAAATACTGTAAGATTCCATTTAAATGAGGTACCTGGAGCAGTCAAACTTCTAGAGACAGGAAGTGGAATGGCCACTCCCAGGGACTGGGGGAAGGGAGGAAAAAGCACTTATTTACATAACACTGTGAATGCACATAGGATTACTGAGCTGCCTAATTAGAAATGGTCAAGTTGGTACATTTTACCTTAAGGGTATTTTATCACAACTGAAAAAAAATTTAACTAGAAACATGAAAGAATCTCTGCAACCCATGAGACTATTTGCTATACTCTGATAGAGATCAAGAGACTAGGGTTTGTGTTTAATTAAGTAACTTCTCTTAGAGTTCAGGCTTTTCATTCATTCTTCTTCTTTTATAATATATAAAATATCTCTTTTCTTCACTGTTTTTACTACTTGCTTTTGGCCTTTTTGTGTCTTGATGGACTTTCACTGTATGTGCTTTTACTGCAGGCTGTGCTAAATGCTTTTTAAAAGAAGGAAGGGTAAAAATCCTTTTAATAAACCATAATTCCAACAAAGTCAGTCACAGAAACACTTTCTGAAAGGCCTGTCTGCTGTAATTTTGGTACCCTTAGGGAGAAGGGAAAATAGAACTACTTTTATCACTCTTTTCTCTTTCTAAGAATTCACATTTAATAAACATAATCCTTTCACATTGGCTGATTTTATAAATGCCAAAGCAAAAAAGTTCCCAGCTCTTCCACCTATGGGAGCATATGAAAGGTACAGTGACATTTCTTAACTGAAGATCCTTTAGCAATATTGCACTTAGCTGTACCGTGGTCACCTGCATGCCTTTTAGGAAAGGAAAGCATCACTTTATTTAGTGAGGAACTACAAAAGTAAATTTCCGAAACATTTCTCATTAGCCCACGATCAAACAATCACCAACTCCCATTGCTCTGAAGGTCCCTGTCCTCCACCTGGATAATCATCTCTGATTGATTTTTGTTATGTGAACAGGTCCCAAATGACACCAGTTCTAAATAAATATCTGGTAGCCCCTGAGATTAGATAGATCTAATGGATTTCACAGACCCTGAGATGCTTTTAAAATGTACATATATTGGGGCACCTGGATGGCTCAGTTGGTGGAGCGTGTAATTCTTGATTTCAGGGTTGTGAGTTCGAGCCCCATGCTGGGTATAGAGATGACTTAAAATCTTAAAAAATATATGTATTTTATATAAATATATACATATATGTATTTTATATATAAATATATAAACTATGATATATTATTTATATATATAAACAAAACACAGCAAAGCTCATTCAGGGCTGGACTCCTTGAAGTCCCTGGAATCTCAGGAAGGCTCTTCAAAAACCTGTTTGCTAACAAGCTAATACTTCTGTAAATTTCTCCTAGGAATGAATGCGGGTATCACATTGTTGGAATGCATACAGCAGCCGTGTCAATCTTACAACAGAGTAAAATAACTTGAGCTACGGTACACGCATAATCACAGCCGATCTGAGAGGCCAGACCTTACATCTGATGCTGCAAACGACACCATCGTGTCTGAATCAATGTGACATCTTGTTAAGTGGTCAGTGTAACAGATGGTCCTTGTCTTAGGCGTGTTATTTTTCTAAAAAAAATAACATGCAGAAACAGGTTTTTTTTCAAACCCTAATTAGAATAAAAATGACCTCAATTTCAAAATTCATATCATTCCAGTTTATGGTATACATTTTTTTTTTTTCCATAATCTTACCAGATTTCCCCCTCACTGACAAACAAGATCTATCTGTAGAAGTCCCCTCACGCTCGCTGCAGTTCTGGTATGTGTTAGAGCACCTGTGTCATTTATTTACAGCCAGGCCAGAACTCAGCCACTTTGGTCTAGGAGTTGATGGGCCATGTTTTTTGTGGTTGTCTTATTGTACCAGTGAGTGGGATCCCAGTGGTTTCCCTGACGTCCACTGATTCTCTAATAATCTTACATGGTCAACTCTAGTATGAGTTAAAAGATAATTCAGTGTTTTGCCACCTTAACTGATGTCCCAAAAGGGATGTGTTTTTGTGGAAGTGCCCTTGAATCTAAGCATCACAGTTGCCACTGATGGTAGTAGATGTTACGCTGATCAAAATAGTATTTGACAATCTAAAAATTTAGAAGGGGCTTGGTTACATGGCAACCATAATTTACCACTGACAGTCCTAGAAATCATCAAAAAAATTCTTCTAACCATATATTTTATATATAGTGTTTTGTATAAAAAAAGTCTTTGGTACCTTAGATTTTTATATACTTACATAGTTAGTATTTCTTTTGGATACAAGGACACATGTTTCTGGTAGAGCAAAGAAAACACAAAGTCATAACCCACTGTGAAAATTTCCTCTTAACTGCTATATTAAGGTGGAAATATCCAACAGCAAGCTTACAACCTTGAGCACTTCATAAAATCCAAACCATGTTAAGACTTAACACCTGAATTTCTCTCCACACAGAAAGGATACAAAAACCCAATATTCTCTGGTGAAAGAATTTTTTAAAAATTATCCAAGCCTCATTTTTGTAGGATATAGACTCTAATACTAACTTTCTGCAGATATAATGGTATGCAGAACACAGACATTTCAATAAAAGACAGAAAGTCTTTGTGACTTATTATCGCTTCAAACATGGACATTTTGGGTATATACTTAAAGACACTGCTTAATTTCAATAAACGACCACAGTTTCCTCACTTGTAAAAAAGGAGCTGTAAAACAGTAAGATTCCCACCTGTTAACTAGTGAAATTCAAGAATGAGAACAAAGTTAATTGCTGAATTCGGGAGTATGGCTAGACTCTCGTGGGCATAAAGGGTGACAGCAAATCACTTTTCCTAGTACAAAAAAAGATTTGTATTAAATTGCAACTTATGGAATATCACGTATTCTTCGTGAAACAAAAGGCACATTCCTCTAGCAACAGACCTGGCACAGGTTATAAGGATGGACATTTACTCTGATAAAGCCCAGGTATGCGGTTATGCTTCTGAGGCAAGAGCGGAGCGTGGCTCACACTTGCAGAGGTGACTTTCCCAGTGTGTGCACGGGTTGGGGTGGAGATGTGGAAGGTAGCGAGCAGCTGTGCTCCCGTTCCAGGATCACAGACTCCTTCTTCTATCCGCAGCACCTTCCTTTGGAAGAAGAAAATAGCTAAACCTCTAGAGACTGTTATCACAGACACGGAGTAATTCACTAATCGACCTGGGTCCTAGAAAACATTCTCAGGTGCCATCGCTTTGTATGAAAGGTAGTTTATTTTGTTTGTGTGAATCCTTCCAAAAGCTGATAAGTCATCAGCCTAAATAATAATAAAAAAAGATGATATTCAACTCAATTAATCTATTAGAGATGAGCCATGTTGTCCTTTCTTATTATTCTGAACATCTGTCACAAAGCAGATTTTGTTCAGGACACGATGAACAACTGCATCATTCATGACTGGGTGAAGTAAGTATGATAGTACCAGGTCACTACACCAGCAGTGACATCTGTTTCCCGTAAAACATCACTGGTCAGACACATACTACACATGCACATGAGGTGGCATGAATGCCATGGTTATTCAAAGTGTAGCCTAACTGCTCCACATCTTCTTTATCCACATGTAGAAAATACCTAGTCAATACAGCTCAGGAGGACAGCCGATGTACCTAACCTCCTCTACTTGGAAATTCTGTGACCTTCTGAATGTTCTCTAATCAGAATAGAATGGCCATGCAGTCTTTAAGGACAAACAAATGATTCTTTGGGTTTCTGTTTTCATCCACTAGAAGAAACACACATTGAAGGCCAATGCTTCAAAAGCGTTAGCCCCCGAGCGCCTGGATGGCTCAGCTGGTTAAGTATCTGACTTTGGATTTTGGCTCAGGTCACGATCGAGGACTCTTAGGATTGAGCCCAGCATCTGTCTGGCTCAGTGTGGAGTTGGCTTGTCTCTCCCCTCTGCTCCTCCCCCAGCTGGCACTCTCTGTCTCTCTCTCTCAAACAAAATAAAACAAAATAAAATGTTAAAAAAAAAAAAAAAAGTGTTAGCTTGCTGTGATCTCTTGAACAGGCAGGACCCCAGTCCCCAGCCGGGCACTGGGTCCCGCACCCTGGTAAAAGAGTGTGAGTCGAGCCCCTCCCTCAGTGTACTGCTGGGCACAAAGAATGGGGGGGTGGTTCGGCAGCCAATTGACAGCAGTGTTCTTCTGCAACAAGTATAAAGAATAGCAGTCAGGAAAGATATAAAATATAATAAAAATTAGAAAAGCAAAATCACTCTTCTGAGTAGTTTCTGGAATAGAATTTCAACGATTTGAAGACCACGACTGGTGGACCTTGAGTGAAAAAGTCTCCCACTTCGGGTTAGGACTCCAAAGAAAAGAGCACAAGGGGTCATACTGAAGCCAAAATGCAACTTTTTGTGTTTACTGTTTTTCTTCCCCTGCAAAGGTGCAGGAGAGCCTTATCACACCTAATTTCAAAACTAAGACAATAGCGGACAGCATGGCGGATGGTTAATAACACTGTATCACCTATGTGAAAGTTGCTCAGAAAGCAGATCTTAAAACTCATCAGGAGAAGAAAAGTTAGTAACTATGGTGATAGATGTTACCTAGACTTACTGTGGCAATCAGTTTGCCATATGTGCAAATATGCGATCATCATACTGTCTACCTGCAACTAATACAATGCTACATGTCAATTAGGTCTCAATATAAAAGCTAAGCTGACAATGGGATGTAACATTTTTATTTGATAAATGAGAGATAGTGGAGGGCTGTTAAGTCACAGGGGGAAGAGGAAAGAGGAGAAAAAGAGGCCAAGAGGAAGCCGAAGGGGAGGGCTGAGACAAGAAAGAAAAAATAATGTCAGTTCTGGCGGGAAGGAAGTTAGGGAAAGCCGAACTAGTGAGAAGAAAAGGGGAGTGGGAAAGAAACAGCCCCTTCCATTCTGAAGTGTGAGCCCACAGTTCTTCATGCCCCGGGCACAGTTCGATAGCTTCAACACTGAAATTCAGACACTCGTCCCCTGTGCCGCGCAGGTACAATTCCTCATGCCTGGACCATAGAGGATCATGTTCACTGTACCCATCCAAATTCTAACCCTCCTTTAGAGGCTAAAACAAGTTTTAAAGCCAGATAATTCTGCCAGGCAGCTTTCTTTGCTATTTTCAGCCCAAGGGAATCACCTTCTCTTTAAACTCCTGGAGCCCCCATCTCAAATAAAACTTATTTGTCACACTTGTCATGTGGACTCCATCCTGTTGGGCCACCACTCTTGTGTCTTGGTCTTAATTCGCCAACCACCCGACAGAATCCTTGCAACAGCCACCATGCTGCTTTGCATATTGTAAATATTCTCATCATTTATTAATGACCAGTGAGACGCAACTGTTTCTCATAATTTTTTTTTTAGCTGAACAATAGGAAGACATACATTTCACATGAGGGGAAGCAATTAGGATATTCACTTATAATACTGTCCTCCTCCCTTTTAATTGGCCTCATTTTAGTCACAAGACCTCACAGCTATAAGTTATCTTGTTGGAAAAGCAGAATCATAAACTATAAGAGGTTGGAAGAGACCCTAAGACCCTTCCATTTCCATTACTTTAGAGAGGCATGGAGACATAGGGCATAACAAGAACAGCATGGACTTCCACGGAGATACTGAGAGCGACCTCTCAGCAGCTATGCGATCTTGGATAACCCTACTGAACTTCTCTCTGCCTGAGGCAGCTGAATTATTTATAAAGCAGTGATAATAGTATCTGCCTGAAGACGTGACTGTCTATAAACAAGACAGCACACATAAAAGCATCAAGTAGGGAAAATGGCACATAGTAGTCTCTGTAAATGTTCTGCTACTAGACCGAGAGCCCTTTAAGCATGAGGACCACGTTCTACTCAGGTGCCAATCTCAGATACCTTGAGAAGAGATTAAGTCCTTCCTGAATGAGAAAACAGAGATCCAGACCACAAGTGAGGCTTCCCCAAAGCAAAGCAGAATAACAAGTCTGGGTTGGGTTTTATCGATCGCCTTGTCTAGTGCTTCTCAAAGTGTGGTCTGGGGACTCTGGGATATCCCCAAGACCCTTTCCAGAGGTCTACAAGGTACTCCTTTTTCCAACTAACTACCTGGTGAAACAGGAAATTTTTTTTCATATACTTCAGCCAAAACAACCTATCACCACAGACTAAATATGAGAAGCAGACAAGGGAATACAACAGTCTTCATTGAAGTCAGACTGAAAGGATTTACAAAAAAGCAAAAAGAGTGACATTAATACTTTTGTTAAAAAAGTTACTTTTCATAAAATATTTATTCTATGCTGCTTATGTTATTTATATAATATGTACTTGTTATTTTAAAGTGAATGATAAGACCATATTCTAAAATTTTGTTTTAATTTCTTATATGGGTAAATAAATATGAATAATACAAACAAAAGCTCTAAAAGCACCAGCTCATCATCCATCAAATTCCCCCTCCAAAGCACTTGATTGTACCCTATTATCCATGTAAGTGAAGATGATATAGACTGAATGTTTGTGTCCCCCCAAATTCATATGTAGAAACCCTAACCCCCAAGGTGGTAACAATGGGAGGTGAGACTTTGGGGAGTAAATAGGTTAACATGAGCACAGCCTCCATGATGGGATTTACAAAAGAAGCAGCAGCAGAGACACCAGAGCTTTCTGTCTTCCCCATATGAGGACACAGTGAGAAGGCAGCTGCCTATAAGTCAGGAAGAGGGCCCTCCTGGAACACAACCATAAAGGTACCCTGACGTCCGATTTTCAGCCTCTAGAACTGTGAGGAATGAATGTCTGCTGTCCAAGCCACCCAGCCTGTGGTATTTTGTTATCGCAGTCCAAGGTGACTAAGACAGAGTGATATCATACCTGCCGCAAAAAAGAAATTAGGAGTTTATAAACTCCTAGTTCCCTTGATTCTACTGAGGCAGTGGTTATCTTAAAGTGCAGGAGCACAGTTGAGGGGCCATTAGACAAAGGATGCCACATCTGTAAATATGGACCCTGACTGGAGCAGTATTCCTACTGCAGAGAAACAGAAGAGCTTTTTTTTTTTTTTTAGAAGATTTATTTTGAGAGAGAATGAGAGTGCATGTGCAAGTGTGGGGGGCAGGAAGGGCGAAGCAGAGGGAGAGGTAAACTGAGAATCTTAAGAAGACTGCAGAGCCCAACACGAGGCTGAATCCCAGAACCCTGAGATCATGACCCAAGAGCTGGAGAATTAACCAACTGAGCTACCCAGGCATCCCACAGATGAGCTTTAATAAGTAGGGAAGGTCACCAAATATGGCCCCTTTCCCCCCCCTTTCCCTTCTCTACTTATTTCTTTCAGAAAAGTATCAATGCCAGAACCAACGCCCCCAACCCCTGCTCAAAAATTAATCTCTTCAGAGCCTTCCAGATACACAAATCAACTATTTTGCTTAGGTTTCATGGGTGGAAGTGAGGGATTGAAACTCAAATCATCTCTCATGTATGACACAGTAAAAATGGATAATCATGTGGTTTTGGTTCTATAAGTGTCTAGAGATGAAAGTTCACTGAATAGTTTATATATCAAGACACATTCAAGTGTGTTCTCCTCCTTCACTCTGGAGGAGGATGATCAAAGACAGCATCTATGTGTCTGTGATGACCTGTGTCAAGGGAGGAAGCCTAGCACTACTCTCCTCAGTTTTGTAACTAACTTACGCATTCCTCAGCACCTGCCCCAATCTTACAATGTAATCACTGCATCGAAATTAATTTTTCTGTTTATCGATTATTTACAGAAAAGAAATTCATCACAGTGATTTTATTTTGTATTGAAAGGAAGAGTATTTTTAGCTCAAGAGACTAAAATTTTGGGGCATGTTAACTGAAATACAAAGCAACACGATAATATTAGCCACGCTAAGCCTTTTACAGATAACATGTGACCTTAAACTTGTTTTGACTTTTAATCAAAATAAAAAATAGTTCCCTCTATTTATTCAGAATAAAGCTTGGACATTTTTCTTGCATCATTACTACTTGGTGCAATTTTGGGGCATCTGGGGGTTTCAGCTGGTAAAGCATCTGGTTTTGATTTTGGCTCAGATCACTATGTCAGAGTCATGAGAGTGAGCCCTTTGTGGGTTTCCACAATCAGTGTGGACTCTGCCTGAAGATTCTCTTTCCCTCTCCCTTTGATCCTCACCCTGTTCAGGTTCTCCCTCTCTCTCAAATAAATAAATAAATAAATATTAAAAAAAAAAAAAAGACAGCCAGTGTCTTTCTTCAATAGAAGACTGGTTATAAAAAACAAAACAAGAGCAAAACCAGAAAAATCTCTGAAACCCAACCCCCCAACCTCCTTCCCCTAAAAAACTACTCTGTGCAACCTCTCTAGAGTTCTACAGAGTTTAAACAGTGCATTCCTTTTACAGTCTCCATTTTGTTTCAATTCCATACTATACTGGCAATTACCTGGCTTCATTAACTACTTAGGAAATTTCTCAAGTATGCTACAAGATGCAACATGTAAGAAATATTAACATATAGCATTGTTCCTGAAGGAAAATTTGAAAGAATGCTATAAAAAAAATGAATCTTTTTCATTAAGTTCACATGCTATGCCCTAAAAGCATTATAGAGTAAACCCATATCAGGAATCTAGCATCCAACATTTGTACTAGAAAGAGCACTCATCAACAGACCCCAAAAAAGCCACTGAGTGCCAATATGTACAAAGTATTTTGCTAAACATTAAGGAAAGTTTTTTTCAAGTATGCTTCCTGCACTCTAGAAGTTTACAGTACAGCTGGACTGAAAATGTATATAAAACATAAAAAGCAGCAGATAATTGATAGAGAAAAAAGTAATATAGAAAAGAAAGTTTTGGGGGCAAAAAGGCCCTCTTGATTTTGAAGATAAGAGAAGCCACCAGAGAGGAGGAGTCCTTCGGTTTAGGCGAGGGCGAGGAAAGGAAAAGGTCAGGAGCAAAGGCACAGCAGTGGAAAGACAGGACTAAGGGAAGAGAAAGGTTAATTTGGCTTGTGCAGAGTTTATGCAGAGAAGCAGCAGGAAATAATGCTGAAAGCAGCATTTTAAAATTAATTAGTTCATCAAGCACTTACAAATGACAGACAGTATTATAGGTGCTGGGTCTGTGAAGACAAACCAGACAGGCCAGGTTCCTACCTTCTCTGAGCCTACGTCACGGTGGCAGGAGACGTACTACAAAGAACAGAAATGTGCGGTATGATGGGGAGGGACAGAGCAGATGGGTCTCTCTAGATCTGGCCGTCAGGCTTCTGAACAAGGAATACTTCCAGCTGAGACAGAAGGGGAGAAAGGACCACCCTCCTGCACAGAACAAATAGCAGGTAGAAAGGGTCTGAGAAAGGGATGGGCTTAGAGCCTTCAAAGCACCATAAGGAGGTCAACATGGCTAACCAAAAGCGCTGGTAAATCTTCTGAGGGAATCCAAACTGCACCTTATTATTTCAAACACTACTTTGTCGCGGTTGTACACCTGGATGATGGTATGTTCCCTGAGCTACGGTCCTGGGAGACACAGCAGGTGAGATTTCTTTACCTTGCTGCCTCTACTTCTGCTCTCCCGCCCACTGCCAGCACGTGTTGCTATACGTGATCCGTGACTTCTCCCTGTTGTATTCCCAGTGCCTAGAACCGTGCTTGGTTTCCTGAAGTTGCTCAAGAAACATTTGTTGCGTGAATGAACTGGATAAATATCACTTACCGCCTTCTCCGAAGAACAGTCCAAAATGAGAAGGCGGGGTTTGGCGAAGAAGGAGACAGGTCCAGGAATGAGTTAGAAGGTTTACCGGCAGTCCTCGTCTTAATACTCCTCTCTTCAGTGTTCTTGCCTTCCTCAGGTAGGGCAGTGCCCTGACCCCTGCGCGCTCATTTCAAGAACTCCCCTTAATGTGAGCAGGAAACCAGAAGCAGCACCCACAGCCAAGTTACCCATTTATTTAAGACCTTCCCTCCTCTCAAACCTTTTGCGGGAAATGTCTAGAAGTAACTTTTTGCTCTGACTCTACTCATCACTACGCTAGCTGATTAAAGGGGAGAAATACTGTTTTCAAAGAATGGGAGAAAAAAGAAGAGAAGAAATACGTCTCCTTTGGAGTTCTGCACCTACCTTTCCTCTGCTTCCCTATGTGACTGAATGCTTATTTCTCTTTTGTAGCTTAGAAAATCTCCTCAGGTTTCATTGTAGCTTTGCTTACAGTTCCCTCTGCCTTCAGATAGCAAGAGGTCTTCCCACACCCTACCTTTGTGCAACAGAAAAAATGCCATTCTGCAATGTTTCTGCCACTTGCAGGCAAGGGTTGACCGTTTTCTAATTTGTGACATTGTTTTTCTTCATTCATGAGTGTCGATCTCCAAAGTCTACAGGGGCTGGGCATGAGGGAAAAGGGCAGGTGCAGGCAGCAGGCAGCAGTGGGAGCCATGGGGAGAGGGGCAGCATAAGCACCCTCTAAAGAGGGAGCTGTGGCTCCTGTCCGACTCACAAATGGCCACACCATTCGCTGCAGACTGTGGCCTTCTCGCTGGTAGAACAGGACTCGGTTTCCATAGGGTCCAATGGAAAGATAAGGCACAGAAGGGGGACTTTTTTCTGTTCTTTCAGTTTATCTCTTCATACTGACGCAGAGAAAAAAAACAGAAGAAATATCAGAAGACAGGAGGTATGAGTAGGGGTGTGTGTGTGTGTGTGTGTGTGTGTGTGTAAGACACAGAGAGAGACAGAAAGAGATGGAGAGGGAGGAAGGAGGGGGAGCAGAAGGAGGAGAAGGGAAGGTGGTGGGAAGGGTTGGAGGTCAGACACTGGAAACTACACAGAACAGTGTCCCAGTGTGCACAGGGGAAGTAAGAAATCCTGTCTGGAAGCCACAGAGAGGGAAGAGAAGAGGGGAAGAGTCATTGGGGACAGAGAAGAAAAGTAAATGAAGCCAGGGAAGGGGAAGTTGACCCAGGCTCATCCTACTTCCGTGGCTCCCCCCATCAGAACTCCTGTCCCCCACCATCACTGGCTCTCACCCTGCTGGAGTGAGAGTACCAACCATGCAGTACCAACCATGCTGCCTTAGGAGGGCTGGGGGAGGCCTGTCATGTCCTAACTCCATCCACTCCTGGCCTTCGTGGGGACAGCCTGATCCCAGCTGGCACAACAGTGACACGGCCTTGGTATACACAGCCCAAGTATGAGCCAGGCCTCTCAGGGCTTTAGGACCTTAAGTGAAGAGGGTCCGTAAGGGCACTGTGGCCTGGGGAGGGCCTCTCATTAAGGACAGCTGGACCATGGCAGCACAATGATCCCCTACTGGGGCGACAATAAGAACAGACAGCACTCCATGAAACAGGAAATGACTCTAACTGAGTCTATACTTCCCTCCTGGTGCTGCCATCACACAGTCAATGGCCGGGAGGGGGGGGGTTCACCTTCCATCACTAAGAAGCTGAGGTTGAGGAGTCCAGGTCCAGGGCAGACACATTGAGAGCGCTCACTCACAGGGGCTCAGAGAGTGGCACCAAGATTTAAACTCTAAGGTTTAGGAACCACAAAGGCAGTGCAAGATCATTCAAGAACCATTTTTTGTTGGGCTACCACTTGGTACAATAGAAACATGATTTTAAATATACTTTTGATTCTAAAATATTGGTCAAGACTTAAAAGAGAGTAGTAACACTGAACCTGCCTTTCAGAAACTTAAAAAAAAAAATTGGAAGAAATTTCATTACAGGCTTAAATGGCAGTTTTAATATGTGTACTGAATTGATAAGAAATTTGAATACTTGCAGCGATCTGTAGCAATATATGATAAGCTGTTTCAAGGTACAATTGAATAATTAATCATTTAATACATATTTGAAAAGTTTCACATTTATAATAAGAAAAGTTCTATGCTAATTTAAAGTATTAACTCATATCTTCACCCCAATGTTTAATAAAAAAAGATGGGAAAGAATGTCTTCCTTAATTATTCCCTGCTCCCCACCTTTCCTCCAACTCCAATAAAGCCAGTACACAGTATAAGGATAAGATCTTTGGGAACTTTCAGATCTGTTTTACAGGAGAAGGCAAACACAAAGAATCAGCTATTGAAGTTTTGGTCATGGTTTTAAATAGAGCAAAGCTTGTGGTGTGAAAACTGCATCCCCTATCACACTTCTTTATCATAAACGTCATCCTCATAATGAGCAATGATAACTTAGAAAAGCGTCTTCTAGCCTAATCGATTGTTTGCTTCATTTGGTCAATAATTCATTCATTCGGCAAATATTTAGAGTTCTTCCTTTGCCTTGGACACCATGCCAGGTGCTGGAAATTAAAAACTGATTACGACAGAGCTCGTGATTTCAGCAGAGAGGTACCAGGGAAACAAAGTAGGGATACAGACACCCAAGAACTGCGGGTGCAAGTGAGAGGTGGCCTGAGCCTATGGAGGTTGGCGGGACAGCAAGGTAGGATCCCGCAAGGGAGGATCCCACCAGAGCGGATCTACCTGCCACCGAACAGTGTACGTTACTTCCTTGCACTCTTGGAAGGGTACTGGCTGAGGGAAAGACCAGGGACATGTTGAGCAGACAAGAATGTGAAAGGTGCTGGCAGGCAAGCGGGAGGTGTCCTTCCCGCTTTCTGGTTCACCACCCGCTGGGCTCACATGGCTTTTAATGTTGGTAGCCATACTTTCTTTCAGGAAACCCCCTCTTTCCTTGGGATCTCTCCTATCTCGTGTCCTTTACCACTTCTAAAGTAAGCTCAGAATTTGTATCTTCAGCTGGGACCTCTCTCTAAGCTTCAGGTGTGGATAATAACTGCTTATTTACTATCTTTCCTTGACTAGTATTTGAAAGGCAATTCAACTTTACGTTTAAGACTGGCCTCACACTATCCCTTCCTCTTCCTTTCCGAACTCTGGTCCTCTAGCCTTGCTCCCTTCTCCCAGGCAGTGACACCGTATCCTACCTGGCACTTAAGGCAGAGGCCTGGAAGTCTTCCTAGACACCACTTCTCCTCCCCTCCATTCTCTACCTGCAGCTGACCACCAGCAATTCCCACAGATTTTGCCTTTTAACATCTTGGCATTTCTCTCCATGTCCCATCACTACACAGCTCTGCATGGAGTTCCTTCCTGCTGCTGGGTCTGCACATGCTGGGCCGTCAGCCTCCATCAGCACCCCTCCTCCGGTACTCCCTCCACCTGGGTGACCCTAGTTTACGCAATACCGAGGAAGCTTTCCCAACTAGAGCAATCCCTCCCATTAACTGCCCCCAAAGTGCTTGCCCTTTCAATACTTACAATCATGATTTTCGGATCCTCGGATCAAGATCTGTCTCCCTGATTGGACCGTATGTTCCATGAGCCGGGAACTGTCTATACATTTTCCCCCTATTCTGAAGGTACTGTTCAGAACGCTGGCAACAGTTATCAAATATTCCTTCAATAAATGCAGGACGAAGCCTGCGTGTGCAAGCAGACCCTAGCTGCAGGCCATCCTCTCTAACTTAGTAGTTTCCCTAACAGATACAGGGTCTATGATAGAATCCGATAACAGAGCCACTGATCAAGCTCTTTTTTTGTTGGTGTGATTGATAAAAAGGCTTTATATCATTTCCAGATGTTTTCTGGAAGTAGGTTCTCCTCTTTCTCAACTTTGAAAAACAAGCTCTGCCCTATTCTTTCTAGTTGAGAGAAACCTACAGAACTCTAGGGTGAGGTTAAGGTCAAAGGTTTAAGAACAAGATAGAACTTTCATTCTAATAATTATATAGTATCATAACATATAACTATTTATAACATTAGAAAGCCATTATTGTGCTTCCGCTTTATCTGAATTAGTATTTTTTACAATAGGAAAATGTACACAAAGTGTATATGGCCTTTTCTATCTTTGGTTTCCTATTTATTTCCCAAACCTTTCAATCATGTTAATTTAGGCTTCAAATATAAGCTGCTTTCTCCTAAATCTCATTTGTTAAAAAGGATTCTAACACTTTAGTACTGTTCCGAGAATGTATATACTCGGGTATGTGCATATAATTAAGAACTAATAGAGTACACTGAAAGCATAGGCACCAAAAGAAAAAAATAAACTGCACTTCATTAAAATCAAAAACTCTAATTTTAAATGCCTCAAGGAATACTATCAAGAGTGAAAATACAGCACACAGATGGGGAAAGTATACAAAACACATCTCTGATAAGGGTTTAATATCCAGAGTATATAAAGAACTCCTACAACCCCAGAACAAAAAGACAAACCATCCAATTAAAAATGATCAAAGGACTTGAACAGACATGTCTCTGAAGAAGGTCTACAAATGGCCAATAAGCTCGTGAATGGAGGCCCAACATCATTAGTCATTAGGGAAATGCAAATCAAAACCACAATGAGAAAGGACTTCACAGCTCCTAAGAGATAAATCAGAGAAAGACAGATGCTGTATGATACCACTTACATGTGGAATCTCAAAAAGGCTAACTGGTAAAAACAGATCACAACAGTGGTCACTACAGGGTGAAAGGAGTGGGAGGGAGAGGTGTGGTTTTAAAGGTACAAACTAGCAACGAGTAGACAAGTTCGGCAGACTTTATACACAGTATAGGTAAGGTATGAAATATTTTATTATGATCGTCAACCTTGCTAATGGACTAGATCTTGATTACTCTTACCAGAAGAAAGAAATGACAATCATGGGACTTGACAGAGTGCTAAGTACCAGATACAATGGCAATCATATTACAATATATAAATATTGAAAATCAACGTGTACACCTTAAATTCACAGTATTATATATCAAATATATTTCAAAAAAAAAAAAGGAAAAGAAAAAAAAAAGAAATACAAACCCATCCCCAAACATTTTATACCTACTAGAATAGCTATCGAAAACAAAAAACCTAGGGCCTCCTGGGTGGCTCATTTTGTTAAGCATCTGACTCTTGATTTTGGCTCAGGTCAAGATCTCAGGGTGCTGGCGTGGAGCCCTATGTTTGGCTCTGCGCTTAGCGGGCAGTCTGCTTAAGAGTCTCTCTCCCCCTTTCCCTCTGGCCCTCCCCTATTTCTCTCCCTCCCTCCCTGTCAAATCAATCAATCAATCAATCAATCAATCTTACAAAAAAAGAAAAAAAGAAAAAGCCCTAAACAGAAAATAAGTGTTAGCAAGGATGTGGTGAAACTGAACTCTTGTAACTACTGTTGCATTGCTGGTGGGAATGTACAATAATAGCACAAGTGCTGTGGAAAAGAGTATGGTGGTTCCTCAAAAGTTGAATGCAGAATTACAGTATGCTTCAGAGATTCTACTCCTAGATATACACCAAAAAGAAATGGAAGCTGGGACTCAAACAGATATTAGTATACGAATGTTTATAGCAACGTTATTTACAATAGCCAGAGGTGGAAATAACCCAAGTGTCTATTGACAGATGAATGAATAAACAAAATGTGGTCAAAGCTCTTTACTTGGTAAAGATAAATAAGGTAGTTATATTTTATAAAGTTGCAGCAAACACTGAATCCGTGAATACTGAACTCTTCCTCCTAAGGAAACACAGGGTTGGGTTCTCGAGATCCACTGATCGCTTTCATCACCTGATCTATATACATAATTCTGTTCTGTGTGTATTTCTGCTTAAGGGCAACTTATTAATAGATATATACCTGATTCATTAGCATTGAACTTACAGCCAACAACACTATAACTCATGCCTGAAAGACACTTATCTAAGACCTGTATTTTCTTCCCCTAAGGAATGTCAGACTTCCTGCTTTAGGAACACCAGATAGCACTTCAGCCTTCTGCTTAGAGGTCACTTTAAACAGTGAAATCACCAACAAAAAGCACAAAAATGCAAAAAGCGTGGTACTAAATAGACCATGAAAAGGCCACTTGTTCACAGTATGAGAGCCGAAACAAAAAGGCAGAGAGTGTCTCTCGGCTGAAATGTACACACTGGGTGTCGCAATTTTATTGCTGCTCTGGGCACATCTGCGAAGGACTATGGAAGTGCTGTGTGTGTTCACTCTGGGGTTACAAATAAATGTAGCCAGAAGGTCAATTCACAAATACAGAATCTGCAAACGATGATCATCGATCCTAGGTACATACATTGGAATATCATTCTGCCATAAAATGAAATTCTGATACATGGTACAGTAAGAATGAGCCTTGAAAACCTTATGCTTCAGTGAAATAAGCCAGACACAAAAGGATACATATCATATGACTCTACTTGGTTGAATTACCTAGAATAGGCAAAGCCATGGATTAGAGGTTATCAGGTGTTCGGGGGAGGGGAGACTGTGGAGTTCTTGTTTGAGGGGTTCAAAGTTTCTGTCTGGGACGATGAAGTCTGGGAGACTGACGGTGGGGAAGGTTGCACAGCAGTGTGAATGTGATTAATGCCACTGAACTGTACACTTAAAAATGGCTCAGATGGAAAATGTTTATGTTGTATGTATTTTATGGGAAAAATTAATAGATGTACTCAATAAGACCAAACACATCATTTAAATCTCCAGTTAAAATCAAACGGAGACATGCTGGATGGCATGGAATAGAGATTCTTGTTTACCCACACTTTTAAAACCAGGAACATGTTTTTCTTTTGGTTTCTAGACCATATTTGAAAACAGGCTTCCTATTTAATAATATCAGCTGATTAATGAGGAAAACAAGTAGATGAAAATGTGCATGTCAGTTGTTTGGCCTCACTTCATGCTTTTGGTGAAAAATTATGCAGTAGAATTATTCTTTCTGACTAATTGCCGAAAGAAGAGTCACCTTGAGAGCAAACAACTGATGTTCCTAATTTATACTGGAATAAAACAGTCTTCGTGTCCTACTGTATTGGGGTGAGCTGCACTTGGTAGGGAAATTGCTATGGTACCATTTAGGTATCTTGGCACTATGAGTCCACTTCTAATCTTTTGCATTGCTTTTCTGTCTTGTATTATCAATCTATTTCTTATCCGCTTCCTTTCTTACTGAAAACCCCTATTTTCCTACCTAGAGAGAGACATCTGATAGAATATGGCTGTGGTTACTATCATAATTCAAATGTTCCTTTTTTATATTAGGTGTTTCTTGACCCAACAGTTACAAAGAAGCAACTGGTGGAGATAAACGTAAACAAACTGTGCTAATGTAAACTTAACGTAGGAAGGGATTCATGGCCAAAGAAATCTCTCTTATAATTCTTTTGATCTTTTAAAATGCATCATAATACCAAAGATGTTTTACTACAGAGAAGCACTTTTGGCTTTTTTTTTTTTCATGATTTCAAAGAATGGTAATTATGAGTGTCATGAAAACACATTGAGCAGCTGTATACTGTTAACAATAGAACCACTATATGAATGCGTGCTAAAACTGGCGCTTCATACATTCCCATTTCCTAGAAACTAGAGAGCCTTCTCAAATGGAGTAGATACCAGAAGAGACTGTTTTCTATTAATCGTGGCGTTGTACCAGTCAAGTTTTTAGAGCCAACTGGATCATCTTTCTTTTGGGACAATTCCCACATACTATTATATGAGATCTATATATACTGATTTATATATACTCAGACATGTGCATGGTAATTCTGCAAAAAGGAATTTTTAAATCCTTAAATGATAGGATTTTTTTTCCTCTTAAAAAATGCTATGTGTCAGTGGATTCTTTCACAAATATACATATGATTTATATTTAGAAAGCATAACAAATAACTCTGCAGTTTATTTTATGAAGGCTAATTAATAGGTACTTACTCATTAAAGACTAGGTCTGGCGCAAAATAGAGAAATTGGCTGTTGGTATGTTTGTACGATCTCCAGCTCAAGGCAAATGATGATAGACACATCCAAGAATACTGGATTAGGGTAATTTGGTCCTCAAGAGGCAGGTTTCTAAATCCTGAAGAACAGAACAATTAATCACAGAAATACACTTAGCATTTAAGTACATTCCAGGAAGAAGCTTCTTAAGGCAACCCTAAACAGTCACCTGTCTCTAACAGACTCAATTTAGTTCAATAGTCATTTAAGGAGCACCCACCCTGGGCAGAGCCCTATTCAACATTTCATTCTAAATGCACCTTACATTTTCAATGAGGGTGAACTGTCAGGACAAATAAAACCAGGGAGCTCAGGCAGTTTCATTGTGGGTAATGTCTAAAACCCTTGGTTAGACTGGAGGAATTTATATTAACCTGTAAAACTTGCTTCATTCTACTCACAATAATATTAAACTAAAGAATATTTTAACAATTGTTAACTCCTGCATATCCGCTATCATGGTGGAAGATTTTAATTTTCGTGAATTTGGGGTGGTTGAAAAAATATCATTCCTTGCTCCTTTTCTTCTGGGGGTAATACCGGACTCTGATAAAGTTGTGGAGTAGAATGAGCGTCCTTGGGCCCTGTCCTGCCCTCTCCCACAGTCTGGTGTACGCCTCTGATAGCTCTTCTTTTGTTCCTTTTCTCATTGCCTGTACTCCCAGGGGCAACATGGTATTCTTCCATTTGTAGAGTTTTACCTGGGCAAGCTCCTCTTCAAAGAACAACTATCGGAACCTTCCCCAGTCTTTTCTCTTAGGGCCCTGGCTGACCACAGGTAATCCAAGAAACTGCTTTGCTTAATGGACTGGGACAGTGGGATAGCCATTCTAAGTGATGTTTCTGTAGATTAATAGGGGCCTTATTAATAAAATTCTACAGCGCAAAAAATGACTAAAGGAGGAATTTCAAGGACAATTTAAAGGGTGCTGGAGGTAAGATGCCGTTTTCAGAAAGAACAATCTTTCAGGGTCTCATAGCACTTACTCGGTAGGTCTTCGCTTCCTTGTCTGCGCTAAGATTGGCCCTGCTCATATGATGCTGATAATGGGCTCATTGCGTTCTCACAAACAGAATGTATTTGACCTTATGAATATTTTGGGTCTGAAATGTCGCCTTTCAATCATCAACACAAGAAATGTATATTAACAACAGAACCCGTAGCCCTAACATCTCAGGAGAAATGAGCACGTGAACAGTTTCCCTACCCACTTGATTAATTTGATATTGATGGAAAAATATGGTGTGAGGATTAAACGGGGAGCTAACTCCAACTGCACTGTTGGAGATGGCGAAATCTGTTGCCCTGACTTCTCTAGTTTGGGATGCAGACTGTGACAGGAGAGACGTTCCTACCTGGAAGTACCTTTGCCCACTTCACCACTTGGATCATCTGTTTGCCTGCTAAGCGGTTTAGAGTGGAGAGCAGGTTCTCGGCGGTGTCTGGTTTTGAGCTGTCATAGCCTGCATACACAATCTCAGGCTCGATGTTCTCAAGGATCATAACAGGGGAAGGTGTGAGTGCTCGTGAGATCGTGGAGAGCTGAGGGACCAGCGCTGTGTTGACTGAGGGCTCTTTTGCGGGAGGGATGTACGTCGTCCCTTCCTCGGGGCTCTGGGGAGGCGGGGGTGGGGGTTGCTGCTGCTGGGACTGTTCCTCATGAATACCTTTCAACTTGCCCAACTTCTTGGACTTTCGCGCTGTAAAAAATTATAAACGATAAGGGTAAATTAAGATTATGTTTGGGATACATCACACCAGGTAAGTTACAATAAAACACTGACTTAAACTGATGACTTTCTTTGAAAGATGTCCTGCCACACTAACAGAAATAGTCCCTTGTCAGTATTTTTCTAATACCAGGCACAGTCCTATTTCCTATCAATTAAGCAATTTAGCAATTTTATGAATAGGTACTATTAAGATTCTTATTCTATAAGGAAACAGACCAGAGGGTTAAGAATTCTAAGATCACATAGTTAACACATGATAGAGATGGGAGTTCAGAGGAAGGAGAATTATTTCGTATGCCAGTAAGTTACATATGCCTCAGTTCAATCTTACAGAAACCAGTTATTCCCGCTATTACCCACCAATGAGTTGCCAACAAGTGCCAGAATGGGTCTTACGATTCCAGTGCTGTCTCTGCTCCCTCTAATTAGCTCTCCCTGGTCCCTTTACTAGTTCTTCTTGGTGCCTCTCTACCACGTTTCCTGTTCTGGTCCATGTGCAATTGCTGGCTGCCGCACTTATTTCGTGTAAATGCTCCTGGGGCTACGTCCCCAGCTATACTGAGAAGCCCCGAAACACAAAGCCTGGGTGTCCCTCCTCGTTTACAGCCCTCTGGCCCCTGGGTAACTGCTGCACTTGGAGACAGGGATGTGCAGATTTCCACTGAAATAATGGGACAGCAATCAATCCCAAAGCAATGCAACAAAAGGGAATAAATTAAGTATCTAAATGATTTCAAATGAGAGAGCTAACTACTCTATCTACAGGAATTAATGCTACAAAAAAATCAGGTTTAAGTTACATCAATACACCCATATAAAATCTTCAAAAACCTGTCTCACTGACTATTTTTGATATAAACAATTCACATTATCATATAATCTAGAAATAAAAAAATATAATACTATAATGGGATACTACTTTAGATTTTTAGGAGAACATATTATGTACAAGTGACCTTGTGTTCTGATTTGCTGAGAACAGTCCTGGTTTATGCTGGTTTTCTCAGCGTGATTACCAGAAGCAGCCTGTTTACTCTAAGGAGTGCCAAATTTTGGACAATGAATATAATGTGGTCATTTTAATGAAAACCAAAGGGTCAGTATGAAGTTTAATAACAACTGTTTTTATTTCTCATTTCCTTCAAGGGCTCCTAAAACAGACAATGAGAAATGAAAGACCGGGGAGGTGGAAGGGAGACTAGAAGGCAGATGGGAGAACTGGGGGGTGGACGCAGCTGCATGGGGGTGGATGGGGAGATGGACAGATAACCAGGAAGATGGATGGAGGACTGAATGGATAAAAAGGAAAGTAGCTTAGAAATGCCAAACTAAACCTCGAGCTATGGTGATAACTTACTTGCAAACGCAAGGTTTCCAATTTTACTGAATACTTCATTTCAAAATTCTTGAAAGACCAGGTACCTTCTACTTAGTTCTAACATGTAAGGGACTTCTAGAATACACACTTAATGTAAACTAGAAATATGCCACACTAATTAACTTGATTATAAAAAACAACCATTCTTGATTACAACTGTGGCCATTAATACTGACCACATTCATTACAGAAACACGATTTAGGTATAAGACAAATCACTGGCCAACGACAGATCTATCTGTCTTATCTATCTGCTTAAAAGATATAATTCCTATCCTTGAGGAGTTTAAAATTAGCAGAACAATTTTAAAACAGTCATTTCAAATCATTTCTTTATAGACTGTCTCCTTCAATAAAAGATATGTGTCAGAAAAATCTGATTTTTCAGAATTGCTTCAATAAAAAGCAAAGGTATCATATTCACATATGCAAATGGGAAGCTGCAAACGAGCTCTGCCCAGGGGTGCTGAGCTTACAGTGGAGAACTCAGATGCTTCCGAGGAACGGATGAGTGAGAGACCACGAAGAAATCAGCCAAGTGCCTCACCAATAGCGCATAGTGACCATTTGGGGAATCAGACATCTCAAATGGCCTATGTCACACAAACTTTTCTCTAAGCCTCAACTGATTCACTGAAAAATGGAGATCATGGGGCTTCCCTCTCCCATCTCTCAGAGGGCTAACTTGGGAAAGAAAAATAAAACCATATTAGAAATTATTACTAGCATCTGAAATAATATATTTTTTACTTTTTCGATATAATATTTCAATGGTACTTCCATTCTTTCCAAAATTTTGCAAATATTCAAAATATTCCGGTTCATTAAAATGTCCTCATTCATTTTAAGACTACATCTGACGATAACCATAATTTGATTGACTAGGAATAGCCAAGGGTTATATTTTCAACTTTTATTAAAAGTGATATTTGCTTGCAAATTAATTATAAAACTCATATTTGTTTTAGGCCTTAAGTCTATTATGCTGTGTTTATTCTCCTGGCTGATTTAAGGTCAATGCCATGAAATATCAAAAAGAAGAGAGCTTAATGTTTTCTCTAGCACTTATCCACAAGACTATGTCCTGTAGCGTAAACTAGTGAGCAGATTATCAACATTCTGTTTGGTATTTCAGGTACATTTAACTTTACCCTGTGATTTTGTGAACATATGTGGGACACACTTGGAATCGAGTAATACTTTGTATTTATTTAAATAGCTCAGGGTAATATTTTCAGTGTGCAGATTTTGCAGTCATGTGTATTCGTCCAATATCTTTTCTAAAAGTACAGGGAGTTACATAATTAATTACACTTTTATTACTCAAAGTAGCCTTTCTAAAACACTTGAAAATTTTATGCTGCTCTTCTAATACATGCTGTATTCTAAAATGAAAGCTTCTAAAAGTTGTTAATAGTGTCTTATGTGTTCCTATAATGTCCTCTTGATGATGCTTATGGGTACTCAATAAATGTTGAATTATTTCAAACTCAAATTTTAATAAACGTGAATAAGTTATTATACTTTAGTAATGGAGTTACACTATGCGGTTTCCCTTCTAATCCTTTTCTCTTTGTCTAATTTGCATCATTTTTATACTTTAAGATTAGCACAAGCTTCAAGTCCAAGTGTATAATTAAGATGTTTGCTAATTACACAGGAAAATCTTTTGCCAAAGATCCTTAATAAGCATGTTTCCATTATCCAAAGCATCAGTGAACATAAATTTGGGGTCTTAACACTGCTTACCAACCACCTTACTAAATTACCATGGAGTTAATGGGTGTTGGGCTTGCATGCGTCCAGGTGGCCGGAGCCCTACTTCATTTCTTGAGTGCCAATGACAGCTGCGGGGGGTGGGGGGGTGTGCACGTGCACGGTGTGGGGGGAAGTGCAGTAACGGGACTGTGAACACGTCCCAGTCCCATTTAGGCCTAAAGGAGTTTCTCTTGTTCTACCTGGAAGTTACAGTAACTAGGATGTGCTTACAGGCGGCCCTTGGCTGCCAAGTCCTTAATTACTAACAGCATCTTGGCAGCCACTTTTTCCTGGCACTGCTGGGAGCCAGAACTCTATAGATTCTCCATGAATTGCTCCCCCAGGAGCTGTGCAATGGGGAGGCCCTGCTTCCCAGTCTGACCAATATGCAGAAGCCAGCAGGGAACATCTGGCTGGACCTTCTAAAAAGTGTGAAAAACTCCCAATGAGTTCCAAGGATTCACAAAGGCCTTAAACGTCGCATGACAAGACTTCCTTTTTGGTTTACTCTCTCTTCTGAAGCTGACAGGACCGGCAAGAAACCTTTTTGACAAACTTTTGGGGGAGTAGTATGATGGCCAGCTAGGATTTCTGTCATTCTTATATCTCACAGTAAAATGAGGCGATAAACAAGGTTCTCACAGTACTGTCATCGTGATCTTTCTCAAGTACCAATTACCCTAGAAATGGGTCATTAGCACGGCTTTGTTTTTTTTTTTTTCTTTCCTTATTCTTCTTCTCGAGTAGAATAAAAGACTGAGATGGGATTTTTTTCAATCATCACATTTCACTGGAAAAATTTAAAGTGAGAACTCTGTCATTTTAGAGAAGCTCCATGCTAGGTCTTGAAATTCTAGATCTTGGCAGGAAATATTAGAGAGGATATACTCAGCTTATGTGAAAACATGGATTTTCTGTTCACAGGCCAAATATAACTTCTGGATTGAACCCACAGGACAAGAACGGTACCCATCCCGTCATCCCTCCTTTAACAGACCGCTTCTCTTGTCACCCTCTCATTGGTCATGTTTTCCTACCCTCCTCATCCCCTTTATTTGCATGGCTGCTCTTTGCCTTTCTACTGCCAGAGAAGGCACACTCAGGAGCCGGGAGAACAACCAAATATCTCTGTGTGGTAAAAGCCAATGAGGGAATGTCATCTTTCTACAGGTTTAATTGGTTTTTGCAGCAAAACCTCTCTCATCGGTACTAACAGGAAAAAGAGCATCGAGTATTCACGAGGCTGGATGCTGGGGTGAGCGGCCAGCACCTTGATTTATGACTAAATGATTAGCTTCTCAATTGATAATAAACAAGCTGCATTTCAATTGTTTATAAATACTCCTTGAGTGGTTGAAGAACTTGAAAACAGCGTGTTTTATTAAAATTTTTCTCGAAACATCCTCATGTTAATGTACATAACTTAATAAATTAACAGGCATTGTTTATGTCAGCAACATAGAAAATATGCCATGGCAAACTCAAACCCAACTTGTGACCACTTTAAAAAACATTATACACACACACACACACACAAAATGGTAACCGTATGAGGTGACGGATATATAGTAGCTTGTGGCAATCATTACACAGGTATATCACAATACCAACTAGTACACATTAAATATAAATAATCTTTTATTTGTTAATCATAAACTCAATAAACCTGGGGAAAAAAGATATTCCAAATTAGTGGATCTCCACATATTAAATTTTAATGTGTGTACAAATATACCCACAGATATCTTTACATATATAATAGACATAATTTTGTTGCTGTCAGAAAACTTGTTTCTTCACTACTTAGCCAGTGACCACTATCTACCCACTACATAGAAGGTGTCTTGGTTCTGTAAGCAGTGTTGAATAACAAGATCCGAGCCTGGACAAGAGATCAGAATCTTGGGGAAGGAAGGTGGATCAATACATAAGAAAAAAAAAAAAAAAAGAAAGTATTTAGGCTTGTAAAGCAGACCATGATAAGTGTGGGATCCGTGGTACTGACAAGATACTTGGAGAATTGGATGATGGGAGGGAGAAGTTGTTTTATCTTTCTCAGGGAGGTCACATTTTCCTGTATCTCTCTGCTTTAATTCCCACCATGCTCTGGTTTGCTTCGGGTGTGATTCAGATTACACTGAAGACCCAAGTGCGCCAGGCCACCTCCTTCTATAAGGATTACCCAAAGTTAAGCCCCACTGACTCCTCTAAGAGGAGAGTCCCTCAGACCGGAAGGCAAATCTCATCAGAGAGACTTAAGCGAATCTGAGGCAGCCAGAATAGGGGGTCTACTAATTTTGCAGAGATAGTAACAAGGTTCTAGAAGATAATCCCCAATGACATATTCTGATACTTTCCCAGCTGGAGACAGGAGGTGGGAAAGGTGCAAAGCAAGCATCTGCCTACAAGGTACTTCTGGGGCTAGACAGATGATTAATATGATTGTTTTTATGACACTTATATTTTATTTTATATAATGTTTTCCTCTAATAGCAACATTTTTCCTCCTCCCTTTTTTCTTTCAATGCCAGTCAGACTCAGGAATGTGTGTACGATGAGGCCATGTATGGAGAAGGTTCCATTTGGGGCCAGAATTTTGAAGGTGACCCAGCAAGTCTTCCAGGTCTGGCCAGGCTGCGACTACCTTAAACTAATTTTATTAGTGGGGAAATAGCGATAGTGAAAAGCTGCCATTCACTGAGAATCTGTATGTTAAGTGCTAGGATGGCATTATTTCCAATATTTTCTTGTAAAAAGATCTCACTGAATCCGCAGAAGGACCTTGTGAGGTCAGTACTGCTTGTCATCACCACCACTCAGACGGGTACGGTGGTGTGCACAGGGTCACAAGGATGGCACTGACAGGACTGTGGCAGAGGAAGTAGGCGGTGAACTACTGTAGTGACAATGGAAAAACAGAAGACAGAAGCTCCATTACATGTGCAGGTGACATCAAATCAGGAGGTCAAAGCGGGGTGAAAAAGGGCCCGGCCCTCCAATGACTTTTACAAGTTCAGCAAGGTTACCATTAGGCTGCCTCTATTGAAGAGAGTAATCTTTTCAGCAGAAGGCATATTATGACCTGTACTGATTCACAAGATATATTCTCTCCTCATTCCCTGGGCAGAAGGGCCAACTTCGGTATACTCTGGGGCTGCTACTGCTGTAGCAGGTGTCCCAGGCTTTATGCATTCGCTCAGGTGAGGGCGCCTTCATTCTGATGGAAGAAGGTACCAAAAGATGCAGAATTCAGACTGGTCTGTGTAAAAAAAAAATAGTATATATTGGGGCAGAAGAACTCACTACTTCTGATCAAAGATAAAGGTCCTAAGATCCACTACGACTGAGAGTTGAGTTCTTTGGTCAAACAGATCTTTGAAATCAGATGAACATTCTTGAAAAAAAATACATATTATTTATCTGCTTTGTAAATTCACATTCTTTAGGAATAACTATGCTATGCTTAAGATCGATATATCTGTGGACGTAAAGCAAAACACGAACAAATAAGCACAAAAGGGAAAAAAAGGAGAGTAAAAACCTCCATCTAGCTTTATAATAAACTCAAAATAAGAAAAACAGTGCCACGCTGGCTGTGGCTGCCAAGCGAAAGGTCCCTCCCTCAGTTAAAAAGTTAATTCTTTAACAGCTGCAAGGGTTGCCTTTCTTGGCATATGTTTGAGCACAGAATTTATAACACGAAGCATGATCTCATTGGGTATGCAAGGTAAATAGTCTCATTAAGAATGTTTTATGAAGAAACATTACTGTTCTAACAAGGTCAAAGGGTGAACAAGGTATGAGAAAGAGGCAGAAGGCAGTGACCTGGAAACAGACTACAGTGCCCAGCTTAATTTACTGTGCCTTCCTGCGCCCTAGCATGATCTTCCATTGGCTCAGGCCAAAAAGAACTGGTCAGATGCTAGGACACATGCTGGGCAAAAAATCCACAGAAAGGGCCCCATGCGTACCTTCTCAAACCAGCAAGCTGGCTCAGTGGGATCTACCTTAAGTAGCAGTATACACACACAATACACACACACACATTTGCTTATTTATTTAGATTTATAAATATATAAACAAAAGCTTATCCAATAGATATATTAGGTTATTTACTCTTGATGAATGGCATTTTTCTTTACAACATTTTTGGCAAAAGATTCTATAAATAAGCTCTAAGAGAACACTTAAAATACAATGCTTTAACATTTGCCTGAACATCATTTTTAGGCATGTTTCGATTGTTTTGTTTTTCCCTCTTAGCATTTGTTCCTACTTTAGTGCTGTGGCTTCTTTCTCTTGGTCCCTTTCATTGTACCCAGTGACCTTACAACTCGCAAGTATTCCAGAATTCGAATGCAACGAGGCCTAAATTCAATTTCAGATTTTTTTTTGTGACTACTATTTGTGCACCTAAGAAAGAAAAGCTATGGAGTGGAATGCAAAAATATGCAGACTAGGAGGATAGTTTTATCTCCAATACCAGTTTTCTTCAAAAGATTTTATAGCTCAATATTCTTTCTGTAAAATAATTACTTAGAGCCAAATCATTATAGTTTTAATTATTTTTAAGGACTATTACTTAACAGCATATTTTTTATAAGGTCATCTCAATTTTAATCAAATTATAAGTAATGCTTTACATTCCTTACATGAAAACTAAACTGACGAGGTTTTAGTTGAGACTACTGATGTGGAGATTATAACTGGATGATTAAAAATTATTAAAACTTCTTAGCAAGAAAAAGAATTGGTGAACTAGATAATCAAACACAGAATAATAATCCCATGAATTCATATAAACATGTATTTTTAACAATTGGCATAACACAGAAAACACTCTGCATTTCTGAGTACGATCACTCTAGTATTTCAACATTAAAAAAATGCAAGACAAAGAAGCAAAGCAGAATTTTTTAAAAATCTTCATATTAGAAGCTAACGCTAATAGAAAAAAAGGATAAGTAAACACGTTAACAAGTTAACAGGATGACATCAAGTTGGGAGGGAAATTAAATAGCCCTGAGGAAACAGAAAACAAATGTCAATATTTGTAGCTTTCATGCATTTTAAATAAATATTACTCTACATTTTATTCCACTGACATTATCAGAATAAGTCTAAATTAAGAATTAATAGTAGCCAATGATGCATGTACTTGAAAAAAAATTATTTTTCTAGGCTGGGATCTCTTCAGGATACAGGCTGAATTGGTCTGGAAACTCCCAGATAAAGCTGAGCCAAACCAAATGGCCTTTTTTGAATAAGTGATTCTCTTGCATTTGCTTCTCGTGTTTTCATTCCAGCTTTTCTCTGCACACAGGGTTAGCGCTAGAACATTCTGAGGCACTCTGATGATGTCTGTGTTGGTAGGTCGCAGGTCACAGCTGAGGAGGAGCCTTCTTAGCTGCCTGGTGGTGAGCAGAGCCATGCCAGGGTGGGGGCGGACTCCCATGCCTGCCCTCTCCGCTCTGTTTAGAAGACGAACAGCTATTTTTTTCATCTGGTATTCTGCCACAGTGTAAATTCCAGAGCTTTGGTGGCTCTCTCAAAACCTAATTCAGCACAGCAGGCAGGACAAAAGCATCTTTAAAAGAATATACTTTCCATTTAAGTTTCAAAAGTAGTCTTCAAATTTATATCATTTAGCTACATGTAAAAAAAAAAAAAAAAAAAAGGTCCAAGAAAGAATTTCAGGAAGTTTTTGTTTGTTTGGTTTTTTTTAGGGCAAAAAAGGTGGTTTTATTAAAGCACAGGGACAGGACCCGTGGGCGGAAAAGACTCAAGAAAGTTCTTAATAAATATGATGCTAACCCATAAAAAGAAACTTTTTTAGGAGAAGTAAATGTTAAATTCCTTTTTATATTCCATGATTCCTTATAGTCTATTTTTCCTTCACATAGGAGATTGAACTATAGATTTAGATGAAAATAAGCCTACCCTTCTCCATCACAGCTGGAAGATGAGCTGCCCTGAGGAGGTCTTCTGGAGACTATTTAAGTAGTACAGGAAGGATAACTGGGCCATTCTGAAAGTTTTTCTTTCAGGCTACAATTCAGATTTATGTCACTGTAAGTAATTTTTAAAGTAATGTCACATTTACAATAAGGAGATTAAACAAAAACAGTTATGGTTTCTTCTCACAAACTGCCTGCCATTTTCCCATTAGTATTCTGCTCATATTCCAAAGATGGGTTTCCCTTCATTTAAAACACAGTCTGCTAGGCTGTTGTGATTTTTAACACCCTTCTATGTAGCTCTGAAGAATGGATGGTGCCTTTGATGATAAACTGCACTGATGGCTTTGCTGGTGCTCAAACGAGCCTCTTCTAGCATCATGGGGTGGCCCATGGCTGTCAATCCCAGAGCACAGGTCTTGGCTAGAAGTCAATTCTTCATTGCTGATTTGGGTTGGAGCCAATTTCGTGCTATGATTTTCAAATGGACAATATGTTTCTAAGGCACATACAATGTAAAACACCACTTTTAGTGCCCATAATAGTTTTTAACTTCCATAATTGAATGGGGGGGGGCACAAGCCTATAACATTCCCATTCAAGAATTTGTAAGCTGTCATAGGAATTTCTTCAGTCCTAGAGTTAAAATTCAAAATTCTTTCCTAGATTCAACTATTCTCCCTTTATAGGTATGATCATAGATAATAAAGATCATGAGACATGCTCAACATAAGAACATCGTCTATACTCATTTGTTTGAGTTCTATATTCTCATGCTTAGAACATATCAAAGCACACAGCAGGTATTAAATAAGTGCTTACTGAACAAAGAGGAAAAAGTGAAAATGAATGAATGCCTTGCTGATATTCTACAACCAGTCGCATTTCTTAATGTGATGACTACAGTCACCATTCTCTAACAAAGCTCTTGAGGAAAACAATATGTTGGGTTTCGTCCCAAAGCCCAGTGAGCTAGGCCAGTCTATACAGAAAACAGCTCTAGCCAAGGCTCAACCCAGCCTTAATTTGATCACAAAGGCAGGTCAGGTGTCTCCAAGAAGAAGAAAATCAAGTACAGTAGTGGAGGGCAGGCAGCCCTGCTGGCTCTAACCTTGAGAGAGTCTAATGAGAGATGATAAAGGGAAAAGCCAAAAGTTAAGTTTTTTACCTCTTTAACCTCGTAGAAGAAATATTCTATCTAGAGACAAAATCCAGGAAGGAGGTACTTAACATTCCTAATCTTTGGGCCCAATTAGTATCACTGAGTTAGACACACACAGCAGCATGGGTTCCTTTTTGTGGGCGTAATGATGGGAAATGACTCTGCCTTTAACCCTGACCCATCCTTGGGAAAGAGCGCAGGATGCAGGGAAAAGCTGTGGTCTTCTCCTGCCCCAAATGACTCACTAGTTCAACACTTGATATCCAAATTGTTGGCACTCTAACAGAATCATAGCCTTTTAGGACCAGAAGGTACATCACAAAACAGTCAGTTTAATCTCCTCGTCTTAAATCAGAGGAAATAAAGTTCCAGAAATTTGAATTTGTTGAGATTCCAGCTGGTTAAGGTGAAAGATACATTCAGCCTCATCATTTCAAGTTCAGTGGCCTATTAGCAGTGTTAGCAGCAATTTTTATAGAGGAGCGTCTCAGTAAAACATTTATCTGTATTTTATTATAGGATGTTGGAAGGCATTTGACGAAAATTATGAAGGAGAAGGTGAAGACCTTTCCTGGCTATCTGATAACTACTTTAATACCTGCTCATATCGCATGAACATGAAGCCCACCAAATAGAATTCTGGCTTTCTTAAAAATAGTTTCTTCAGGATTATCATGAGAAAGTGGTCAAAGTTGGATAAAAAGTTACTTATGACTCTTCGGAAATCCCTTTTACGATGATGGCACCGAAAGCTAAGAAGGAAGCCCCTACCCCTCCCAAACCCAAAGCCAAAACAAAGGTTTGGAAGGCCAAGAAAGCAGTGATGAAGGGCGTCCACAGTTTCCAAAAGAAGAAGATCCACACATCACCTACGTTCGGACGACCCAAGACTCTGCATTTCCGAAGGCAGCCCAAATACCCTCGAAAGAGTGCCCCCAGGAGAAATAAGCTTCATCACTATGCCATCATCAAGTTCCCCCGACTACCAAGGCAGACATGAAGAAAATAGAAGACAGCAACACGCTTGTGTTCATTGTGGATGTCAAGGCCAACAAGCAGCAGCTCAAACAGGCTGTGAAGAAGTTTTATGACATTGATGTGGCCAAGGTCAACTCCGTGATCAGGCCTGGTGGAGAGAAGAAGGCATATGTTCGACTGGCCCCTGACTATGATGCTTTGGATGTTGCCAACAAAATTGGGATCGTCTAAACGGAGCCCAGCTGGCCAAATCTAAATACAGTGTTTTTCATGATAAAAAAAAAAATTTTTTTTTTACTCATGACTCTAGGTGGCAAGCTGGTTAGTAGACTAAAACTGTTTGCATGATTCTAAGTTGTCTTATCTGCGTATAGGATATCTGTTTTGGTAATGACATCCCAGAGGATATGCCTTATTAGTGACCCAATAATTGCCACGTATCACTCTAATGATAAATTTCAAGCCACTGAATAACTTCTGTAGACCTTTCAAAGCCCTGTGATTTGCACTTAGCTGTTATGATGCAGAGAATGCCAGGCATGAGTTGAAGCCCCTGAAGGCAGGTATCTGCATAAACAGGCCGTTTTCCTAAGTGCCAGGCAGGATTTGGAGAAATGGGGTCTTATGTACCTACAACTGCCCTCACCTTTCTGTCTCCACAGAATAAGTATGTGGCATAAACTACCAACTCCAGGAAGTTAATTTTTTGTAACATTTCATATGCATCAGTTTGGTTAAGGAATCACTTACATGAATTATTTCTAATATTTTCAGCTGTTAGAGTCCATGCTTTTTTTTTTTTTTTTTTGGACTTGGTTTATACATTAAATATAAGTTTTCAATTTTTGTATTTTCAGGGAACTGCTCTCAACTAGGGAGAAGACATACGGTATATTACAAAAAAAGTAGGGAAAAGAGACCAGAAATTTTGGGAAGAAAGTCTATAAGCTAATAATATCCAGCTACTTGGGTTAACTTGTCCATGGATACATTTTAATTCCCAAAGTATAAATAATTATTAAAAGCTTTGTATATTTTAAGCGCTTAATAAAAGTAACAACATAATTGAGAAGTTCAACAAATAAAGGATCTAAACAAATGAAGAAAAGCAGATACTCCAAAAACAAACATAACCCTACCACTCTAACTGTGGTCTACACATGGTCTTCCTCAGGATCATCTGGGGGCTTTTCAAGATGCAGAATCTTGGGCCATCCCAGATCTACAGGTCAGAATATCTACAAGTGGGGGCTGAGGGTCTTCAGTTTTTAGGAACTCCCATATGATTTTTTTTCTTGCATTTTAAAATTGAGAACCACCATCCTAAATGGTCTGAGTGAGATTACAGAAGGGAGGAGAAACAGAGAGGACCTGGAAAAAAGGTTCTTAAAAAAAAAAAAAAAAAAAAAGGGAAGGGAATGAGCAAGACACAGAAATTAAAACACAGTCTACAGCAGCATTTCTCAGTCTTATCACTACTAACATTTTAGGCCAGATAACTCTTTGTTGCTGGGTTCTGTCCTATGCAGTATAGACTATTTAAATAGCTACACCCCTGGTCCTCTACTCCCTAAATGCCAGTAGTATCCTCCCACTCCAAGCTGTGACAACGAAATATATTTCCAGACTTTGCCTAATATCCCCCTGGGGATATAATTGCCCCTGATTGAGAACCACTGGTTTACACTACGGAAGTTGATAAAAACAGTAACAGTGAGCTAGAAAGATAATTAAATTCTTAGACTATATAAAAAACAATCAAATGAGAACTGAAATAAGCAGCATACTAATTTATTATGCTCCTAAAGTTAGTTTCCTTGATCACAGAAGTCATAAACTGGAAAGTGAACTAAGTAAAATTTAAAAACTTCGCTTTCATCTTTCAGACTTTGGCATCTTTCACCAGAAATTTTATAATTCTGATATCTCAAAAAGAAATCTTAAATTCTGACAAGATCTGCGTATTCCACACCCCCCCCCCCCCCCCCCGCAAGGCAACAAACGCTTGGAGCTGAGAGCTGGCTACTCCCCTCAGACAGAGCACTGGAGGTCTTCCCCTGTGCTTCATAGATGGGTTAATTCTGTACAAAATTCTCTGTATGCATCAGTAGTGCTGTAAAAGATTAGGACCTATCCATAAACTTAAAATTCATGTTTAGCCTTTTAGAAATCCAAATCTTATTATCTGGGCTATACTGAAAACATAATTTACCAACAACATGGGCACACACACCGGCACACTAGAGAAGTTCCCACAGCTTAGTGTAATCCCAGCCTCAGGTTAGCGATTCAAAAGCCATGGCCAAGTACCCTACCATGCTCAAAGGGTGTGTGTACTGACTGACAAGTGCATATCCTGCATGTTATTACACTCATAAAAAAATGAGTAATGACTGACTGACTTCAATATTCTCACATTAAACTTCAAGCTGGGTTTTTTACAATAAGCTTCCTTACTAACCATCCATTAAAAGAATATTTGTTCCTGCAATGAAACAAAACAGTCTTCCTTCAGCTGTGTTGCTGGCACTGCTCCCCATGGTCAACTTCCTGCTGACACCACCTGGAGGTAAAAAGGTCCACACCCATAGGTTTATAGCCTACTTCCCATCTTTGGAAGTTGCACCTTTCCCCTCATCCCATGAATGGTAGCCCTGCACATAGCCTAATGAAGCATACAATTAAGCATGACTATAACATAAAGGAATTTCCAGGTATAACCTGTACAGAGTTGCTTCAATCAAGAGTGTAGTTTTACACTATTCAGCTCGGCAGATTCACATTTTTCTCATGGATGAGGGCCTTATAGGTCCTTTCTGATAACACACTCCTTCTTCAGCTGGCAGGCTTCTCTACTTCGCTGAAATGGGACCAAAACACTGTCTTCACATTTATGGTCACAAACACAGCATTGCTTATTTCTGCTTCACTCAAATGTCTGCCCAAACATGGGCTGAGGCACTTCTGTCAATCTTGGTGAAGTTCTTGGGAAGATGGGTTTCTTTTCTCACCTGAAATCAGCATATATGCCTGACTTTGACTTTGGATTATAACTGTTCTGGAGACCATAGACCATAGACCATAGACCATTACACTGATGTAATTAATGAACCTGGGGACTTGGGATCCCACTAAGCTGCTCCCCCAAATCTTCATCTTAATCTACTCATCTCAGGTCTTTTGCACTCCTGTATTTTTTTTTTTTTCTTTTCTTTCTATTACCTTATAACCCTGTTTTTTTACATTTATTTTAAAGGTTCATTTCTCCAGTCTTTTCACTCTGGGCCAACTCAAAGGATCCTCTCTGGACCTTGAACTTAAAGCTTCACTACCAATCATCAGACCAGGGCTAGAATTTCCACCTTGACAGCTACAACAGCTAACCCAAAATGCTATCCTCCTACACTGGAGACAAAAACTGTGGTTAGATAAGCATAATTAAGAAGTTCAAACATCACATAAAATCCCCCATCAACAAACAAAGAGATACACAAAAACCTTTTTGCAATATATTATCATTTAAGAAGTTGCCAGTTATACTATATAAGTCAACATTATGATCAAGAGTTTTTATATGTTTTTTGGAAACGGTACCTTCCTGGTAAGGGTATGGAAACAATAATATTTATAGTAGAACTTTCTTAAAATATCATCCTTGGAGTCTTTGTTATGGGACTGGTTTCAAAATGAGAATACTGTGCCTTAAATAACTGTCTAACCAAACTTAGAATTTTTTGCTATGGTCAGCTTAGTTATATTTGTGCAAAGTTTAACTGCATGCTCATGCATTCACTCACTTATCCCATGAGCATTTATTAAACACTGATTTGTTTAAGTGCTCTAGATATAGAGACAAAGGGAGAGCTCTGTTGCTGAGAAATTCAAAGACTATTTGACAAGAAATACCTATAAACAAATAATTGTAGTCAAATCTGAGAAGTGCTCCAACAAAGGCTTTGGAGTTACAGAGGAGGTATTAATTAACTTCATCTGAGGAAGTTATAGAAAGCTTTATACAAGAAGTCTTAATGAATTATATGCATATTAATATCCTGGAACTGTCTAAAAAGGAATGGAAGTTCTCCCCACTGTGCAGAAGACTCATCTGTGAGGGGTCCTCAGTGTGGAGGTGATGAGTTTTTTGAAGGAGGAGCGGAGTGGGTTAGAGACTTGTCAGCAAAGGGGAGGAATATGTAGGACATTTCAGAACTGTGTGGACAAAGGCGTAGCAGAAGGTTGTGAACAAGAAATCAGAGTGGCTTTAGGGAAAGATGGGATGGTGTCAGGGGAAAGGAGAGAGGCAGATGAGCCGAGCAAGTGTGGACAGGACCCAAATCAGGAAGCCATCCGGAAATCCCAGAGTGGTAACTGTGTTTTCTTGGATATAAATGGTTAATAGTGTGCCGACAAAAGAATGGTCCCCCAAAGACATCTACCTCCCAGTCTCCAGAACCTGTGAATGTGTTACTCTGCAGGGCAAAAGAGACTCTGCAGATTTAATGACGTTAAAGTAGGGGAGATGCATTTAATCTGGCTATGAAGATGGAAGCAGGTCATAGCCTTCAGAAGCTGGAAAAGGCAAGGAAATGAATTTTCTCTTTGAGCCTCTACCTAGGACACAGCCTCCTGACACGTTGATTATTTTAACTCAGTGAGACCCCTTTTAGATTTCTGACCTCTAGAATTGTGAGATGACAAATGTGTGTTGTTCTAATCCTGTGGTACTTTTTATAGCACTGATAGGAAACTCATACACTTAGGAATACAGGTGGCTCCCTTGGCCTGCCTGTGCCTGCTGCAAATGAGAGGCCCTTGCTGTGCCTGACAAAGGGACCTTGTCACTCACAGCAGTGAGGCTGACTTGGCAGGAACTTCCCCACAGCATTGAAGCAGAGGGAGCTGTGGGGTGGGGGAAGTCACCAACTGTGTGGAGGGCACAGCGGAGTGGCTGGCAGGACCCGTTGCACTGGCCGGTGCCTATGAGCAGTACAGACCCTTTCCAGGGCCCAGGAGAGGTGGAAGTGAAAGGGATGTGTGCGGGCTGAAAACAGACCATCATTGTATTTATGGCTTTATGCTCAGTCACAGGATCCCATTTATTTTATTTCAAATAACCTAAGGGGAGGCTTCAGAGTTTCTTTATTAAGGGAGAAAATGAGTCAAACATTTTGAAAAAAATCGACCTATAGGATAGGAAAGCCTGCTGGGAACAGGGCAGTTAGTGAACCTTACAGTAAATAAATCAAATAGAACTAAGTCTTTCAAGTTTTATTTTGAATCTGTTTTTTAATCCAGGGCATTTTAATCAAAGCTCTTATATATTTAAAGCCTGATAAGGAGTTTTATTTAACCACGAAACAACTGGAAATGTGTCACCACCATTATCTGAGAAGTTTAATGATGTGGCCCAAACCATCTCTACTGAGCCAGGATGGAGAAGTGGGTCAAGAGGTCCTTTACTCTGAAGAACAACTGTGTGGGGAACAGACCCACTCGAGGGCCTGGAAGACGGAATGCACACAGACATCTTCGGGCCTGTGATGACTTGCTGGAGAGAGGAGCACCACGGCAGGGGTGGTGGCACTGTGTGTGTGGGAAGATGGAAACTTGCTCCCTTTGGGCTCCTCCCAGCTCTCTTCAGGGGTGCAAATGTCCACTCATGCCCAGAGTATGAGGTGGGAGCCAACAAACAAAAGTCACGTGACACTGAGGAGGATGCTTCTAAATCAGTTTCCTGTCTTACAACAAATCACAGTCCTGTCCACGTTCCCTCCTTTCCCCCTTCGCTTTCTTCCTGAGATTATTCTCTGCCTCCTCATCTCCTCCACTCATGGCTCCCCAGAAGACAACTCTACGGCCCTTGTTTCAGACTTGTCCTCTCTCAGGATAAGAAACCAATGTTCATTCTTTGCGTTTTGAGCACTCTGCCCCCCATATTTGTAGCATTTAAGTGTATAACTTATAAAGTACTGCTTTGAAGAGCACGGACCACTAAAGCCAGTGGACTAAAAGCTAACACGGCCCTCTGTAAGTCTGTGTTAGGGTTAACAAGGAAAATACAAATATGTTAACTTAAAATATCATTTTTAGGGGAATTCCCCCAATAAAGAAATATTTTCTAAATGCTTAATGATTTACTTGAGAAAAAGAAAAGTAACACTAAATAGAAAAACAAAACAAAACAAAACAAAACAAAAACCTAAGGTGCTTAAAAAAACCAAACAATGAAAGGGTTTTCTTCTGTTAAGAAAACTGCTACCAATGTTCTAGTAACCCTAGAACAGTTGTTTTCAGCTCTAGTGAACTGATGTACAATGTAGGTTTTTTTCAAAGTAAAGATACCCATGCTCCTTAAGATTTACTGCATGAGGGCTCTGAGAGCAGGGCAAGGGCGAGTGTGAATATGATATGGAGCCAGAACTAAGAACGACCACCCTAAAATATCCCTTAATTGCAGAGTCCTCCTGGGCTTCCTATCTTTCTTCTGCATAATCTTTTGAATGTGGCTTAAAATTTCTAACCTGACTCAACTTAGCTTATCTAAATATATAAGCATATACAGACTGGGAATTTGTTTTTATTCTACAGGATTTAAAAGAAAAAGAAAAAAAGTGAGTTGGGGCGCCTGAGTGGGTCAATCAGTTAATTGTGCAACTCTTGATTTTGGCCCAGGTCATAATCTCAGGGTTGTGAGGTCCAGCCCCACGTCAGGCTCCACGGCGGCACACGTCAGGCTCCACGGCGGGCATGGAGACTGCTTAAGGTTCTCTCTCTCCCTTTACCTCTAATCCTCCATCCCCACCCATCCAAAAAATAAATAAATAAAGGAGCTAATTAACATATGCAAATGTTTCTAAGTAATTATCATGAACTGCCACATGAAGGTGAAACTGAGTTTTTACTGGTGAACTACTCTAGTTTTAGAATCAAGAATGGCTAGAGGTATCTGGGTGGCCCAGTAGGTTAAGTGGCCCAGGTCATAATCTTGAGGACCTTGCGGTCATGGGATGGAGCCCTGTATCACGGTCTACTTCAGATTCTCTCTCTCTGTCCCTCTAGCTTACACTCTCTTTTTCTCAAATAAATAAAATCTTAAAAAAAAAAAAAAAAGAAAGAAAAAAAGAACGGCTTGATTTGGCTATTTCTAAATTAAGAAAACTGTGTGAGAAAAGAAATCTTAAAGAATTAAAAACATTACAAAAAAAGTTCTTCATAACAGTTTGTCTCCTGACTTCTCTGGCAGTTGTTGAAAGTGAGTTCTGAAGTTTCTGGGGAATCAGTAACATGCTAGTCTGGTTCAGGAACTGAAGGGAGCAGGCAGAAGGTTAGCTTCTAGAAAGTGGCTCCCAAAGTTCTGGCCTTTCTCTACAGATGTTTCCCCTCATGTTACAAGAGCTACAAAGGAGATAAGACATGGTCTGTGTTCTCAGGAGACTAACCAGAGCTGCCTCAGTTGTCCTCAAACTAGAAATGATGGAAAATCCTCTAAGATGGCCAAAAATCTTCACGATAAAGTCAGTTTAATTTTTTGGTAAGAATGTGAAGGGCCTAATCTCATAATTTGAGTTCAGGGAGCAGCATCAAGTGAAGATAGGTGCTAAGTTGGAACCGGGGTGGTGTGCAGTGGGAAGGGGATGTGTGGTGCTTTTTTAAGGCTTCACGATGCAGAGCTGCTCCTTTCCAGACAACGTCCCACACAAGGATGGGAAACTGCCATAAAGCCATTTGCACAAAGAAAGCAACCAGGATGCACCACATATCAAGGGGCAGAGCCAAGGGAAGCCATCTTGAGGGGCCGCCACGTTGATCGATAAATACGAATCAAGAAGTCAGTGGATAATACCACTCCAAGGCAAAGACAAAGAACTCCAGGGATCTGTGCCACCGTCAACACTAATGGTGCTCTTAAGGCCCTGCTGCAATTCTTAATGCTTATCTGGCCCATAATAAATTCTTCATGAAAGCAAGGCCAATGCCTGCCTTCTCATGTCACACTGGCGACATCATGGGAGGATATCGGAATTTCAGAGGCATGTGACACAGATTTGCTGAACAAATCAATGGACAGATGCAGCAGAGATGCCCTTTTATAGAGAGTATGATTCTCTCCTACACAAATTAGATTCATCTTAATATAAAAGATAAGTATATGGCAACAGAGTAACTGCTTATCTTTATCACTACTAAACATATTTCATATTATTATCCTCTCAAAACAAATACTGTACAAAACACTAAGGGAGAAATATACAATTACATTTTGGAGTTTCTTATTTTTATGACCTAACTCAACAACTGCCTTTATATCTTTGTTGATAGATCTCCTTTTCAAAATAATGAAGCAGCACATTCCGAAGAAACCATTTTTGTTAGCTTTGCTAGTTCAGCTTTTAAAGTCTCTTGTTAAAATGTAAATCATTATTTTTTAATCAGTAAATAAAGTGCTCAGCAAACGTCCATCTTTATTCTCTCAATATATTAAAGAGAACTATTACTTTATTAATCACTGCAGTATGTATTTTATAATTCAATAAATCAATAAAAATATTTTAAAAATCTGTTAGAATTGGGTTAGCCTTTAAAAGGTATGTTTTCTATCCCAGAAAAATCATCATCTTAAAAGATTCTAATTATATTAAATATACATATTAGTACCAAAGACTGAAGAACTGTTGGCAAGTTAGCTGGATGGTTTTTTGTATATTCTAGAGGTGAGGACAGAGGACTTTTTGTAATATAACTAGTTTCTGCTCCCCATCTTCCCACTCGTAACATTTTACTATGAATATGGGGAGAAGATACTTATTCAGAAAGCCAACAAACAAATGACCATTAGTCTCTAGGTTTTCAAATGGAAAAAGATTAAGTTACATGCCTTAGTGGATATACCTGTTCAGTAATTTTAACTTCGTGAAACCAGTGTTTGAGGTAGTAAAGTGAATCCTACAGAACAGGTGGGAACTTTACCTAGAAACAGTGTTCACACCTTTCTAAGCTGAATGAGTATGGTAAACCTATGATGCTTGATTTTAAGTGGTTTCATCTTCTCTAACATTTCCTTAGCCCTTATTCCCTACCTTTCCTTAACCCCAGAACTCATCCTTTCTCCTAGAGTCTGGCATTTAGGGTCAGAGAACAATTGGAGTATATAGAGAGATGTTCTACAAGAGAATGTATACTTTACACATTGATTCTTTTTTTAGTTAAGATTTTTTATGTGTGTATGTGTGAGCTTTTTGTTTGTTTATTTTTAAAGTAGCTATGTCAAAAATTCTTAAACTCCAAAATAAAGCCTTAGTAGTTGTGTTCTAAGAAGCATTAGAAGTTATTTTCCTTTATCAATTTGCTAACTAGAAACAAATGCTTTTTTACTTTTAAATGTATGGATAACTTATAACACATGAATAAAAATCAGAGTTGAAAAAATTAACTGATTTAGGGGATTCTCTACAATTAACAGATGACTGTAATTGTTATGAGTCTGTACTGAATCTATTACAGTATGATTGCTATCTATACTTCCAATTCCTTTCTGAAAAATGGGATCAAAATTTTTCTTGTCAAAAATCATCAACTGTTGTGCCCCAGGGGTCTATAACCTGCCGCATCGACCTGGGTAAGGTAGGGGCAGCAGAGGCAAAGACCTCTGGAGGACTCCACCCAACCAGAAGGTCCATTCTGGTAGGGATCAACCAATGGGCCCAGATCCTTTCTTGGGAAGTTTGAATATAGGATACTTAGGTGACAATGAAGCTGAGAGACACAGAAGGCAGTACATAGAGACAAGTGTAGTGAAAACCACAAGTAAGCAAAAGCACCTAGTGAGGGAGAAAAGAACTTCTTCCTTGAAAAAACAAGCCATAAAAAGAGAGGGAAAAAAATTAAAGAGAAAGCCCTAGAGATTGAAAACTTGACGTGTCCAAAGAATATCCCAGTATTTCCCAAAGACTAGTTGTGAAACCAACAATTTTCTTAAAATAAAACTGTCTCCTGAGGTAACTTCAAAGAGTGTAACAATATGAAGCTCCAGGAACAAAACAAAACTGAAACCAAAACCCCCCATAGTTTATCAAAGAGTTGGAAAACAAGTGTGTATTGCAGAAAACATCAGTGAATGTATGAAAGGCTGCTGTAGTCCAGCCGAAAGAGAGACTGTACACGTGAGGCACTGCGCAGGACAAAGGGCCAGGTCTGACGTTGGGTCTCTGGAGATCACTGTAGCCAGTGACAAGTTAGCCTGGCCCCAAGTCAAGACTAAGCTCTCCCACCAATTAAATAAGAGGTAGTGACAACCTACAAGGAGAGACCACAAATGGGAAAAAAAAAAAAAAAAAGAAAGAAAAAAGTTAAAGGAAACATGGACATAACAATGGGTCTCTGCATACCAAGCAGAATTTTTCCAACATCTCTGGGTTATATATTTAAAAAGACAGAAGGGAAGCAGCCTACTTTAGTAAGCTTGCCAAGGCCCAAGTATGTCCCTACAAATGCGTATATTCTTGGGACAGACGAACCTTTGATTTGAACGCCTCTACTACTTCTAAGGTGTCATCAGTCACAAAATAAGACCCCAATATAATTAAGAGTATTGTGAAACTAACAAAAATTAAATGTACATATTGACTGCAAATTATATAATCATAATAGCTAAAATCTGAAAAGAAAAAAATGCCTTGGAATTGAAGAAACACAGTAAATCTTTAAATTCTGCCTGCTTTGGGATCAATCCTGAACTTTCCTCCATGAAATTTTGCAGGGTAAAAATGCCAGTTGTTCAATTCAAGTTATATTACTGAGACAATTAATACCACTTAACTTATACATGAAGATTAAAAAGAAACATACTTTCACTGATTTATAAAAATGTATTATTTTCCCCTCCAGTTTACTGTTCAACAGTCCCACTGAAATTCTTATTGTCTACAAGCAAGAGGGATTGGAAAGAAAAAAAAAAAAAACAAACCCAAGGAATGGTATTTCTTCATAAAATTCGGTACACTTGGGCTTTCTAAACTTTTACAGACTACTGCATATCCTACTGCCTCGGGAGACCCTTAAAGATATAAAAATTGTTTTTCTTATTGGATTTCAGATATTAAACCTACTCTTCACTGGCGTTGATCCTGTAATTTCTCTCACCAGACCCACAGTGTATGTGAGTTTTGCAGGTGACCATGCCAACTAGTTGCAGCAAGTCGCTGGCAGGTAAAGTCAATTTCCCTCAAGTAAACAGACCCCTCTCCTTGGGCTTGGCTCGGCAGTTATGACTCTGTCATTTTCCCATCTCTGGGTCTTTTGTTTTTCACTCACTTCTCCATTTTGGTTTTTAAAAGCATTTCACAGCAGGAGATTGATTTACTGAGGTCTCTAATCTCTCTTCTCCTTTTCCTCCTTCCTGTCCAGGGACAACTCCTTTGGTTATCTGTATATCTGATTCTCTACGTTTTCTGCTCAATAGCAGTATTATTTTCAAGTGTCCCTTCGTTTTTAGTTCAAAACTGTGAATTCTATTTTAAGTTTTATTATAAAACATGCTCATATTATTAAAAAACTGGAAAGGCAAAAGAAAAACTTTGACTATACCCATTCATATATCTACTATATTCCTACATCCACTGTACTCACAAACCCAGCCATTTTTGGTATTCTATGATCTCCCCCCAACCTCTTGACTCCTGCAAGTCTTTTCCTATAGAGCTGTAATCACAAAATAAGTAACTTAAATAATTTTGCATACTAAGTTTTCATTATTACTTTTTTAAAGAAAATTTCTGTGTTGCTATGTATTTTCATTGCCATTTTATTGGCTTATTAATATCGCATTATGTGGATGAATTTTAATTTACAGATTTTCCTTTCTCTGGTTCCATTCTCATCAAGAGTTCTTGATACAAGAGTTCTCTGTTTCTTTGAACGCTGCTAGAATTAGAGTTATGTTTGGTTCCGTTTTTTACTGACCTGCCTTGGCTCTGTCTCCAGAAAGCAACTTGGATGTCTACTGTTGCTTCCTATGCCTGACTTCCTCTCTTTGCATGGGGTATGGTCCATTCCGAGAGGAATAAGTAGACTTGCCTGACAGGGCTACCCTTCAAAGGAAGGCTCCTGCTGAACTGTGTGAAAGTGATGGGTGGCGTTCAGGAAAGCTGCCGATATGCTTTGGAAGTAAACTGGAACCCAAGTTAGGAATAGCCTGTGGTTTGTAAAGTCTAATTTCTAAATTAGAAATTAGGAAGATTTTAATATTTTAGAGTCTTCATTAAAGGAATGTGAAAGTGGACTTACACTAGTTAATGAAAAATGAAACGGGGGGGTGTGCTTTGGAAGAGAGAAAGACAACAGAATCAGAATCCTTACATTGCATCTTTTAAGTCTCTCATGATATGATCTTGGATTCCAAATTCCTCATCTGTAAATGGGAGGATAGAAAAATCTTCAAGAAAAATCTTGAAGACCCCCTCTGTATTCTATGGCGAGAGTACAGTCAACTGAAAATACCTTCCCCCTCCCCACACACACATTCTTGGTCTGAGGGCCACTTGGCTTTAATGCTATGTTTTATCTATTTTTGGAGAAGCTCTTAAAGACCTGTATAGATCATCCTCTTCAGAACACTGGCAAGTAAAAGTGATTAATTCCTTTGCAGAAAGCTATGCAAAGCAGTAAATTCTCATGCATATGGAACCATGACTTTTTTAGATCTACTGATAGGGGCTATAGCAAGAGTGGCAGGCCCAGCTTGGGGCCAGGAAAGCTGTTATTTTCCTTTCAATTTCTCTGTTGACATTCTCACATCTTCTGCTATATTTTCCTTTGCATGCAGCCTAAAGCTCAGCAGGATTTTAAAGAAAAGGAATAGTGCTTGTGGTAGGAAGAAGGGAGTGGGTCTAGAGAAAAGGGAAGAGGCACATTTTGTGGCTTTAATTTTTGAGAACTAAAAATCTACTTGCTCTTCTTCCGTCCTCCCACTCTCTAGGGTAGAGGCCAGCATGGGGACAACGGTTAAAATTACACGCTAACCAGCTGATAAGATAGGAAAAAAAATTATTCTAAAGTATTTTGGATTCCTGAAGCCTTTGGGACGGGAAGGCTAATTTTGTTCCCAGAGTCATGGTCACTCACCAACAGAAAATGCCTTCCAAATATTACACTGGGTTGGCAACCAAGAGAGACAGAAGGGAAGAAGAGTGGATCAGAAGAAACTGGACAGCCCTGCTCTGTTAAGAACATGGGTGAGACTGGGACTTGTCTAGATACAGGCTTGTAATTTAACTCACATTTTTAATTTACAAAACTGCTTCACGGTAAAAGGTGAAAATTCATGTTTTTTTGAATATAATAAAAATGCTTGCATTTCTTATTGCCCACATTGAAACCAAGAGCAAACCTTCAAAATAAATTACAGAAGAAAAAGAAAAAAAATTCCAACGTATGTCACCGCAACTGGATAATTAGTAGATGTTAAGGATGTAATCCATGAGCCAGAAGTGGTTAAGTTAGAACTTGAGCCTAAAGAAAAAAGTATCTTCATAAATATTAATTTCTGGGCATTTTTTGACTCAATACTTTCAATGACAAAGATTCACAGTATGCTTTCTCTCTAGTAAAATGTTTTACCAAAACCCACAGAACCTATGCCGCATATACAGAAACTAATGACAAATGATGTGAGTTCTAGATCAGGTCCTGTGCCAAACCCCACTCACAGGTCATTACAGACACAAATGAAAAAGCAGGATGCTGCGGCTGCCATTAACAGACAATCTGGGCCATTTTAGATGTGCCAATCTACAAATAGCCGACCTATGTCGAACCACAGTGATGCTCGACACAGGTTTTGATGCCAGGGACGAGATCTGAGTTCCCTGGCTCTGCAGCCTTAGGCCTGTTCTTTAACCTCTCTGTGCCTCTGTGAACTCATTTCCAAAACGGACAGTTTTAATAGTATGTATCACATGTTGTAATGTGAGGCTTAAAAAGGATGACACCTATAAAAGGCCTAGCAAAATGCTTAGAACACAGAAGCCCTCAAAAATGCCATTCAATCATTCATTCATTCATTCAACAAATAGCTACTGAATACCTGCTTTGTGCCAGGCACAGTTCTAGACACTGCAGAAAAGGCAATGAACACAACAGACAAAAATTCTTTCCCTGCTGGCGTTTATATCTCAGCAGAAAATATCTCATTGAATAGTGCTTACAGTAATTTACTCTTATAGCTAAATCAGTGGGTCTTGATGCTACACAGGGTACATTTACCAAAGTCTGGAAACATTCTTGGTTGTTACACCTGGGGTGAAGGGACTGCTCTTGGCATTTAGTGGGTATAGACCAGGGATGCTGATACACAAAGGACGCAAAATATCAAACACTGCAGAGGTTGAGAAACCCTGTTTTACAGGTTATGGATGGGCTTGGTTAACCCTTAACAACACCCTACAAGGTAGGAATTATAAATATGGTTATTTTTTTATAATAACTAACAGTACTTATATTTTATAGAGTATAATTACATGATATTTATATAATATTTATGTATTAAAGTTTTATGGTCTTTATAAAGTACAAAATATATATACAGGCACTTTAAAAGATACCTCAGTAGTGTGCAAGTATGCCTAAGTTCTGATTTTGGAATTTACAAAATCGATTTAAAATTTATTTTATAAGCAATGGCTGTACCCTTGTGCCATCTAGATCTTAAACGATTAATTTCTCCAGTTCTCATTCACATGCTTAAGGAGGTGATCTTTGTGCCGCATTTGCACTGATTGACACAACAGAACAAGAGAACAGTGTGGTATCCTAGAAGCACCAGACCAAGAATCCAGAGCTAGAAGGCCTATGTTCATCATGTCACTCACTGGCTGTGGTATTTTGGGGCAAGTCACTTAGCCAGTCTGGGCAGAGATTTACGATCAGCAAAACGTGGAGCAAAAACGTCTTTCAGATCATGTGTGAAAGCGCTACGAGTACTTTCAATCACAATGAGCACTGCCACCGCCCAGCAAACCACTGACATGTACTGAGTGATCACTTTCTTTTCACTGCACACTGACTCAGTCAACCCTCATCACAGCCTCTGAGGTAAGCAGGCCAATGACTGCAAGCTAAAGATAAGGAAACACGGCACGGAAAGGTGGTAACTTGCTGGAGGTTACAGGGTCAGGAAGTGGTAGGGTAAGGGTTCCTACCCAGGCAGTCTGGCTCCAGAACCCATCCTCTTAAACAGCACGAGTCTCTCCGGCTGAGCAGTTATGTAACATCTTCTGGCCCCACTCTGCCATGAGCAGCCTCAACTGGCCACAGCCCAGACTCCTCCCGATTTCTAAGAGTCGCTCTGCTCTGTGTGCTGCCATGTTTACTCCCAAGTCCTGACTAGTGGCCAGTTGCATTTACCAAAGCAAAAAAGAATGAAGTCTCATTTCCTTTTCAAATTATTTTATTTCTTTTAAATTGGTAGTATATACGCAACGCATTAAACAAAATACAAAATTCAAAGGCACGGCGGATAATAGAGTGACGAGAATTCTCCTTCCTATCCTTGTCTCCTAGCTATCCACTCCTTTCTACTGAGACAACCAGCACTACTAGTTTCTTATAAACTATTCCAGAAATGTTCTATACAATATATATATATTTTTCTAAACGAGTTAAATCACTTGTAGTAGGCAAAACATCCAATACTACAATCTTATTTTTTTCACTAAAGATTATTTTGGAGATCAATCCATACAGAGCTTCCTTTATTGTCTGAAGAGGATCTGTAATTTATTTAACCAATCCTGAACATATGAATATTTAATGTTTTTCTGATGGTCAGCAATATTATGATATCTTATGAATGTATAATTTCTTATATTGCAAAAATGTACTTAGGACCCATTAAGTCAAGGGATATATGTCCTTTACCATTTTACGGAAATAACTGAATCACTCTCTATACGGGTTGTATTACCTTATATTTCCACCTAAAATGCATGAGATCACCATTTTCTGTATCATTAAACAATATATCATAAAAATGTTTTATTTTTAGCATTTGTAAGAAATTTAACTCATATTTTTAATCTGCATTTCTGTTATGATTAGATTGAGAATCTCTTCATGTGTTTCAAAAACCAATTATATTTCTTTTGTCTACAAATGTTCTGTTCATATTCTTGTTTTGTTAAATCTTATTGGTTTTTTTTTTTTCCCCCGAGAAGGGGACAGGAAGAGGGGAGGAGGGGGTGAGGGAGAAGAAAATCTTAGGCAGTTCCACACCCAGCACAGAGCCTGATGCGGGGCTTGATCTCACCACCCTGAGATCATGACCTGAGCTGAAATCAAGAGCTAGATCCTTAACCAACTGAGCCACCCAAGCACCCCTCAATCTCATTTTTATAATAACTTGGTTTCTTTTTCCTATGGAATTATAGGAGATTTTTATGCAAAAAATAAACCCATTATCTATAAGTTGCCAGTACTTTCCCCCAGTTTCTTATTATTTGCCTTTGTAGTAATATTTGATTTATAAATAGTGTTGATTTCTTAATTCTCTTCTTTCATAGCTTCTGAGTTTTATACTTAGAAGGGTCTTCTCCACTTGGAGAGTATAAGAAAAATCCCTCTTTTCTTTTAGTACGTCTATGGTTTTATTTCCAAGTTTAAAACTTTGAAAGATTACAATTTATTTGGGTGGGTAGTTAGTATGAGATTGGACTCAATTTTCTTGTTTTCCAGATGGCTACCCAGTTGTCACAATAATTTCTGTTGAATAATCTATCCTTTTACCACTGATCTGGAATGACAACTTTATTATACACAAAATTCTCGTATTATTTATTTCTTTGAATTTCTGTTATTGTCTTACAATCGATAAATAAACAGATCATTTTAATTATTGTAGTTGTAGCATATGTTTTACTATCTGGTAAAGGTAGTCGACCTCATTATTCATCTTTCCAGAATTTTGCTGGCTGTTCTTTAGGAACTTAAAATCATCAGTTGGTAATTTTGTTAGGATTGTGTTATATTTATAAATTCATTCAGAGAAAATGGATACTTTTAGCAGGCTGAATCTTCCCATCCATGGACACCATATACTTTTGTGTTTGGTTCAAGTCTTTTAACCATCCCTCACCAGCCTGCCCCCCTCCAACCCCATCTTTGGGTGGGCTACTGTGACATTTTTAAGTTTTTTCATATAGGTCTTCATTTATTACACTTATTCTTAGAGTTAGAATGTATTCCTATCTGGCTAATATTATCACATGCAGGGCTTATTTCTAAACAGACACTGTAATAAAAACTGTTAGTTATGGTTTCATATAAAAAGTCATTCATTTTTGTTTTGGTTTTGGTTCTGTTCTGAGTACTTGAAACCTTAGCAAACTCAGGGTTGAAAACTATTGTAGGACCATAGCCACATAACATACTTCTTTTAAACTCCTGCTAAGAAAGAAATACTAAAATGATTTATCATAAGCTTATTAGATTTTTAGAAATCTTTGCTCCATGTTAGTTTTATCTTAGATTTTGGGAGTATACAGAGCTTAGCAGTGTTATGTTACATATTAACAATTTTTATTGAACTAAAAACACAAAACTTACCTCCTAAATTCATTCCAGCTTGAAGACATTTCTGAAGTCTGCAGGCGGGACAATTCTTCCGTCGAATCTTATCAATGATACAATCATTTCTTCCAGCACATAAATAGTTGTGTTGCCCTGAATAACCAAAAAACAAAAAAACAAAAACAAACAAAAAATCTGTCAGAATAAAGACTACTACACTAATATAAAGAACTAATAAGTATAATCAGAATACGAAACTTCATTTTTCCTGCCCTGAAATTTCTTTTTCAGAAAACTAGAAGAGGAATAATATTTACAGGTAATATAGGTATGGGCATGGCCAGTTTCACACAGGTGAGATTTTAGATTACAGATAAGATTAATACTGCATTTATTTCCAACTGACTTTCATATATGTGGAGCCATGCTCCATACTGAAATTATTGGTAGCTGCCCAATCCCTCTCAGGCAATGGTGCAATTTTCATTTACACATCACAGAAGCAACAGAGTGGATTGTTTGAAGGCTCTCCTGCAGTTGCTGGAGTTGCTATGGTGCCCACCATTTACACACAGGTGATTTCAGTGGGAAGACTTACAGATTATATAACTATAAATGTTTAACTGTAACTGTTAATAATATTTAATAAATATTTATTATATATTAATAAATAAATATTTAACAATATTTAACTGTATCCTTACTGTAACAGTTAAATCTTTAACTGTAGACCAAAATGTAACTTAAAATATTCAGATGTGGGACTATAGTCAGAAAGAGGCATCTACTACCAAAATGTGAAATTGTAGCCTAGCGCTATTACTGCTTTATTTATTTCAAAAGATTTATAGAACATCCACTAGGTACCAGGCACATAGCAATGAATATGAGCAATGAATGAGGCGATCAGAAGTCCCTGCTATCATTAACCTTCATTCAACTGGGAGGAGACAATCAACAGACAAGGTAATTAGGTAAAATATACAAATGCTGGAAAGCTGTGCTAGGGAAGGGGCATATAACATGGTGGAGGTGTGGGAGAATACTGGTATTTTAAAAAGAGTATGGAAGGCCTTACTCAAAGATGCTTTAAATAGAGGTCTGAAGGAAGGAAGGCACGATGTGGACATCTTGGGGAGAAAAATATACTACACAGAGGGAAAAGTAAATAAGGTAGGGGCGGGCATGGGGAGGACACCTGGCATGTTTAAGGAACAGACAAGTATGAAAGAACAGAAAGAATGAGTGGAAAGTAAGAGATAAGGAAAAAGAGTTAATGTGAGTTAGATCATACTGGGCCACGGTAAAGACCATATTTAAGACTTGGACTTTTAGTTTGAGTGCAATGGGAAGCTTTGAGCAGAGAAATGACTAGATGTGATTTACATTTAGCATGATCACTCTGGCTGTTATGTTGAAAACGGACTCAATGGATGGAGACAGATATAGGAAGAACAGGGGTAGGAGGCTATCAGTACAATCCAGGGGAGAGATGACTGTGGGTCAGGTCAGTGTGGTAGCACTAACAGTGGTGAGAAGTGGTCAGATGCATTTTAAAGGTAGAACTGCTAGCATTTGCTGATAGATCAGAAGAAAAAGGGGAGGTAGAGGCATTAAGAGTCTTGGGCTGAACCCTTAAGAAAAATGGAACTGCCTTAAGTTGAAATGGGCAAGACAGTAGGAGCATGTGGTTTATGGGAAACTACCCTAATTCAGTTCTGGACATGTTAAGTTTGAGATGCTTGAGAAATTTCTAAGCAGATGTGCTAAGTCGGCAGTTAGATACTCAGGTCTGGAGTCGGGGAGGGGTCTGGGCTGGAGGTATAATAGTGTGCAGTCATTATTTTAAGCCATGAGACTGGATGAGATCATATGGAGAGTGAGCACAGATGGAAAGAGAAGAGGTCTGAGGACTGAGTCATGGGTCATTGAAAACATGCAGACAAAGAAAGGAGAGAGGGAATTTCATCGATTGCTATAAAGCAATAAACAGGATCTAAAGCACTCCCTTCAGCTTAGGACTATATGCTCCCTTTGTTGAGACTTACTAAGTAAATTACAGTATATACTCAATAAAAATAATGTGTTGCTTAATGTAATTGAAATAATTTAATCTAGAGCACATTCTCAGTAACATTATGGTAAATCTTAGTAATAATAACAATAAACAGTACTAGAATAGGGAAATCTATCAAAGTAAAGAAATGAAAACCTACCATTATAATAATCTAATGACTTTTTAAAAAATCGGTGGCTCTTAGTGGGTATAAGTAAGTATAGATAATTACACAAAGGCAATCAATACACATGGTAAAGACTGTAACTGATTCATATAACATTTCATGATGCTGTACAGTATCTTAAGTAATTGGTTACCACCTTTAAAATAAAACTTTAAGATCCTATTATAGCACTATCTTATTTAAGCCTTACAACAACCCTATGATATAGAAGGTCAATATTATTAATGCTATTTGCTCATAAGAAAAAAACTCATGCTAGCACTGGTAAAGTGACTTCCCCAAATGATGGAACTGGAAAAATTCAGGAAGGCTGACAGTATCAGTGTGCATTAAAGGCCAGTCTTAAACATCAACTTGCAATATGATTTGCTGGTGGTCCAATGGGAGGCTAAAATGCTCTTTGGAACCGAGAAGCAAAGGAACACTATTTGAATGAAGACACTCTATTCATCAGTATATCCAGTGACAACCAGCATTATGTGACTTTTGGATGGTGTGAAATTGAACACAAAACCAAAGATTTATCTACGACTCACACTGAACTGAACAAACTTTAAAGTCCAAAGAGAAAACTAAATGTAATTTTAATTGGTTTTAATTCAGCAAGTATTCACTGGGAACCTACTATGTGTGCAAGGCTGCCAGACATTTGCATAAGGGGCTGGGGTAATGTAAGGTTCTTTTCCACTTCTGCCAATGTGCAGTAAAATGTGACTAAGTCTCTTAGATTGCAGGCATACAAGAATGCATAAGAAATGACCACTGTCTTCCATGCACACTAGAAGATTTTCTTCTTTGGGTATTCAAAAACAGAAACTTCCAAAAAGAATACAAATTGAAAAAAAAAAAAAAAAAAAGAGAAAAAGAAAAGAAACTTCCAAAAGCTGGATGTTTCTGTAAGGATTCTTAAAAAATGAAGACACCTTAAAATCCATGTTACTATAATGGTTACAGGATAATTTCCTTCCTGCAGCAATATTTGAAATTGTATACCCGGTCTCTGCCAACCAGTGTGGTCGCAGCCACCAATTCATTTTCCAAAAATAGGATGGGAGCATTGTAAGGGTCTAAGAGTTTTCACAGTTTTCCATCGTGTATATTTTTAGTTGTGCAAACATTAAAGATTTAAATCGTACCTTACACTAGTAAGCAATGTATGTCCCATCCCTCAGTTTATATTAAAACACCAAAGTAACAACAACAAAACCTGCAGTGAAAACAAGAGAATGCATGTAGAAGATCTAAAAAACTTTAATATGTCTTATTTAAACATTGTGTTCTCCTGGTATTAAGATTGCTAGTCCTGAGTAAGTCAAATCCCAGGCATTTTCACGTAAACGATTTCCTATGATGCTAACAAAGGGCAAACAACCAGAATGCTGGGGACCAGACAGTGGAGGCTTTGGATGACAAACTAAAGCACTCAGATTTTATTCAGCAGGTGATGGGATATCACTGAATATTTTTGCTTGCAATATGTTGAGTTCAGAGCTGTGTTTTAGAAACATTAATCTTAAGTTGAGATACCAAGTAGATAGAATGGAAATAGGGAACACTATTAACAGTCTACTTGAAAGTTCTCAAAGATGGCCTTTATGCAAATTAGTAGCTATATATTTTGTCAGACTATATAGCAACAGAAATAATCCTGTAGTTAAAAAGAATCTTGGTGATAAAGGAAACAAAGATTTCTCATTCAAATTACATGTCCATTATGGGGAGAATTCCAGTTCTGGTAGTGGCAGAACAGCTTGAATCAGATAAACCTCCTACAGATAACAATTATAAACTGTCCACAAAAGGAGAGAAAGAATTGAAGGCACTGGGGAGCAACAAAAAGCAGGAAGAAACTGGAAGAAAATGGACTCTTGAAAAAAGACAATCACCCCAGACAAGATTCACCTTTGAACAGGTCTCGCCTTGAGGGCCTATATTCCACTCAGTGCAGGGTTGATAGAAAACAAGCAAAATCCTCAGTCTTACTAACTTCAGAAGGCAGAGAACAGATTTGGGGACTATCAGAGTAGCTAGAAATTGAAGAAGGATATTCTGGAAAGAAGAGTGTCATAGGGGGATGGAGGTAGATAAAATGTACATATTAACTCCCCTCAAATTCTTGGCTGACCCCTAAACTGAACATGAAATTTCAAAGAGTCTAGGGGTAAAACAGTTTAAAATAAAAGGGCTGGGCAGATTATTTCAGCTGCTGCCCATCACAAAAAGTTTGAATCCCACTAAATTAGAAGGACTCATTAAATACCTCAGGGTTTCCATTTTAATATTGGAGGTTCCCTACCTTAGGAGGAAATATGGTATTCCAGGGCTGAGACATTTAGCCTATGGTGTTTATCCTAACCAAAATAGACCTATCTTTAAAAACGTTTAAAGCAAAGGCTTGACAATTTCAAAGTGATCTATCAGAAATATAACTACTAGAACAAATCTCAATACTCTTTGGAGAATTATAACAGAATCTGGATAATCCAGAAAGTCTAGAATACAATAATAATAATTAAAAATATTTAAAAACAGGAAAATCTGAACCAAAGTCAATATAAAAATTTATCAGTAGAAACAGATTCCAGAGGTTGACATTAACAGATAAGGATTTAAAAACTGATCTGTTAGAATGTATAAGTAAATATGATTAATAGGAGTTAAGAATTGTGAACTGTCAGAAGAGGTGTGGAAACTACAGAAATAAAATAAACAAAACCAAATGGATATCCAAAAACTGAAAAATATAATATCTAAAATAAAATATTTATTGGTTAGAATTAACAACATACTGGGCACTAAACAAAAATGGGCTATTGAAATTAAATAAATATAAGTAGAAATCATCCAAACTAAAGCACAAAGAAAAAAATTAAGTATAAATGAACAAGGTACTAATAGCCTGTAGGATAGCTTTAAGTAATTTAATATATGTGTGCGGTTGGAGTTCCAGAAACAGAGAGAAAATAGGTCAGAAAACTATGTGAAAATTTATAAATTTGATTAAAGCAGCAACTTGAAAATCTAGAAAGCTTAGCAAATGCCCCCTTAAAGGATAAACACAAAGAAAAGCACTATAGCACAATATAGTTAGGTTGCTGAAAAACAGAAATAAAAATAATTATAAGCAGCCAGAGCCAAAAAAATTACATAAAGGGGAACAAAGAAAAGAGCAATATTTGACTTCATATCAAAGCAATTGAGGCCAGAAGACAACATACAATATTTTGAAAAACCATCAACCCAGAATAACCAATGAAAATATTTCTCAAAATGAAGGTGAAATAAAGATAGTTTTGGATAAACTAAAGCTAAAAGAATTTGTTGCTAGTAGAATCACATTATAAGATATGGAAAAGGAAGTTCTCTTTGGTGAAGGAAAATGATACCAGATAGAAGTCTGGAGGTACTGAAAAGAAAAGCAAGAACTGGAAATGATAGATGGTAAAATGTAAATGAAATTTTCTTTCTAAAAATTATTTAAAAGTCAAATGATTTTTTTATAGAAAAAAATAATAAAAATGTATAATGGTATTTATAAAACATGTGTGAGTTTTATATCCGAGAACAAAGCAAAAAGAAAGGATATAAATGAAATTCTACTGCTGTAAGTTTATTACATTATACTTAAAATGGTATCCTTGAAATTAATTGAGTATAGACAGTGATAAATTAAGAGTACATCCTGTGATTTCTAGAACAATGGTTCTCAAAGTATGGTCCCTGGACAAGCAACATCAATATCACATAAGAACTTATCAGAAATTTAAATTTACAGACATACTAACCAGTAACTCAAGGGTGGGACCTAGAAATCTGTGTTTTATATAGCCCTTCAAGTGATTCTGACACAAATTAATGTTTGAGAGACTGCCTGAGCAGCCACTAGAATAATAACACTAAGAAGTATAGCTGAAGAGACAGAAGAGATTTAAAATGGCATCCTAAAATGTACTTAACCCAAAACATACAGAGAAGGAAAAACAAGGGAACAAATAGCAGAGCGAACAAAAGGAAACAAATACCAAAGTAACAGATATAAATCTAATAGAGCAATAATTACATTAAATATAAATGGTTTAAACACTTTAATTAGAAGTCAAAGATGGTAGACCTGCTAAAAAGAAGCAAGACTGATATACGTGTTAAGGTGTATTTTAAATATATAGGCACAGACAGGTTGAAGGTTAAATTATGGGAAAATATACACAATGTAAAATGTAATGTAAGAAAGCTGATGCAGCTATATTAAAATCATACTTCAAGACAAAGAGTATCACCAAAGAAACGATATCATTTCATGATGATTATAAAGACAGATAACAATCCTAAATACAAAATGCATCTCATAGCAGAGCTTCAACATACATCAAGCAAAAATTGACAGAACTAAAAGGAAAAAATATAAATCCAAAATCACAGTTGGAGATTCAAGAACCCTTCTCTCAGCAACAATTTCTCAGAACGATCACTATCTATCTAGAGAAACAGTTAAGATATAGATGATTTGAACAATATTATCAAACACCTTGACCCAATTAACATTTAGGTTACATAATTACACAATACACATGCTCAAATGCTCATGGAACATTCATTGAGATAGAGCACATCTTGAGCTATAAAAGCAAGTATCAAATTCTAAAAGGATTGAAATCACAAACAGTGTGTTTTCTCACCACAAAGGTACTAAATTAGAAATCCATACCAATATAAGTTAAAAAGCTACATATACCTGAAAAGTAACACCCATCTAAATAATTTTTGGGTCAAAAAAGAGATCAAAATGGAAATACTGAATATTTCAAACTGAATGATAATGAAAACTCAACATATCAAAAATTTTTTGGATAAAGCTAAAGCAGTACTTACAAAAGAATTTTTAGCTTTATATACTTATATTATAAAAACGAAAGGTTTAAAGTTGATGATCTAGGATTCTATCTCAAGAGATGCTAGAAAAAAATAGAAACTAATTCCAAAGCAAATAGAAGGAATGAAATACAGTATAGAAATCAATGACAAAGGAAAAATACAAGTAACAGAGAAAAACCAACAAAGCCAAAAAGTAGTTCTTTATAAAGCCTAAGTAATTAGGCAACAGCAGATAAGCTGCAAATTCTGCTCCATGTCTTTTCACCTCCTTAGGCTGATGGAGCAGCCACCACAGTGAATGCTGTGAGTCTCATGGCACAGAGGCTGGTGAATCTACTTAGGAAATCCAATGCTCCAGTCTAGAAAGGACAATTCACTATTCATTGCTTATATCTAATGCAATAAACCCACCCAACCACAAGGCAGGCAGGAATTGGAATCCTACCTTGTGCCCAGAAGACAAAGAGCTGGAAATATATGAGGAACCTGGCTGAAGACTACCTCCATGAAGGGTAAATGAAAACATAAAATTCAGCCCTTATATTAGTTCTTCTCAAAGTATTAGAAGATGTACATTGTTGCTTTTTTTGTTGTTTAACAAATTGATTTTAATAGAAAATGCTGAGAGCTCTTTCCATAAATAGCTGAACTTTTCAAAATGTTAATGGGAAGCTACTGGTGTGTAATACATTTCCATTTAAAAGAAAATAAATACCTATGGACTATTTTAATAAAGAATGTAATCCATTGACTGCCCCCAAGTCCCAAAACCCCACCTTATTTTATCAATGGTAGTATACTAACACGCACATGTATTCAGAATTTGTACCAAAAAGAAAAAAAAACACACACACACAAAAAACTAGGGGCGCCTGAGTGGCTCAGTGGGTTAAGCCGCTACCTTCGGCTCAGGTCATGATCTCAGAGTCCTGGGATCGAGCCCCACATCGGGCTCTCTGCTCAGCAGGGAGCCTGCTTCCTCCTCTCTCTCTGCCTGCCTCTCTGCCTGCTTGTGATCCCTCTCTGTCAAATAAATGAATAAAATCTTTAAAAAAGAAAAAAAACTAAATAAATTAAAAGCTTATAGGGGAAACGCAAATGTCACACAATTTTCAGATAGATTATAATTATTTTTCTTCATAAAAATTTAGAGAAAGTTCCATCTGGCTAGTTGGTAACAAGCACTGTAATAGATACTCCAAAGAAAAGAATGTTCATTTCCATGAACATGGAGGGAAATAAAAGCTTAAAGTAAATAAGATGCTTTGAAGATTCCAAAATATTACTTTGAAGTAAAAGCTTTTGTACAAAATTGCTGAACATCCATCTATGACATTCTATTAGGCACTACGAAGAACAATATAGCACAAACAGCATACTTCCTGGTCCATACATGCTACTGAATAAAAGAATGAATATAAACATACTGATAAATTCAATTATGTACAACATACAGAACTTAAATGTTCATACAGTATGTTGTATATAGACAAATGAATGTTCACAGAAGTCCCACTGACTCGTAGGTAATTGACTTTCACAAAAGATCCTTGCATACAGATTCTTTCTGCTTATCTCCAGCATCAGACCTTTCAGACTCTCCTACATGCACACAACAATGGAAAAAGAGCTCTCAGGATTTACAAGGAAGCAGCAGAGAGGTCTGTGAAAGGCAGAGCTTAAACCAGGGTCACAAGCCCACAGTGGATGAGTGTGCCTTCCTGGTGTCCTAGGTCCTCAGGAATTTCCCCATGAAGCCCACATGGTACTCCACTGAAGTTGGCTAGGTATCCATTACAGAGCCACTTGCCTGTAAGAGCATGTTGTTTTAAGAATGAAAATCTGTTCAGTGGAGCTCAGGGAACTTTAGTCACTCACCCATCTGTGTGTACTAGTTCAATGTACCTCCTGCCTGAGGAAGCGGCAGCTTTTTGGAGAAAAGGCAGTCATTCCAGAAAACAGAGAGCCGCCAAGGTTAGAGCAAATCTGGATGGGGTACCAGGAAGCTTAGTTAGTACATATGTAATATAAATTCATAGGTTTACAGACTAACCAGAAGTACTCAAACCAAATGGAAAGTGCCCATGGACTTTAACAAAGCTGAGCTCAAAAATTTAAAAAAATGAATCAACAGTATCATTTTTGCCCTATTGTTCTCAACTGTGATATTGCTTCTAAGTGGAAAATAATTCAGAAAGTGTCTAAAAATTATCATTGTTTTAAAAGTTACTGAACTCAAGAAGAATTATCTTTTAAAATTTTCAATTACTTTGAAATCAAGAACCAAGTTTTTGTTGTACTTGGGCTGGGCCCAAATGAGAAAATACAGATTGGATGACATATGGGTCTTGCCTTAAAGCATCAATAATACTAGAACGGAAAGAGTGGAAACATGGAAGGCAGCAGGGAGGAGATACAGTGGGAAGGGCACATCTTTGTCACCAGACACACCTGGGTCCCAAGCCTACCTCAGTCAATAGGGAGCTGTGAGATGCCTGGCCAAGCTGCTTAACTTGTTCTAAGCCTCAGTTTCCTGAACTATAAAATGGACATAGTAATGCCTGCTTTGTATGTTGTTGAATGGATTCAAATTGATAGATATATATAGAACACATGCTAGTGATGTCACTTTTGTTGTTGTTATCTCGGCCTTAAAAAAAAAAAAAAAAAGTAGAATGAGAAAATCCAAAGAACAAACACAGCCAACTCTTAATATGTCAGTGAGGAACTTCCTGTGGGAAGAGAATATCACCACTGAGTGAGGAACACCTGTAGATGAAAAGAGCCCGCTTGAGATGAGACAAATACCATACAGCTCTGATCTCATCTTCAAGTCTTAAGTTTTTCAACAAGCAGGCAAAGATATGAGAACGGGGAACGACATCCTTAGGGTAAACATGGGCCAGAAAGCTGGGACTCGGATCTGTCCGTAGCTCAGCTAAGAATTCCAGATGAGGGCCAAGACCCTAAGAGGGTATAAGACTCTGGAAGGTTACAGGTCCTTGTACAGTTGTTCCCTCTCTGCTTTCTCTCTTTTCCACTGTTACTTAATACCAAAACTCTTCAAAGTAAGTAGGCACACATTTTAAAGGCAAAACATGGTCCATTCCCTCCATGATATTTCTAGAAGGTGGATGAGGCTGGGGAAATGTGGTAAGATAAATCACGCGAGGTCGATGTGGTATGACTTTAAAGAAGGAAGTGATTACACTGGGAAGAGACGGATGAGGAAGGCTTTGCGCAGAGAGCCAGCATCTGAGGTAAGCCTGGAAGAATGCTGTAGATTTTAAACATGGAGAGAACAAGCACACTGGCATCCCAGGCAAAGGACTGGGGCAGGGAACAGCAGGGACAGGGTTAAAAGTGTGGTGAGCAACTGGTCTGGCCAGTTGAGGCCCAGGAGGACAGGGGAACAGAGAAGGAACAAGCTGTATCTACACATTCTGGTGACCAGAGGACATCCAGGGAGCTGTCAACACTATGAGGGCTCCCGAGGCCTCTCTTCCAGGTTTTAGATGCGTTCATCCACCTAACTCAGTGGGTGTCCCCACCTGAAGGTCTCTGACCTGTCAAATCCTGCATGTTCACTAATCAAGCGTAATGTGCCCACCCCACAGACAGCCCTCTTCCAGGCTCCTATAGTCCCCTAGCCTTAAAGCTATGGCCAGTTATTAGAACTAGAAGCTTTGGGGTCATCTTTAATTTATACCCTGCCCACCTCCCCACAAACTCCCGCAATCTTCAATATTCAGTGAGGTCCTGACGCTATGAGGTCCTGATGATTCTCTGCCCTGAGTTTCTCCTGCATACTGTCTACATCCGCTGGTATTTTTGCCCTTGATTTTAGGCTCCCTTGGTTATATTTCTGAGTTACAGTTTGAATCCTTGTTTACTGTCTGTGTGACCTGAAACAAGTTACTTCACCTTTCCATGTATCAGTCTCCTCATTTGTTAAATAGGAATTATCAACATGCCTATCTCATGAATTATCGGGAAGATGAATACACCACATAAAGTACTTAGAATTATCCCTGGCATCCGGTAAGGATCTGGTGAACGGTAGTTATCATAATATTATTACATATGACATAATATTATTACATATACGTATAATATATTATCACATATTATTATGATTGTAACTAGTCTACCCTGCCTCTACCATGTCCTTACTTCTAAATCAAATGATGATTAAATTTTAATTTGAAAGTTGTCCAAAAGAAATGAACTCTAACATAGCCCATAGTATCTAAGAACACAGAGTGAAGAGCTACCCTGGTTGAAATGCCCATGAGGACCCTCCCTGGTGCTGCTCCCCATTCTGCACCTGCCAGTAATCCAGAAAGCACTGTGCTGCAAACCTAGGGCTCCTCTGAGCACACATTCAGAGCCATGAGCCTCCACCTTCCAGAGAGCTGTGCAGTGATCCTTAGGAATCACAAATCTGATCATCTCATCCTTCTGCTTAAAGGTCTTCGAGGGCCCTTCACTACCTAAACTTCCAAGTCCAAACTCTTCTGTATCTTATTCAAAGTGACACTGAGCCACTGGGCCACAAAGAGGGGAGTCAGGCTGGCAGGCAGAGCTCAAAGACGTGCTCAGCAAAACTTACTGCTATTTCAGGAAAAGTAAGCAAAGCTGGGATCAGAGGCATTTGACACTGCAACACTGGACTATTTTCTTCTACTGCTATTTTAGTTATGGTGTTTTTATTGTTATTCGATTGCTATTACAAAGGGAATGAAAGATACTGTATCTGGTGACTTATTTTAAAAAAATGGAAAAACTCCGAAGATCAGTCCAGAATTACAAACCATCCTTAGAGACATCCTAAAATTGCAGGTGGACAGCGCAGGGTGCAGGGAGCATCCCTGCGTGTCGCACCCTGGCTCATGTTCCATCTTAGGGCTGTGGCCACACCTGTGGTACATCTTCCCCATTACTTCTTTGCTTTGACCTTAGGAAGGATTTCTGCTTTGCTCTGGCTCAACTACTTTCATATTGAGTGATATCTAGGGATACACACACCTTCTTCAATTCCCCAGCAATGTTCTCCTTCTCTACATTTGGAAAAATACACTATCCTCTCTTATTCCACCAGGGAGCTAGGCCATACCCCCCCCCCTTTTTTTTTTGCTCTTACCACTAAGCCACATCCTTCAACATATTTACCACTTGCCCCTCCCCCAGGTTGGTATTTTATTTACCACCAGCTACTGCTTTATTTCTTAATTTGTTCACCATTCAGGTAGGGAAATGTGGTACTAGATCCTATGTTTCTTAGAGATTAAAACAGAAGCCCACACCAGTGTCCCTGAGACTCAGATCTCAAAAATAAGGATATACAAAATACAAAATAGGGGGGAAAAAATACCAGGTGGGCTCCCCCAATGTGAATCCTGCAACAAAGATCCTATAGTCCTTCTCTACCTACTTTCATGGAAACCTGCTCCCCAATTCCTGACTCCCTAGATCTGCAAAATGTTTGAAGGCAGGGAACCCAGAGAATATATGGAAATGTGAGAACCCAAATGTCAGGGTGCAAGCCTCTTGATGACAGTTAAGACATATTCTAGATCCTCTGCTATGATTGTTTTCATTTTCCTTTTAAAAAACAATCTATCAAAGAGATTTCACTAAAGGATCTCATTTTCCTTTAAAATTTTATTTTCATGCTTTCCATGCTATGTGAAATGCAATTTTCTTTTTCACGCCTTGAAACTACAAGAGAGTTTAACTAAAAGGGGGCAGAAATGAATAACAGCTTAATATTTATCACTATCTGAAAGATACATTGCTCAATAATTTCTTATATGCCCAAAACCATTAACGAACCTGAAGGTTTTGTTGCTGTTACTGTTATTAAAACTTGAAAACTCTGTGCTTTAGCAGAAAACCAAACTTTTTGAGTCTTCTTTAACTTAAATACCCCTGATGGATACTCTTAAGAATTTCCAGGCTTTATGTACACTGTAGTTTCCCTTTTTCTGAAAAAGGCACACATTTTCAGAAAGGCCATTTCACCAGATCCCTTTTAGAATTAACTTTTGGATTAAATTTCTTTCTGATTTTTAAAGGTCCATTTATTATCCTGCTGGAGGATTTTTTTTTTTTTTTTAAAGCAGTTGACAACTGCCCAGCAACAGCAGCCTGTGTTTGCAGTCACTATTTTGGGCTACATCACATGTCACTTACATAACCTTGTTTAACTGCTCTTGAACTGGTTTGAACAACCTGGGAAACAGATTAGGGCAGTCCCAGCAAATTCCCTCATTGCAGATTCTGATGGGTGATTTCCCACCCCCTCCACCCCCATCTTAAAAAGTTGCACGGTGAAGGAGACGGTGTCCGACAAGAACTGGTTATTCATTGTTAGAGCCAGCTAAAACATTTGATAATTAACTTCCTCTGCTCAGTTTAAACCAGTCCAGTCTGCCCATAATAAACCAATGAACAATGATCCCCTGCTGCTGGGGTTTATGAGTGAGCCTGGATTAACATGCATTAAAATGCTAGGGGCGGGGTGGGAAGGGGGACTCTCTTGAGAGGTACAGGTTGCCTCTGCTCCCTTTAAACACCAATCTTTCAAAGTTAGGTTTTGAGGAGTCTAAGATTTTAATTTAGAAGTCAGATTGGACTTATTTTTTTTCCCTGTGGTGTTTCAAGAGTTCTTCCCATGTGGGTAAGCACGAAATTCCCAGATAAACATTCGTCTTGGTGTGGAAGGTGTTAGTTTTTCATTTAAAAAAATAAATATATATAACTTCTAATTATCGTGACTTAAATTTTAGGCACTCAGTATATTTTGGTGAAAGATAATCAAAGAAAATATACGACACAAGCCAAGAGCAATAAGCTTTTAACCTTGAGAAACATGTATTATAATGTGCAATAAGAAAAGACAAGTACGTTATTGACAAGGAACAAGGAATGTTTTTTTCAGGAGTGACTTACATCCTACACATATTCAGTAGTAGGAATTTAACATAGTTGTACTTCACTATGCAAAAACATCTGTTATCTAGATAAACTTTCTTTTAAATAAGTTATTCAGGGCACTGGGCAGGGAATTAACATTTGTTGAATTCCTATTATGTGACAGGTGCTTTACAAATCATATAATTTAATCCTTAATTTAAAAATCCCATGGGATGTGGGAATGAATTCTCTGAGACTGGTCATATGTTCTCCATTTTGTCAATGAAGCCACACAGAGAGGTTAAATCGTGTGGCTGGCTTAGCTGGGATTTCTCCCTGGTGCTCTTTCATTACAGCATTTTCTCTTTCTGTGGTTCCATACATAGTAGAAATATCCTTAAGATATTTATACTCAGGGGGTAAAATGGAACAGAAGGAGGATCTTCTCATGAAAAGATATTTAGCCTACCATATAGGAATAACTTGTATACTGAAATATTAACTACTCTGACACTTGAGAAGAGAAATGGCATCAATTGAGGCCTATCTTCAAGTCTAAGTCTCAACTGATGTTACACAGGATGGCAAATTCCCATACAGCCCAATCCACCACTTTTCCCTGGTCCAAATGTACCTATAAACCCTGGAACCTGAAGCAAACATATTCACAGTCTCGCAGAACTGAATTCCGTGTGCTGTGTTCTTAACGATCAGATCTCATTCGTTTTTGCCCAACCAGCAAATTCCCCAAGATCTTAAAAAAGAAATGAGGCCTGGCAGAGAGAAGGGGTCTTGTTCAACCACCCTGGCCTCAAACTATTTGTTAAGATTTGAAGGTCTCAACACAGCTCAGTGGGTCCTTATTTGCCATACGAAGCATAACCTGGTTTCTAAACGCCCTTCTAGCTCTAAGCCCAAATGAAACTCAGACGAGAGCTGTTTTGGTAACAGAGAAAGACTGTATCATAAACTTATACTGATAATCTAAATTTTTGCTGGAAAAGAAATTATGAAACATTTTGATATGAGGTTGTTCTGCTCACACACACACACACACACACACACACATTAAATTAGACTAATTTGGGTATATAATGATATAATGGCATGTGCGTGGTACAGAATTACAGCAGTATTACAGGTCATATGACATAAAGGTTCTCTCTGTCTCCACTATCTTCTGACCACCCTGTTCCCTTCCCCAGTGACAACCATTGTTATCAATGTCTTTGTAGCATTCCAAAGGTTTTCTATGACACGTCTTTTAAGCACAGTGAATATGTTGTTTGTTGAGTTAAGCACTATTAATTCAATATGTCTGTTATTTTACTAATTAACTCAATAAATAGTTATTGGGTGGTCATCTCATGCCAGTTATTGTGATCAGCACAGGGGCTGAGAGATACATAAGGCAAGAGCGCTGTCCTTGAGGGACTCATACGTGGCTCAGTGTGGGAGACAGGGTGCTAAGCAAATCGAGCCCTGGATCAAGAACATGTGGGCAGAGCACTAGAGGAACGTGGAAGAGGAAGGACTTTTGTTTCAGAAGTCAGAAAATGCCCCCTCGGAAAAAAGGAACACTAGGCCAGCTTCTTGAGGAATGTTCATTTGATGGAAAGGGAGAGAAGTTTTCTAAGTAGAGAAACAACGTATTAAAAAGTAGATGCTGGCAAACGGTATCCTTTAAAAGGACGGGAGAGCCTGGTGTGGCTGGAGCATAGGAAACGTATATGGAGGCTGTAAAAAATAAGACTGTAAGGACTTGCCGCGCCATGCTACGTAGACTCGCTATGGCTCTTTAGGCAATGGGGAAGCCAAATCCAGATCTGATTTGTATTTTAGGAAGTTCACAGGGGCAGCTCAGTTGGAAATACTCAGAGTGATGGCAAAGAGACTGGTTAAGCTAAGAATTCACATGAGTCTTTAAGAGGGAGGTTAGGAGACCTAATTTCGAAGTAGTCATCCTAATCTCTGTTACTCCCTAGCTCCAAATGTGTTTTTCTGTATCTTACTCGCTTCAACATCCACTTATTCAAGGGAGAACAGTTGAAACCATCCTAAACTATTTCTTTTTGGTCCTCCATGCAAATATTCTACACCTTTCTGATTTTATAATCCAAAGTTGTTTACTTCTGCCTCCACGATCTCATGGTCTCAAAGAAGCAGATACTGTGTATCTTCGAGGCAAAAATGCTAGCCTTTGAGTTACCTTCTTACCTTGACAAAGCAGAGCAAATATTTTCTTTTTTAGCATTCTAAATTGGGAAGTTCCCCTTTATCGAATTACTCCCAACAGAAATTACTCACAAATTTTAGGATCTTTGAACCAAAATTCTTGTACTGATGAGGAAAAAGTGGTACAGGATGTAGATCTGCATACATTAGGACTTTGTGTAAGATTATTTTACCACTTGGAGTTAAGAGTACAATCAGAGGAGACATGGTGGAGGAACCGTGGGAAACTGTCCTGTGAAATAAGACGAGCTGTTGGCTGAGAAGGGGAAGGGCAGGGGCAGATGAGAGAGCAGATCTTAAGTGTGTGGAACCATCATGAGAAGATGACTGACAGAACAAGCTAGAAAGGCAGAGGATTAATTTTTGGTGAGTAGCTATGGTGCTCTAAGCTACCAGGCTGGAAAAGTTATATGCTCACCATACTCAGTGTTTATAGATAATATTATCCTCATGTTCTGGACAAGAAAATAAGTAAAGCAGCTGTCCACGGTGCTTCTCGTGGCCAGTGGTGATGTCAGGATTTGAACCCAGATCTGATAAAGCCCAGGGTCACCTGGCAAATGACTCAGGATCAGTCCTGAAATCTTAATATCCATGGTATCTATTTTTGCTTTCTAAGAAAGCTTTGTACTTACACATTTTAACCTTGCACATTTGATCATTTGACTAAATTGCTTAAAATCAAACAACTTCCCTTTTAGAAAATAGCATAGTCCTTATTTATAGCTGAAACTCAGAATAAGACAAAGCTCCTAATGTAGTTCCTAAGGTAGTGATGTCTTTGGGCTCAGACACATGTGGGTTATATCCAGACTCTATCACTTATCAGCTACGCAATACTGAGCAAACCTTACAATTGCAATATATTTTCTCACCCACAAAGTCAAGGTAACCAAACTGAGCTTATGGGGGAGATGGGTTTCTCCAAGGTCACATGCTTGAGCCTGAGATCAGGGAGAGGAGCACTGTTCCTGGAGCTGAATGCCTGGCTCCCACCTCATTTCACCACACCCTGACTGTGAGAGCTGGTTAGCAGGCCTCATGAAGCCTTCCTATCCCATCTATAAAGTGGGGAGAGTAATAGTACCCCTCCCTTAGGATAGCCCTGTCTAGGCTAATCTTGACTTTGAGCAGGAAGGAAAAAGTCCCTCTATTCTAAACCTGGGATCTCTGTATTATGTCCAGTAAAATCTCTAATTATACTTATATTCTAGGTTTACTTTTTGTTAACTGGGCTTGTGCCTCATTTCCCTGTGTCCCACTGCCTGTTCTGTAGCTTGCATAGCAGCACCCCTGAATTCTTATTGGACAAATCCGTTAACATCCTGGCATTCCCTGAAATCCAGCTCCCAGACTGAGGCTGTGACACTTGTTTCTCAAGAGCCCACCTGGCTGCTCTTGTGCTCAGAGACTCTCATGATGCCCTGCCCAGACCACAGGGGCTTCTGTGCTCTGCCCTCGGAACTCTGTTCTTCTGGCCTGAGTGTCCATGCTCCAGTAACTGTCCCATATAGGTGAGCATGTCTGGTTTCATCCACCAGGCCTTTCCAGGTTGCCCCATCATTACTTACTCTACAAAGATGTCTTTTCTTTCCCTAATTCTTGTCATTTCTTTTACACAGAAGAGATGAGACACATAGAGAAACAAGCATTTAGCTTATTTACAAATGTACTATGTTTTTCCCCCCTCGAAAAGCAAGACTTTGTCATGAGGAACATATAAAACTTGATCATTAAGAAAATACACAGATTTACAAATTGATTGCCTATTGATCATTGTGGTCACTTTTAAATCAGAGAGACACATTCACCTTAGTGGCTGCTGTAACTGGAAAATGGCCAGATGATTTTTTAGCTCATCTGGACAATCTCAATAGGCCTGGGATTGTTGTTCCCAGCTCTTACTGGTCTGGGCCTTCTCCTGCTCTTCCAAGTCTCCCTTCTTCAGGCCTCATCTAGCCATAGGTCCGGGGTTGATACTGCTTTGGGTCAGAAATTCACAGAACATTCCAGCCCTTCTCTCTACTCCTATTCCCCATTTATGATGCTGGTCTCCCGCATTTGCTCAGAGTTGAACTGCTGCGTAACGTGCTCTCACTGCACAAGAGTTTTTCATGCCTAAATCTCCCTACTGGACCCCAGGTCATAAGTCAGCACCTCAGTGCAATGTCCTCTTCTCCTTGAAGGGGCAGCTTCTAGAGGATAACTGCTTTTTATTAATAGGGAATGAAAGTGGACAGACAGAGGCCTGCTTTGGTGTGATGTCTGAGTTTCTAATACCCTCTCCTGTGGGGTCTAGACCCAAGCACAGTGCACTAGAATAAGGTAATTCGCTTCCCTACTTGTTGGTGCTCCTTATAAACACCCTAAAGAGAGAAAAAGACCTGGGGTTTGAGGTAGGGTTGGGCCTTGGTCTTGGAGCCCCATCCAAGCTGCGTTCCCAGGTCCCTGCCTGACACTGCTGCTGTGTCCTTACTGTCCCCACCCTTTGTCGCTCTACTCTACCGTATGGTTTAAGCTCCACAAACCACAGGGAAGACTTTAACCTGCCAACTGTCTATACCTGGATTCTTAGTCCTACACCCTGTCATCAGCTATGTGATCCCCGAGGCCTCCTACCCGCCATATGTGCGGACTGCAGCTGGGAATGGCAGTGCCCCTTGGACTCTTGACTTTATTCCTATTTGTCCTAAGATAATGTTGCAGGTACAGCACCATGCTGTGAGAATGAAGAACTCCTGAGACATAGCAAATGTAAAGCAAACATAATGTGGTTTTTAAGCTTTTTCTAGCCACAAAGCCAATAAATTATTACTTTAATAAGTTAAATAATTGTATTTTCAATTTTTATTATTTTTTAAAGATTTTATTTATTTATTTGACAGACAGAAATCACAAGCAGGCAGAGAGGGAAGGGGGTGGGGTGGGCGGGAAGCAGGCTCCCCGCTGAGCAGAGAGCCCAATGGGAGGCTCAATCCCAGGACCCTGGGATCATGACCTGAGCCAAAGGCAGAGGCTTTAACCCACTGAGCCACCCAGGTGCCCCAAGTTAAATAATTTTATATATAAGTTCCTGAGTAAGCTTTATAAATCCCTAACTAGCTGGTCATCCTGGTTAAGATGTAGCCTTCCTAAATCCCTTCTCTTAACTGTAAAATGGAGAGATGGGCTTGTCTCCACTGTCTCTGTGGCTCTGTCTCTTTGCTTCTATGGTCCTGAAAAGAGGAACCATTGAGGGAAAGATACAAAGTCATCATTAGAATGAGCAGGCAGTAAATAGGGCAATGTAGCCTTACCCTGTGGCCCGTGTAAATACACAGTGTAATTGGCAATGCCAAGCTAAGAGCAAATTGCTAAAGACAGGAGAGGGAGCTGTAATCACTGTCCTTATCCCACACAAGAGTCTTAGAATTGCAAATTAGTTAAAAGAATTCAAAAGTAGTCACTATGGCCTTTGGTGAGAAAGGCAAAGATAACAGAAATTACTTTTGTGAAAATAACTTCCAAAGAAAGTACTCCCGGAGAGAATCTAACAAAATCCTAAGACCGTGTATGTATGTCTACAGATATCCATGGATACCTACATCTTAAAGAACTGTAACACTCCTGAAAGTTAAAAAGCAATCACGTTACAATCCTGAAGCTGTGTTATGTTAAAAAAAAATTTTTTTCCCCCACTGGGAAATTCTCACTAGGTATTCCAAAATTTAACAAAATGCAGAAATAGGTTTTGACCCCCTCCACATTTTCCATGCTCACTCCTACAAGTTTTTAAGGAGGCTACTTGTTCATGTATTTATCTTTATGCTGCGATTATAAAATTGATAAAACATGTTGGGGGGAAAAGTCTAGAAGTCATACTGTACGTCAAAGAGAAATCAGAGATTATTATAGTGGAGAAGCTGTGGCTTCCCAGGAAGAGAATTAAGGAAAGAGGTACTCTGTGGTTAACACCTAAGATCAAGTAACGTGAGATAGTATGCCTGTATGAAGCAGGATGGTGATAAACATAATACAGCTTGTAGGCCAAAAATAGCCTAGTTTTTCCCAGCTCTGAATTCCATCTGTCAGAATAAGGTGGATGGCATTCATCAGTACCCGCAGTGCATATATAGCTGGACTGATTTAATTCTCTGGGGGACTTAAATTTTCTTACCCATAAAAATGATCAAGCAAATTAATAGAATTTGTGTAAATTCTTACATAATGGAGGCTTTGGACATTATCATCAGTCCATTCTTTCTCCCTTCTCAGAGACCAAGGTCTTTCTACACGTGTCTAACTAAGGTCTTGACTAAACCTCAATGCTCTCTGCAAACTTAACTGACCTTGGACACATACATCTTCTCACTCGTAAACACCCTCACACTTTACTCGAACCTCAGGGATCTAACTTAGATTAGCGAGGAACTATTATGAGCTGGGCCCCACAGTGCTGCATTATTTTAATTAAGATTTGTAAGAATACCATACACTATTACAATTACTCCCACTTCATGATGTTCTTATTGCTCTGGCAAATTCTCCCTGGCAATTATTGCTTTCTTCCCTATGTGAAGGGTGGGTGTTTGTGAGCCATTTTTTCATAGATATGAAAAAGTATCAGAATACTTTTAAGGGAGGAAGAATGTCTTATGTATCAATAGAGCCCCATGGTGTATATCACCTGGTAAGTGTGAAATATGCATTTATACCATTCTCAAAAGTAAAGAGTGCAGTGCTCTGGTTTAACACCAGGCTACTGGTTTAACACCAGGACAGGGAGGCTCTGTCTTCTCAGCTGGTGCACCAGCCCTGGGCTAATAACAGCAGTTTCCTCCCAAACTTCTCAGTGCCCTAGCTGGCAGAGTCATAGGAGTCACCATTTAAGGTCTTGCACCGGAGAAGTCAATACTTATTGTATCACCATGTAGTAAAACAAATATACACAAGGGGCGAAGAAAATATCTGAAAGTGAATGAGAACTTCATTTGAATGAAATAGAAATTTAGACAAAAAGTACATTTTGGAGATCTTTAGAGGTCCACAACAAGATTTTGAATAACAGATTCTCATTTAACCAAAGTTTAGTTTTATTTTACAAAATGATTTGTCCTGTACTTCTGGGGCTAATAATATGTTATATGTTAATTAAAAAATAAAAAATTAAAAAAATGATTTGTGATAAAACAAAAGTGTTTTCTAAGTCTATGGCTTCAGCTTCTGTCCCTTTATACTCACCTACTGTGTGACAGGCATTGTGTTTACTGACATATAGCAGGTATAAGAAAAGAAGCTTACAAAGTTGTTCACAGAACTACATACAGAACTATTTACAGGTATAAAAAGTGTTAGGAACTTCATGCCTGTTAGGATGGCTGTTACTAAAACGATAAGAAATAACAAGAGTGAGTGAGGATGTGGAAAAAAATGAAACCCTTGCCTTTGGTAGGATTGTAAACTGGTAAAAGCCACTATGGAAAATAGTTATTCAAGAGATTACAAATAAAATTACCATGTGATCTAGCAATCCCATTTCTAGGTATATATCCAAAGGAATTAAGAACATTATCTCCAAGAGTTATCTATACTTCCATGTTCATTGCAGCTTTATTCACAACCAAGGTACAGAAACAACCTAAGTGACTGCTGATAGATGAAGGGATAAAGAAAATGTGATACACACACACACAATGTAATATCAGTCATCCTAAAGAAAGTCTCCTTGCTACAACATGGATGAGACTGTTGGGAACTACGCAAAGTAAAATGAGCCAGAGAGAGAAAGATGAATACTGCATGGTATCACTTGTATGTTGAATCTTTAAAAAAGAAAAATATCAAACTCATAGAAACAGAGTAGAGTGGTGATTGTCAGATGGGAAAATAAGGAGGGACTGATAAAAGGGCACAACCTCTCAGTTATAAAGATGAATAAGATCTAAAGATCTAATATATAATATGGTGACCAAAGGCAATGACACCATATTGTATAAATGAAATTTGCTGAGAGTAGAACTTAAGTGTTTTCACCAAAAAGAAAAAGAAAATAATAAAAAAGAGATAAATACGTGAGGTAATGTATTTGTTAATTCAACAGTGGGAATTCTTTCACAAGGTGTATGTGCATCAAGTCATCACATTATATACATTAGGTGTGTTATAATTTTACTTGTCAATTACACTTCAATAAATCTGGGGCAAAAAGTGTTATGAGATCACAGAGGAGGAGGAAATTAATGAAGGAAGAAGGAGAGATAGCCAGTGGTATTAGAGAGGCTTGATGAAGAGGTCATCTTTATCTGGATCTCAAAAGAGAAATGCAATTTCTCCATGCTGAGAAGGAGAGGGAAGGACACTGATGCTTTCTTTCCCTTGAGACCATACCTGCTCCAGTGGGGCTATAGCTGCCATAACATGGTCCCAGAACACACTCAGCGCCTTCCACGTGGGACTCAGAACAGATTGGCTGAATAGCCTTATGGTAAAATTCAATGAAGTCATGGAATTAATTTTAAAGTCAGTATAATAAAGATAGCAAAAAAATATTAGTAAAGACAATCTTATCATCAAACCCAAGGAAAAACAGAAATCAATAGCCATGATTCCAAAGTCCACGAAATGTCAAACGAGAGGTGAGAAACTGAGAGAATGTTTAGGTAGGTTTGGAGTTACATGATAATTTACTAGAGAATCAGTTTTCTGCTTTAATATTTATAGTATTCTGAACTGAGTATGTTTATCTCGTATGAAATTAAAGCTGAGTATTATTAGGCAGCATTTCCAAAGGATACGGTCTTTCACGTGTACTCAACCTTTAAGTCAATACAATCTAATCGCTTAAGAAACGAAGACATTACATCTCAGACAGCCATTCTGCCTAAAAACACTCTAAATTATTTAAATTGAATTCTGATTAAAGTTAAAATAAAATCTTCTTCAATAGGGCATGCAAGGTTCCTTAGAACTTTTGCAAATGAGATCTTTGTAATCTGATTCTGTTTCATCCAGTAAAACCATATAATGAATATGCCATGAAAGTGCAGTCACCGTGGCTGTCTATGGAGTACTTTTCAACTTACACAGCCCTCTTGTTCTTGCTTGAACTCTAAAAAGGCAGGGGGAAACAGCACAAATGCTTCTCCTGAAAGTCTGAATGCTACTTTTGGTAACTGAATTGAGAATTTTGTTTCTTATAGAGGACCGCAGTCTTTTGTTTATTTTAGAAAATCAAATAATTTCAGAGCTGGAGGAAAAGAGTTCATCCCCACCCGGGGGGTTAACCAAGGTCACAGAGATAACAGAGAGATGTTAAACTTTAAATCAGAAGAGCTGGGTTTGCAATCAAACTCATCTAGTCACTAGCTGTGTGAGTGGGGAGCAGGTTACTCTACTCCTTAGGGTTCACTTCCTTCATCTGTACATCTGTAAAAATATAACCTGTGTGATCGGCTAGAAGATTGTAAAGGAGGGGGGGGGACCCCATATTTAAGGTGTGAAGTCTAGTGTTTAGTGGGATTGGTATGTAAACAGCTTCGTTTTTAACATGGATTGTAAAGTTGAGCTCTGAACTAAGAAAGATGCCCCTGCTATCAGCCCATCATCCTGTCTGGGCTATTTTTATTACACTCTGCTTTAAAACACACACATACACACTGAAAACCACAGACTAACAGAATAACCATGTACCCACTTTCTATAATCTGAGTTGCTTTTCATCCCTAGAAAGGAAGTAAGACAGATCAGAGATTTCCCAAGTCACAGGCTAGGTCACAATGAATGCATTTGGCTTTGGGACCACTTCGCGTTTGGGATGGACAGCTGAAAATCGGCGGGAAGTGAGGACACGGGGGGGGGGGGGGGGGGGAGAGCGGACAGTACTGTGAGGGATTGCTGCAGCCCGGGCCAGGCGGAGGGGGGCCGGGAGGCTGCGACGGGCTGGGGCCGCGCGATGCCGCGCTGCGTGCAGCAGCAGGAGGCCGCAGGCCCTGGCTCGGGGCTCGGGGCTCGAGCAGCTGCTCCAGCTGCTCCGTGGGGCTTGCCAAATGCTGGCCTGGGGACCGCCAGCGGGGGCGGTGGTGCCGGATCTTCCATGGCTTCAGGAGAAGCTGGGCGTCCAGGTTTTGTGTGAAGCCTCCCGATGCCTAAGTGCTGGCAGCTCATTCGCAAATTCAAAAAGAAAAATTGTACGGGCCAAATGAAACACCTCAGCAAGCTGGATTTCAGTTTGGGGGAAGTCAGAGGAAGACTCTCTGGGGGACAAGAGCACCCAGGTGTGGCGGGGGGGGGGGGGCGGGGGGCGGGGCCGGGGGGGGCGGGACCCGGGCCGCCTTCAGGAACCGGAGGGGGCTGGGAGTGAGGAGCAAACACAGCGCTGCTCTCGGGAGAATGTGGCCTTCTGTATTTGAATTTGTACTTCGATGTCTAAGAACTCACAACAAATCCTGGAAACTGGCATCAGGACAGATCCTATAAACCCCGTTCGGGGTACGAGAAGGCAAACAGGGCATCTAGAACAGAGGCATGTCCCTGATTTTCGTTACCCTTATGTCCTTGGGATTCACTGCGATATGCCTCTGGTGTTTCACAGAGTATTGGGAAAAACATTTAAATCGACTCGCAGCTCTCTGGAAAACCATTCCAGTTCACTAAGCTGCAAATGTTATTAAATGCCCTTGAGGCGTTTAGCCACGAACTTGCTGTATGCCGGTGGAGACTGTGCTCAGCAAGCTTACGGAAGCTGATCCAGGCCTTCCTTGCGAGGAAGCAAATGCTGTGGATAAACAATATGGAGAAAGTGGAGGTCATTTATTAACTCGAATTACAGTAATGCCACACATGACCAAAGGGATGCACTGGTAGCATCAGGATTAAAATAGCCATTAAATTTAAGCTTCTTTTAAATAACCTGGTAAGTAACACTGGGCATCAAGAACAAGAATATTAAGGCAAAAAGGTTTCCTCACGCCATATCCTATTTGAGAGAAGGTATGATTACCCTGCCAAGCTCTGAGTACTGCAAGGACCTATCTAGAGCCAGAGTAAACAAATTTTCTGTACTTGGGCCAAACTGTAAATATTTTAGGCTTTGTGGGACATATAGTTTCCGTTACAACTACTCAGCTGTGCCATTGTAGTGTGAATGCAACCACAGAAAATATGTAAATGAATGAGTATGGCTGTATTCCAATAAAACTTTATTTGTGGACACTGAAATATAAATCTCATGTATTTTTTTCCCCATGCATCATAAACTATTATTTTCCTTTTGATTTTCCCCATCCATTCTTAGCTCAAAGACCACAACAAAGAGTCGGTGGGCTAGATCTGGCCCCTGATCCAGACAAATAAGAGGAAACAGAATTTCCTGGTCAATTACCATAATGCACTTAATTAGGACAACAAACCTATGAAATACTCTTTTTATCTCCATTTTACATATGAGAGTGCTGAGACTTGTCTAGTTATACAGATAGGAAGTGAGAAGCCAGGATTTGAACCCAAGCATAAGGCTGTAGACTCCATGCTGAGGGCCATACATGCACATCATGGTTTTTGACCCTGGCTAGGCATCAGAACCTTACTGGAGACTTTTCAAAAATACAGATATACCCAGATCTGGCCCCTGCCTCAGTTTACCAAATCAGAATCACTGGACATAGGACCCAGGCATCTGGATGTAAAAAAATAAAAAATAAAAAATACAGTTTCCCACTAGTTCTGGAGTAAAACAAGGACCTACTTTATGCTTAGAGCCTCTGTGGGAACAAAGACTATCAGACGTGGTCCTCCTAATAAAAAGCTTGCATATCCTGAATGTAAACCACTCTGCTATTTGGACCTGTTACTTAGCTCATGCTCATAATCATGGGCAAATTCTTTAAAAGAATCAAATTACAGATCAGGCTCACGAGAAGCTAAGTCCCAGATGGTGCCCAGAGTCTTATTACCAAAGCCATATTTGCTCAAAACTACTGCCACAGAATTGGGGATGAGCCAAAGTTGAACTAAAGCTGCATGCCTAAACCATACCAAGAACAAAAAGTGGCAAGACAGCTAGAAAAGGAAATACGAATCACCTAAGAACTTTAAATACATTTAAGCAGGGCAAGCATAGATAAGCCAACCTGATTTGGGGCAAAGCATTTACTTGCATGACTGCAGTGGGTTCCCAGTGGTCAGGATTCTCCCTTATAGCTCTGGGAAGTAATGGAGTCTCTGCCTGAGAAAAACTCACCCTACGAAGCCCCTGTGATCTCCCCTGCTAGATTTAACCCAATGGCAGCAATCTGCCCAGAGAATGTGCTTCTACCTTAGAAAAAAAAATAACGGACTGCTCCTAGGACATGCACAGGATAAATGTGTCATGGTCCCGAGGATCCAACCTTTACACCCTCAGAGATTTTCAGCCTGGGCACAGGGGCAGTCATGTCTTCCTGAATTTCTCCTTGTCAGAGGTCATTAGTGCAACAGATTATATGGCACTCACTTGAATGATGTGACTGTCCCTACTGATGCCTTCCTGGAGCACATCCACTCTTGTACTATGACTTGACCCTTGCAAACAGAGTTTCTGCCTCTTTCCACCTTTTCTTTTGATGACCCATGCTGATATACTTGCCACTAGCCAACCTTTTTTTCCTTTTATCTACTTGCCTCTGACACCACACATGGGTCACAGCCCTGTGACCCAAGCTACTCTATAGGTTTTCATTTTCGCTGGGACTGAGTGCTTACTGTTATCAAGTACTCAAGAAGCTTGGAGCTATAAAAGGAGAAGACAGATATGGAGAACTGTGTATCGAAAGGGGCAGACAGTATGTGTATGTAATGAACGGTAGCCCTTGTAACAAACATCTGTTGCCACTAGTAGGAAACTTCAATAATGGCACATTTGAATATAAAAGACAATGAAAACCTCCTAAAACCAGGGCAAATCTACTGAAACTAAATGCCTTTTACTTGCTGGGAGGCTGACTCAGTCAGATAAATAGTGTTGTTGTCTTGTTACAGTTTTTTCAGGGGTACCCTTGTAACTCCGGCAGAGCAGTATAAAAGAAAAAGTCACCAACATTTGATCTTAACTTTTTAAGATACTTGGAGCCAGTGTCTGGAGGATGTTAAGATTATGAATTTGCTACAAGCTTAAGTACAAGAACAAGAGTAAGTGTGATAGTTATAATTGAGAAGTATTGCCTTAATGAGAACAAATGAAAGTTAGAGAAGGTTTTAGTAACAAGAATGATGGATACCATTGGGAACACACACACACACACACATACACACATATGTATATATTAGAAATATATATATATATATATATATTATGCTAGAATGGCAAAAACAAAATAATACTGATAAGAGTGTGCCCCAAAGAGATACTCAAGCAAAAATATGTGTAATGGTTGAATAGTCCGTCATACAAATGATGCAGGATTGTGCAGAATCCTGGGAAGTGCTATGTTCTAAGGGATCTAAAAGGCTCTAGGATAAAGCCACCCACTCTCTCATAGATAACAAGCATCCAATATTAGTGTCATGGTTTTGTTTTGGTTTGGTTAATATTTTGGTGTATTTCCCTTGTCTTATTTATTTTATTTATTTATTTGACAAACAGAGATCACAAGCAGGCAGAGAGGCAGGCAGAGGGAGAGGAGGAAGCAGGCTCCCCACTGAGCAGAGAGCCCAATGCAGGGCTCGATCCCAAGACACCAGGACCACGACCCGAGCCGAAGGCAGAGGCCTCAACCCACTGAGCCACCCAGGCGCCCCTCCCTTATCTTATTTTTCAGGTGTCCATTTTTTAATACACAGAAATATCTATTTTCTCACCCATTTTATGTGTACAACTCAGTGATTGTTAGTTATCTTACGTGCTGTGGAATCATCACCACAGTCCAGTTTTAGAACATTCCCATCGCCCCTAAAAGATGCATTAGCTCACGCGCACTTACCTTCTTCACCTGCTCAACCATTAACCTGTCTTCTGTCTCTTTAGATTCGCCTTACTGGACATTTCATATAAATGGAAAAATGATATGTAATATTTTGCTTCTGGTGTGTTCCACTCAGCACAATGCTTTTGAAGCTCATCCGTGTTGTGGCATGTTACTCGTGGTCAGTTCTTCATCACTGAAGAATATTCCATTATGTGGACATACCACATTGTTTAGTCCTTTGCCAAATGACTGCCATGGGAGGCTTTCTATATTGCTGTTATACCCAAAAATGATAATGTGGACATGTGTTTATAAATCTTTGAGTGGGTATGTACTTTCATTTTTCTTGGGTGGACACCTAGGAGTGGAATTTCTGGGTCTTAAGTTTAATTTTCTTTTTAAAAAAGATTTATTTATTTATTAGAGAGACAGAGCGAGTGAGCACGTGAACAGGGGAAGGGGTGGAGGGAAAGACAGAGAATCACAAGCAGACGCCCCTCTGAGCAAGGAGCCCAGTGCAGGGCTGGATCCCAGAACTCTGAGATCACGACCTGAGCCAAAGTCAAGAGTCAGACACTTCACTAACTGAGCCACCCAGGCACTCTGGTAAGTTTAATTTTTTTTAAGAAACCGCCAAATTTTTTTTCAAACTAGCTGTATCATTTTACATGTCCACTACCAATGTGTGAGAACATCCTAACGCTTAATATTACCTGTTTTATTTTATATCTTTATTACAGCCATTCCAGTGAATTTGCAGTGGAATTTCCCCATGACTTCAACTTTCATTTCCTTCACGATTATTGGTGCTAAACATATGTTCATGGAATTATTAGCTATTTGTGTATCTTCTTTGGTATATGTCTATTCAGATGATTTTTGTTCATTTTTAAAAGAGTTGTCTGTCATCTTATTACTGGGTTCTAGGAGTTCTTTATATATTCTAGATCCGAATATATAACTAGCCCGACTAGTAGTTAACTTTGGATGGAACTCTCAACTTTCAATCAATGAGCTAGAATAGGGGCTCTCCAACTGTAAAGTAGGATTTCTAGGACAGTTTTAGAGAGGCCAAGAAGTCAAAAATATTGTCATAATGATACCAAGGCAGTTTTTACACTTCTCATTCTTTCATGGGTATACAGTGGAGTTTTCCAGAGACTAGAAGTATCCACAATTATCTGAAAAGGCTCTTAAAATACTCTTCCCCCTTTTCAACTATTTATCTGTGTAAAGCCAGATTTTCTTCACATACTTCAAACAAAACGAGAATCCAGCTGTCCTCCATTAAACCAGATATTAAAGAGATTTGCAAATATACTCCAGTGCCATTCTTCTGCTTTTTTCTTCAGAAAACAGTTTTTTCATAAAGTATATAATTTATGTCAATATGTAAAGAGTTTATTGTTATTCTTAAAGAAATTAATAAATAGGGGCGCCTGGGTGGCTCAGTGGGTTAAAGCCTCTGCCTTTGGCTCTGGTCATGGTCCCAGGGTTGTGGGATCGAGCCCCGCATCGGGCTCTCTGTTCAGCGGGGCGCCTGCTTCCTCCTCTCTCTCTCTCTGCCTGCCTCTCTGCCTACTTGTGATCTCTGTCTGTCAAGTAAATAAATAAAATATTTTTTAAAAAATTTTAAAAAAAGAAATTAATAAACAATTTTAAATGTCTCTTCTAATTTCTAACATAAAAAAATATAGATAGGTGTAACTCACATAAAGGGTTTTTGGCATCTTCAATGTTTTTAAGTATGTCAAGGAATCCTGCAACCAAAGTCTTGAGAACCACTGAGGTAGAGAACCCGTAAGTTAAGAAAATACTGGAGTGGGGCGCCTGGGTGGCTCAGTAGGTTGAGCCTCTGCCTTCAACTCAGGTCATGATCCCAGTGTCCTCAGATGGAGCCCTGCAACGGGCTCTCTGCTCAGCAGGGAGCCTGCCTCTCTGCCTGTCAAATAAATAAATAAAATCTTAAAAAAAAAAAAAAAAAGAAAAGAAAAAGAAAACATTGGAGTGACTTGTGATTACAGAGGTCACCCGAAAGCATTGTCGCATGCGAGTCCAGCAAACAAAATCTATAATCAAAGGAAAATGTCCTTGTGGAAGCCAGTTTGAGATGCCACCAACAAGAAGTAGCTCAGACATGGACATGTGGAGCGCACTCCTGGGCAGGGCTCGGTGGCAGGGATCTCAGCTCCTCATTTGGACTGGGGTGGGAGGGATAGGGGAGCACGGAGAAAGAGCACGGTGTGATGTAAAAGAATACACAGGGTGGACTCCAATTAATCCCAGGTTTTTAACATCTGCTTCTTCAGATCCAACAAACATTTTTGAAGGCTTTGAGGCTTTTGCCATCACACGCTGAAGAGTAAAAGATGCAAGCAAATATGAAAATATGTACAAAGAGTATCTGAAGGTGAGACCAAATTTCTGATGAGATTACTGTTGAAACATGTTAAACTCTATGCATTATGTAAGTCTAGAACAGATGGCCTCTGGGATGACGTTATTCCAATGGTAAGCTGACCATCTACCTCCTGGGACACTTGTCAGAACAGAGTGGCTGAGGGTTTGAAAGGTAAATTCTAAATCCTTATTATTATGTAAACCTACCAATCATTTTCTTTGGAATACATATGTTAAATCTCAAACAAGATTTCCAGAGTCATCACACTAAAAAGTCCTATGAAGAAGACGTACAATTCATACAGTAATTCTTTCTCAATCACTCTAATATATTCTCAGACCTCCTGCAGTTTGAAGGGGACTATCTGTTTAATTACCAGGCATAATATGTCATGAACTACTACAGATGAAAAAGAAAATGGATGATAGAAATTGGAAGAGGAAATAATCGAATAAGTTAGATAAGCTTCTTCAAAACAAACTGATTAAAGTTTACTTATCTTTTTTCTATTCATTGAGACTAGAAATGAACAAAACCTTCCACAATAAGAAGATTTAAACCAAAGTAAAACACATCCTTATTACATTTCAGAGTCAGTTTAGAAATAGTACTATAATTTTAATATTCTAATATGGAATAATTATAATAACAGCATAGATTTGGGTGTGTATGTATGTGTGTATTAAATGAATATAATCCATAAAAAGCTAACTATGTCTGCCAACCACTCAACTTATTGGCTTATTCAAAAGTAAGCAATCAGTAACAGTTAGCTATTATTATTATTATTATTGATTGTTATTGATGGAAAAAACCCTCACTGATACCAAAACTCACTGATACTTTTGTGTGTTTAATCTATGGAATGTCATCATTGTATTATCTAAAAATTAAACGAAACATCACTGGAATTAGAACATACCTTAGGAAGAATCATAAAACACCATCTAAAATGACGACTTTTCCATTGCTTGCAATAATGGGAATAAGGAGGCATAAATAATTAAAATTCCTCAATAAATATCCATTTCTTAGGGGGCCAGGTGTTAAGTATGCAAAAGCCTGTTGATTTAGTTGACGAGTCCAAAGCCCACTTTACTCTACAATGTTTGCCTGAAAGAAATTCACCTTGGTTATCTAATACTACTAAGGAAAAGCCAGACAAATTCATATTTTTTTCAACAGCAACTCTGCCACTCAACAACTGAAAATTTTCAGTGTATTTTATTACAAGTGGTAGCATTTAGGAAATTAATGAAATATAATAAAAGTGACATAATTTAAAACATGGGTTATACACTCTAAGATTCCTTATTTAATTCAGATAATTTTATAGCTTGCATGTGAAATGTTCACTAGGAAGGAGAAGAGAAGGTAGAAGTCTGCTATTTATATCATAGCAATTTCAATAAAATAAGTTTTTATTGATCATGTACTGTGTGTCCACCAACTTCTTAGACACTATGGGAATACAAAGACATTTCAGGTAACATTTGCTGCCCGTGGGACTTCACAGCATAGGTTGAATGTGACAGGATCTAATACACAGGTGTGTGGGAGAGGAAGGAGAAAGGTATCAAGGGTAAAAATATGTGGTAGAGATAATATAGGCAATTGGGTAAAAGGAAACTGTAAACTAGAGTTCTTTAGAAATACATTAGGAAAAATATTAAAGAGGCTAGAAATTGAATAGCTAGAGAAGTAAAAGGTATTCGGGTTCCCTCTCCACTTTTCAACCTTACCCATCCATCTGCCCTATACTGGCACTCACCTTCAGCAATACTTATTTTTATTTTTTTTTAAAAAGATTTTATTTATTTATTTGAGAGAGAGAGAGAAAGAGAGAACATGGGAGCAAGCAGGGGAGGGGTGGGGGAGCAGGGACGGACAGAGACCAGCAGACTCTGAGCTGTGCACGAAGCCCAACGCAGGGCTCAATCTAATGACCCTGAGATCGTGACCTGAGCTGAAACCAAGAGTCCACCACTTGACCAACTGAGCCACCAAGGCCCCCCAGCAATATTTTAGAGCTATACATTAAGCTCCAAATATTTCCTATGTCTCCTTCAAATCTCCACTCATTCTCTTCCCCGGTCTCAAATGCATTCCTCCTCTCTGCTTCTGTAATTTAGTATTCTCCAAGATGCAGCTTAAGACCCATAAGGAAGCACTCACTCGGTCCTCATTAAGCACGACCATGTATTGTTAGTGTTGTTTTCACACATATGTTTTAATTCCCTAACTAAACCATAAACTGCTTGAGCACATGGACTGTGTGTTATACAAATCTGTGTATTCTCCACAGTGCCTGGCAGGCTTTCAATAAATATTTGGTAGTTGATTAAGGTAGAATCTGATTTAAGAGCAAAGTCAGACTGTTACTGAGCGATGGTAAGCTCTTATTCAAGAGAGGCACAAAGAAATAAGCATTGGAGAAATCCCAGCTGAGCAACAGTATGGTTAGTTTAGGGATAGGAAAGAGTCTGCCAATTGAAAGAAAATCAGTACCTGATTAAACAGGAGGAGGGAAGGCAGAGATACTCTGAAGGAAACGTTAATAAGAGAGACTGACTTTATGAAAGGAACAAAGGTAAGAGATAAATCCAAATGACTTTAGGGTTATAAACCTTAGTGTGAAATAATAATGGTGTTATCATTAATAGTAATGCAGAAGTTGGAAGGAACTGCCACGTTTATGGGAGGCTGGGAAGTTAAATTTTCATCTTGTTATGTCTTAGGCATCTACAAAATCTATGCACAGACAGACTGTAGCAACAAACGAACAGATAAAACATGACTGAGAACTGAAGCTGAATTTGTTGACTTTGGAGATGTTCACAAACCTATGTTGACTGAATATACTGAAGGAATTAAGCCAAGAAAGGAAAACACCAGAGAGTCAAGAACCTCAATTTAGGTGGGAAGAACATGAATGAGAGAAAGGACAAAAAAAAAAAAAAAAAAAAAAAAAGTGGAGGAAAAAGAGTGAACAAGCAGAGACTATACAGAACTGCCTAAACTTAGGAAGAAGTAGGTTATCTTGCAATAAATTTCATGAGCTGGACAGTCAAGAATTTTATGATTGGGGACATGCTGACTTTTAGTCTAAAGATTTCATAAAGGACTACATCCCCCACCGACACACACACACACACACACACATCAAAATGGAATATATTAGAATGGCATTCAAAGCACAATGATTTTATCTCTTTTACCTCTTCAGCCCTCCTGGTAAAGCTCAAAGCAAATAGTGAATAAATGTTTGTTACGTGAACGTGCAAAATGTTCCCAACTTGGAAACACTGAGGTAGCATTACACTGTGGATTACACAGACAAAGGGAAATGAGACTCTCAACCTCACGGTGAGTCCTGTGTACAGTGAGTCCGTTCCATAGCTGGTGATCACTTCAAAGTTTTTTTTTTTGCTTTTTATGGATTTCAACAGATTCCAAATTTCAAGAGATTATGTGACATGTGGGAAAGTGTTTGGGCTTTGGAAGTGAACAAGATGAGTTAGAATCCCAACATGGTCATTTGTTTTAAAAAACTGAAGCTTCTGGAAGTAACAGTTTCCATGTCCTTACTTAAAAACGGCAATAACGATATCTAACAGGATCATTATGAGAAGTAAGAGATACAGTGAGAAGGCCTGACTCGGAGAAAATAGTTCATTTTCCCTCTTATTTCAGAGAAACTACTTTCAGAAAAATACCTCCAGCACTGAGATTCCAGCTCTTGTTTCCATTTTAATCGAGTATCTCCTCTTTCTGCTGAAGCAAGGAGAAACTGATGAACAACAAAGAGGGATGTATTACTAGGAATTAAGTATTGAAAACTAAAATTTAAATCAGGGTATCATCTAGAAAACTGGAGCTTTAAATATTCATTAAGCCCACTAAAAGCCATAAAAATGTATACGGCTGATGAAACACTGATTATTTTTCTCTTCAAACTGGACTCTCTTCAACCTCCAACCCAGCTGACACAAGATTCTAGAGGATTCTATCCCAAGTCCAGAGAATTCTGGTGAGGCTTGATACCTGACAGAAACCTTCTGTTGAATGATCAGTAAAACTAGTCTAAAAAATGCTGTGTGAGTTTCTAGAAGTTACCCTGTATCAGGTAATACGAGTTCATGTTTGTCAATACAATTCATTATTAAACAACATTAAAAAATGCCTTGAAAAACAGATATAAAAACATAAATTCCCTTATCTCCAGAACTTTGTTTTTAAAAGTTTATAGATAATTTTATGATTTCTCTAATTTTTTCTCTGCTGAAACGGACACAAATATTCATTTAGAAATTAGTCATTCCCATCATTTCCTAATGAATTACATATAATTTGTGAAATTAAAACTTGACTAACTTTGAAATAAATTAGATTTCTCTTGAACAGAAAATTTCAGTATCATTTCTACACCACTAACACATTTAACTCAGTTCTAAAAAAAGTTACCAAAAAAAAAATAATAATAAAACCCACACATGAGAAACATTTTCATTAACAAAAACCAATGTTCTGAGGAAATAAATGCAAGGTATTTAGTGGCAGAGTCATCCAGAAGATTATAATCCTAGTATTTTTACACTCTGACTTAAGCTGCTCTCAAACATCTGGCATTCTAACTCTATTACTCATTGGGTCCTTCTCTCCCTTTCAGAAAGGATGTTTATGACTTAGTAATAAATGTTCTAGCTTTATACAGAAATTTACTGAAGTAAGAGTAAATATTCTCAGATGTCTGCAATCTACAGTACAAAATATATTAATGAAACTTAGATGAGAGGGCAATATGCTTTCCTAAGATAGGTCTAATTAAAATAATACATTAAAAATAATATATTGTAAAATTTCCTGAAGACACCTACCACAGACTGTTAGTGAAAGCTTTATATACATAAATATTAACTTAAGTTTCCAGTTTTATACATGCTGTTCTTGCTTAAGTTACAAGTCCTTCAAAATTCTACTTAGAGTGTATTTGATGCCAGGCAGTCTGCTCCATTCTGGGCCTTGAATTTAAGTGAGAAAAAGTTTACTGTCTAATTCAACATGTTTGGATAAAGACACATACCCATCAAATCCAGATCCAGACTCTTTCCATCACCCTTCCTCCAGCCAGTCTCCACACACCTCTGGACAGTCACTACTGTGATTTCCTATCTCTACAGCTTGGGTGTTTTGTTTTGTTTTGTTTTGTTTTTTTGTTTGTTTGTTTGTGGGGTTTTTTTGGCCTTTCTTGAATTTCGTATGAATGGAATGGCACAGGCAGCTCTCTTTTGTCTCTGACCTCTTCTGTTCAACATTGACTTTTAAGATTCATCCAGTTATATGTATCAGTAGTTCATTTTTTCTCCCATTTCTCAGTACTATCCTCTCGTATAAATAGACAGAGTTTATGTTATGAATACTGATGCTGTTGATATTCATGTACACATATTTGTGGGATATATGTTTTTATCTTTATGGATAAATACCAGAAAACAGAACCTCTGGGTTGGAGGTTAGGTATATATTAGATAGGCAGAGGACACATACAAACTTTACAGGAAACGATGAAATGGTTTTTCAAGGCGGCTGTACCATTTTATACTCCCACCAGCAAATTCTAAGAGTGCCAGCGAATACACACACTTGCTGCTATTTGGTGATGTCCATCGTTATCATCAAATTCCACAGCTGTAAAACAGTCCCTGTGCAGTCTTAATTTGAAATTTGTGTTCTGACTATTAATGTTCTTAACATCTTTTCATGGGCTATTGGCAAGTATCTTTTGGAAAGCATGTGTTCAAGTTTTTCTGCTAACATCTTTAGCTTTTAATTTTGAAATAATTTCAGAATTAGAAAAGAGTTAAAAAAAAAAAGTCCCAAGAACCCCTGTATGCCCTTCCCTCAGCTTCTCCAAATGTTGGCATCTCACATAAGCCTCACGCAATGACCACTGAATTATGCTACAGTGCTGTTAATTCATCCATAGACCTTTTTCTATTTCACCAATTAACCCACTTAGATCTTTTTCTTCGGGATCCAATCCAGGATTCCGCAGTGCATTTGGTTGTCATGTCCACTCAGTTTCCTTCCTCCAATCTGAGACAGTCGCTCAGTTTTTGTTGTTCATGACCTTGACATTTTTGAAGAGTACTGGTCAGTTATTTGGTAGAATGTTTCTTAGTTTGAATTGTCTGATACTGCCTTATATTTACCTTCAGGTTAGGCATTTTTGGCAAGAAAAGAAAGCAATGCTGTACCCTTCTCAGGGATCACAGCAGGTGCTGTGCAATGTTGACATTTCTTGTTATTGGCTTTGTTAACTTTGACCACTTGGGTTTCTCACAGGTTTCTCCCCTACAGTGCTGTTATTTTTCTGTTATTAATAAATATCTTGTGGAGAGATCCTTTGAAACAATGTAAATATCCCGATTCTTCTACTTTCACTCACTAATTTAGCATCCAACAAGCATTCTTACTTGTAACAATTTTTACCATGGTGTTGGTCAAGTACTGTTTTTCTAGTTCCCTCATTTCTTCCATGTTTATTAATGGAATTGTATTATAAGGAATAATTATTCCTTTCCCTCATCTATATATTTATTGTATATGAAATTATGGATGTTTAATTTATACTATGGGTTATAAACCATGACTACCATCCATTTATTTTGTTATTTAAGCTGTCCCAGAATGGCTATTGGGAGCTCCTTCAGCTTGGCTCTTGGGCACTTCTGACATGCCCCCCTCTTTTATTTTTGAAAGACCACCTTATTTTCTGGTTCCATAAGTTGTTCCAAGGTCATAGTATATGTTCCTGGCCCCAGAAGTGAATGGGACCATTTCTCCAGATATCCTGACCTTTTTGTTTGTTATTTACTAGAAATCAAGATCTACAGCTAGGTGGGCTTAACACTACTGGCTATCACTGTTTCTGGATATTTTCAGAGACAGAACAAGAAGTGTATGTGGTGTGTGTGATACATATATGTGTGTGTATACAAACACACATGCATACATATAGATATATAAACAAACATATAAACCTATTTCTGAACTATATTTATATATACTGATTAGGAATCATGAGTTGATACTCCTATTTCTTATTTCAATCCAATCCCACAGGATTAATTTTTTACTTACAACCAAACTCATTAGTTTCTGGTTTATCCTTCCTGTACAAATAAACATAAATATGCATATGCATATATACATATATTAGATATTGTGTTTTCACCTATCTTGAGTTAACAGTAGCATCACATAGATACACTTTTGCAATCTGCTTTTTCTTTTTAATAAAATGTTCTCTATATCAATTCTGAGATCTCTCTCATTCTTTCATAAAGCTGTACCGTACTCCATGGATGGACGGATCAACCCACCGTTGATTTAATCACTCTCTTATGTATGCGTATTTAGGTTGTTTCTAAAATTCTATAATAACAAACTAAGTTACAGCAATTTTTTATTTTTATTGGGTGATCTGTGTTTTTCTTAAGAGCAATCTACGCCTATTAATGTATTCACTCTATGTCATGTAAATAAACCATTGGTCAGATGTGTAAGATGTACCTTATAAATATTTTCTTCATTCTGTACTTCCCACTGTATTTTCTTCATGGTATCATTTGATGAACAGAGTTTAAAATGTTGATGAAGTTCAAACTTTTGATGAAAAGAAGGCAGAAAAAGGCTTTAAAAAGTCTTAAGAGTTACTGAATAAGAGTTTCTTATTTTTAAAAATAGCTCACATAAAAGAATAGCTCACATATGCAAACTGTAAATATACAGTTTAGGCAACTATTCAAGCCTATTATAATAGCATCGGAGAAACAGAAAGTATCTTTTCCCTGCAGCCAGATTGCTGGCAGGACAGAAAGGCAAGTACCTCATCCAAACTTCTGTATCATGCAGATAAACGAGCCGGAAGGCGTGGACGAGATGAACAATCATGGTGAGAGATGGAAGGACTAAGAGACACACTTGGTCCAGACACCATGAGAAAGGTTACTGAGCAAAGAGAACGGATACAGAGTGAGAAGCTCTTTCTTAGCTTTTTTTTTGCTGAAAGCAGACCAAAGCAAGTGAGCCCAGTGTACGTGGCCATTCTGGGACTGGAAAGAGTCTCAAGAGCATGATTCTAAAGAAACCACAGTCTGGCTGTGGCTTTCCTGGCAGAAAGGGATGAGATATGGCTGCAGAATAATGATGTCCGTGGCTCACAGATGTGTCACGACAGGTCATAGAAACCCCTGGGATACTCAGGTCTTCTAGTTCTGAGATCTGCTACAGCAAAGAAAAGAGACACCAAAATGAAATTCACCAGGGCGACCTCTGGCCAAAGATGCCACTTGAAAGTAAGAAGAAAGTTTATTTTTTCATGAGCTGCTTAAAATTAAAAAGACCTTGTAGTGGGCCTTATTTTAGCTCAGCTGTGGCCCATTTCCTCCTTCTCCCTTCCCCAAAGAACTCGAAATACGCCCCCTTTCCACCTCCTCCTACATAGTTTATCTGCTTGAAGGGTGCGAACTCCAATCTCAGCCCAAGGGAAATTCTTAATCCTATGGGGTAATACCAATCCCCTTGTCAGCAGCTCTCACAAGCCACCACATAACTCCAAGGCCAAAGGTTTGCTGAGGACGTCTGGAAAAACAAAGCTCTCTCATTCTTTTTTTTTTTTTTTTTTAATGAGAATTCTCTCTTTTCCTGTGCATAAATGAGAAAGCATAGCTCTAGTCACTTCTGGAAGCCAGCCCTCGAGTAAAATGGGCTCTCAGAGGAGAGAACAGAGAGAAGAAAAGAACCTGGATCTCGACATTGTTATTCTCCTGTGTTAGTCAGTCCTGACACCGGCTTTCCCTCTGGATTTTCAGCATGTGAGCCGGTAACAGTTTTTATTATTGAAGTCTATGTGCATTGGATTTCTGAAAATTAATTACAGCCAAAAACATCCGAAGTGACAGAATATCCTACTTAACATACAATACCTTTGCCTTAGCTAACTATTTTCTTCCTACATTGCATTTAAGCTTGGTGTTCAGTTCTAACTGTGTAGTAGGAGGAAGTAAGAGTAAGCACAATTCACGTTCCACATGAAAGATGGGAGAATGTAATTATGCTTTAAGTCTCAATCCTGAATTCAGCAGAATATGTGGTTTTTTAGTATCTCACCGAAGTTCAGCAACAGCTAAAGAATGAGAAGGATGTGTCAGCAATTTTCAAAATTTAAGTATTAGTTACTGAAATAAGCTCTTGTGATATAAACTCAAAATTCTAGAAGATAAACTCTAGAATTCTAATATAAACTCTAAATTCTAATATAAACTCTAGAATTCTAAGGATGCCTGGGTGGCTCAATTGGTTAAGAGTCTGCCTTCAGGTTACGTCATGATCCTGGGATCCTGGGATCCTGGGATCGAGGCCATCGGGCTCCTTGCTTGTCAGGGAGCCTGTTTCTCCCTCTCCCTCTACATGCTGCTTCCCCTTCCTGTGCTCTCTCTTTGTCAAATAAATAAATACAATCTTTAAAAAACTGAATTCTAAAAATGTGCATGTGTGGTATTCACATGGTCAAACAAATAAGATGGATTTTTCTTCTTAGTATCATCTAAAGGATGCCTTAGATCCTATTCGTCAAGGTAATTTTCATCCGTTGGTGAGTATTCCAATTCCTATGACAAATTAATCATCTTAAAGACTATTCTGTTAAAAGCAGAGTGCTCTAATGTGACAACTGGAAGTACCACATTCTAGAAGACATAATCTCTACTGCGAGTAAAGAGCTAAATTCTAGGGCCAGATAAACAATAATTTTGCATAACTAATTGAAACTTTAAAAATTCAGCTCCTTTGCTCTAAAAAGCAAAATGTAAACAAGACATGCCACAACTATGAACAAATACTCATATATTCATTGTTAGGACAAAATAACCTACCTATAAATCACTTGAAGTAAATGGCCCACACTTACTGAATAATTACGAGATTGAACATTACCCCCAAGCACAATCTCTACACGCAAGTTTGGTTATTGCCAGGTACAGTCAAGGTCTTAAAAGTATTCTGCCCACTAAATAACACTAGCAATGTGTACGGCCTTCCACCTTGGATTCTGGAAAGGTGACATAATCATCAACGACTTTTAAAACAAACTAGAAAGATTTGCTCCACATGAAAATATTTTCACAGGATATTTGGGCTAAACCACATCTGCTGTTTTATGGTATCATGAAAATATTTACAAGACCTTTGGTATGGTTAATAAATCATATTTAATATTACAACTCCTAGGGGGGCCTGGGTGGCTCAGTGGTTAAAGCCTCTGCCTTCGGCTCAGGTCATGATCCCTAGGTCCTGGGATCGAGCAGGGAGCCTGCCTCCTCCTCCTCCTCTCTCTGCCTGCCTCTCTGCCTACTTGTGATCTGTCTGTTAAATAAATTAAAAAAAAAATCAAAAAAAAAAAATTACAACTCCTAGCCCCCAAGATCCTAGTTATATGCTATTTAGGACATTAAGCTCTGTGGAGCTTGCTTCGTTCCTGATTTGAACAAATTATAAAAAGATATTTGCAATATGATACTAAAGAAAATTTAAATGATTACTCTTTTAGTAATAATTCTATTTAACACTTTTAAGTGGCAATTTTAGTTACATTTTTTTAAAGAGACCAATCTCTTAAGATACATATTAAAGAATTTATAGAGGTTGGACATGATTGAAACATAACCCAGTAAGGCAGAAAAGGGGATATATTGATAATCGTGGAACCTGAGTGATGAATACATGAGGGTTCATTATACAATTTTATGTATTTTTAATATAAAATTCTCCAAAATAAAGTAAAAAGCACTTATTTTATAATATGAGGAATGAAAAGCAGACTGGTTAGGTTGATTTTCTTTTTCAGCTTAAGGATAAACAAAACCACTCTGAAATAGGATTTTATTTTTTTTAAATTTCAATTGCTTTACTGAAATATAATTTATATCCCTATAATTCACCCATCGTAAGTGTACAGTTTATTGATTTTTAGTTAGTTTATTCCATTGTACAACCATCAGAACAATGATTTTTAATTTTAAGCCAAGAAAATTTTTTTTCAGTTGGGAGTATTTTTAATTTTTTGCTGTTGTGAAACAAAGTTCTACTCAACAATGGTTATCATAACAGCTTAGCTATGCTTTAGAAATATGCCTATTTTTCTCTTCCTGAAATATCAGTAATCCAAAAAAAAAAAAAAAACCCCAACCCAGTATTTATCAGCAACTAGTTTTTGAGACTATATCCATCCCCCCCCCATCTTTACTGACATATTTTCTCCTTGCCAAGTTATGAGGAAGAAAGACACATGTCCTTTCCTTTTCCATATAACTTCTCCATTGGCAGACGGCCACACCAGCAGCAGTGGGCAAACTCGAGTTCTGAATTGGCTCTTCTGTGTTTCTACAGCTAGTTCAGGGCAGCCCCGGGGACGGTTCCCACCCCATAGGAAGAGCAGAATATAATTTATCTTTCCCACTTCTCAGGAAAAGAAAAAAACAAAACAAAACAAAAGAAAAAACAAAAAACCTGAATACACTAGAGTAGGCCTGTACAGCACGGTGCTATCAGGTAAACCAATTTTGCTGCTACTCTACCACCACCTCTGGCCAGGCCTAGAGGCTAGAGCTAAGTTACCATCCAGCTAACAATGGCTCGCAGTATTTATTTCTATATAAATCCTCTATGTTACTTCAGTGGCACCCATAGGAATTGGCATGTGTGCTTTCATTTTCAAATTTCCAGTCTCAGCTGAGAAAGAATAATGGAATCCTATAGGCTTTTCACATGGGTGAAACATAACTTAATATTAGAATAATTCATTTTGGACACTTGCCATTAATATATACAATTTGTAACCGATATCCCTTACTTTAAAAAAAGAAAGCGTATAAGACTTTTGTTGGAAGGTTTATAGATACCACAAATAAAATATTATGATTTTATAATCACTCATAATACTCAAACCTCACTGTTTGGAGTATTTAGAAAAAAATCTATGCTTCTGAGGCAGTGTTGCATATATCTGGGCACTCATGATCACAATTAATCATGCATCAAACACCGAGTAACTGGTTTATTATCCAAACACTTATATGTGTGAAAGGAGGTGCTATTAAAACCTGCAGCAGGATAACAGGAAAAGCCAAAACTATCCCAGGCAAACTGGGTCACATGATTGCTCTAGTTACATGTCAATGCAAAAAACATTTTAGATCAATGGGACTTAGCTATAATTCCCAATTCTTTGGGGTGTATAGTGAAATCTCTACAATAGTTATTCTCAAACTTCTTTGGAAAGCTGTAGCCACCAGTACGGGAGAAACTAAAAGGGATCTCTTTTCAAATCTCTTCCTTTGAACTCTGATATTTTACCTTTATACCATTAAAATCCTTATCTTTATATTTATATGTCAATGAACTATAGATGTGAATGAACTATACTGAGTATAGGAAAACATTATAATTTATCAAACAAAATTATGAAAATCACCCAAATCACCCAACTGTAGAAATTATTTTTTCACCCAATTTTAAAAGTCTGAAAACAACATCCAATTCTAGGGAAGACACATTCATTTCCCAACCAAATCATTTAATTGTTTAAGAAATATATTGCCAAAACCACTAGTACTATAAAATACCAGTGACAATTTTGAGACTCAGAGTGTGCACTTAAATTAGAAATCCAAAATAGAGAAAAAGAGTGACCCTGGTAGTGCTCCCCACAACTATTTATATCATTTGGATAGTTCTAGAATTTGAATAGCATTTCGATTTCTTTTAAGGTCTCCTCACACTAAAAATGCCATAATTAACATTCTCAGCAGCATTTATGTCTATGAACATTAAAACCCAAATCAAACTAAAAAATTAAAAACAGCTGGAATTTATAAACCAAAAGGATTTTCTCCTCTGGTAAAGAGATTATAATGAAGTGTGGCCCAATTTTATGAACTTATTAGTCCGACTAAATGAATTTACATTCTGCAGCACTCCAGTAACTTTCTAAGTTGGAGTACTGCCCAAAAATGAAATGGGGATTTTTTTCTTGTTGCTTTTTATGCAGAAGTCAATATGATTTACATTTAAAAATTAAATTACAGAATAAAATACATGGCATTAAGAAATCAAGTCAAGAGTACTAATGCATAAAGTTGAAACATGATACAGAGTTGAGTAATATGATATGCTTCTTTTGTGAAGCTAAAATGGTTACAATGGGTGACTAATAACAATGTGAGTTTCCCCTCTCAAGAAACAAGCAAAATACAGGCTAAAATTATTTCTGAATGAACTTCTAAAACGATTAGCATCATTCATTTAGACACTCTGGTATTAAGATGATACCAGCTTCAATACGGGTTCTGACAGCTTGCTCCACTTATGTAAGAAGATCTCTAGCAGACTCCACTCTGAGCATGGAACCCAAGGCGAGGCTCCACCCCACCACCCTGAGATCACGACCTGAGCTGAAATCAAGAGTGGGTAGCTCAATCAGCTGAGCCACCCAGGCGCCCCTATACTAGTATTTAGAGCAAACCATCTGAGGACACCATCAAATATTCTTCCCTTTCCCTAAGCAATCACTACAATATCTGCTCGTACTATTTTGTATTTTTATTTAAAATTACCAACTGCTATTTGCAAAAGTCTCTATTTTCAGGCATGGCCACTTGGCGCGTTCAGTATCTGAATCTAGAGGAGAGATGAGGTAACACATAGCCACTTGAGAAGTGCCTTAACAGGAAAGACTGTGTATGCAGTCACACATGGAAATAAAGGACATTCAAATTTACCTTTGATATCTGTTGCCCAAAACAATGTTTTTCCTTAGCTGAAATTTACCATTGCATTGATCCTGTATGTCAAAAATGGCTTGAGTTTCTTAATGTCATCCATAAGAATGTGAGAAATTTGAGCTAATCACTATGACTAACACCCTTAACAATGAGAGTCATTTTGGCAGACAAAGGAGAGGTCAGAAAAACCAACACAGAAAAGGAACTGGAGTAAGCTATCAAAAGTGTTGAGAACGATTTAAAAATAGTAATAGATATAAATTGCATCCAAAGACCATCATTAAGCATTGAATTACAGTGCACCGCAGAGACCCAATTCAAAAGATAATAATCTTCCATTTTCTCCTATAGTTAAAATTTTTAATATTGTATTTCCCAAGATCTGATATAAGACAGACATTCAACAACTACCTATGACTTTGAGGAGACTCTGGAAATCCGGGTTTATAGTTCATTCATTCCCCTACCATTTACTAGGTATAGTGTAACTTGCAGGAATAAAAGACTAAACAAGGCAAGGTCCCTGCTCTTAGCAGTCCAGTAGGAAGACATAAACGGGCCATTTTAATAGAGCTTGTTAAGACCTGTGGTGGGGCAAGCTCAGGTGTCACGGGACACATAGGATTCAAGGGAGCTTCCTGGAGGCAGCCACCTCTAAAATGAGAACCGAAGCTCTAAGGGGGAGCTGGCTGGCACAGCGCAGAGAGAGGGGGGAGGAAAGAGTGAGCGATCAAACAGGGGACTGCGTGTGCAAAGGCCCTGGGTGGGATGGGCAGCCACACAGACACATGGGAGGGAGAGACACTTTCGTAAGTGAAGTGCAGGGGGAGAACAGATTCTGACGCATGACTGGAAAGCAATAAAGCTAGTGCGGCAGGCAGGTTCCTGAGCTCATACAGAATGCTGAGGAACCCTGAAAAGCAAAGCAGAGGAGAAGAGTGAATGCTGGGGGTGGCCTCACTTGCTCTCTGTCACGCGCTCACCCGCACCAGCCTCGCTGCACACACGGATTCAAAGTGGGGCCTCTGCATCTGTACTGTTGTGTGCCTTCTAATGAAGGCCAGGCTTGCAGGAGGCAAGGTGAGTTGTGTCAACACGGTTCATGACCTGTGGTGCCTGCAGGCCTTATGGCAGGCACGGGGTCTGCAGTTCAGCTCGGGCTCCCATCTGTCCTCCCCTTTCCCCAGCTGCCCTCTGGATGTCCCTCCGGGGCATCCGAGTCTGCCTCTGGTTTAGACTACTGAGAGTGATGCCACAGGGAGGGGGGAATGTGTCTTCCGGGCTCTCCAGGTTCCTAATCTGTGACAAGTGCGAGGACAACTATAAAGATGCAGAGGACATGCACTTGGCTAGTTGTCACAAGCACCAGAAGGCACAGTCCTTAACATCTGCTAAGACGTCCCATACACCTGGCTGTCAGAAGCTGCACGGGGCCCACAGTTCTCTAAAGACATTTTATCAGGTGTTTTTTTTTTTTTTTTAAATATATTGGGGAGATAAAACAGGTAAGAACTGAAGTATAAGAAGAAACTCTCCATTGTTTGGAAGAATGTGGGACCTTTCAAAGTTCTGTGGACAGATGTTCAAGTTTTTTTTTTTTCCCCTCCTCTGTGATCAAACCCTAGAAGCTCCAGAGAAGCTGTATGTGAGATTTGGTGTTGTTCCCCTCTTCTCTCCCAAGGACGGTGTTTCGTTAGTACACAAAGGGCAGTCTGATGGTCAGAGCCCTGCGTGAGGTCCTGCATGGGCGCAGGTGTGTGCGGGAGGAGGAGGCAAACAACAGTTAAACAAGAAGGGCACCAAGGTCAGTACAGGAAATTTCCTGGTCGCCATATTAAAAAGTAAAAATAAACAGGTGAAATAAATTTTAGTGCTTTTACTTAACCCAATGTCACCAAGATGATAATTCAATATAGTCTTATAAAAATTATGAAAGGTATTTCATATTTTTTCCTACTAAGTTTTCAAAATCTGATATGTATTTTACATTTACAACACATCTCAGTTAGGACTAACCCCACTTCCAGTGTTCAAAACCCACATGGGGCTGGTATCTACCATACTGTATAGTTCAAGTTCAGAGTATTTTTACTAAACCTTCCATCTGCAACAAACCATAAGCCCATGAGAAGACAGAGACATTTCTCAAGGTAGAAGTAGCTAGCCTAGGATTAGGGGGTGGCTCTCACTGCCAGGAGATGGTGGTGTCACTGGGCTCTTGACAAGCTGCCTAGGGGCAGTGGAAATGCAGAGTGACAGTAGCTGGCTCAGGGGTGTAGTGATTCTGCACAGGTGGTCAACTTACGTAACATCTACCAACTCCCTCTTAGAGGACCAGAGCTATTCTGGATGTAAACTCTGTTAAACTCTGTTTTCCAAAACACCTTTTCCATTCACTTCTATTATTTATGACTAAAGGTCTGGGCACAGATTTTTCCATGTTAATCATATCTTAAAATGGTTTTTTAAAAAATTATTTTTATTGACATATAATGTATTATTTGCCCCAGAGGTACATCTTACACAATTCACAGCACTCACTATAGCATATACCCTCCCCAATGTCCATCACCTAGACACCCTATCGCCCACCCCTAGCAACCCTCAGTTTGTTTCCTGAGATTAAAAGTCTCTTATGGTTTGTCTCTCTCCCTGGTCCCATCTTGTTTCGTTTTTAAAATGTTTTTAAAGACTAAAGGTCTGGGGACAAAGATCTGGCTCTTCTTTGCTGCAGGGAGCCACTGGGAAGCAAGTCTTCAGTTTCCTTTACCTCACCTATACAATAGGGTCAAATTAAAAATAAAATAAAATAAAATAAAATGGGAAACATTTCTAGATGCTAAGTGTTATATCCGACAGAGTGGGTCTGTTGTAACTTCTCTCAATTCCTCCGGGACTTACTGTTAAGGATGAAATGAGGCACCTCTCTGGAACTGTGAAGGGCGCTAACCAATCTGTGTCTTGGTTCCAAATGCCTTGATACAGATAAATCCGACCTCCTTACCATGGTCTTTGAGGTCCTACAAGATCCGGTCTCACCTCTGTGCCCTCACCCCATCATTTCCTTCATTTCATCTCCCCTTTTCCCACTTTCCAGCCACATGGGCCACTGCCTATTCTTCTTCCATTCTAGTCTCCCTCCTGCTCTGGGACCTTTGCACTGTGCCCAGGACAAATTTAGGGCTTTTATTTCCACTTCAAACTTTAAGTCCCAGTCACCTCTCCATGGAGCTTGGAGGGATCACACTGTCTAACATAACCATTTCCCTCCTTCCTAGATACTCTGGGAATTCTTCACCCCCCTTTATTTTACCTATTTGGTTATTGGTAAATTGCCAGTCTTCTCCTCTAAGCTATACTGTCTCTGATGGCAGTAGTGTTGTTCTGTACCCTGTGCCTCAAACAGCATCTGACACCCAGGAGATGCTCAAATTTTTCATCACTCCATGAATAAATGAATGTCATTCAAATACGTATTTTCTTTTTTTTTAATCAGTAACTAACAGGGCAAAGCCTTTCTTGGGCAGTTCTCTTTCATCATAAAAAGTAACTTTTCATTGACATTATGCTAAGTGACCAAAAGCTAGTCACAAAAAGACAAACACCTGATTCGCGTACAGGAGGCACTTGCAGCAGTTAAATCCACAAAGACAGAAAGAGAAGTAGAGGTTACCAGGAGCAGAGCAGGGGAGAGGGGGCAAAGGCGAGTCATGGTCTGGTGGGTACTGAGTTTCAGCTGGGGGACGAATGGAGGAGGACGGTGGTGAGGGCTGCGTGACCCTGTGAACGCACTTAGTGTCACTCAACAGTCTCCCCAGCAGCAGTTAGGATGGTAAATGTTACGTTAGGTGTATGTTCCCACAGTTTTTAAAAAAGGTCACAATGATACAGATACCTATCCAACTAGCATAAAGTAAAAAGCATGGTAATACCCGCTGCAGGTAGGGCTGGAAATAGCTGCTGGTCAAAATATAAATTACTGTAACCTTTGGAAAGCAATCTGGCAATAACCTCTTAAAATCAAAATCTTCATGTGATTCAGAAATTTTAGTCTGGAAAACTATCAGGTGTAATAAATATAATGATGTGTACAGGAAAAATCTTCTTGGAAGCATTCTCCCTCCATGTGGGAAGAGCCCATTGCACATATATTTTTGTACTCCTGTGGGCCCTGCATTTACTGGACGAGTAAAGCAAACATCACAACACCAACTGGCTCTCATATAATTCCCTGCTATGCTCAAAGGACAGATACTTATTCGGTCTTCATTCTTGTTTTTTAAAATTTCACAGAAAACATTTTCTTATATAACAGGGTAAAAGACTACTTATTAAAAAGCTGGCCAAATGATGCAATTTAATCATCAGATCAACTATCCCCCAGGCTTAGAAGTTTTAAAGTCTACTACAGAGTAAAGAGGACTAGTTCCTACGTGTAAGAACTTATGCATAGTTCTTATGTATAAGAAACCAAGGCATATGAATGAATCACATTAAGCCTTAAACATTTCCCGAAACATAATGCAAATCAAAACTTTTATATCTACTCAGGGAGACAAAGTTAAGGCATTAAGGAAACACTATCAGAATGATTCTAACAAGGAGGCATCGGGGTGGCTCAGTGGGTTAAAGCCTCTGCCTTTGGCTCAGGTCATGATCCCAGGGTCCTGGGATCAAGCCCCTCATTGGGCTTCTCTGCTCAGCAGGGAGCCTGCTTCCTCCCTCTCTCTCTGCCTGCCTCTCTGCCTGCTTGTGATCTCTGTCTGTCAAATGAATAAATAAAATCTTAAAAAAGAAGAAGAAGAAAATGATTCTAACAAACGTAGGAACATAATTGGTTGCAAGGTTACCATTTTAGGTAGAAGGATTTCTCCAGATTTTTTTTTTTTTCCTCTTTAAATAAGATAGGTACTTGGCTGTAAAGGTATTTTTTTTTTTTTTTAACTCTGGGAAAGATGATCCCATGATAAACTCAACTATCACTAATAAGCTGATGACTATTATGAAAAACAACTCAGAGAAAAAAAGCTAATTTTCTTCCATTTAACTGTCCCAGTGATTCATTTTAAAAAGGATTTCCAGTCTCCTCTGAGTTCTGTGTAAGACCAGACCTGCTTTCCTGGATTTCAAGGGTTCCATGGCACCTCCTGATGCACAAGAATAAGAGTGCCATGGGAAGACTCGTTTTTAGCATTTTTATTTCAACAAATACAGACTTCGTTAGGGACGTGCCTCCTTTAAATGAGGTTCACGTGAACGGCTCTCGGTAGTGCTCACCACTAGCTCCCTATGCCCTAAATATGTCAAAGAAAAGCTAAATGAGATATTCGCAAATCGAAAATATGAAGTCATTCCCATGTCTTATGAAGGTACAGAGCATCTGAAGTCTTGGAAAGAGAATCATCTGTTGATTTTAACAATGCACCAAGTATGACCTTGGGACCAGTTTATTGAAGAAAAGTGCTGTGTGATTCCTACTGTAATTTCTGCAGTGGAAAAGTTTCCTGTAGTTAGAGCTTTACAATGGGCACTATGCAAAGTTATTAAAATGGGTAGGTTTGAGGGATAGTAATTTATGTAAGAGAATGAGTTTGTGTTACAGTAAGTTCTGGCTAATATGTACCAACAGGGTTAGCCGTATATATAGGTGGGACTGGCAGTTAACTACTGGCCAAATCACCAGCTTGACAGATGGAGCCTACAGTCCGAGCCGGAGACATTTATTGACTTCCTTGGTTTAAAACACCAGTGACACAACAGCCACCCTCAGTGAACAGCACCCTCTCCGTCTAACACATGTATTCACTTCTAGAGGGTCAGCCACAGGTTTTGGGATGAGTAAGGTGGGCATCCCAGGCATTCCCAGGGAAAACCATTACAAGTTTAAAAAAATATTTTTGGACACTGTAAATCAACTCCTGGTTAAAATTTTTAGCAAATGGCACACTCTCCACTTTTCTCCAATAAGTCAGACTCCAAGGGTTATTAGCTCTTTTGTCAGGACCTTATGGAGTCAGGTTCAGACTGAGTCCAAGCTTTGCCATTTACCAGCTGTGTGAGCCTCAGTCACTCAGCTGCAAGTGTTTACTAGTCTGAAGACACTTGCAAACATAAAGGTGTTGTGATCACAATGGTATAGAACGATATGGAAGTGAGCTTTGCTGTGTATTTCTTCCTAGGAGCAAGCCCACAGCGTCTTAACTTAAGCTCCCAGCATATTTTGGTTTCTGTAGACTTGGTCTTGAAAGGAGACAAATTGACTAATGCAGAGATACATATTTTTAAATTCATTATTGCTTTTCCTTCTCTTTCTGCTAAATGTTTTTTAAAGAATACTTCCATATTAGGACTATGTAGGCAAAATTGTAGTAAAATTTTGTTACAAGTTAGAATTTAAACTACTCTTTTTAGAAAAATTACAGTTTAGGACTTTTGATCTGTGCCCATATCTAATATCATGCAGTGACTCTCTTCTACAAAATAGTATTAAATAGTATTATAGCTTTTAATGTCACCCATTACCCTATTTGATAACAGAACAGAGCTATTTTAACAACTGAGAAGGCTGCTTAACTCAGGTCTGCATCTGATTTCAATGGTATTTATTCTCACTGGGATTCAAAGAAGCTCCTTACTGGTTTCAGAAACGCATTTTATATTTAGTACCTGACTGAGGGGAAGGTGGTTAGAATGTGATACACAAAATTATTGTTCCTCTGACATTTTGTACACTATTCCACCAAGTATCCACTTAGAGAGTTTTGCGTAATCTGTGGTGTACGTCCAGTCTGGCAAGTAACAACAACGTGAACGGCTATCATTTACCGAATGACTGTAACAAACCAGTGATTGGCATACATCATCTCCAACTGCCAAGACAACATGCTGAATGAGGTATTACTTGGTCTTCATTCTACAGCTGGGAATCCAGGAGCTACTAATAACTTGCCCCAGTAATACAACATGTAAAACCAAACAAAATAGAGCTTGGTGTCACAAAGACCTGTGTGTACTCCTACCTCTGACATTTGCTGGGAGACTGTGCACACAGGACACTCCTTACTGCCTACAGAAACCATACCAAAATAAAACTACAGAATCTCCATTTCAGTGTCTCGCTCATCACGGCAGTTAACAGACATTCACAGTGATGAACAGCCTGTACAGTCACCCTAGACTCTGAACACAGGCCCCAAAGGTTACTATTGAGGAAGAACATGGCACATCTTAACTGAATATAAAAAATGAGATCTTATCATCTAGTTTCAGTTATGATTAAAATTAAAAACCAAGACAGCATAATGGTGGTTGCTGAGGGCCAGGGGAAGGGGAGAGTATATAGTTCTCATTTAATAGGCATAGAGTTTCAGTCTTACAAGATGGAAAGAGTTATGGAGATGGATGGTTGTGATTGCACAGTGACATGAATATAGTTAATACCACTGAACTATACATTTAAAAAGGTAAGATGTAGTGGTACCTGGGTGGATCAGTGGGTTAAATCCTCTGTCTTCCGCTCGGGTCATGGTCCCAGGGCCTTGGGATCGAGTCCCACATTGGGCTCTCTGCTCAGCAGGGAGCCTGCTTCCTCATCTCTCTGCCTGCCTCTCTGCCTACTTGTGATCTCTGTCTGTCAAATAAATAAAATCTTTAAAAAAATGGTAAGATGTAAAATGTATGTATATGTATTTATATGTAATATATAATGTTACAATAAAAACTAAAACAAACCAAAAAGAAACACTGAGCTTTATTAGACTGAATCTGAATTATACTTAGATGGAAACTATGTTTTAGTAAATGGAATCATGACATATTTTCCATATGACAGCAAAAGTACTTTATTATATGATCCTGAACAGAATATTTATCCTATGATTTACCTGTGTAATATAAAAAGAAACCACTGCCTGGTATTGATATAGAATGGATTCTTAATTAGCCCTTCGATGAGTGGGTACATGCAATATGTTCTAGAAACCTGAATATAAGAAAATGTTTGGTGTCCCCTTGTTATAATATATGAAAGAGAACAGATGCTCTTCCCATGTATATGTAGAAATTTCTATTTTAAAAGACACTGGTCTAGGTGCACGTGGGTGGCTTAGTCAGTTGGGTGTCCAACTCTTGATTTTCACTCAGGTCATGATCTCAGGTTTGTGATATCGAGCCCCGTATTGGGCTCCATGCTAGGTATGGAACCTGCTTGAAATTCTCCCTCTCACTCTGTTCCACCCCCTGCTCATGTGTGTGCACTCTCTCTCTAAAATAAAGAAGAGAGAGAGAGATACTGGTCTACAGTAGGCAGCATAATGCATCACAGGTACACCCCTCTCTACATAAAGATGTTCCTTTTAGAAATGGTTTTTCCCAAAGCAAATGACCTATAATACATAGTAGAATGATATCATAATGCAATTATTAAAGGAAAAACTACACAGTGAAAGATGTTTGCTAATGTTTCAACTTAAATCTTAAACATATTTCAGTAACTGAAAAAACTGTTTCATGCAGGGTGGATTTAAAAAAATTCTTTATTGAAAGTACCAATCACAACTATCCAAAATGATACTCTTCTTGCAGTTCAAACAACGACAGGTTCTTCAGAAAACCGTAATCAGATATGCTGAGCACATTTATTTATTTATTTTAAAGATTTTATTTATTTATTTGTCAGAGTTAGAGAGAAGGTGTGTGTGCATGCACAAGCAGGGGGAGCAGCGGGCAGAGGGAGACGCAGGCTCCCCACTTAACAAGGAGCCCAATGGGAGAGTGGATCCCAGGACCCTGGGATCATGACCTGAGCTGAAGGCAGACCCTCAATCAACTGAGCCACCCAGGCATCCCTTGTTGAGTACTTTTAATTTAAAAAATTTAAAGGGAAAGTGACAGTAATTTTATATCTAAAATCATTTAATAATGGTATTTCTACAATTAATGTATTCTCTTCAAAAACAGTGACTCTTATTAATGCCTATTAATGCTCTTTTAAAATTACTATTTCTTTTTAAATTGTAATATCAAGTTAGATTGGATAGTTTAAAAAAAAGCAGAGTTACTACTTATGTAATGGTAAGTTATGGTAAAGACAAAACAGGAAAGCCTATTCCATTTTCCCACATAAATGAAAACCCATATTTTATGTTGCGCTTCTTACTTGTTCCCCTGATATAAGAGATAATTTGCTTGATTTTTAAAAATAATTTAAAAATTGCTTTAATCTTCTCATTTGTTTTTACAAAAGATGTGCTAATGGCTCAGGAAAGATTAATTTTTGATACTAAAATATTTTTTTTGTTCTCATCCCCTCCTTGTGGGTCAGGACTATAAATGACAACTTACTCAGTCTCATAAATAGCTACCAGGACTTGAAAACTGCAATTTTCTGTTTAGAAAAAAGTTCAACAGTGAGAATCTTTGTTTAAAAAAAAAAAAAAAAAACCTTTCCTGGTTCCATTAGACCTTTACACAATTTGTACTGCTTTACTGGAAAAGACAAAGTTAATTCCTAAGGCTCAATATGATTATTTTGCTTTATAGGTAACTTTCAAAATATACTAGATGTATTTTAGGGGAAATAAAAAAAACCACATTGCTTAGAAGGAAGTAAGGAGTGGTGTCAGGGATTGGCGTGCCTTTTCGTTAATGGGAATGGCAGCACACTCCCAGGGCCTTGTGCAGAGTAAGCACTCAGGAGTTTGCTGAACTGCGTGAAGGTACATGGGCTGCTGTGTGGGTCTACACTGGGGTGCACATGGGGCATTTTCTTCTCCATTTTCAATGACTGATTTCCCTCACTGGCCACGGTCCTGTTGTGTCCCTGCCTCTTCACGTGTCCTCTCAAACATGTGCTCTCCAGGCTCTGGACCTGGCTTTCCATGTTTCAGTGAGATCTGACCTTAGTCACTATTACAGCTCTGTTCTTTGAGATGCTGGTTAAATTAATTAGGCAAAGGTCAGCTATTTCAGTATTTGGGAGGTGGAACATAAATATTTTGAATTTTAAGTATCACCAATTAGAGGAACTAAAACTCCTCAAATAAATCTAAATCTTAATCAGATGTGTCAGTCCCACATTTGCTTTTAAAAAGTGAAAGGGAAGGTTGTTTGCAGGAATTTTTGTCTAACATCATTTAATAATGGCATTTCTGGAACAATTTCTTCACCCATTCTTTTAAAACCAGTAATTTTTAGGTTGAATCGCTACACTGTACATCTGAAACTAATACAATACTCTATATTAATTATGCTGGAATTGAAATAATTTTTTAAAAAATAAAAAAACAGTAATTTTTAAAGGATTTCTAATTAATGGCTACCAGTACTCCACTCCAATTCTTTTTCTGAATGCAACTGTATTTCATATTAGGTAGTGAAAAACGAAACAAAACAAAACAATTAGTACTTATGTAATGTTAGCAATATCAAATTGCTGAGCCTGGTCCAACAGGGAAAATGCTATGGTGTGGGCCAGATGAAAAAGAATCAACCTAGACTAATTCTGCACTGGTTTTCCAATTAAGTGGTTCAACAAGAGTGGGAGGGTAAAAGAATACAGTATGTTTTAGAAATCTTGGTACAGTTAATTTAAAAAAAAGATAGTAAAAAGCAGTTGTGAACTTGCAAATGGTTAAGATGTTGTAAGAGTGTGAAGATGGTCTTTGTTCTTCATCTGTTTCTGTATTTAGGTGGATTAAATTTAAATCTGACCTTAAATTCAAAGGTCTCCCCACCGTGCCCCCTTGGCACAATACTCATGAACAATATAGATCTGCCTAAACTGGTGACAAAGAGGTCAAAACTCCAAGTCGTGCCTAAAGTAATAGATGCTTTCCTTAAAGTTTTATTGGTCTTCCCTTCAAACCAAATATTTAACTGTACATAAAATAGCTACAGTTTAAGTATTCCACGCTTTACTGAGAACCAACGTACATTGATTAAATTACTTCCTAAGAAGGGGAAAGTTCTTTTTTAAATGTAATATTTGTAAAGCAAGCCATTACTGTTTTTAAAGCAGTTTAAATGTATATAAACTCTTTTATATCTTCCTAACTCTGAGGGATGGGTAGGGGCTGATACTTCAATATTTATTTTTTCTGGTTTCTAGAACAGGTAACAGACATTCAATTATTTGTTCAAAGCATCAGAGTGACAGCACTATGGACTGAAGTCCACATTGTCTGACCCAAAGCCAATTCTCATTCTACTCTACCAACATTCTACATAAAAAGGACTTTATTATTTTTAAAGATTTTATTTATTTGAGAAACAACAAGAGTAAGAGAGATCACAAAGGCAGAGGGAGAAGCAGACTCCCCGCTCAGCAGAGAGCCTGATGTGGGGCTCAATCCCAGGACCCTGAGATCATGACCTCACCTGAAGGTAGATGCTTAACTGACTAGGCCATAGAGGTGCCCCTAAAAAGGAGTTTATTATTTATTTATTTCTATATTTTAAAGATTTTATTCATTTATTTGACAGAGAGAACACACAGCAGTGGGAGTGGCAGAGAGAGGCAGGCTGAGTGGCAGGCTTCCCTGCCACTGAAAAGGAGCCCGATGAGGGACTCCATCCCAGAACCCTGGAATCATGACTTGAGCCCAAGGCAGACGCTTAACCACCCAGGCACCCCTAAAAAGGAGTTTAAAGCCTATTTTGGTAACGTTTTCTTATACAGCTTCTTACTGGGGGACTCCCACAGTAAAGTGTGCAAACTGACAGATAATATTTAAGTAGCCTTTCACTAAAAAATTAGTAAGTGATCAGTATGGCTTACAAGAGGGCGGTATGAATTTGGAAGCTCAAGCCCTGGTTCTTCCTGATGAACTGGAGAAGAAAATAAAATATAAGAAGGGATTAGGAGGGAGGAGGAGGTATCTGCCTTGTAGTTTTCAAATTATATAATTTTGAATCCACTGAAATCGAAGAATATAATTTAATGAGTCTGAGCTATCCTACCTTAGGGTATCCTATCCTACCCTATGGATATCTGCCTTGTAGTTTTCAAATTATATAATTTTGAATGCACTGAAATCGAAGAATATAATTTAATGCATCGGAGCTATCCTACAGTGATATATGTAATTTGAAATGTATGTTAAACTTCCTAAAAACCTCACCATGTCTACTCCTCAGCTAATTTGCTATGAGTGACTCTCCACAGTTCTTCTTGACAATTATGATGTCCTTCTAGATTTAGATCCTTAATCTAAATCTGTTGATTAGGGCGCCTGGGTGGCTCAGTGGGTTAAGCCGCTGCCTTCGGCTCAGGTCATGATCTCAGGGTCCTGGGATCGAGTCCCGCATCGGGCTCTCTGCTCGGCAGGGAGCCTGCTTCCTTCTCTCTCTCTCTCTGCCTGCCTCTCAGTGTACTTGTAATTTCTCTCTGTCAAAAATAAATAAAATCTAAAAAAAAAAAATAAAAAAAAAATAAATAAATCTGTTGATTAAGTTTCATTAATCAACAATCTGTTGATTTGTTGGTTTGTTCCATTTGCTTTATTTCATATTTTACCATTAGAAAAGTAAACAAAACATTTTTGTAACCATGTATTAGGCTGTCAGATGCCAGCAGTTTAATGGAGCCTTTGGTCTTCTACCTGTGGAGAGAAAATATATTTCTCCCCTCTTCCTTAGGGATTGTTCTTTACTCTCTGGGGTGTAAAAGTTCACTGTTAGTTAGCATCCCAGCACACACAGGAAGGTGATGCTTTTGTAAATGTGACCTTATAGCCAACAAATTGCAAGGGCCAGCATTTACTGAAGAGCTCTGAATAGGGCCAACCTGGGGCAAAATGGAAAAAATCTACATTGCTTACGAGAGCTGTGAGCTTCACTCCTCGCTCTCAGTCTGCTCTTCTCTAGGTACGGATTCTATGATGTGGAGGGAGGTGTGTGAGTTTGAGAGAGTGTGTGTGGGTGCACAGAGGGCTTAATGATAATAAACGTCTTCCTGACTTTTGAGGTTTTCCCTGCTCCTTAGCCCCAGAACAGCCATCACCAGGTGGTCGAATGAGGTGTGGCAAAACTCTGGAATTGTGTATGTGCTGCATGTATCTGCTTATCTCTAGAAACATCATTATCAACCGCTCTCTGTTTCCTGTCCAAAAAGTCAGGATGAGTAGTGAACACAGATACCACAAGTAAGGTTAAAAGGAAAAAAAAAATCACTACACTACACTGGGCATGTCTGTCCTTAAAAAGCAAACAAAACATTACAGGGCAAATTTTAGGGGCTTGAAACACTGGCATCTTTTTATTTGATACAGAATTTTTCTGTCTTCTCAACCATAAATAGCTTCCTGTTGTGGCTCCCTATGGGGTCATAAGCAGGTGAAATCATCATTTGGTACCTCTAATAGGAGAAGTAACAACAGCCCAAGTCCCCACAAGGACCACTTCAGGCAGCAGGCCTGTTCCACTGGTGCTGCAGGCCCGACACCTTCGCCAGGCTTTCAGTTTCATTGTGTAGCTTCCCACACACCACAACAAAGAGCCAGAGGAACCACTGACAGCTATTGCCTAAAACTAAGCCCATCTGCCAAAATGCTGACTACTTAATGATGCAGTTTATTTTAAAATTTTCAAGAAACTATTTCCAGGTAGAAAGTGAACTTTTGCAGAATTTTGTCTCCGCTTTTCCTTTTCTACTTACCTGGACGTTTTTTTCCCTTTTGGAGAACTGACTGCCACAGCCTAACCGGTTCTAAACTCCACTTTTCCATCATCTCTATTCTTAGAGTTCTTCCTTCCTCAGTCTCTATCAGAGACTTCCTTCTCCCAAACGAAACTACCATGGGGTCTTCCTAATTCTTCCCTCACCAATCAAGTCCGGTCTTTCACTGAGTGGCAACAATGCCGTCCCAAATTAGGTCCTTTCTACTCTCTACAGTCCCATTTCAGTAGTCCTCTTCTCCTCTAGGTGGCACCTGTCACGAGCCACTCACCATTCCACACCAAGAGATAAAACCGCCTAAACCACGTGTAATTTTCTCCACTGTAAAGAACTTTATAAAAAGACCTGGCATATTTAAGAGAAGGGCTGCAATTTCTCATTCTAGTATGAGGGCCTTACATAAGCTGGCCCTCATGTCTTTGTTCAGTTGCCAACCTGCACAACTGGTCATGGGCCTTCTCTGGCCAGGCTGTCACTGAACAGGGCTTGCTCAAGCAAGTGGGCTCAGGTTCAGGCTCTAGCTTTCCATTCCTTCTCCATTCTCTCCTCCTGATCCTCCCCATCTTTCCAGGACCCTATTTTGGCATTTGACTGTGGTCAATTTAGCAATTTTCATTTTCAGTAACAAAGTATCAAATCATGTAAATTGTACAATCCTAATTACACCACGAGTACAAGGTCTGTGAGAGCAGCTTTGCGTCCTACGGCTCCTGGGTCTGTTTCTAAGCCACACGGTATAAAGCAGACAACAAAGAGCTGAGGAGTTAGCAGCTTTCAGCTTTGGATGAGGGGGGCCATTCTCACAATGGTTCTCTGCACTTGATAGGCTACATCTAATTTTTATCACACACAGGAAATGAAACACAGGAAGATAAAAGTTTTTAAAAAAGCTTTAGATTAATATCAAGATGTTAAAGAGTACTTCAGGATGGTAATGGTAATTTTTTAAAAATATGGAGATCATGACTTAAGAAAAAAAAAAAAAGAGACTACTCAATTTCTTTCCCATTAGGGCAACAGAAATTCAAATTAGAATTTCAACTTGGAATGGCTAGGAGTTAATTATTTAGAGTATAGCGAGATAACTGTTAAATTATAATGTGCTCTTCATAAGTGTTCTGAAGCCAGAGATGTTGCCCTACTTTTTGGTGGGTAAAAATAGTTGGGATCTTTGTAACTCTGTGAGAGGCAGTATAGCTTATGTGTTAAGCACACTGAGTCAGAATGCTTGGGTTTCCTGAGTTCAAATCCCACTTTCTTCAATCTGAGGGATCTTCAACTACTCACCTCTCACATGCCTCTGATGACTGATCTCTAATATGCAGACAGATAATAATCATTCCTATTTCATAGGATTATTAGGAGGATTAAAATGAGAATATAGAATAAGGTTCTTAGCATGATGAGCACAAAATAAGTACTCAAATATTTACTATTATTGCTATTAATTTCAAGAGTTGAAGGATCATAGCATAAAGGCTTGTTAAAAAATAGTCAATGTTTCAGCCACTCTGGAAAACAGTATGCAGTTTCCTCAAAAAGTTGAAAACAGAGCTACCCTATGATCCAGCAATCACACTACTGGGTATTTACCCTAAAGACACAAATGTAGTGATCCGAAGGGGCACACACACCTGAATGTTTATAGCAGTAATGTCCACAATAGCCAAACTACGGAAAAAGCCTAGACGTCCATCAACAGATGAATGGATAAAGAAGATGTGGTGTATATATACACAATGGAATACTATGCAGCCATCGAAAAATGAAATCTTGCCATTTGCACTGACAGGGATAGAACTAGAAAGTATTATGCTAAGCGAAATAAGTCAGAGAAGGGCAATTATCATATGATATCTCTATCATAAGAGGATATGAGGAATTTGAATCAGGGTTGGGGGGTCGTCGGGGTAGGGAGGGAAAAATGAAACAAGATGGGATCAGGAGGGAGACAAACCATAAGAGACTCTTAATCTCAGGAAACAAACTGAGGGCTGCTGGAGGGTGGGGTGGTTGAGTGATGGACATTGGGGAGGGTATGTGCTATGGTGAGTGCTGTGAACTGTGTAAGACTGATGACTCACAGACCTGTACCCCTGAAGTAAATAATACATTATGTGTTAATAAAAAAAAAAAAAAAGTCAATGTTTTCCTTATAACAACAACTGCATAGAGAGTTTAGATTTAAAGATTCAAAACTCACAAACTTTGCAGCTGTAGGAAGACTGTCATGAGGAAAGAGCAAGATGAAACATGGAGGACTGGGCAGTGTGTGGCGTGCAGTTACTGCTCAATAAGTAGTAGCTGTTAGTATAGGAGCAGGTGGTTGACAGAAAAGGTATTTTTTTTTTTTTTAAAGAACTGCTTCTTAAGATAAACTCAGATATTCCATTAACAGCAAAAAGAGTTACTTTTTAAATTTCAGATTACAATTCGCATGGAAGGAACAGACACATGAAAACCAATGCTCATGAAAATTTTCTTATCAACAGGCAATCCTTTACACTAGTTTTTTAAGAACATCATAGGTCTTTGAGTTGACTGTTGGAAAGACAACAGCCAAAGGAGTGAGTGGCCAGTCTCTGCAAAAGTGTCAGAGTATATATTCTCTATATCATCCCCATTCCTGGCTCTATTTTTCTCTTTCTTGCTCTCACCTTCCCTTTGCCCTGTTTCTCCCCCCCCCCCAACTAATTTTAGATTTCATTTTAACTTATGTAAAGTTGTCAGTTTCTTTGGATGTTTTTTTCTGGAATGAGATGGGATGGGTAGCAAACAAACACATAAGCATTTGAAAATTACTGGGCTTCTAATTTATACTTTACAAATTTGCTAAGTGAAGTGCACCTTAATTTAAAAATTAAGCTACAAGAAGTTCTCCTTGGATAATGCCAAATTACTCTTAGCTTACCTATCTCTACTTCAAATCATTTTCTTTCTTTCTTTCTTTCTTTCTTTTTTTTTTTTAAAGATTTATTTATTTATTTGACAGAGATCACAAGTAGGCAGAGAGGCAGGCAGAGAGAGAGGAAGGGAAGCAGGCTCCCCACTGAGCAGAGAACCCAATGCAGGGTTCAATTACAGGACCCTGGAAACATGACCCAAGCTGAAGGCAGAGGCTTTAACCCACTGAGCCACCCAGGTGCCCCTCAAATCATTTTCTAATAAATCACTTCAACATATTTTCTACTTCAGAGAAACAGTGACAGAAACAAGGGTGAATCCCATATATAGTCGACAAATACTGCACATGTTTGGCATTATCTTTGCATTGATCAGCAAATCAAGTCTCCTTTATAGCATGGTACATTCTTTATCTAAATACCCATTTCTTGGGCAAATGTGTCTATTTTCATGGATGATGATTCCAAAAATCTTTGTTTTCAATCTTGCCTTATTCCCCCCATGCTTCAAATTCTCACAAGCAACATTCTGTTAGGCACACCTGAATGTCTTCTAGACATTTCAAACTAAGGGTCCTAAACCAAACTTCATTCCAGTCTTCTTTATCCTGACAATGCTGGCCCCCACCACCGCCTTTTCCCATTAATTACATAAATGGCTCCTTTCTTAGGTCTGTCTGATCTCTCCATGATCCCTCACTAGAATGTACACTCCACCAGGGTAGGGATCTTTGTTCACCTGATCTTCATTTCAGATGTACCTAGGTAGGCCTAGAATAGTGTCTGGCCTTTGGTAGGTATTAAATAAATGTTTGCCCAGTTAATGAACCTTTCCTCCCATGCCCCCAAAGCTACTCCCTCTCCAATGTTCCTAATACCAGCAAATGAGCCTGGGGAATCATCCTAGATCTTTGCTTCTTTACGTCCTGTAGAGAACTGCCAACGTTCCTTCCCAGATAGTCTCATTAACTACCCCTCCTCTCAATGCCCAACACTGACGGACTAGTGCTTTCCCTGGGCATCTCTTATCAAAATGATTAAAAACAGCCACTGGAACTGTCCTGTCCCTATTTAAATAGGCATACTGTCCTGAAGCCAGATATTAAATACAAAACTGAGCCTGCCATTCTGTTGCAGAAAACATCAGAGATTCTGTTTGGCACAAGGATAAATTCCGGCCCCTCCTGATGGTCCAAGAACTGGACTCAACCTGCACATCTACTTTCACCTTCTATTACCTCACACCTCAAATTTTTGAAGTGGCTAACGGGAAATTGCTTTTGGTGCTGTGCCAATAGCCTATCCTCATTTTTCCTCACTATTGCCAATTCTAATATTTCAAGATTTAGTCTGGGGTCAATTCTTTAAGAAGCCTTCCCTGACCTTCCAAGTTGGCCTAAATGTCATGGCTTTGCATGTTCCCATAGCAACTAACTGAAGGGATATAAAAAATCTAGGCAAACATTTGCAATTAACACTAACTAAAGCCTTATGTTTATTTAAGGAGGAAAGGAGTGTTCATAAAAACCAAAAATATGATCTACTGGGTAGGTATTTATTTAAGCTCTTAAAATAAGTAATTAAAAAGAATAAGGTTACTTGGTTCCCAATATGTGGTAAAGGAAAGAAAAAATCTTTAAAGAATTTTATGAGAAAACTGTAAGCCAGAACAATCCTTGGTTTCCTATTCTGACTCAGAAGTTCTGTAAGAGTGACATGGACTTTAATTTTCTTTAGCCTCCTGTACATGGCTCATGGGGACACTGAGGGTTATATCATATCATGAACTGAAGACATCTAATAAATACACATTATTTCCTTGCATTATCATTTCCTTAATTTTATATTGCCAGTTATAAGGTAATGGCTATATTTAAATTATTATATAATACCATCTTAATTAGTTTGTGTCCACTAAATTCAAGCTATTTTGGGGCACAATTGTATTATGCCCATCCCCCACACCCCTACCCCTCCAACTTGTTCATATAGCATTGATAGGGCAAACATGGGTATGACAGAGTGAGACATGTTTTCCTCTGGACCTGCTCAGTTTAATCATTAATTTCAGAAAAGCAAAAGAAATTAACTATTAACCAACCATCACATTTCCTTAAGAACAGTTTTCCCCAAAGAATAATCTATAAATTTAAAGATTTTTTAATCTATATGCTGTGAACTACATCTGAAAGGACTGTGGTACATGTTCATAGGCTTGGTTACCTTAAAATTTTGCATATTTGAGGAATCCTTTGATTAATGTACAATTATAGCTCTTAAAGCAATTTCACTTCAGGAAATATATCTGAAATCTCTTAAAAGGAAATGTCTGAGTATGGAAACCGACATCACATGATTTGGCTGACCTTATCAAAATATGGACTCTTTAGCCTAACAGGTCTGCTTACAAAAGTTGATACTTTTGTTGACTTTACATAATAATGAACTCTCTCTCTCTCTCTCTCTCTCTCTCTCTTTTTTCAACCTTGTAACTCTTCAGTGATTTGTGGTAGCTGTGTCTACTAGACACTGCTTGTATACTGAGTATCCAAAAAGGAAATTAGGTTATAAAATAGTGTACTGAATGTAGTTGGCTCTGTTCACGGAGGGAATCACAAAATAAAATACACATGAGATGAATCTAATGGCAATTTACAGTTGGAAAGAGACTGAGATAGTAAAAACTCAGACTAGAATCAGAAGTTGCAGATTAGAAGGCCAAAGGCCAACATAAACTCTTGGGACTGTTGCACTGCTAATTTAGTAATTTGGTGGGAAGTCATTTAACCTTAGCTACTCTCATGCCACATGTTCACATTCATGTGTATCTTCAAACATTTATTTGGTAGCTACTAAATATCTAGAATCTTGTGAGGTTCTCTAGATAAGACTCTGTCCTGCCCTAAAGACATATAACAGAGGAGCTCAAAGTCCAGTTGATGGCTCTTACTATTTTCTTTACTATGCAACTTCCAAACATGAGACCACCCCCATCAGTGACAAAAGGTCATTAGAAGAGTAAATCTCAACCGTTCAGGCTATATTGGAATATGTGAGATAGCCTCTCGAGAAAATTTTGGCAGACCCTCTGTTATTCCCACTTTCCCCACATGCTCTTTGAGAACTTTTGAGAACTGCTCATCTAGAAGGATTTTACAACCTCCAAGGGCAGCTCTATGAAGAAAATAACATATTATACAAAAAATGAAGATCTAGTGAAGAAAAAACAAAAGCCTAACAGTGCCACATTTATTGTATTGATAACCTATCTCTCCGCAAATATATTAAACAGAGAACTGTAGCATTTGATCCTAGGGAATTGAATATTAAAATAAAGATCTAATATTTTGATGTATTTTGATTTATAAAATTGGCAAAAACATTTTGTTTTCATTTAATTTTTCTTAGTAGGTAGGGCAATACTACTATTCCTATTTAGATATAAAGAAGCTGAGACCCAGGCAAATTAAATAACTTGCCTTAATCTCACATCTACTGAGTGGCAGAAATTAAAACTAAATCTTCTGACCCTAAAACCAGTCCAGTCCAGTTTCTACCCAATGGAGAACCCTACCTAAGAAATATAAATATATAAACGCTGATCCGTTTTCAAGATGGGAAGGTCCTGACAAACCTTCAAGGCAAAAAAGCAATTCAAATTTAAAAACGAAATTATAAACTTCCACTTGTAAGGTCTAATAATATAGCTCTTAACTGACATTATTGGAAAATAAGGTGTTCTGGATGAAACTTCTAAGGATTTTTATACTAGATGTTTAAGATGAAAAAAAAAAAGCACATATATACATCTTATTAGCCAGAACACAAAGAACATAATTTATACTTTTAAAAAATGATTTTCAGTCTCCCTACACAGTTACAACTACACTATTATACCAGCCTTTAGAGTGGAGTGTTCTGGGGCACAAAGCCTTAAACAAGTAAGCTCAGAGCTCAGATTGCTACATTCTTCCTCAGGTCTCCACTCTAGTGGTCACTTCCCTTTCTTTTGGTAATTGGTGGTGATTAGCTCTTTTCAGCTTAATTGACTCCCCTCACCCCAGCTCCCTCCATTCACTGCAGCTTGGAATTCTCTGCTTTTGTATTCTAAAGAGGAGCTTAAGGTTATCAGGGAAAGCCAGAAAACAAACTTAGTAAATACTCAAATTTAAAAACACACACAGACTTTTGCATATGTGTATGAAGATAAGCCCACAGTTACCCATACACAGGCACACATACCGAGGGTGCCAGGTTATGTCTTCTCCATGCTTGTGTCACTCCCTTCGTTATCATGAATGAATAACACATAGGGTAGAATGTCCATGAACTTGAGAATTATAGAAAATGAAAGAAATAGATTGTGAGATTTAGAGTTGTGAGATGTTAGGTTGGGTCTAGTATGGAGTCCTAAGACTTTACTATGGGGTCCGAGTTTTTGGCCTTATGATTTTGAATAGATTGGTAGACTGGGTCTGGTTCTAATCATCTTCATCTATAAAAGGGGAATAAAAAAGAAATCTATATACCATAATTTGATAACTAGTGCCTCAAACTATATAAAATATTATAAAATAATTTATTAAATCAAAAAGTTCTGATACAAAGATAATCTAATTTCTCATATATTCTCTCTTTCATACATGATAAAACAGTAAAGAAATACAAGTACAAAATAAAAACAAGTCCTCACTCTCATGAAGTTTATATTCAAAATTTATAACCTTTTTTCATGTAGGTGAACTCTAAAATTGTAATTTCCCCCCAAAATAGGGACTACGTTAATAGAAATCTTAAAAGGCACTTATTAAGTTTCATTATTCATTATTGATTAGCTTTCCAATGAAAGAAGAAGATGTTTAGATATCAAGGCTTTTCCTTATTTATTTATACCTGAGTTACAAAAACAGTTATTTCCTCAGTTACTTCTATAGAAATTATTTAAAACAAAAACTAAGCAAGACCTTGGGAAAAACTTTTGCTTCAGAAGCAGAGAAGCGCAGGTTCTATAACCAGCCGAAACCTGGGTCCTGATGACCCAGATGTAGGGCAACGCAGAGGGTCCCTCTCTAATCGCCCTTCTCCACACTGCTTTATTTTTTAAAATCTCCTTACTTCGGTTCAGTAATCAGTGACTGGGGAAGTGGGAGCGGAAAGGAGTCCTTATATTGGAAGGTGCAAAGTGGCATTAGGAAGGAATCAGAGGCAATTTTTCCTATTTATCTTCTACCAGGCTAATCATAGAGTTAAGGAAAGAGAAAAGGGGATAGCTAGGGAGGAAAAGTGTGACAAAAAGAAACTGACTGCAGTTTCGTACAAATTTGTTTTCCAGGGATCAGTTTTCTGGTAACAGGATCCATTTTTCCCTACAGGAAATATTCTTCCCCACTGTTGGTCTAGGTAGGTTAGGTTGGCTGACTCCAGCCAGAAGGAGCCTGTCAGATCCCTGAACTGTCACATTCCCAGGCACTGGGATTGGTTCAGAGGGCAAAACAGGAGCCAAGTGCAATCTTAGGAGATTTAACTGGGGATTTTATAAGAACAGTTGCGAACAGAGAACCTCTTTTTCATGAGGGCCTAGTGGCTGTCTCATCACCATGAGAGAACCTGGACTGGACGAGAAGAGAGCCAGAGCAAAGTTAAGGGGGAGAGAGAACGGGATTAAGTTCTAACAACCTGGCTTAAGACCACATCTTGTTGGAAGCCAAGCCTACACTAGGGCTTTAGAGTTATGTGAATCAATGCATTTCCACTGGTGCTTAAGCCAGTTCGTGTTGAATTTTCTGTCACCTGTAACTAAGAGCCCATGTTTTGCAAAAGAAATACAGAACTATCACTAATTCAATGCTGGATTTGGGTACTATTCAATAAATAATAGCGTAAATAATGTAAAATCATGTAATATTAATTAAATAACACAAAATCAATTCTAGAAGCACAGAAATATCTCCTTGGTCAGCTTTTCATCCAAAATTGAAGACATTTCCTCCCAGTCACCAGCAAAACAAAGACAAAACATTCAAGTCCTTAACCCTTAGGTCTCTGAAGCACAGAAAACTGTCCTGAGAAATAAATCTACAGGAGTCTTAATGCTGAACTCCTTGGTGAAATCAGTGTTAATTACACCGATAACGCTGCTCTTACGAGCAAAAATTCTACAGTCTAGCCAGTCATGTAGTCAACACTAATAAAACCATCTGGACTAAACCTGATGTTAATTAATTGCATATAAGTGAGGATGGAGGGAGGCAAAAACAAACTAAAAGAGGAAGTACAACTCCTTGGATAGAAGCAAAAGCTAGTCTAAATACACCTAGAGGATGTTTCATTTAACTTCCTGGTTTGGAAAACCTTCAGTTAGAACAAAGGTAGGACTTTAGGGGACCTAGAAGCTGAAGGAGCTGCTAAATGAAATTATTCAGTATGGAACACAACTTAAATTACAGACACGATTTTGCTATTAATGTTTTAATTTGCCATAAACACATGTATTTGATACAGAAACACAGGAAAGACATGATGCATTCTATGTGTGCCTAGTAAAATGCTCCTGCACAGGGCAAATTAAATTTATGGAGAATTATATTTCTAAGGCTCACTGAAAAACAAAGACAAATAAATGAAAACAAAAACTCCTTTTTGATTAACTGCAGTTCTCCATGTCAAATTCTGCCCATTAAATAGTGCTCATTGGAAAATGTCCTTTTGGTGTTAAGGTAAGATATTACGACTATTTGTCACGGACAGACAGCCTCAAAAACGTTTTTGAATTATTTCCCAATAACAATTTAGAGTTAACTATGCAAGTAAACGACACACTAGGAAAGGAAATGTGTAAAAGGAACACCCACATGAACATTTACCTTCCACTGCTCTTTTGAAGAACACTTTGCAGCTGCCACAGGTTACCACCCCATAATGACATCCTGAAGCCTCATCCCCACACACCAAACATATTTTGGAAGGTCTTGAAGATCCAGTAGAAATACTTCGCAAAGTAGAGCTGAGGAGAGAAATCAAGATTTAAATAAATACACTGTAGGAGCACATTTGATAGGGTGTATAGCTTAGCTCAAAATTTGTCAATACTCACGATTCCATAAATGAATTCAGGATTTATTGGCCAAACATGTGACCTAGAAAATGAAGGCAGAACCCTATCTGTGGAGGAATGTTATCCAGAATTCTGGAGAGCAAAGCAAAACCTTTTCTCGGCACCAAGAAATAAAAATCACATGTACACATTTTCCCCTACTTTTTTTTAAGGTTCAGGAGAATTGACAGTTATTATTATAATTTTTTAAAAGATTTTATTTATTTATTTGACAGAGACAGAGAGACAGAGGGAGAGAGCACAAGCAGGGAGCGGGGCAGAGGGAGAATAAGCTCCCTGCTGAGCAGAAAGCCCTAGGTGGGACTCAATCCCAGGACCCTGAGATCATGAGCGGAACTGAGGGCAGACACTTAACCGACTAAGCCACCAAGCGTCGAGGGCCCCTCCCCCTATTTGGGGGAAAATTGACCAGAAAATATTGTTTGCATTCTAGGTGGCAGGGAAGAGAAGAATCCTGAGCCGAGTCATCGGGAAGTATTTTTGGTATCAAAGAACTAATACAGTACTGTACTCTTTTCACCCAGACTCAGATTATCTATCTCAGTTATGCCAGATTTAAAAAAACAAACAAACAAACAAAAAATCAACTCTCCCATTTCCAAAACAATCTACTAATTAAAATTTAAAAATTCTTGCCTCAACTGCCAGCAATTTTATCCCATCAAGCTTCTGCATTTTTTCATGTTACCTTCAATATGTTCGAATCACTACATCCTGCTTACTAATTTGAAGGGACACAGTCAATACTTCAAAAAAAAAAAAAAAAAGCCATACATATTAAGTATCTCAGGTATCTTTCTGGTAAGAAACTGAAGGGTTCTGGGTGTCAGTTTTTAGGGACCAATTGAACCCTTTAAGCAAAAATCTATATGAATACTTCGAAAGGGAATCTTCTCATATATATTATGAAATATATTACACTGCTAGCTAATGGCACAGTTTGAACAAAACTGTTTAAATGAATTCCAGCTCAGCAACAGATGTGCTGTGAGCCGGCAAAGAAGGTGATGTTACTCATTCCTTGTCCTCATGCATTTATCGAATACCTACCTGCAGGTCCCATGCAAGGTACTGAGGAAATAAATACCCAACCCAGTCTCAGTCCTTCAGTTAGTGGGGACACGAACTATTATGGTGAGTGCTACAGTGCAGGGTAGTACGGTGGCACAGACTGGGAAGGGGAGGAGAATGCCAGCTGGGGAACAGTTCCTGAAAGGTGACCACTGAACTGAATTTGGAAGAACTAGATGAGAGCTAGACCAAGAAAAGGGGCAGGGGAAGCAGAAAGGGCAACGGCTCGGAGAAATGCCAGTTGGACCTGTTCGGGAAGCTGAACAGACTTCTTGTATGTCACCACCATCACCTTGCTGTCACATCTGTCTCCATGTAAAACAGCAGGGATGTGGGGGAAAAGACTCAAAGAAAGGGGCGCCTGGGTGGCTCAGAGGGTTGTGCCTCTGCCTTCGTCTCTGGTCATGATCCCAGGGTCCTAGGCTCGAGCCCCATGGTGGGCTCTCTGCTACGCGGGGAGCCTGCTTTCCCCCCTCTTTCTGCCTACCTGTGATCTCTCTTTCTCTAGCGGGTAAATAAATAAAATCTTAAAAAAACAAAAACAAAAAACTCAAAAAAAAACATAGTAAAAGGCTACAATGGTTACATTACACTGATGCTTTTTCTGTTTTCCCAATTAGCTAAAGTATAATAATAGTTCTGACCTGGTAATTAAAAAAAAAAATTTTTTTTTGAACTATTTTAACTGTGCTCTCATCAAAAAACAGGAGAAGAAACAAAATATTTAGCTGTTGGAGAACTACAGCATGACTGACTTTCTAGAAAAGGTCTTCTTAAATCAAAGACTGAAACAATGTTCTCCAAAGTTGTTTCTCCTTCTGAGAAGAGTGCTCTTTGTTATTTTTATTAGTGTCCTTTGACTTCTTTATGGCATTCAAAACATTCCATTTCAGCATCAGGAACTTCTTCAGCATATTAGCCAGTGAAACTGGATCCACACTCTGTCTGACTGTCTTACACTTCACAGGGAAATACCTCAACTCCTTAAACAATTAGAATGTAACTTACAATCATCATTAACATGTAACTGCTTTTTCACAACTGCTATCATTCATGGGGCTTGTCTTGGTCCCCAAACTTCATAATCTCTTGACTTCGTTCTTTGTAACTCTCTTCTATCCAAATTTACTTTCTCTGTGATCTCGCCTAGTTTCTTGGCTTTAAATATCATCCATATGGCCAGGCCTTCCAAATATTTATCTCCAGCCCAGACACCTCCCAGGAATTTCCGACCCATTTATCTAACTGCCTGACATGTCCATCCGATTGTCTGACGTGCACCTCAAACTTAACACGTCCGTAAGTTTGCTGACTTTCTCCCCGCTCCTCCTACAGACAAACTTTGTCCTTTCAGTTAATGGCAACTATTTGGGCTGAACTGTGTCATCTCCAAAATTCCTGTGTTGAAGTCCTAGCCCCTAGACCTCAGAGTGTGACGTTTTCTTGGGAATAGTGTCATAGCTGATACAATTAGTTAAGATGAGAGGATTCTGGAGCAGGGTGGGCCCCTTATCCGATATGATTGGTGTTCTTGTTAAAAAGCGGAATGTAGGGCGCGCGCGTGCGCGCACACACACACACACACACACACACACACACAGAATGCCCTGCGAAGATAAAGGCAGTGATGCTTTTACAAGCCAAATAACACCAAAGATTGCCAGAATCTAGAAGACAGGTATGGGACAGATTCTTGCTCACAGCCTTCAGAAAGGAATAACCCGGCCAACACGCTCATCTCGGGCGTTGGGCCCTCAGATCCCTGAGACAGTACATTTCTGCTGTTTAAGGCTGTGGTTTTCTGTTGCTGCAGCCCTGGGGCAAACTAATGCAGCGACTTGGACTCATCTCTGACTACTTTTTCTCCAATCTGTTAAATTCTATTCACTTTGCCTTCGGGTTCTCCTCAATTCCCATACCTCCTCTGGGACAACTAGCCCAAGCCATCAACAGGTCTTCCTTATGATTTGCAGAAAACTTCTAGCTGATCCTGTTTCTCCTTGCCCCCTTCCTTCCCCTGTATCCAGAATGATCCTTATTCACTACTTTGCTCAAAACCATCTGGGCCCTTTCCCTCACACTCAAAGGAAAACTCAGTTTACCCATGAGACCACAGGGCCAGAATCTGGCCTCCCAGACTTCTCTAACCTCTCCTGCTTGCCTATACCACTCCAACAACACTGGCCTCCCCACTAGCTCTGATGTCCACCACGTGTGCTTCCACCTCAGGGCCTTTGAGCTTTCTGTCTCCTCTTCACCTAGATATCGACAGAGTCCCCTCCCCCACCTCCTTCAGGGCTTCATCCAAATGTCACAGTATGCAGTGGAACCAAATTAAGTTGAAAAGAAAGTCTAGCATTAAAAAAGACACACCATGAAATCCAAATTAAAACAGTTTTCTTTAATTACAAAATTAAAGCAAACATGAATTATTTTTCCCTCCTATTCACCACCGTCTTTCAATGACACAAGAGCAAATCTGCCTCTGCACGCCTCTTGCATCCCTCTGCCTCCTGGGTTTCTGTCACTGTACTGAGCCCATTCTCCTTAACACGCCTCCTCTATTTTTCAGCCTCCTCATTTTCTAGACCATCAATGCAGCGTTTCTTCAGAGCTCAACCTTTGGCCATCTTTTTTTCTTATTTCTGTCCTTTATCCCTTAATGATCTCCTTCACTCTCCTGGCTCCCACAGCTCTTTTGGTGAATGACATCCCAAATCTTCGTATCCGGCTCCAGCCGCTCCCCATGTCCAACTGCCTATTTTTACTTCCTTTCCCTAACATCTCTGCCTCTGCATTCTGTGGGTTTCTGGAAGGGTCCTGCCGTCGGCGAGCCTGCCGGGGCAAACCTCTCTAATTGTCAAAGCTAACAGTTACCAGGGCTGTTCCTTGGCCTCACCACCTGCGGTAAACATGGTACCAGGCCCTTGTCACTCACTTTTGAAGGGTTCCTCCCTGACACCGGCGTCTCCTCCCTCCACCTCCTCCTCCAGTAGTGGAGAAATGATTTTTCCTGTTGGAGAGTTCTGATTATATGCCTTCCATCCCCTGTCCCCCACACCACGAATGATGACCTCAGTAGGACAGCTAAGTCCTCTTCCTCCTCCCAATCTTCCCTGCAGGCCCTCTCATGTGCCCAGCCTTGTGCTGGCCACATGCTGACACCCCTACTGGTGTGCACACCTGCACCCGCACAACCCAGCTTTCCTGCCCTGCTCCCACTCCTGGCAATGCATCCATCCTTCCGGCACCTTGGTGTTCTCCCAGCTGCAAGCACCCCTCGCCCTCCTCCTGAGTCACTCAGCACTTGGCTGACTCCCTCCACCCCCCCACCATTGCAGTCCTCATTTCTGGCCTTACATTAGTGACCTGTGCACTTATCCTAACCCCTTGAGGGCAAAAACCTTGCCCTGCACATCTCTGTGCTCTCTGCTGCCATTAGTGTGGGGTGCTACTATTTATTGAATGAATGAAATCGCACTCCTACTCTCATTACAGTAGAACATAAATTTCCAAGAGGCGATAGTACAGAAGGTAAATTAATGAGGCCAAGGTTATAGGTTCAATTCCCATGCGGTTCATTTAGCTTTGCACAGAGGGAAAGAGGGGGAAAAACATCCAGGGACACAGACTACTGTCAAAAGCTCAGCCAGCTGTCTCACAAACATATGCATTATTAATACAGAAGACAGGCCACGTAGAGTGGATGGGTCAGGAAAACGCTGTTCCCTACTGACATTTTATCATGCGGTTATCTTTGAAACTGAAACATGGCACATTTGGGGGAGTTATATATGTAGTTTCAAGCAACACATCAGTACATTTTAGAAGGGGGTAGGTAGAGAAAGAAAAGGGGAGAAAAAAGAAGCAGGAAGAGAAGGACAGGGGCAGGGGCAGACTGTGAATTCACTTCTTCTTTTTGTTTGTTTTTTAAAGATTTTACTTATTTATTTGACAGAGATCACAAGTAGGCAGAGAGGCAGGCAGAGAGAGAGAGAGGGAGAGAGAGGAGGAAGCAGGCTCCCCGCCGAGCAGAGATTCCCAATGCGGGGCTTGATCCCAGAACCCTGAGACCATGACCTGAGCTGAAGGCAGAGGTCTTAACCCACTGAGCCACCCAGGTGCCCCATGAACTCACTTCTTTGACACTGAGTGTTATCAAAATACAAAGCTTATTTGAGTGATTGTGTAGGTCAGAATTCTACTTGATAGCACAGTCTATTTCCTAGGCAGCTGCAGTGGTTGTGAGACCCAGATTGCAGGGCCAAATATGCGGGGCAAAGGCAGGGAGGCTCAGGCTCCAGTTCTCACCCAGCTGTTCCCTGGTCAAACCTGAGCAAAACCACCTCTCCTCTCTGGACCATAATTCTCATCATAACAAGTTAAACAGGGAATCTCTAAGATTTTTTCCAAGATATTCTTTTAAGACAAAGGTGGATACAAATGATAAATGTGACAGCCCGCCTGTCCTGATCGAGTTTTATACAAATCAAATTTCAAGCTCCAATTAAAGACAATGTATTATGCACCACAAATAACCATCATTTGCTCTAGATCAAGCATAAAAACATCTCTATGTAAAAATGGACTCTTTCTAGAACAGCTAATCATGGCCTTAAAAGTCTCTTACATCTACATGATTGCATCTCTGCTGATTTTGGTTAAAATTCCTTTATAAATGCATGCATTACGATGGTACTCTACCCCTAAAAGCCATTTTAATATTGACAAGTTGGGGAAAACTACCCAAACTGATAATTTTTGGTCTCGGTAATCAAAGAAACGTTCACAAAAAGAAGTTCATAATCAACAGACAAAGGGAGTTAGTTCATAGGAATTCATACAAATGTTAAAATACTATAAAGCAGAAATCTATGAACATCATATATCAATTTGTAAAGTCAGTGTCTCTTTCAGGGAAATACAAGTAAGATGCAGCTATTTTAGTATCAAAAATAGTAATTCTAATGACCCAGTGAAGAGATTAAAGACAATAATCAAAGGTTCAAGATGCACGCCGATTTTGGTGACATTTGGAAGGGTCACAAGCCAATCATCAAAAACATTCCCTGAAATGGTGGGGTGTTTAGGAAGAAGCAATAAAGAAGTTATGTAAGAAAATATGATTTTTAGTGATCAAAACATGACTGGAAAGCAAAACAAAACAAAACAAAAAAACATGACTGGAGAAACCATCTCACTGAGAATTACCATATGTAAATTTTTACCAAATGTAAAATTTACCATATGTAAAACTATCTTTCCCCATCTTTTTAATAATTATAGGACAACACAGTAGTGATTAATCCACTATTCAGTGTACTGAAATTTCTTCATATGAAAATACTTTCTTGTTTCTTAAATGGACTCAATGTGAATTAAACAAACCTATCTTTTGTACTGTCACTTAATCAGATCTATGCTTCCACCAGGACCACTAGCTGCTAAAAAGATCTTTTCTACATGTAATCAACTCTAGTGTTCAGTCAGCTACCTTCAGCGGGGTGAGAATTTTCAGGAACAAAACAACATTCAATAAGCATCCTTGTATCTGAACATTGCTGGTGTGTTTAAAATCACTCGGTAATTAAGCGTTCCACGGAAGGCCTACCATAGGCACCACTGTGACAAGAGAGAAGGTTTCTATTGTAATAAGAGAAAAAATACAGAGGTAAACGAACAATTGCAGATAGTGATAAATACTATAAAGAAAATGACAGATTGAGATTGGATGGGGTGGTGGAGCATAGGATTTTTTTTTTTTTAATTAACACATAATGTATTATTAGCCCCAGGGGTACAGGTCTGTGAATCATCAGTCTTACACAATTCACAGCACTCACCACAGCACATACCCTCCCCAGCGTCCATCATGAGCCACCCTATCCCTCCCTCCCCACCCGGAGCAACCCTCTGTTTCCTGAGATTAAGAGTCTCTTATGGTTGAGCACAGGATTCTTTAGAAAGGTAGACTGAGAAGACATCTTTGGGGACACTGAAATGACAAAGTAGCCAGTTATGGGAAAAATGCCAAACAACAGGACAAATAAGTGCAAAGTCCCCGAGACAGGAATGAATGTGACATTTTCCACAGACAGAAAGGAGGGCATTGTGGCTGAAGGGCAGGCAACAGGAGGAAGGGGCAATGGGAGATGGGATGTAAGGCCCAAAAAGAGGGCAGAGAAGGACCACATGGGCCTCAAAGGCTATGGGAAGGAGTGAGAACACTGTCCTGAGTGCCATTAGCAGTGATGTAAATGCTGATATGTTTTAAGCAAGAGAGGAAGAAGATCTGATTGACACTTAAACACCTTACTGCGGCTATTGCATGAATGGACCAGAGGAGTGGGTGGTTTTTAAATCACCGAGGACAGTAAAGGAGACTCCAGTAATGCCCCAGCCAACGCAGGATACTGGGTTCCACAATCAAGCTTAAAGTAGTAAAGACAGTGAAAAAGGACTTTTTTTTTTTTTTAAAAAGTAGATAGTACTGACAGATTTGCAGAATAATTGGATGGCCGTGCTATGAATATATAAGATAAGGATGAAGGGCAAGTGGGAGGGTAGAGAGATTGTTTTGGATCCCAGAGGTAGGATAAAATTGGTACGTTATATGCTATTTTTGTAAATAATGTAATAACAATTAATTAAATGATAGTTTATTCAGGATAAATGGGGAGTGATCTATATCAGGCTCACTTAACCTTTCCAGGCCAGTGTCTTCATCCATAAAGTAGTGATAACAAAGCTTCTATGTTAAATTACTCAATATACGTAAGACCTCTAAGAACAGAAACATTTTCGGTGTTATTTAAATTCTGGTGAAGATTAATCAGTGTTACTGTAGGATATACAATCTGTAACTGATTGCCATAGTAGTTAAACTACAGATAATTCCACTTTTCTCTATTATGTTTTTCTGTACTGATTTTAATTTATATAAGCACTTATAACATTGGGAAGCAACAAAAGAAAAGGTTTTAAAAAATATACTATAAAATAGTGGTACTACAATAGCCATATTGTGTATGCATAAGCAGTGTTTTGTGTGCATATGGATTTAAGTACTTCTTGTAAGCATTCTCATTCCTCTCATGTCTGTGATGTGCAAGTTGGGAACAGCCACATTAGAGTATTAGAATAAGCATCAGAGATTCAAATAAATTTTTTATAAAGAAAACTGAATCTAAGAAACATAACTTTCTGGAGAACACTTAAAAAAAAAAAAACCTTTCAAGAACATAAATCAACCTTTAACCACTGGTTTACTAAAACAGTATTTTCACCCATACATAAAATATTAAAAAAAAAAAAAAACCAACACAAAACCTTTTTTGCTATTTCTTCTTGCTTTGATAAGCACACATTTTGAATCATATTTAACCTGAGGTATCTCATTCTAGTTTCTTCATTAGCTAGCAGGAATATTTGGGAGTGATTCTTGTGGTTTATTTTCCTTTATGGTGTTATCTTTGGTGATAAATGAATCATTAATTTTGGAGGGGGTAATTCATCACTAAACAGGGTTCATCCTCTTAAGTCACAATTCATGGTGTGCCACGGATAGGAATTTAAAAAATTGGTATCATATCTTATAATCTCTGTGTGAAGGTTATAAAGTTACCCACACAGAAAATTCAAGGATATAATTAGCTTGGAAAATGAAAATTTAAAGCACAGCTATGGTTGATCAATCTTTTCCAATTGACTTTTTTGTTTGTTTTCACAATAGCTTATACCATTAATAATATTAGAGTGGCTCTGTTTAATGAGATATGTATTTTCTACACTCTAAATTTCATTTAAATGAAGGAAATTTGCCCACAAAAGACTTAAAATCATATTAAGGAAGCATAGCTTCACCAGCGCAGAAAAATATCTTGACATAGACCTAAAAGAAAAAAAGGTAGAAGTATTTTGGATCACAGCAAACTGAAGCCCACACTACTATGGGTGGAACTTCATTTTGGAAATAAGGATCTATATTAGGAGGGCATTTGAGTAACCTTTTCTCCTTAAACTATAACTAGACAAATTAGCATTTCATCAAAATATGCAAAACCTATTTTTGGAAAACAGACAAAAATATTTAAATCTAGATTAAAATGTATTTTTTAACAAAGCAAAGAAAACAGTCAAATGTAATTATAGGCCACCATATTATTAATGAATCATTTTAATCAAATGATTTTACTAAATACAAGCTATGTGAAAATCCTTCTGAGAATATAAAGATTACAAATGGCTTCTACTCTCAATAAGTTTAAAATTGAGTAGGGTACATAAGACCTAGAGATTGGTAAATATTAGTCTTACATAATAAGAGTCATCCATGATCTGACATATTACCGATGTCTGTATTGATTAGGTCCCTAGCCTTCGGTACTGCCTCTTGTTCTTTTTTTTGTGTTGAATTTTTACGTCTTGTCATTTTGTCCAGATAAGAGTAAATGAAGGGGCAAGTAAAATACTAAAAGGGTGGCAACAACCCCAGGAAAATATGCTTTAACCAAATTAGAAGAGATCCAAAATCGTGAGTGGGGAGAAAGGGGATAAAAAGAGGTTCAAAAAGGAAGAAAGAAAAAAAAGAAAAAAAAAAAAACAAAAAGAAAAGAAAAAAAAGAAAAGAAAAGAAAAGAATTTTTTAAAAAAGAATACACCTTTCAGAAAGTGGTTGTTTCTCTGTTTCCAGAATTGCTGTTCTTCTTCTCTTCGATCTGCCGATGGATTTTCAGGTGTTTGCAATCTTTAGATAAGCTATCTAGCTGATCTCCGGCTAGCTGAAGCAGTCTCAGCTTGCTACCTCTCCGCCATCTTGAGATCTAGAGTTCAGAATGACAATTCTCAAGGTTCTAGCTGGGCTCGAAAAAAGCATGGAAGATATTAGAGAAACCCTCTCGAGAGATATAAAAGCCCTTTCTGGAGAAATAAAAGAACTAAAATCTAACCAAGGTGAAATCAAAAAAGCTATTAATGAGGTGCAATCAAAAATGGAGGCTCTAACTGCTAGGATAAATGAGGCAGAAGAAAGAATTAGTGATATAGAAGACCAAATGACAGAGAATAAAGAAGCTGAGCAAAAGAGGGACAAACAGCTACTGCACCACGAGGGGAGAATTCGAGAGATAAGTGACACCATAAGACGAAACAACATTAGAATAATTGGGATTCCAGAAGAAGAAGAAAGTGAGAGGGGAGCAGAAGGTATACTGGAGAGAATTATTGGGGAGAATTTCCCCAATATGGCAAAGGGAACGAGCATCAAAATTCAGGAGGTTCAGAGAACGCCCCTCAAAATCAATAAGAATAGGCCCACACCCCGTCACCTAATAGTAAAATTTACAAGTCTCAATGACAAAGAGAAAATCCTGAAAGCAGCCCGGGAAAAGAAGTCTGTAACATACAATGGTAAAAATATTAGATTGGCAGCTGACTTATCCACAGAGACCTGGCAGGCCAGAAAGAGCTGGCATGATATTTTCAGAGCACTAAAGGAGAAAAGCATGCAGCCAAGAATACTATATCCAGCTAGGCTATCATTGAAAATAGAAGGAGAGATTAAAAGCTTCCAGGACAAACAACAACTGAAAGAATTTGCAAATACCAAACCAGCTCTACAGGAAATATTGAAAGGGGTCCTCTAAGCAAAGAGAGAGCCTACAAGTGGTAGATCAGAAAGGAACAGAGACCATATACAGTAACAGTCACCTTACAGGCAATACAATGGCACTAAATTCATATCTCTCAATAGTTACCCTGAATGTGAATGGGCTAAATGCCCCTGTCAAAAGACACAGGGTATCAGAATGGATAAAAAAACAAAACCCATCTATATGTTGCCTCCAAGAAACACATTTTAAGCCCGAAGACACCTCCAGATTTAAAGTGAGGGGGTGGGAAAGAATTTACCATGCTAATGGACATCAGAAGAAAGCAGGAGTGGCAATCCTTATATCAGATCAATTAGATTTTAAGCCAAAGACTATAATAAGAGATGAGGAAGGACACTATATCATACTCAAAGGGTCTGTCCAACAAGAAGATTTAACAATTTTAAATATCTATGCCCCCAATGTGGGAGCAGCCAACTATATAAACCAATTAATAACAAAATCAAAGAAACACATCAACAATAATACAATAATAGTAGGGGACTTTAACACTCCCCTCACTGAAATGGACAGGTCATCCAAGCAAAAGATCAGCAAGGAAATAAAGGCCTTAAACGACACACTGGACCAGATGGACATCACAGATATATTCAGAATATTTCATCCCAAAGCAACAGAATACACATTCTTCTCTAGTGCACATGGAACATTCTCCAGAATAGATCACATCCTCGGTCCTAAATCAGGACTCAACCGGTATCAAGAGATTGGGATCATTCCCTGCATATTTTCAGACCACAATGCTCTAAAGCTAGAACTCAACCACAAAAGGAAGTTTGGAAAGAACCCAAATACATGGAGACTAAACAGTATCCTTCTAAAGAATGAATGGGTCAACCGGGAAATTAAAGAAGAATTGAAAAAAATCATGGAAACAAATGATAATGAAAATACAACGGTTCAAAATCTGTGGGACACAACAAAGGCAGTCCTGAGAGGAAAATATATAGCGGTACAAGCCTTTCTCAAGAAACAAGAAAGGTCTCAGGTACACAACCTAACCCTACACCTAAAGGAGCTGGAGAAAGAACAAGAAAGAAACCCTAAGCCCAGCAGGAGAAGAGAAATCATAAAGATCAGAGCAGAAATCAATGAAATAGAAACCAAAAAAACAATAGAACAAATCAACGAAACTAGGAGCTGGTTCTTTGAAAGAATTAATAAAATTGATAAACCCCTGGCCCGACTTATCAAAAAGAAAAGAGAAAGGACCCAAATAAATAAAATCATGAATGAAAGAGGAGAGATCACAACTAACACCAAAGAAATACAAACTATTATAAGAACATACTATAAGCAACTCTACGGCAATAAATTTGACAATCTGGAAGAAATGGATGCATTCCTAGAAACATATAAACTACCACAACTGAGCCAGGAAGAAATAGAAAGCCTGAACAGACCCATAACCAGTAAAGAGATTGAAACAGTCATTAAAAATCTCCAAACAAACAAAAGCCCAGGGCCAGACGGCTTCCCGGGGGAATTCTACCAAACATTTAAGGAAGAACTAATTCCTATTCTCCTGAAACTGTTCCAAAAAATAGAAATGGAAGGAAAACTTCCAAACTCATTTTATGAGGCCAGCATCACCTTGATCCCAAAACCAGACAAGGATCCCACCAAAAAAGAGAGCTATAGACCGATATCCTTGATGAACACAGATGCGAAAATACTCAACAAAATACTAGCCAATAGGATTCAACAGTACATTAAAAGGATTATCCACCACGACCAAGTGGGATTTATTCCAGGGCTGCAAGGTTGGTTCAACATCCGCAAATCAGTCAATGTGATACAACACATCAATAAAAGAAAGAACAAGAACCATATGATACTCTCAATAGATGCTGAAAAAGCATTTGACAAAGTACAACATCCCTTCCTGAACAAAACTCTTCAAAGTGTAGGGATAGAGGGCACATACCTCAATATCATCAAAGCCATCTATGAAAAACCCACCGCAAATATCATTCTCAATGGAGAAAAACTGAAAGCTTTTCCGCTAAGGTCAGGAACACGGCAGGGATGTCCATTATCACCACTGCTATTCAACATCGTACTAGAGGTCCTAGCCTCAGCAATCAGACAACAAAAGGAAATTAAAGGCATCCAAATCGGCAAAGAAGAAGTCAAATTATCACTCTTCGCAGATGATATGATACTATATGTGGAAAACCCAAAAGACTCCACTCCAAAACTGCTAGAACTTATACAGGAATTCAGTAAAGTGTCAGGATATAAAATCAATGCACAGAATTCAGTTGCATTTCTCTACACCAACAGCAAGACAGAAGAAAGAGATATTAAGGAGTCAATCCCATTTACAATTGCATCCAAAACCATAAGATACCTAGGAATAAACCTAACCAAAGAGACACAGAATCTATACTCAGAAAACTATAAAGTACTCATGAAAGAAATTGAGGAAGACACAAAGAAATGGAAAAATGTTCCATGCTCCTGGATTGGAAGAATAAATATTGTGAAAATGTCTATGCTACCTAAAGCAATCTACACATTTAATGCAATTCCTATCAAAGTACCATCCATCTTTTTCAAAGAAATGGAACAAATAATGCTTAAATTTATATGGAACCAGAAAAGACCTCGAATAGCCAAAGGGATATTGAAAAAGAAAGCCAACGTTGGTGGCATCACAATTCCGGACTTCAGGCTCTATTACAAAGCTGTCATCATCAAGACAGCATGGTACTGGCACAAAAACAGACACATAGATCAATGGAACAGAATAGAGAGCCCAGAAATAGACCCTCAAATCTATGGTCAACTAATCTTCGACAAAGCAGGAAAGAATGTCCAATGGAAAAAAGACAGCCTTTTCAATAAATGGTGCTGGGAAAATTGGACAGCCACATGCAGAAAAATGAAATTGGACCATTCCCTTACACCACACACAAAAATAGACTCAAAATGGATGAAGGACCTCAATGTACGAAAGGAATCCATCAAAATCCTTGAGGAGAACACGGGCAGCAACCTCTTCGACCTCTGCCGCAGCAACATCTTCCTAGGAACAACGCAAAAGGCAAGGGAAGCAAGGGAAAAAATGAACTACTGGGATTTCATCAAGATCAAAAGCTTTTGCACAGCAAAGGAAACAGTTAACAAAATCAAAAGACAACTGACAGAATGGGAGAAGATATTTGCAAACGACATATCAGATAAAGGACTAGTATCCAGAATTTATAAAGAACTTAGCAAACTCAACACCCAAAGAACAAATAATCCAATCAAGAAATGGGCAGAGGACATGAACAGACATTTCTGCAAAGAAGACATCCAGATGGCCAACAGACACATGAAAAAGTGCTCCATATCACTCGGCATCAGGGAAATACAAATCAAAACCACAATGAGATATCACCTCACACCAGTCAGAATGGCTAAAATCAACAAGTCAGGAAATGACAGATGCTGGCGAGGATGCGGAGAAAGGGGAACCCTCCTACACTGTTGGTGGGAATGCAAGCTGGTGCAGCCACTCTGGAAAACAGCATGGAGGTTCCTCAAAATGTTGAAAATAGAACTGCCCTATGACCCAGCAATTGCACTATTGGGTATTTACCCTAAAGATACAAACGTAGTGATCCAAAGGGGCACGTGCACCAGAATGTTTATAGCAGCAATGTCCACAATAGCCAAACTATGGAAAGAACCTAGATGTCCATCAACAGATGAATGGATCAAGAAGATGTGGTATATATACACAATGGAATACTATGCAGCCATCAAAAGAAATGAAATCTTGCCATTTGCAACAACATGGATGGAACTAGAGCGTATCATGCTTAGCGAAATAAGTCAAGCAGAGAAAGACAACTATCATATGATCTCCCTGATATGAGGAAGTGGTGATACAACATGGAGGCTTAAGTGGGTAGAAGAAGAATAAATGAAACAAGATGGGATTGGGAGGGAGACAAACCATAAGTGACTCTTAATCTCACAAAACAAACTGAGGGTTGCCGGGGGGAGGGGGTTTGGGAGAAGGGGGTGGGATTATGGACATTGGGGAGGGTATGTGATTTGGTGAGTGCTGTGAAGTGTGTAAACCTGGTGATTCACAGACCTGTACCCCTGGGGATAAAAATATATGTTTAGAAAAAATAAAAAATTAAAAAAAAAAAAACATAAAAGAAGCCAAAATTAGCAAGAGAGGAAACAACATGTGTTGGAAGGAATGTGGAGAAAGGGGAACCCTCTTACACTGTTGGTGGAAATGCAAGTTGGTACAGCCACTTTGGAAAACAGTGTGGAGATTCCTCAAAAAATTAAAAATAGAGCTTCCCTATGACCCTGAAATTGCACTACTGGGTATTTACCCCAAAGATACAGATGTAGTGAAAAGAAGGGCCATCTGTACCCCAATGTTTATAGCAGCAATGGCCACGGTCACCAAACTGTGGAAAGAACCATGATGCCCTTCAACAGATGAATGGATAAGGAAAATGTGGTCCATATACACTATGGAGTATTATGTCTCCATCAGAAAGGATGAATATCTAACTTTTGTAGCAACATGGACGGGACTGGAAGAGATTATGCTGAGTGAAATAAATCAAGCAGAGAGAGTCAATTATCATATGATTTCACTTATTTGTGGAGCATAACAAATAGCATGGAGGACAGGGGGAGTTAGAGAGGAGAAGGGAGTTGGAAGGGGAGGTGAACCATGAGAGACTATGGACTCTGAAAAACAATCTGAGGGTTTTGAATCAGTGGGGGTGGGAGGTTGGGGGAACCAGGTGGTGGGTATTAGAAAGGGTACGGATTGCATGGAGCACTGGGTGTGGTGCAAAAATAATAAATACTGTTATGCTGAAAATAAAATTAAATTTAAAAAAAAAAAAAAAAAAAAGAGTCATCCATGGCTTAAAAATAAATCCAAATTCAAAAATGAGCTGCACCTAGTAAAACGTCCACACAATGCCAAAATGTACTAGGCTCCAAACTCAAGGAACACATTCTAGAGAAAAGTGTGAAAAATGGCCCAAATCATGGAGGGTCTCTCACACTAGATTAACTAGTTAGGATGACTGTAGGATACTGAGTGGAAATATCTGGTAGACAACTGAAAATGTGGCCTGGAAAATGGAGGTGGATACAAAAATCTACCATGTTAAGGGTCATAATAAAAGTGACTTGATTATGATTTTCAATGTGTACAATACAGACAATGAAAGCAAAAAGACCAGATGAACTGGAAGAAAAGAAAGAACCAATAGATAGTACAAGCACAAAAAGCCCATTCGACAAAAGCAAGGGTGGATCATAACTTGAAAGATTTGACAGAGAGCAAGTGAGCAAGGAGCACAAGCAGGGCAATAGCAGAGGGAGCCCGTTGAGCAGGGAGCCCAATGTGAGACTTGATTCCAGGACTCTGAGATCATGACCTGAGCTGAAGGCAGATGCTTAACCCACTGAGCCACCCAGTTGCCCCAAGATAGGTTATTCTTGGACAGCAAGGACTCTAGATTTTATTCACAGAACAATGAATGAATTCACCCAGGGAGAAGTTGAAATGAGGAGAAAAGATCACAAGTGGAAATCTACAGAAAACAAACATTTCTGGTTAGTCAGTCAAACTCAATAAATAAACCTGAGGCGGGGGAGGGGGGACCCAGGGAGTGTGGGGGGGTGGGGCAAGAAGGCAAGATAACCCAGACTTAGCAAGAAAGGGAGGAGCGCTTCAGTGGAAGGTCAACAGCATCAAATGCCACCAAGAGAGTTAAGACTTAAGGTTGACCCCTGGGATGTTATCATGGTTGACAACATTGACTTTAGGGATGATTAATTTTATGCATACAGAAAACACATATATAAGCCATAATGATGTGAAAAGCATTCCACAGATTTCTATTAAGAAGTTTCTAAATTCGGGTGCCTGGGTGGCTCAGTGGGTTAAGCCACTGCCTTCGGCTCAGGTCATGATCTCAGGGTCCTGGGATCGAGTCCCACATCGGGCTCTCTGCTCAGCGGAGAGCCTGCTTCTCTCTCTCTCTCTGCCTGCCTCTCTGTCTACTTGTGATCTCTCTCTGTAAAATAAATAAATAAAATCTTTAAAAAAAAAAAAAAAAAGAAGTTTCTAAATTCAGGGAAATCCCCTTCTTATAAAACTATACCTGGTAGGAGAATACACTTAAGCATATGCAGAGTCTCTAAAAAGACCTAACATCAAATTATATCCAGAAATATTTGTTAAGCATGTAAATGTCAATCACTGGCTGCTAAGACATGGGCTAAAAAATGTGCTTACATATTTTATTTTGCTTCTGTGATCACTGGCATATGTGAATGTATTATACATCATAAGTTAGCTATCTAGAATCCTTTGGAAAGAAATAAGAAACTTATCACATCATCTGTGGGTCAGTATTTTATGAAGTATGTTTTAAGGAGATTACCTCTAAATGCTTGCTTGAGCATATAAAGCATGTTTTAAAGAGACTACTACAAAACCCTTGCTTGAGTGTTTTTAATTACAGTAACTTTGCTTTCGAAAACATACTATATATAGTACACATGATTTAACTTTTTACCCTGAATGTTAACTATCCTTATGTTAAGATGCAGACTTAGATATTGATACAGATGGGACGAGACACTGAGTACTAATGAGTACTGAACCTAGCTATGGACCTTGAACCTGAGTTATTTAGAAATGACTGGCCAAAGTATGTTCTGTTTACCATGTTTTCAAAAAAGTTGATGCAAAACATGCTTCACCATGGCCTTTCTGTGCAGTAGAAGACGGCGTCTTTCTATACATTTAATTAATGAGTCAAAGCTCCAAACTTCTTTTTCCCTGAGTGTTTTTTCTTACATCCTGGAAATTATCATTTTCCTTGCCGCTGGTATCACCGTCTGATTCACCAGCTCAATTCCACTGCACTGGTGCTATTCAAGACTTGGACAGGAGATTACTGGGGCTTTTGTTAAGAACTTGCAACCTCCTATTCTACCTGCCTCATCCTAAGTTTCTTCACATAGGATAAAGGGATATCCCTCATTATTTCATGAATGTACATGTGATAGGTTTATAGAAGCTCACTCAAAAATCTATAAATGACAATGTGACGGTATTTTTGCTGACACGACATCCTGCCATATTTACTTTAAATCTACTCAATATCTGACTTTGAGTAGAGTTGGCACCCTTCAAAATATTAAAATTAGCAGCTTCATCTGATAGATATCAAAGTCCTAAAGAGTGGTTATAATTAATGGAATTAAATAAATTCATTCTTTAACATTTCAGTTTTCAATAATAAATGAGAAATCAATGGAGAGTTAGAAAAAATTGGAAAAAAGTTCCTGAGTAATAAACTTACTTTCTTAGAGTTCATTCTATAATTGTGAAATAACATTATTGCTTCCAGGTCAGCTCAATACTCTGAGATGGATCTTTCAGTGAAAATATAAGGATTCTATCAGAAAAAAAAAAAAATCTTTCTTATACACACATTAGCTTATAACATATAAAAAAATACATCCTTTTCAAAACACTAATGAACTCTTCTAGTCATCGGGGGTTTTCTTTATGGAAGCCTACAGTATAACCACACACACGAAAAAAGCAACTTTTGTCCTTATTGTGCTAAAAGGCAGCATGACTTGTACCTGGATGCTGTTGGCAGGCATCAAAAGACCTGATTCAGTCAGCACTGCAAAATGCTACTCAGGGGAAAGACCAGCCTCACTGGTAAGCTCTGAAAATAAGACACACACACACACACACACACACACTGAAGAGGAGACACATATACACACACATGCAAAAATCTTCTGCAGTGTCGCTATATGTGCTGCCGTTCAGGTATTTTTCATTAAGAATTTTCTGGGAAGAAAATAGCAGAGGTGGGGCGCCTAGGTGGCTCAGTTGGTTAAGTGTCCGCTTCAGCTTGGGTCATGATCCCGGGATCCTGGAATTGAGCTCCTTGTTGGGCTCCCTGCTCAGTGGGGAGTTTGCTTCTCTCTCTCCCTCTGCACCCTCCCCATGCTTGTACTCTCTCTCTTACTCTTTCTGTCTCAAATAAATAAATAAAATCTTCAAAAGGGGGTGGGCACCTGGGTGGCTCAGTGGGTTAAAGCCTCTGCCTTAGGCTCACGTCATGATCCCAGGGTCCTGGGATGGAGCCCCTCGTTGGGCTCTCTGCTCAGCAGGGAGCCTGCTTCCCTCTCTGCCTGCCTCTCTGCCTGCTTGTGATCTCTGTCTGTCAAATAAATAAATAAAATCTTAAAAAAAAAGAAAAGAAAAGAAAAGAAAATAGCAGAGGCTTTAGGTAGGAGAAACCAAAGAGCACTAGTCAGAAGGTTTAGATGACTGAATCTGCAGAGAAATTCAGAGACACCTTTCCTACCTTGTCCCCACACCCTTCAGAACTGACAAATCAATGCTGTTAAATTCCAACAGTTGCCCCTACTCCCCACAGAACTAACTCCCTTTCAAAAATTCTCCCACTCAAGCACAATTTGTAGGATTCAGTCATATGAAATAGGTGTTTTTCAACCATTTTTGACCTGAAAAATCAGGAATTTATTATGTAATGGATCCATGTATAGCCTCTGGCTTTAATAAAAACATAGAATATAACAGCCTTTGAAATTCAGTAAAATGATCATTTACTACCACGTGGGTAATAGGACTCTACTAAGTATGGCAGCTCTAGGCCTTCAAGGTAACACACGGAAGTACTGGGGTGAAGTTAAATACTAGTTATCCCCACCCCAACCTGCTAAATTCCTTTCTGTCACTATATTCTCCCTTCTACCAATTTTGGTTAAGATTTAAAAATCTGTTGTTATATATTTTTCTTCATTTTTTTTCTGATCAATTTGATTACTTTTACTTTTAAGTGAAAAAGCTATTTTTTAAATAACTTTAATAAACCAAACTGTATGCTCATTTCCTGACTTGGCGTGAACAAAACAATGACAGAATCCTGACTACTTTTTTTGGGTCTTTGTTTTTCTTAGGGTTTGAAGTTTGGGGCTGTTTCTTTGATTTCCTCCCTCTAAAAATATTTGAAGCCTAAGGTTGCAGGCTGGCTATTCTCTGGTTAGCTAAGATTATTTGCACACATACGTGCTAACACACAGCCACTGAATTATTGCCATTCTATGTGGCCAACTTGAGGGGCACATAAAAATGCTGTATTTATTTCATTAGCTACCACCTTTCCCAGATATTTTGCACCCTACCCTACACTTAAGGAAAAATCAAGGAAAAAAAAAATCCCCCAAATATTCTGCCTCTTCTACCTTTTCTCTACCTCTTTCTCTTCCTATCTCTGTCCCCCTTCCTCTTGTCCCAACTCTACTCTCATGCATACTTTGGTTTTGAGAAAAAAAAGCTACAACTAAAATCAGGGATGCGGGTATATCTGGTCCTTATTAGAGCAGATATTAACATTATTTAAATACTTAATTTAAATTAAAAGGGCCAGTAGTTGGGAGTAGAAGACAGAAGAGCTAATCAGAGCCCACTGTTCTAGCTAGGCTCACTTGGACCTCCTTCTTCACCCAATCTCTGGGGCTATTCTGGTACTAAGGAATAGGGGTCGTTACCTTCAAGTATCTCTCCAAGTTTGTTTTCCCCCCTCTTTTCATTTATTCAACTCCATTACTGAGTACCTAGGACATGCCAGACAACTGTTCTGCCTTTGACACATATCAGCTAACAAAACACACTAAAATCCCTGACATTCGGAGGTCATATTCTTGTGCCAGAATGGAGGTGGAAGGCCTGGTGGTGCAGACAAATCTCCACAGGAAAATACACAGATATTAATAAATATATGTCTGTGTGTATTAACTTCTGAAATAGTTTCATATTATGTTCCTCCCTTAAAAAATAAATAAAGTCTCTTAAAATATCAAGGCAAGAAAAACCAAATGACAGTTCTAGATTCAGTTAACCAGATGTCACTTCTATGTCTGACAAAGATTCAAAAAAGTACTCCCAAGAGTACTGAATCATAAACAGGATTTAGATATATACTTCTATTGTTAAGTCCTGGGTGTGTTTGTGTGTGTGTGTGTGTGTGTGTGTGTGTGTGTGTGTGTGTGTAAATACCCATGGCATTATGTAAGTAAACATACCACTCTTTGCTTGCTTTCAGTGAGATGTGGCAGCCCTTCAAATGAAAAAGCTACTCATATTTACTACTGGCTTTAACGCTCAATTTTTTGTCTTCTAAGGGTGCAAAAGCTGTACTTATTAAAGACAACTGTTAACATCAAAATTTCCCTGATGTTCATAAAAGCAATTACAGAAGCTTTTCTTAAAAGTTTTATAAGTTAGGCTTTCCCTTTTGGAAAAGATCTGAGAAGAGATGAAAAAGGCTTTTAAAACAAGGCAAATGGCATAGATATCAAAGCAAATAGGACATTGTTTAGTGGTCAGAAGTAGTTCCAATGCAGTTTGTGGGGAAAAAAGATTTCAGTGATGAAAGTTGGTGAAGAAGTTGAGGAAGGAAGGGCATTTCTTCAGTTGTAACCGACAAGGCAAGAAGGGGATAGAAGTCATTTAGATCCACCTTGTTTCAAAAATGTCTTCCTGCCTTATACTGCTGCCAGATGAGAAATGGGACAGTCAACTGATACCAACCTGATAAATTCCTATGTTTAATTTCAGTGTCTCAGAACTAGGACTGCTAGATGTCTGGACGTCATTTCAAGGACACTACATATGTCCTCAATTAAAACTATACAATCAACCCTTGCTTGCAATATAAATTTTTTTTAAAGATTTTATTTATTTATTTGACAGAGAGAGATCACAAGTAGGCAGAGAAGCAGGCAGACAGAGAGAGCGGAGGAAGCAGGCTCCCTGCTGAGCAGAGAGCCCGATGCGGGGCTCAATCCCAGGACCCTGAGATCATGACCTGAGCTGAAGGCAGAGGCTTAATCCACTGAGCCACCCAGGCGCCCCTATAAATTTTTTTAATAAATATTTTATTTATTTGGGAAAAAGAGTGAGTGAGAGTGAGCAAAAGCAATGAGGGGGAAGGGCAGAGGAAGAGGAAGAAGCAGACTCCCCCTGAGCAGGGAGCCCGATGCGGGGCTCCTCTGAGGGCCCCAGGGGCCATGATCTGAGCCAAAGGTAGATGCATAATCTACAGAGCCAGCCATGTGCCCCTGCTCTATAAATTTTGAAATCTACACCAATATTCTCTTTCTAGTGTTTGAAACAGTACATATATACTATATGCACTCTCCAGCAGAGAGAGATTAATATAAAATATTTCCACACACAACATAATGCAAATGTGTGTATGCACATGTACTTCTACCTAGGCAAATTTCATGATGCTTTAAAGAATATGGTCAGCAGGATAACTTTTTAAAATACAGTACTGAGAAGGCGCTGAGACAGGAAGATGGTCAGGAAGCCAAAAGAGAAGAATGAGAGGCCGAGAAGGCATGCTAGGAAAGCACTGGGCAACCAGCTGGGGCCAGTAAGGGCAGAAATGCTCTAAGTTCTAATGGAAATGTTTCAATTCAGTGAGACCCTTGGAAACCAAGTAGCAGAGAGCCAAGCTCCAGAGCAAGAGACAGGTAGCTGGCCTTGACTGGGTCACTGAGGGGGGCAGATAAACCTGGAATCTCTTCTCACCCAGGGAGGCCCCCTGTCTTGTCCAGGGACACTTGAAACCTTACTCTAGGCTTGGGAGTGGCTCAGTCCAGACCCCATCAGGTGCAGAGAAAAGCCAGCCAACATGTTCAATACAGATAACAGAAAGCCAGTTTGTGGGAAAAAAGTAAAGTTAATGCAGGTGAGAAAGGAAAGGGAGAAAAATAAACCTTTCAAAAAAAACCTAGGTAACTGGAAACAGCATAAACTTTCCGAATATGGTAAGTGTTTCAAGGGAACTGCTGCTGAGAGCAGATGGTGTTCACGGAGACAAACGGCAATTTATTGGAGTCCTAGAAAGGTGGATATATACAAGCTTAGTCAGAAAAGTTGCCTAAAAATGGCAGGCATTTCCAAGAAAGAAATGGGAAAATAATGGTAAAAATAAATTTGCGACAGAGGGAATATGGCTCTGAGGTATGCCTTTAAGTTCATGGTTTATTTTCTGAGCAGAGAAGACTATTTATTAGTTGAAATAATTGCAGCCTTGCTAACCGGAAAGATCATTAGAAAATGGTAAGTGTGAGAAATTGAAGGTAGGGAAAGGATTTGTTAGGGCAGGAGAAGGAATATTCTATTGTATACTTGCAGGGTCAGAAAATAATCTGTTGAGATCTAAAATTAAGCTAGAAAGTTTTGCTTACTTTTATTTTCAAAATTTAAATGAAAAGGAGTTGAGAAATTCTATTTTTTTAATAAAGTATAAAGCTAATCTTTTTATAAACCAATTAAAAATTTGAGATAAAGTGAAAATAATTGATATTGCCATATGCCATTCACACAACTAATAGAAAAAAAATCTGGAGTTTCCAAGAGTCAACAGATACCAAACAACTCTGAACAAATTTCTAATTCAATCTGTAATTCCTGAAGTAGGGAAAAATAGTCCATCATAGGCTTATTTAAATAAGCATATCAAGTATGATTAATATAAAATGATTGCAATAAAAATGAGATAATTTGTCTTATGAAATTTTGTGCTACTACTTGAATTTTACTCATAAATCCCATTTTCCCGCTAAAACTAGTATTAAAATCATTCTAAAACATACAGAATACAGTGAATCTAATGGAAGATTTTCACCTCAGAGCCTTAGGATCCTCACTGTGAACATTTTAAGGCAGTCTTAATATGTTTGACCTAAGAATATTTCTTGAGTGAGATGCTATTTTGCTGACGATTCCCTATTAACTCCTTGAATTCTGCATACAAATTAGTAAGTGCAGATTCTGACTAATTTGTATATATTTAACTGTGGTTTTGGAGTGTTTTAAATACGAGTCTGATGTAATGGGTCTTGTGTGCATTTTATAGATCTTGAGGTAGACCCAGAACATAGTAATGAAAGACCAAAGATGGCAGAGTTTACTCTTATCACTCAGTTGCACAAAGTTAAAAGAACTTGTGTAAGAGTTAAAGGAATAAAGGCAGTATTACTGGGACAGGGATTTCTTCTTCCTAATGACAGGCAGAGTCCCAGCAAGACATACCCAAAACTAGATAAAAGACTAGAGTCTGGTAACAACAGTTCCATTAAGGTGTATGTTTCTCAAGTGGTGCTGGATGAGCGTAGATGGGTATGGGCACCCTCCCTTTCCCACAATCCCAGTAGCAATTGGCTCTTCCTGAGAAACACATTTTAGTCATTCTTAAAAGTGTACCACAACTTCCTACTGTTTATTCAAGAGAAACTTGGGGTAACACTTCACAGAGGTATAAGGGAAGGCAACAGTTTTACTCTTTTTCTTTCACACTACTGAAACAATTTATAACAGTAATTCCATAACCCAGTGATAAATTTCTCTTTTACAGAAATAGTTTCAAGAGTATTGACAGCTGTCTTTTACTCTAGTTAAAATAATTGATTACATTTGTTTGTGTACTATTACAAGTACAGTTGAGACTCAACCTACTGTGTGTTCAGTGACTTGATAAATACCATTTATAAAGGGAATCAAAATATCATAAATGATATCTTCTGTAACATATGTTAAAAGTCAAACCTTTTAGGGAAGCCACATCTATGGTAGCAACTTGAAGATCAGCATCACCTAATTTTTTTTTTTTTGATAAATATTAGCATAAAATTCTACAAGATGGGATTTTCTAATAAAAGCTTAAATTTCAGCTCTAAAAAAAAAAATTCAAGTCTGTTACTTTGTAATATTAAGCAAGATAATGAGTACCCACAGGGGACATTTAAGGACTATTAAAACGATCTGAATCATCACGTATAGAAAATAATATGCCTTGGAATCCTCATGGTTATGGGTCATCCTCACAGGCATATGAAGTATTACATGATTTTAAATATTATAATACAGTATCCAAATCTCTAACAAATTAATCTACATCAAAATTATATGTGTTCTTTTATTTGTGCTGCAAAATTCAAGTGAATAACAGGAAATAAAAGTTTTACAAATGGTGTCCAGATTTAAAATAATCCACGACCTCCGGAAGGCTGCTCCCATTACCTCTACCCCACCCCAGCACTCATGCCAGAAATCCTGCGAGCTCTGTGGCAGCAGCTACACTAGTCATCAGCACCCAAGGCCAACTGCCAAGGCCAAGATTTGGGAAGGCAGGAGACAGAGAGCTCTACGCCTATAGGACCTTATAAAAGGAAAACCCACAAATTTGGTCTCCATATGAATTACCTTCCTGGGAGCCAAAGTGTGTTTTCTAAAAGGAAAGAAAAACAGACTCCCAGCACCCAGAGATGGAACCCTGCTATGAATAACATTATTTAGTTAAGAAACTATCTTTCAGGAAATGTTTCACAGGAGTTACAGAATCAAGTTTTGAAATATAATTTATTTTTTAAGTTGAAGACAGTTTGCATTCAGATTGGCTAAATGATATGTAAGATTTTCAGAGGACCCTAATCTGACTGCAAATAACTTGGGAAGACTAAATATGGACTGATAACCATAAATATAACAACATATTTTTAGAAGTTTTGTATAATACCTGGTTCTCCCTACCTACACCCCAAACTTTTCACCTCTCAAGAAAGGCCAATTTTTCTTAAGACCCTGTCAGGGAAATAGCTGGGGGGAGGGGGGAGTATGGAGAGGGTGGCTGGATTATGGACATTGGGGAGGGTATGTGCTATGGTGAGTGCTGTGCAGTGTGTAAGTCTGACGATTCACAGACCTGTACCCCTGGGGCAAATAATATATGTTAATAAAAATTTTTAAAAAAGGAAAAATAAAGAATTTTTATCTGGTAAGAAATGCACTGAATTTTTAAACTTAAAATATATGTATAAACATGAACATAACATATGTAGACTACTATATCTCACCTCACACTGCTACTTAAAGAGACAAAGTATGTATTCTTTAACTAAAATAAGAACTACTCATTTTTTTTTAAACTTTCCAGTTTAAGAAACCAATCTTGAATTTTGAGCCCAAGAACTGCCAAAGGGAAAACAAAATTCAAGACTGATTTCTTGCCTTATGAAATAGCTAAATCTCACCCTAACGTACAATTTTCAGAAATTGTTATTCTCAAGCAAAATAATAAGTGATTAGATTAGACAAATTTGGTGGAGAGCAGAACATTAAATGAGCATAATTTTTAATTCATTTTCTCCCTGTTATTGGAAGTTCTGTAACTATCAAAAATATGCATTTTATGCAAGACTTATATAAAGAGAAAATACACTCTAAACATTCATGACTAACAATTCAAAAATAAAATATGAGCAAAGCAAAGCCCTAAGTCTTTCAAATCTATTAGCCCTAAGTCTTTCAAATCTATTAGCCAGAAGGGTTCAGAGTCTTTTCAGAAAAGCAATGCATATGTTGACAAATTTGTATATAATATGTACCTATTATCCTTGATGTAAGACAAACTAAGAATTTAACTTGAATCAAATCAAGCATTGCATTCATACTTTACAACACTTTGTAAAGCAGTAATTTTAGCTGGCTTCAAACTAATAAAAATATTTTATTTTTACCTTAAAATAATCTGTTTACATCAGGAAAAATAAAAACTTAATAACAGCAGATAAACTTATCCTTTAACAGAATTCCACTGAGTTCCTATGGGAGAATAAATCTAGTTTTCACCAACTGTTCAAAGAGATTTTAAGGCATAATATATCCTCACAATTTTTCTGAAGTGTACTTTTTACTAACTACTATCAGAGTTAACACTATCCTAGTCCCTGGAGAAATAAAAGTAACTCGTTCTGCATTCTTTCAGTCTATAAACACAGTTACCTGTTCTCTTAGGAGAGTTAACATGGAAAGGAAGTTATGAGTAATACCAAAAAGGATGTCAATTACGGGAAGAAAACTCTAATGTACTTGGAAATGTAGGCACACCTTGTTCTAGTGCACTCTGCTTTACTGTGTTTTGCAGGTATTGTGCTTCTTACAAACTGAAGGTTCAAGACTTCAGTGGAGACCGCAGATGTGGTGGAAATACCAAGAGAACTGGAAGTGGAGCCTGAAGCTGGGACTGAATTTCTGCCATCTCATGATAAAACTAACAGATGAGGAATGGTTTCTGATGGATGAGCAATGAAAATGGGTTTTTGAGATGAAATCTCCTGCAGTGAAGATTGTTGAAATGACAAGGGATTTCGAATATTCCATAAACTCAGCTGGGAGAGCAGCAGCAGGGTTTGAGAGGACAGACTCCAATTCTGAGAGATGTTCTACTGTGAGTAAAAGCACATTTAGTGCATTGCGTGCTACATTTGCAAAGGGAAGAGGCAATGAATGGGACAAATCTCATGTCTCATTTTAAGAAATTGCCAGAGCCACCCCAACTTTCAGTAGCCATGATCCTGATTAGTCAACAGGCATCAACAGGGAGGCAAGGCCTTCCACCAGCAAAAAGATCATGACTCACTGAAAGCTCAGATGATGGTTAGCATTTTCTTTTCTTACCAAGAAAGTATTTTTTTTACTTAAGGTATGTACTTTGTTTAAGACATGATGTTACTGGACATAGGCTGAGGTATTGTGTAAACATAACTTTTATATGAACTGGGAAACCAAAAATTCACTTCACTTGCTTTATTGCAATATTTGCTTTATTGCGGTGGTCTGGAACCGAACCTGCACAATATCGCTGAGGTCTGCCTGTAACAAGCATGGGATAAGGCTTTCAGATATACTGGGCTGAAAAGCCTTGTATAACAAGCCACTGAATTAATTGTTTTAGAGCACATATAGGAGAGCTCCTCTGGTAATTTCCTCATATTACGGCAGGAGAAACAGATTCATATGTGCATTAACTCCCCTTTCATGCTAATTTTTCATTATTAAAATGTGTTTGAGAGAAGGGGTGAAGGCTAGTGGGGGAAAAACAGTGAGCTGAAGGAGAAACTCTCGGAGTCCCTGGCTACCTGTGCTCCCTGGGTCAGAGCTGCAGGTCCCTGCTTGAACCATTTCCTTGAGAATTCCACTGTGAGTGTCCTTCCCTTCTTCTCCCAGGGATACTTCATTTTTTCTTATTCTTATTATTTCTTTTTCTTATTTCTTTTTTTTTTTTTAAGATTTTATTTATTTACTCGACAGAGAGAGATCACAAGTAGGCAGAGAGGCAGGCAGAGAGAGAGGAGGAAGCAGGCTCCCTGCAGAGAGCCTGATGTGGGGCTCGATCCCAGGACCCCGGGATCATGACCTGAGCTGAAAGCAGAGGCTTTAACCCACTGAGCCACCCAGGCGCCCCGCTTATTCTTATTCTTATTTCTTATTCTTATTCTCTAAAATCAAGCTGTCATGGTTTTGACCTCCCCCTGTTTTCTCTTTTATCCCTTTGTTTAATTACAATTCCAAAATGAAAGGAAACAGTCCTGTGACACTAGCCAGTTAATTCCATGAGAAAAAAGAGGGTGAGAGATGAGAGAAGGCATTTTTCTATTTTCCACCATAAAACTAATGCCTGTGGTTCTATGCAAATGCAGGAATAACTATGTGAACTTTAGTAAATTATATTTAATTGAAACAAAAGTTTCAATTCAAAGATAATTAAACACATTCTACAGTTTTACATATTATTGTAATTACTCTGTGTCCTTTCTTAATTAAAAAAATGAGCACTTTATGTGCACTTAAACACTTTCAGTCATTACCAAATATTTTTATTTATATTTTCTCTTTCTCAATTATGAAAACTTAGCTGTAAAACATTCAAGTACTCATTATATATTTGAAAGCTTTAAAAATCAGTGTTTTCTGAGATATGTCCTATACCTTGTGCTTTTCTCACTTTAAGCCCCACTCTTTGCTTTGGGTTTGTTTCTTATGCCTTATGAAGAGATGTGTTCAGTATCAACGTTCTTGGGGTTCTCGTTTTTTAATATTCTTTCCACCTCTCAATTCAGTATAACAAACATTCAACAAGTATCTGTGCTATGTGGGATATCATGCTGAATGCTTTGGGAAATGTAAAGATGATTCCTGTCCTTTTAAGGAACTAAGAGGGCAGCACAGATACATGTACATATAGACATATATAATATTCATTAATGTTATAATATATAGAGAAAAATGGTAACATGAGAATAAAATAGGAAGATATTAATTCATTTTAAGCAGTAAAACTTAAGGTGGGGGCCTTGAAGTATACGTGACATTTTAACACCTAAAAGTTTTCATTAATGTTTCTGAATATGCCTTTTAAATTATTATTATTATTATTATTATTTTTTCCCAGAAAGGGATAGAGCAGGCAGGTGAGCCACGGTGTGGGTGGTAGTGGTAGGAGGGACAGAGGGAGAGGGAAACAGGGAATCTTTAACAGGCCCAGAGTGGAGCCTGGCTCTGAGATCATGATCTGGGCCAAAAATCAAGAGTCTGCCACTTAACAGAATGAACCACCCAGGTATCCTATAGATTATTTGTTTACAATATGGTAGGCTCAGACAACAATTAAAAATAGAACTATTTTCTATAGTAGCACAATTAAAAGGAAATTTGTTCAAGATAAATACTGCAGGCAAGCCTTAAATATCTTACAGCATAAGAGTACATGCAGTAGGGACAGAAGTAAAAATGTCAAGTAGGCTATTTCTTCCACAAACACTCACTGAGCAAGTCAGTAGAATGCAGAGAGGAGGGTAACAAAGCCCTTGCTGGGAAGGAGCAAGGAAACAAAGAAGAAAGTCCCGAATTAAAGTCAGTATGTATGGGTGTAGATATCCAAAGGGAAGAAATACCAGGAAACTGCCTAAAACTCATCTGGCAAGAGTAGTCTAAAGAATTCAAGGGTGGTGGGGCGCCTGGGTGGCTCAGTGGGTTAAGCCGCTGCCTTCGGCTCAGGTCATGATCCCAGGGTCCTGGGATCGAGTCCCACATGGGGCTCTCTGCTGAACAGAGAGCCTGCTTTCCTCTCTCTCTCTCTCTCTCTCTCTCTGCCTGCCTCTCTGCCTACTTGTGATTTCTCTCTGTCAAATAAATAAATAAAAGATTAAAAAAAAAAAAAAAAGAATTCAAGGGTGGTAATGAGGGAGGGAAGATAAAGTCCAGGAGAGACAGGGGTAGGTAAAGAGAAGCAAAGAAGGGATACAAGATGGACACAGGTGGAACACGGTGGTAGAGGATAAAGAGGATTGACAAGACTAAGAAGAGAAACCAAGGGGATGGCCTGGAAGGCCAAGAGCTGAGGGACTTCATAGGGAATCTGAGGAAAAGAAAACAACAAAGAAGTGAGAGATGAGGTTAGAAGGAAAAGGAAGGAAACACATAATTGAGAAAATAAATCCACCATACCTAGTGAACTACAAGGAAAGATTCCTTTAAATGTCCTATGTGCTACAAGTGAAAACATCTAGCACTTGAAAGAAGTAAACATTAAAAAGAATAATTGGGTCATTTTTGAGATAAGCAGCAGCATGTGAAGGAAGGAGATAACTTTTAGCAATTAAAAATTAAGTAACTTTCTTAAGACTATGGTCAGGTAAACCACTTTTAGCCATACTGAAAGGATCAGAAAAATATAAGCACCGTCAAGTCACAGTCTTACTTCTATAGAAATTATAACATTGCAAAATTGATGAGTTTTTTTCAAAAGAACATTAAATTTTTAAATAAATTATATCAGGCATATAATGCTTAAGGTTTATAAATAGGGTTTCCTTCATGCTAAGGGATATTTTCGAAAAGAACCCACTGATAAGAGAAACCCAAGAGTGACAATAGCCATAAGAACTCTCAGTGTTTTTCCCATTGTGATTGCTCTGACAAGTCTCTTAATCTTAAAAGACTATCAAGAAATTTAAGTATTAACTACCTCAAATTCAGCTGAGTGCTGTTTTTCAGCTGAATTGCATTTACAGTTTTATATTCAGTTCCTATCTACCTCTTTCTGTAATCCAACTGGCAGAAGGCACTCAGAATTTTTCTTTTTCCACAATACAGCGAGAAAAATGCTAAAAATTATGCAGTCTATACAATAAAAAAACAACTTATAATTCAATTCTTGGTTAATTCATAACTGCTGCTTAGACAACAAATGACTTAGTTCATTAATTCATATTTGATTACATCAATTTCTGGTAAAACATTATTCAATCTTTAACAGTAGTGACGATAGAAATTCAAAAGGACATGAACCTTTTTGAGTCACACAGGAGACAAGTGAGGCTGAGGACAGTTAGCAGGCCATCTCTAACCATGTGAGTAATTACTACTTCCAAGGTATTTCCATACCAATTAAATTCACTTTAGGAAATACTTTGTTGATCCTCGACCACGTGAGAGAGAAGCCTGTAAAGAAGAATGGGACAAGGCAGAAGTGAAGAGTCTGGGCACTAAAGGAGCACTGAGGAGGGCTCCTGTGGATATATGTCTACCAGTATTTATTCCCAGCTCCTCTTTGCATGCATATACATCCCCCATGAGCCTATGAACTCCTTGAAAGTAGAGACTGGCCTTCTAATCTTCGGGTCCCGAGCAAAAGATGTGACATAAATTAATACTCAATACACATTTGCAAACATAAATATATGAATAAATGAGCCAAAGGACAAATGACCGTGTCTGAGTTTATAAAGATCAGTCAAGGCAGAATCAAGTCTAGGTACTGATTCAGTGATCTTTACTTTTACCTAGAGGAATCACAGAGTTGTTTCATTTTTGCAACAAATCAGGTAAGGAAATAAATACATTCAGGTTGTTTACTAATAAGGATTCCTGCTGATCTATCTTACAGTCAAGGATACTTACTGGTACAGCCTTCTGACCAGCAAGGAAGGTGAAAGCATCCATGATTTTCTATCTTGTGGGCCAAGCTTTTATTTTACACTTACATGCAGGGCTCCAATTAGTGCCTTCTGCCATCAGATGGCACACTGGCCCATAGCACTACAATCCCAAGCCACTATCCAAACCTGACCTTCAAGGGCAGGAAGAAGGAAGCTTAACATGTGCTGAACCCAAGAGCACTGAGGGGTCAGAGGCTTTACATGCATTCTTTTATTTAATTCTACAAACAAGTCTTCCTGCTATTGGTCACTGTTCTCATTCCATGGATGAGAAACTCAGGCCCAGGAGAAGCAAAACAGAACTACCTCTGGTTACAGAGCAGGTACCTGGCAGAGGTAGACTTGAACTTGGGTTCATAAAACTCCAAAGCCAATTCCCTTTCTAGCTCTCAGGATTATGTAACACGTGGTTCATTTCCAAGGCCGAGCGAGCTCCCTTGATGTGAGCGATGGCAGCTCTGAGAGTCCTACTCTGCAAGTGTCATGGGAATACACCACGCCAAAAAATGAACTGAGGATGTCAGAAGAGACCGAGGAAAGAAGTGATTTCTGGCTCATTGCAGCCTTTATCATGGGATGAATACATTAGGAAGTGCTCAGGTTTTGGAAGGGAGCGGGGTGGGGCGATGGGTGAGCCTGGTGGTGGGTATTAAGGAGGGCACGTATTGCATGAAGCACTGGGTGTGGTGCATAAACAATGAGTCTTGGAACACTGAAAAAATTAAATTAAAATTTTTAAAAAGTGCTCAGGGCCTTCTAATCTGGAACTTGCATTATGGAATACAGAAAAAAAAAAAAAAAACCTCAACTCTTCTGAAGAATGAGAGTGAAGTTATACAGAGTCTAATGGTATCAATAAGAGAAACAAGAAGCCTGGTTTATAGAAAAGGCAGGGGAGGAAGCATACATACTTCATCTTTTGAAATTAAAATCCTCCTCCCTCCATGGGCAGATACTGCAGCTGCTTCTCTGTCTCTCCCATGTGGAGACAGGACAAGTCAAATATACTGTTACTTTAAAAAGTGTGATGGTTTCTCGTATAATTTCTATCAATCTATTTAAGAACATACTATGTTATAAAACATGTTTATTTCTCACAGAATTTAATCTAGAGGGAAATATCAACATGTTAGTTTAATTCAAAGAATGATTTTACAATGTGTATTTGAACAGATGATTAAAAACAGAAGAAATTTTATGCATCATTTGTTTTCTAATTAACATGTGACTATTAGAGCTGCAAAGCAATGTGTTAAATAAGAATTATTGGAGAAATTTTTTCTTCATCTTAAGTGACATTGCCGGACAAGCCTAGGGGTGTGTGTGGCACAAAGAATTCTGTTATTTAAATTTCTGTCAGTATTCAAAACTGATAAAAGACCACGATGAACAGAAATACAATTTTGGGCTAGGGGATGCTGAACTGTTAAGATTATACTATTTTAAAGCCAGTTGATAACAGTAACAGAGTGAACCAGCAATCACTTTAAAAGACTTGGCTACTATGAGTGACTTTTAAGTGTCTCTGTTGTCTTCTGGGGGTACTTTCAACCAGCCCCTCTTGAATGTATAGGTCAGTAAAAATCAGGTCATACAGAGCTGAGGAAAATAATCTGATTTATAGATGATCAATCATTTGGATTCTAGAGCAACAGAAATTCTCTGTGATTCACTTCTACAAATAATAGCATGGATCTTCAGGATGACCATATGGTCACTGAAAAGAGAAAGTTCAGTCAAATTTGTTATTTTATGAAATAAAATAATAGCCTGAATAGTCATTCTTGGCTCATTCAGCGGAATGTGGATGGAGGAGGGATGAACCTCTCTCCTGAATAAACCCAAGAAACAACCACAGATTGTTCAACCAAGATAAGGAAATTATGCAACTGTCAAGTGCAGAAATGTTTTCTCAAGAGTTGTACTCAGCTCTTTTTCTAGGCATGATATGGAATACAGGGTTAAAGAAATCTATGTCCAGTTGCGGAAGCACGTGAAGAAATTCAGCTTACTTAACAGACAGCAACATAAATCCAACTGCACTCAGTTACAGCAAAAATCTCCTAGCACAACTTCTGCCCATTATTACTTTACAATCAAGTACAAAGGGAGTCATGATTCTTCTCTGAATGGGGAAGTGGTTAGGGAGTCAAGTGCTCTAAACTCTCCTGCCTGCACCACATTCTTATTCTGCATCTGTATTTCCTGCTTGCTTGTGGCAGAATGCTAATTTCAACTAATTTAAATGAAAGCCCCACATAATGTGGCACTCTCATTCTATTTAAACAAAAACTAGCGATAAGGAGCAAGTAAGGGATGGCCCATGAGGCTGCTCAACCCAGCTTTCCATTATTTAACAGAGAATTATTAGCTATGCATGGTAACCATTTTTTCCTCTAATGTTTTTGAATTCTGATCAGAGCCATTACTACTGTTTCTAACTTTGTACCCTCTTTTGCAAGCTTTCACAAGCCCCTTATTAAAGCACTGGGAAGGCTTCCTATCTGATGCTCTGCCAGGCACTGTCCTTTTGGACACAATGCATTCAGGTTATTAGCTTGATGTGCATCATTCAGCAAGCTGTCTTACAATTTCACTGATCATCATCTAGTAAGACTGAATTGCTGCCTTGCCCATGGCTTTTAGATTTATATAATTAACCAAAATTAGCTTGATGTTTAAAACACAATGCCAGCCTACTCACTTATTTTTGGAAGAACACTTTAGTGAACACAATGAGTGGGCTGATTTGGAATTGCCAACTTAAACTGTCAAAGTTTTCCTATAAAATTACTATGCTTAAAAAATTCAAATTCTATTAAGGCAAATACCATTAAAAGAAAAACTATGTGATAAAATAATCAGGTACCATATTATTTTCATTTAGGTTCATTATGATATTCGACTAAATTCTAGTATAAAATATTCCGTACAATTCCTTGGGTGTGTATTGTAAATATTAGTTATATATAGAACCTTCGGGAAAAGTGTAAAATCGTTTTGGTTATAAAGCCCTACAGAAACATAGCATGTACAAAATGACATGTAAAAACTATCACTTAGAAGCTATTAATGTCAGATAGAAAATTAAAAATAGCCAACTAAATGCTAAACATTATAGTAGATAGTAGGTAATACCTTGGGGTATTGAGCTTGAGCCTGAAGTTTTTCCAACACACTTTTGCTTCCTTACATCAAATTTACCTTCATAAGTGACTCAGGAAAACATATTTAATTACCAACATTTTTCATAAAGGGGACTGAAGCACAGAAAACCAAAATGATTTCCATAAAATGAAGCAGTACAGTCTGTAAATAGCATGTAGAAGAGCTGAAATTAAAATTCAGTGGCTATTTCTAGTTCCACTAAAGCCAGTAATACGTATTTTAGAGTTTGCTGGACCTTGGTTTGAATAGTTTTAGGCAAATTTGAACTTCTCTGTAACTCGTTTTCATTATATGCAAGATGGAGTCAGTAGTAACCTACCTCATAAGGATCTACTAGCACATGAATCCCTTACAAATTATGCAAACAGCACAAAGCGTAACACATAACATAGGTGATCTGTAAAATGCTAGCTCATTTGTTATTCATTCATACTTACATTTATTCAGCCAGTATTAACTGAGCATGTGTAAGTGCCAGGCATTGTCTAGGCCTTGGCCATGTGGAGCTATCACTCTAGGAGGATAATCAGAAAGAGGTTGGCTTATGGCATAAATGCCAATGAATAGCCCCTCAGCCCTTGTCCTCACCCCTCCATTCAGCACATGGTTCCTGGGCATCGGCCAGTTGTGCTGGCATACAAAAGGTTCTAAGATTTGAATCCTGCCCAGCTAGTTCACTTTTTCTCTCTTGTTCATTCTGTCTGCTCCTTTTTTTTTCTTTTCCCCTCTTTCTAATCTTTTAGTCTCAGTAATCTACAATTTAAAACAGTAGCTTCAAATTGTGCCAGACACAGGGGTTCAGCCAGGAAGGTGACTGGGAGTTGGGTGCAGCTTGGAGAGATGGGTCTCCCAGCCCTGCCGAAATCAGAACAGATATCTCTATTGTATCTGTTTCATGCCATTGACTTAACATCCTAGGTTTTCAGTACAAGATTTGGGTGTGAATAAATAGCTTGAGTGCTAAATGAATGTTTGGGGAAAAGAAAAAAGCACCAATTTAAAATATGTCCCATTCTTTAATAAGGTGATCTACAGGAAAAAGAAATGAGGGTGGCATAGGGAATCTAGTATACAAAAAGAAACTTTTAAAAGACAAGTGAGCTATATGGTTCTTGATAGGATGTTGGGTTGAACAAGTCAACTATCAACATTAAGACAACCAAGGGAAATTTAAATATGAACTGGGTATATAATAATTAATTTTAGTGTGTATCACTATGACAATATTATGTGGCAAAATATACCTTTTTAAGAGAAGAGCACCGAAATACTGAGATGAAAAACAATGATGTCTGTAATCACGCTTTAAATATTATAGCCCCCCAAAAGATGATGTGAACATGAAAGTCAACAATTGTTAAACCTCAGTGATTACTGTGCATTATACACTTCTCTTGACTTTCAATACTTTGGATATTCTTCATAAAAAAAGTTTATAGGAGTGCCTAGGTGACTCAGTCAGGTAAGCGTCTGCCTTCAGCGGAGGTCACGATCCCAGGGTCCTGGCATCAAGCCCGGCATCAGGCTCCCTGCTCAGAGGGGAGCCGGCTTCTCTCTCATCCTCTCCTGCTCCCCCTGCTTGTGCGTGCTCTCTCTCTTTCTCTCCTCTCTTTCTAATAAATAATTTTAAAAAAGAAAGTTTTTAAATGATCAACACCTACTGGCATTCATTGGCCTTAATATACCTCAAACTTCCTTCAGTTGCACAAGTTAAAACTGTATGCAGGTTGTTTGTTTTGTACTTTAAAAGCTTTATAATCCTATTACGGCATTTTAAAAAAATATCAAAATAACTCACAAACCACCATGGAGAAAAGAGATGGTTTAGAGATTACATATAATCATTACTGAATGAGGAGTCTCCACGCATGCTCTGATATTTTTCTGTTAAACAGATAATCTTCAGGGCAAGTATATACTTAAAAAGACTCTAGAAGCAGGTGTAGTGAATGGTCTCTAAGATGACCCTTAATGAGCCCCACTTCGCAGAATTCAAACCTTGTATAATCCTCCCCCCTTGAGCACTAGGCTGGACCTAGAAACTTCATTCTAACCATGGAATACAGCAAACATGATGAGAGTTCACTTTGGGGATTAGACTGTAGACTTGGTAGAAGACCAAGACTTTCAGACTCCCTCCCTCCTTTGCCTTTCTTTCTTGATTTCTTGCTCTGATAAAGTGAGTTGTCATGTTGCAAGAGAACTGCTCTATGGAGAGCCCCACGTGGCCTCAGAATAGTAGTGAATGGGGAACTGAGCCCCCAGTTGAGAAGCCAGCAGAGCACTGAATTCTGCCAACAACCACATGAGTGTGCTTGGCCCAAATCCTTCTCTCACCCAATCTTAAGATGGCTGCAGCCTATGAGACCCTGTCTTAGTTTGCTAGGGCTGCCATTACAGAATACCACAGACTGGATGGCTTAAACAACAGACATTTATTTTCTCACAATTCTGGAAACTGGAAATAGGATATCACGATGTGGGCAGGTATGGTTTCTTCTAAGGGCTCTTCTGCTTGGCTTGCAAATGGCTGCCTTATCTCTGAATCTCACATGGTCTTTCCTCAGTCTATATACATGTATGTGATGTATGCGTGCAAATTATCTCTTCTTAAAAGACATCAGTCATATTGCAGTAGGACCCACCCTAACTGCTTCATTTCAATTTAATTACCTCTCTAAAGGCCTTAGCTTCAAATACAGTCACATTCTAAAGTACAAAGTTAGGACTTCAACTGTAGAGCAGATACAATTTAGCCTATAACAGACTCTAAAGCAAAGGACCTTGCTAAGTTACTACTGAATCCCTGATCTACAAAAGAAAATGTGATATAATAAGTGTTGCTTCAAGCCACTAAGTTTGGGATAATTTGTTTTATGGCAACAGATAATTAATATACCAGGTCAAATAGTTACACCATTCACCACCTGGGCCTAGTGAAAAACAACTTTATTAAAGCTTTTTATATGAACTTGAACAAAAGCTCAAATATTTATTCCATATTTTCCTGAATAAATATATTCCTGAAATGGCCAATGTTCTTCTAATGCAAATAATTGCTTGGCTGTTGTCACATATGAACTTGGAACATATCCACCCTATAAACACCAATTCCTGATTTCAAATCTCTTTGACAGGTTCTAGTTTATTATGACTTCCGGTACTTTTTCTTGCACTCACACTGTCAAAGCACAGTATTTTGAAAGCTTTGATGTTTGAAAGTTTTAAGTGAGGATGGTCATCTTCTCTGCTCTACACATGCAAAATATTTTCATTTTTGATATATAATAACCTATTAGAATGAGCAATACGATTTTTCCAGCTCTATATTATTTATTTCCTTCCATTCAAACTTGTATACAAGCCTGCCTGTATTTAGCACTTTTCTACTTAAAACCATATCAAGTAAATCAGCATTTTTATTGCAAGGAGGGTGCATATAACAAATCAGCTTTCTAGATTGACCTCTCTTTATTTCATTTTTTAAAATAAAATGATCACATTACTTAAAGACCAAAAACACCATGTTCCCTTCCATTTTGGTTTTATTTCTCCCACCTACTAATCATAAACCTATAACTACATTATGACTTCAAAATTTTTTTTCAAACAGTTGTAAGCAAGGTTTCCCATTAAGTCTTTCTGTCAAGAATTTCTATACTTCCATTTATGAAAAAAATATGGACACTATCCTGAGTTTGGCCTTATGGTACAGTATTTGCCAAAAATATCTCTGGGCTTATGTTTTCAGAGATGAAAACTATCTTACAGGACTGCTTTGTACTCTATTTTTTGTATGTATGTATTATTTTTATTGATCTTACTTTTGGGTTTTGACAAAGCTTTCATATCTTTTCCTATTACTATCAATATTTCAGGGTGTTGCTGAACATTAGTCAATGAAACCAATTCTTATCTACAAACATTTTTATTTAGTTCTTACTTGTATTTACATATAGTGAAGTGAATGTGCTCTTCCTTTTCTTCAACATCTTCATTATTATCAGTGATGTTTAGTTACTTTTTCTTTAGTTTCTTAAAATTTTTCAAAACATCAAATTTCCCACTGAGCAAACACTATGGTTTTGTTGCCATTCTCAACACTGCTTTGTAGTATTTATTCTAGTAATATATTTCTTTTATTTGGAGTAGCCTACATCTGTCTTCTTTAGGTCCTTAACATACTCTACTACCACTCTCTGGATGTCATCTATAGCATATGAAGGGTAAACCACAATATGCATGTCAAATTAGCAGTCATCCTGATATTCCCTGTAAGAAATTATTATTCTGGTTCTAGATTTACCTCTCCTGGTTTCTCAGCTGAAATGCTAGCTGGTATATAGTAACATGCAGTAAATATTTGTTGCTTTAGATAATCACACTTTAAGAAGACAAATACAAAATACCATGGAGATACTGCTAAAACCTTTATGACACACATTTTTAAAAGATTTAAAAGAGAAAATTCTAAGATGTTAGACATTTTGCTATGTTGGCTTATAAAGTTGGAAAGAAAAGTGCTACATATAAAAACATACATACACACACACACACACACACACACACACACTCTAGTTCCCTGTCCAACCACCGTTAGAGTCCATAGTAATCCTCTGCAGGTTGGTGCAGTATGAGGTTTCTCTCAGGTTGTGGTCTGAATGAAGGTGGAAGGATGAGAGAACTTGGTAAGGTCTTTTAAAAACTCAAACAGCTGAGTTCTTGGCTGGTTCCCAAGTACAGCTCTCATAGGTCTTTGGAATACTCAGGGCTCTTGCCAGATACTGGGCAATGAAACCAGTCATAACACTAATGCGATAGATAGGTTAAAATCTATAGAAAAACTGGACTTGATAACCTTCTAGAATGTATCTATTTTATATACTCTTACTTTTAAAAAAGATTTTATTTATTTATTTATTTATTTATTTATTTATTTATCAGAGAGAGAGAGAGAGCACGCGCGCGAGAGAGTGAGCGCACAAGCAGGCAGAGATGGAGAGAGAAGCAGGCTTTCTGGCGAGCAAGAAGCCTGACGTGGAATTCGATCCCAGGACCCTGGGTCCATGACCTGACTGTAAGGCAGTGGCTTAACTGACTGAGCCACCCAGGCATCCCTATATACTCTTTTAAATAAGCAATTCAAAGTATACTCACTGGCTTCTGGACATTAGGGCTATACCAGGTAAAAGGATACAGAGATACTATTGAGATATAGCTATACAGAACACTAAAATATATACTGAAAAAAATGCATGATATCAAAGGAGGTTTACAATTGACTTCATGGTTAGACCTTGAAAAATCTCAAAATAAGAACCCTTGAATTCATGGAAGGAATTTTTTTAAAAATTTAACTTGGAATTACAATGAGTAAAAAGTTAAACTCTTGTTCAACAAATACAGTACATAATGCATATTTTTCATATGTAATATCGACAGTATAAACACCAAACTAGATATAAACAGTTCTAAAAACAAAACAAAACAAAAAACCCGAGTCAATTTGTAACCATTCATTTAGAAGATAAAATTTCCTCACTAGGAAAATAATTTTGTTATGGTAGTCCTCAGACCAATCCCTGCATCAGAATTTATTGGGTAAAATACCATTTCATCAGATCATGCTGTGAACATTTTGGAAATCTAGAGACAGAGATTGCTTGGGAACTCTTCCTATGCTATCTCATATAAGTTTATGGATTCTGAGGCTAGTTAAGTGTGTGTGTGTTGTTCCTTCTTCTAATTCATTACTGATCAGAAATGCCTTAATGACAGTATATATTCACCTAAAATGCTGACATTTAAGTTACTTTCCTATAATCCCAACTGATATTCCTCTTCATTCTGAGAAATTTGTGTTCCATGTGAAGGTTTTCTGTGTCTTCCATAAACTAGTCAGAGTCTGGTCTACACACTCAATTCATCTGAGAGGCAAGAAGAAAGGTAGACATGTCATGCTATCTCACTGCTTTTAATGGTGTAAGACGTCAATTTGGTGATCTACTTGTTAGAGATCATCATTTCAGATTTTTCAGGAGTCATTGTTATAAAATTCCTCCTACCAACACATGCTGGTTTCCCCTAACTGAGTCTCTGTGTGGAGCACAACAGTCTCTAGGGGACAGGGTCCAGCTTCTGTGCCAGGTCATGGAGGTAGCCTTCAGTACTCAAAGTCCCTCTTCTCCATGTATGCTTTCCCCAAATGCGGGGTTTGGCTGTCTTGCATGTTCTCCTAGGTACCTGCATATGCCTTCAAACACTGATCCAGCAAAATTACCCATGGTTACAAGCACCAGCTCAAAACAGAGCTTGGTTCAAATCACAGTGTCTTACTAAGTCATGAGTGAATTTGAATTAAATACGTACTGCCTTGAGTCACAGTTTTCTCACCCGTAAAATGGGAGACAGTTCTGAGGGTTAATGGAGACAAATACTAGGGACATGGTCAGCACTCAGTATTAATCTGCAATTACATGCCATAAATTTGATTAAGTCCTGAGTGGTAGTCCCAAGGGATTTCCTCTATATCACATATACAACCACCTCATGTTTCCCATATACAGACAACCTGTGCATTACTGTTTCTGACAACACTGGATTGAAATTGTCCAAAAACATTTTAAGCATCTCATTACCCACTTCCTCACAGAATGGCTCTTTATCCCGTGTTCTATTGCAATTTAATCCAAGTACTTTAACTGTTGATAATCTAAATTTTAATCCAATACTATAGTCCTCTACCTTCATTCTAGGTCAAGAATTCCTTTTGGAATTCCTCATTGTTTTGTAACTGTTAATCAAATGATTAAATAAGCACTCCTGCATTACTTAAATACTGGCAAAACTATGAAACATTTAAAAATTTAAATATATTCATAAAAAATTAAAAATTAATATAAAAGATAAAACAGAGAAGAAGGGTCATTAATTTATACCTGATTTTAGACATTCCACAGAATGGAAATTTCCCTTTAAGATATGGTATAAGAGCATCTTTTCTGGACCCAAATTAATATTTAAGATATACTGATACAATGAGAAGAAATTTTGAAGCAAAACTCTATAGAAAAATTAAGAAAACTGGATGTACCGACAAGTACATTTAAATATGACAATAAACATTGTCTCCAAAAATGTCCAAAAGCCACAGCCTTGACTGGGAACCATCATAATAAGGCTCATCTGTAGCACCTAATTCCCTTCTATCCCCATGCTAATTCTCTGTATGCACTCTCTACACTGAAGACTAAACACATAGACGTTTGTGGTCTATGACCCATTATCCACATCATTCCCTCCATCTAAAATGCCTACTCTCACCATCTTTGCTTACCACAAATCCTGCTGACCTTCTAAGGCCATGCCCAAATAGTGGCACCCCCATACACCGAGATGGGAGGGCTCTTTCTTATACCCTCGCTATTGGGCTAACACATGTCTATCCTCCTCTATTAGAATTAAGCTCAATAAAGACAATAGTCTTACAAATTCATCTTCACTGCACCATATCTCCCAGCAGAGGCATGTGAATAAAGCATCAACAGATGCATCCTGATGGGGATTTAACAGGTGCAGCTTATGTTGTCCTTTCCTCTCCATAAAACTTAGGACACATGTAAACTGCAACCTGACAGGAGCTAGAAAAGTTACATTTTTACTTCAGAATCCACCCATTTCATCCAGAAATACAGCAAGCCCAGAAAACAGAGGTTAATTTTGTTCAAGTTAATACTTTGCTTGAAACAGAGAGACCTTTAATATGAGCTGAGAGAGGGAATAAAGGGGAAAAAGAATGTAGTTAGGTTCTAAGATTGGACTCGGCAGATCTAGTATGAGCTTAGGAAGGTCACAAAATATCTTACTGGACTCGCATCCTTTATCAAAATCAGTTATCAAAGCTTGTATTTACTTAACACTGATTATTTTAAAAGATTATTTTGAAGGACAACAGTAATATTTTTACTGTCAACTGACTTAACTGTTGTGCTCCAACCACACTTACAGTGTTACCACATTTCTGGGAATTGACCCAAAAAAAGCAGTATTCACAGTTATCCTTAAGAATGCCTTTTATTCCTATAAAAGATTCTAGACTGGAAAAAAAAAACAGAAACAAGTAATATTTTATTTTCTCCCATTATGTTCAGTAGTAAAATAGAATGCTATCTAATTAGAATCTTTTATTTGTTATCTTTCTTCACACCAAGACATTATACCTTTCATAATCACATAATCATTGAAACCGAATGACTTTATTCTTAAGAAAACGGGATTGTTTTTAATGATTCATTGTCTTTATGACTTCAATCTGCTCAGTAATGATCTAACCAATTAAAAAAGCACATCTGTCTATAACATAAATGGAACCGATGAGAAAGATTCTAACACCATAAATGGAAGGGGGTCTGATTCAGTTGCCCGTTTCATTTTATGCATAGAAACAACTGACCGGTAGAATGAATATTTTATAAGTGGCTATTACTCTAAATCTAAGCACTAGATCAAGTATCCAGAAAATTTAACTCCACATACTGGGAGTTCTGTATCTGCATCTGTATCAGTGTTCTGGTTGTGATACTGTACTATAGTTTTCCAAAATGTTAATGGGCGGGGGGGAGGCTGGGTAAAGGACACACGGGATCTTTATTAAGTTTTACAACTGCATATATATCTAAAATTATCTCAAAAAAACTAACCAAAAGGTAATAAAAGTACAAAATAAAATTCCAAATATCAAAAATTCAAGTGAATTAAAGGCAGACTTATACTTTTAGTATATAATGGAGATAGACATCCTTTATATTTTACAATGTAAATACAAGACTAGACAACACCTGAATATATTTATATGGCCATGCACTCTCCAGTAAGTATCCACTAGCCATAATTAAGATAAACTGGAAAAATCCATTGCTTAGTAGTACTAGTAGCATTTCAAGTGCTCAATACCCATATGTTTCTAGTGAGCAGTCATTCTGAATAGCACAGAATGACCATGTCTATCAACAAGGAAAATTCTACTGGACAGCACTGTTAGACAATTCTGATGAAAAAAAAAAAAAGTGTTTGTGAATGAGTCAATCAATGAATAAATGACTTAGCTAGTGAACAAACCAACCTATTAAAAACACAAGTTTTCACATTAAATGTGATGAAAGCTCATAATTATCTAGTTAGCTTTCATTACCTTTTACCTAATCCTCAGTCACTATCTATTATCTTAAATTGTTAAATTTCTCAATTCAAACCAATCAACAAAAATGTCTGTGCAATTCTGGAAAGAGTCCACATTTTCTAATTAGAATATGTAGGCATAACTTAGAATAATTCATAGCATTCAAATTAACCTTAGAATCCTGAAAATTTGCCTATATATTAAAAAATTACACATTATACATCCATCAGAATAGCTAAAATTAAAAACATGGATAACGTAAAACACTGGTGAGCAGGTAAAGGAAAAAACCCTCACGGGGCGCCTGGGTGGCTCAGTGGGTTAAGCCGCTGCCTTCGGCTCGGGTCATGATCTCGGGGTCCTGGGATCGAGTCCCGCATCGGGCTCTCTGCTCAGCAGGCAGCCTGCTTCCCTCTCTCTCTCTCTCTGCCTGCCTCTCCATCTGCTTGTGATCTCTCTCTCTGTCAAATAAATAAATAAATAATCTAAAAAAAAAAAAAAAAACCCTCACATATTTTTGGAAGTACAAATGCTGTATCTTCTGTAGAAAAATGCCTGGCAATTTATTGGAGATTAAACACCCACCTCCTCTATGACCCAACAATTACTTTCCTAGATATTTTCCCAAGAAAATAAAACATGTCCTGGAAAGTAGGGCTATGCATGGAAGCTTTATTCTTAATAGCCACAAACTGGAAAAAGGACTAGGTGTCTATTGATAGACATATATTCTGACAATGGCATACGATGCAGCAATAACAAGAGAAGTTTGTAACACCACGGATAAATCTAAAAACCATTAAGTGGATGAAGAATATATAACATGATTCCATTTATGTGAAGTTCTAGAACACACAAAACTAACCTGTGGTAAAACAAAACAAAGCAAAATAAACCCAGAACAGTGACTGCCTCTGGGAGAGAGCCAGGAAGGGGAAGAGTGGGTGTGAGTGTTGTATCTTGAATGCTCCTTTTAGAATGTATGGATTTTGTTTTTTAACTGAAATAAGGAGCTAGAAACAAAGACGAATATACTACTTCCAAATTTAGTTTCCCTTTTATCAGCAAAGGCTCAGCTAATTTAAAAATCAGTAATGCCCAACTGAGACACTGATATAGGACATGCTGATCAAATGACTTATGTAGAGTCTTAGAAAAGATAGCAAACATTGAAGAGTACTTTCTGCAGAACTCCTACTCCTTGTTAGTCTCTCGCGCACTGGTGGTCAGTGCTTAGGCTGATCAGAGTTCAACAACAAGTAAAGAAATTCCAATTACTCTGTTGCAGAGAAATTACAAATGCCACTGTATATATGCTCTCTCTCCCATAACCTAAGGCTTTCATATTTAAAATTTATCCTTAATGAATAAACAGCATGCAATTAGTTTTATGTGTAACTTACCATTTCTTACAGTTCTTGAGTGGTCAATGAAATAAAATAAAAACTTCCTCATTTACGAAATAATGACAAAGGCGCAAAGCATTTTTGGTGTCACTGGAATACTTTAAAATTCTGGTGTAGATACATTTGAAAAGGGAAGTACAAAACTGCTCGTTTTCCATCTAATTAATTTGGATCCTTAATTTTTTTCCTCAAGTTTTATTCTATTATATTCACTTAGGGCTGTGTGCATAAAAGCTTCTCTGATTGAGCAGAGCAGCACTTTGCACATGAGTGAAAATGTATGACTTAGAGCTAGGAAAAAATACTTGCAGGCAGTTAACTCAGTCTGGGGATGTGGAATTAAAGAAATGTTACTAATATTAAAACAGGTGACAATTCTCTCAAGAAGATGAATATTTTATAAAATTCAGATAATTTATATACTTAGTATGTGTCCTGGGCTATTCAAGTTGCTTTTATTTCACATACAGAGCCAAATAAGCAGCTGCTCCCAGAGTTCTCAGAAAGGAAAGACTTGCAGGAGGTAGAGTGCCATAGAAGGGATTCTGAGGACAGACTAATGAAAGGACAAGAGCTGACTCTACTTTAAAATGAAACTGTCCATGACAGCCATCTGGCCAGCAGCGTGCACTGTACTACTGCCTTGTATGTTCTGCATAGCACACGACAGTGTAAGGCGTGCTTTCACAAACTGAACTACTCTTCTGCTACCTATCATGCACCGTTCTATGCCATCTTCCCTACATTTTCTTAAAAACAGGAAATAAATAACTACCCAAGGAAGCAAGAGGTAGAATCTAAGGGGTTTCAATGTGCAGAGTTTTTCTGGATTGAAATAAAATGCCCCTTCTTCTGTCCCACATCTCTGAAGTACCTCTTGGTGGCATGCTGGGACTTAGCAAACAATGATGACCTCTTTTGTTGAAAATAAGATGGGACACCCAGTGCACTTCAACTTCTTTCTGCTGAAGTTGTAATTGGCAATATAGGATGCCATGGGTATCAGAAAGCCTAGATCACAAAGTAATGTGTGGGAATCATAAACAACTCATATTTTCTCTCTGCTCTCCCCACCTTGTAGTTGGAAGATGTTCAAACCTAGAGAAAAGCTGAATAGTGTGTAAGGTATACCCTTTACCTAGATTAACCAATTGTTAATGTTTCCCCACATTTATGTTCTCTCTTTATATATACATACATAGGATAGAAATAGTATGCTAGTTGATTTTATAGTCAGCTTGACAGGGCCACTGTACCCAGATACTGGTCAAACGTTATTCTGGATATGTCTGTGAAGGTATTTTTCAATGACATTTAAAATAGGGGATTTTGAGTAAAGTCAATGCCCTTTATAATGTGGATGGGCCTCATTTAGTCAGTTGAAAGCCCAAATATAGTAAGACTGACCTCCCCCGAGCAAGAGGGAATTGTGACAACAGAAGGCCTCCAGACTTGAATTGTAACCTCAGGTCCTCCCTTGGTCTCCAGCCTGGTGGCCCACCCTTCTGATTTCAGACTTGACAACTTCTATAATTTCAAAAGCCAATTCCTTAAAATAAGTCTCTCAACAGATCGAGAAAGACCTAAATATAGATACAGACATAGATCCATTTTATTGGTTTTATTTCACTGTAAAGCCCTAATATATATAGTTTTTTTTTTGTTTGTTTCTATTGCAACATGTGAAAATACATGTAGACATCATACAATCTTGCACCATCTATGATCAATATATATTTCCTAAGAGCAAGAGATTCTCCTACATAAACATAAGTCTATTATCACAACTAAGAAAACTAGCATTCAATCAATAATATCTAACATACAATCATTAAAATTGTCCCAGCTGTCTCAAAAATGTCTTTTATACTTTGTTTTCATAAAGATTCAATCAAGGTCGACTACTTGCATTTGGAAAATTTTTTTTAAATCAATCAGACTTCTTTAATAGGGTCTACAATCTAAATTTGTCTTATTTTCTCATATTCAGACCTACAATAAACTGTATTGGCAAGAATACTACATAGGTGATACTGTTTATTTTTATTGTGTCATATCAGGAAACACATAATATCAGAGTATTATCACTGATGATATACATTTACAATTTTATTTTTTTAAGATTTATTTATTTGTCAGAGAGAGAGAGAGAGAGAGAGCGAGCGCACAAGCAGGGGGAATGGCAGGCAAGAGGGAGAAGCAGGCTCCTCACTGAGCAGGGAGCCTGATGCAAGACTTGATCCCAGGACTTGATAACCTGAGTTGAAGGCAGACACTTAACCCACTAAGCCACCCAGGCGTCCCTATGTTAGTGATTTAAAAAAAAAAAAATTTATTATGAAGTTTATGCCCCTTGACTTCTAGTCCAGATTCTGTTACAATTATTCACAAAATACTTTTAAGTAGATTGCATTAAAATCTACACCATAGAGAAATACAGGGCCATGACCCTATGCTTAAGGTCTGCAGATTTTAAAGTAAAAATTTGCAAATGATGAAATTGGTTTTAATAAAGTAAACAGCAAGATCATTCACCTCAAAGGACTTATTTATACAAATAATTGCTGGGGAAGGACCAGGAATGATGTCAGCCTGTCAAACCCTCCTCATGTATGAAGACCAAATCCTGATTACTTCCCTTTTTTAGTTTTCTGTATATTCCTTACTTGTTTGGTTTTGGTTTTTGTTTTGTTCTCATTGTTTAGAATAAAGAAAGAAAAGTTAAAAAAAAAGTTTATATTTCCAAATCCATGGGGAAACACAATTCTGAGATGAAGCCTACAGAGAAAGAGGATTCTCTAAATTATCTTGTGGAAGCTAAATCCCAACCATCTCTTTAAGATGTTCATGGTTTTGTTGTTGTTTGACAACTTGACTGTTTTATGCTATTATGCGAGTAAAGTGAAATTCTATAATTTACCTTTCTTTCTTATAAGTCATACTTGGAAATTCAGAAGAAATACGGGATAAATACTAATCAAAGAGAAAACAGTGTTAAGTGGGAAAGTCTGGGATATAAGATTCTTGACTTTAGTGAACTCAAAATATTTTACTTTAAGCTATACACGGAAGATCTGTCCATGCAGGTGTATTTTCTCACTTTCTTTGTAGCATCTCCATATATGAATTTTCGCTTACAAAAACTAGGAACTTGAAAAAACAGTGCCAACACAGCTTTGGAATCCATAGTGCTCTCTGTGCCCATCTTTCCTTCTGCTGACCGTTCTCCAGGGAAGGGAGAGGCAGCCTCACTGCTGCTCACTCTTAATCGTTCACTGGAAGGCAATGAGATATTTGCACCCGCAACTCTTGAGGGAGTGTGTTTATTTTAATATTGAAAGCCACTTCCTACAATTTGGGGCGGGGGAAGGGTTTAATATACGTTTTCAAAAAGGTCAAGTGTCTTAGATAATAAGAAAGACAAATTGAGAGGAGAGAGAATAAATGTGATAATGTTCATTCATTTGTAAAGGGATAAAAGAGAGAAGGAGGATTACTTTCTTAAAGCCATTACCTACAAACTGACGACGTGAAACAAAATCTTCCAAACCTCTTGCACTCCTCTTTCAGACTCATCATATCCCTAGGTTATGAATTATTATGCATACTTTACTACTCTAGTAGGCTTCCTCGAAATCTGGGACTCTTGTATTCATTTTCAAATCCATCCCAGACTTCACCTTCTCCAACTGCCTGAGTAAAATTTCAAATAAACAGACTTATCATTCCTACACATGAGGACAAGTATATTATCATGAATGATCCTTGAACATATTCTAAAGTTTAAATTACTACTAACTGGACACACTTTACAATTCTAAAATAATATGACACAACACAAAGCAGTAAAGTTTGGATCCCCCCATGGAAACAAATAAAACTAATTTTCAATAATGTATCTCATTCTTTAAAGCTGTGAACTAGGAAGGATAATATTAAATGTTTAAGTTCCCCAAATAAGAGAGCACATTAATGGAGGAAGGTTCTATTTTCCAATAAGTTCTAACAGATGGTTTCCAAACACATACCATAGATTTAAATGCATAATTTCACCCTATAAATATGCTGCAAAACATTAAAAATAGATTATAGCACATATGCCTTATGGGGCAAATGAAATGATAAAAGGAATTTTGTAGTGGATAAGCTCATAATTAAAAGATCCTGCTTGTTTACAACTAATGTCCCTTTTAATAGAATTAATGGATTAAATGAAACAGCTTTATAAATAACAGTTAAGATTATTTCCTTAATTTACATCTTAATATCTTGACACAATATAAGAGGAAAGGTTTTTCCCTTTAACATAAATATTTTTTCTGACAGGTTAAGGCTTTTGGGAATTTTTTTTCCTATTTCTACCTCACTAATAAACAACCAAGCCACATTCAAATACTAAAATAGTTACTATGTTACATTACACTAGGTAAAAAACGCAAAAAGATAAAACTGGGCAAAGAGAAATGGCAATCATCTTTGAAGGAATTTTCCTATTTAAGATGGTTTTCTCTGCTGAATTCTCTCTCAGAGCAGTTAGTTTTGATGATTTCAGGTGTAACTTACTATTGCAATTAAAATGTGTACTAGAAGGTGAAAATAAAATGGTCAGTTAAGGAATTAATCAGTTATTCTGTATTGTATTTCTATAGTACTTTATAATTTTCAACATAATTGCCTGATATTTACCTTGCAGATTCACATGAGGATGAAATGAAATCAGTAGACAACATATGACAAATGAAGACACTTAAAAACGTTGAGTAGTGTGCATGACACAGCCCAACTACTAAAATATCCTTTAGATCACAATCACCACGAACCCAGACCTGATGAATGCCCTTTAAGACAAAGCACAAACCCAAACATGGCTGGATCTTTGCTTATGAAGCTCATATTTTTTTAATGTGCATAAGGATCTAGGGATGGTACCAGCACTGCTTTGGGGTGGAGGCCCAACTTAGCTGAGAACACTTAGAATAAGCCTCTTCCCCAAAGAGAAAAATTAAGTGGCAAAAGATGACAAGAAATGTGCTTTCTCCACGCAGTGGGTCCTACTAAATGAAAGGAAGATGTTTGCTTTAAATAAGCTCTTGTATGGGAGAAGAGTTAGCATAAAGCTGAACTCCACATCATAGAGGAAAAGGGCATTTCAAGATACTTTAAAAGAAAAAAAATATATAGCATAAGTCCAGTAATTATTATTATTATTTTTTTTTTAGAGAAAGCAAAAACACTTTGACTCCCATTACCCAGCCAGCTCTTGCCAGCTCCTCCATCCTCCTTCACAGCAAAGCTAGAGAGAGAACGCCCCATGCTCGCCATCTCCAAATTCTGTCCTCCCTATCCCCAGGGAACCCCGTGTCTGGATATGGTTAGCCCCAGCCAAAGTACTCTCACCACAGTGAAAAAGGACTTTGACACTCTAAGTCCAAAGGACAATTCTCAGTTCTCACCTTATCTCACCTATAACCTGCAGCATCAGACATCTTGGATCACTCTCTCCTCGAAATAGGCACTTCACTTGTTTCCCAGACACTACGTGCTCTTCGCTTCCCTTCTAACACCCACGCCATCTTGCTTGGGCTCCTTCATCAACTCGCCCTTATCTTCCCACTGCATTGTATAGCTCTTGGCCTTTTCTCTTCTCCACTCTCTCAGTAGCCTCATCCACCTCTATTCTGATGACCCTCAAGTTTATAGCTCCAACCTAAACCCCTCCGCAGATTCCTACACCTTACTGCCCACCCAGCATATCTATGTGTTGCCGTCACCTGGAATGTAGCACCTTATGCAAACTTATTTCTCCGCCAAGTCTATAGCGGTCTCCTTCACCTCAGTTAATATAACTCCATTTCTCCAGCTGCTCAGGCATAAGCTTTGGAGTCACCCTTTCTCTCCCATGCCTCATTCTGGTGAAACCCATCACCTCTACCAGCAAACCAGAAGCAGCATTTGGTCACGTCTCACCCCCTCTAGCACTACCACCACGGTCCAAGTGACCATCAAATGCATTACTACAGTAGTGTCCTGATGGGCTTCCAATCCTCCACCCTTGTCCACTAGAATCATCATACAGCAGTCATGAGTCATCCTGTGGCATCTGAAGCATAGGTCACTAGTGTGTTCCCAATTCCCAATAGCTTCCTATCTGGAATAACTGCTTAGCGCCTAGCAGCGGTCTACAAGGGCGTATACCATAAGGCTCCAGTAATCGCTGACCCTACTGCCCCTTACTCCACCCTCTCCCGTAGTTTGCATCAGCCATGATAGCATCCTCGAGGATTCTGGAACATGCCACATCGCTCATGTGTGGTCTTTTTCATCTGCTAGTCACTCTGCTAAGAATGCCTTTCCCCAGAGGTTTCTTTTCTCTCTCTTTTTCTTTCTTTTCTTCTTTTTTCTTTCTTTCTTTCTTTCTTTCTTTCTTTCTTTCTTTCTTTCTTTCTTTCTTCTTTCAGATTTATTTATTTATTTGGGAAAGAGAGAATGTGTGCGTGAGTGGAGGTAGGGGCAGAAGGAGAGGGAAAGAGAGAAGCAGACTCCTAGCTCAGCACACAGCCCGACCTGGGACTCAATCCCACAATCCTGAGATCACAACCTGAGCCTAAATCAGGAGTCAGACCCTTAACCGACTGAGCCACCTGGGGTGCTGCCCAAACCTCATGACCCCATCACCCCACCCCGCCAGAGGTTCCATCATTGTCTCCTTTACCTCCTTGAGGAGGTAAGTTCAGGAGGTTTCTCAAATGTCAACTTCTCAGTGAGGCCTCTCTTGACCAGCCTTTCTAAAACAGCACAGGTACATGCATGTGTGCACATACAGAGCAATTCCTCGTTCCCAGTTTTGCTTTAGTTTTTGGTCACACATCACTTTAACATACCATGTTTTATTTTTTAACTTTTGTTTGTTCCTTAGCACTGCACTGGAGATAGCTTATATTGGCTCATGAAAACCAATGTTTACATTTTCAGGAACTCTGCAAATTGGTTATTAAACTACACCTATTATTAAAAATCACTTTCTATAAACTTACAGTTAATCACATTAAAGGGGTAATAAAGACCCAAAATTTATTGTTTCCTATTTCCCTCTATGTTTGTTATTTACAGCTGCTCTACTGGCAGGAGATGCTATAACTGTACTCTTCCCCCCTTCTCATTCAGTAACGTCACCTTTGTAGATTGAAATCAGTAGTGGTGGCAATATTTACCCTACAAAAAGCAGCAGACACTCAAAGTCAGGGCCTCTCCTCCCAGACAAAGAGCCAGTCACTGAACAGTTACCATGACCAGCACTGACGGGCTGACTCTACTCTAGCCATGCGGCTTGGCATGCGATGGGCACTAAAATCCTGAAGGGATGACAGAACACATTTCTCTGGAAGTCACTGGCAAAAGTATGATGTGAAGAAAGAAAGTGCAAAACTATAATGTATTCTCATCTGACAAGTCACATACAGTTTTATACGTACCCTATTAAATAATGTCACATGAATTCAAATAAACATCTCATAAAATGATGATTCAACTTGGCTGTAGTTGGCATTTTCCCAAACAAATAATCATACCTTCAAAATTAATGCACTGCCTCAGAGTTTCATTTAGCACTTCATTTCAGCAAATTTACAGAAGTTTTTTTTTTTTTTTTTCAGTGTATGTCTTTAGTTAAAGAGCTGTAATGCAATTAAATGTTACAGAATTTTAAACTGTTGGAATGATTCACCTTTGAACTACTAGAAGCTGTAAGTATAGACAATAAATGCATCATTAACCCACAACAAATAAAATTAACACTTTTCAAAGGCAAGAAATAGTAAATGGTCCTCTTAATTACTCGTTTAAATGACCCAGGACTCTCTTTTATTACCAACTGCAAGGAATAAGCCATACCAAAATAAGATAAACTGTGATGGATAATTTACCAGAGAAAGGAAACGTTACAGTCTTTAGAAAGTCCTTGGGCTGCAGTCCAATAACGTTTATCTTATGAGGAGTACGCAGATTTATTACAATCCATTAAAAAAAATGCCATAAAACATGATCACTTTTCAACACACTTAAATCCTGAAAAACTTTAAATTTGTAACAAGTCCATGTCACTCACGGAAAATTTTGATGTATAAAATATTTTTAAGCCATCCAGTATGTTATATTTGTGAGAAAACCTAGCTGATGGGTAACAACAATACACTTTGTTATGGTTCCTACTAGATTTTATTGACTGAAGAATCTTTCAATTTACATTTTGTAAACTAAAAAGCAGAAATAAAACGTTGTTATAATAAATTAGCAAAATGCTAAAATCTTTTTAAATCCAAGGACAAACCTGCAAGGTATGTATTATATCACTGTCCCCATTTTAAAAGTGACAGAAAACTGAACTTCAGTGGCTTACCTAGCTTCCACAGTCAGTCAGATGGGAAAATGGGCCCAGATTTCAGCTCTGAATGCTCTGTTCTTTCCATTATACTCTGCAGCACTTTTTTTTTAAGATTGATTTTATTTATTTATTTATTTATTTATTTATCAGAGAGAGAGAGAGAGCACGCACAAGCAGGCAGAGTGGCAGGCAGAGGCAGGGAGAGAAGCAAGCTCCCTGTGGAGCAAGGAGCCCGATGCAGGACTCTATCTATCCCAGGACTCTGGGATCATGGCCTGAGCCAAAGGCAGTGGCTTAACTGACGGAGCCATTCAGACATCCCATACCCTGCAGCATTTTTAAGTGCTCTTCATTTGAAAGGTTTTTTAAAAATTCAATTAGCCAAAATATAAGACATCATTAGTTTTTGAGGTAATGTCAATGATTCATTAGTTGAGTGTGACACCCAGTGCTCATCCCATCATGTGCCTTCTTTTTCGTCTGTCATCCAGTTACCCATCCCCCCACCCACTTCCCTTTTCACAACCGTTAGGTTGTTTCCTGGTGTCAGAAGTCTCATATGGTTTATTTCCTTTTCTGATTCCCTCCCACCCCCCGCCGTTTTCCCTCCTTTCCCCTATGATCCTCTGCACTATTCCTTATGTTCCACGTATGAGTGAAACCATATGATAATTGTGTTTCTCTGATTGATTCATTTCATTTAGCATAATACCCTCCAGTTCCAGCCATGTCAACATAAATGGTGGTTATTCATCCTAACGGCTGAGTAATATTTGCTTTGACCTTATGTACCGCAGCCTAGCTTTACCTTTCCTGCATGTATTCTGTCTTGCAAAGATGGCAAAGGTATCCCCCCAGGTGAAGTGATTTTCTTGCTAAGCTCAACAGTAAAAACTAGGATCCTCAAATCCTACAGCAAGCCTTTCCTGCTAGCACACATTTGCAGGCTTTATGAAAATGGCTAATATACCTGTGCCTTATACTTTTTCTGGGAGGAAAGCAGGTAATGGAAGGTTATCATTTACAGAAGCTGCAAATATTTCGACTCCTATCTGAAAGAGCTGAATTTTATTGTAAGAGCAAGTGTGCAATACCGCAGTTTCAAATCTAACTAAGGAATCACAAACGCGAATGAGAGCTACTAAAAGTGGATTCTGTGAAAATAAACAAAAGGACTGGGGCAGGGGTGTGGGGTTGGGGGGAAGATCTTCAAAGGTAATAGGATCACATAGTTTGAGGGGCAAATGAAGGGGAAGAGCAAGAGTGACCTGAGGGAGATGAGGCGTCCACCTCTCCACACTTCGCCAGAAATCACCACAGTGTCAGATGCAAGCGCACTATTTTTAGCACAGTATTGAACTTGGTCATTTTTTAGTTCTGTGAAAAATATTATCATTCTTTCAGATCTATAACCATGTTTAAAATACGAGACTTGTTACATTTAAGAACTTTATTCGGTCTCAGTTGTGGAAAAGATGTTGAGTTTATTATGCACATAGTTTTATAGAGGTTTTCACTCATTAATGGTCTAGTGGGTATAAAATTGTATTTTATGTTTATATTTACAATTTACACAGTAATGAAAACTGAGTACCTACAGGCTTACATTCTATACAGTATTTTAATGTAACACCGTAAAACTACCTGCATGTCCATATTTTAAAGATGATGTAACATTATTAAGAATCATTTACAAATAGTTTTATAATTTCCTAAAAAGGATAATTCACTGTAGAAGTATCTTAATTTCTACACGGGTTCTGAGGTGAAAACTAATTAAATCCAGAAGATTTTAAATGAAAAATTAAAATCGAAAGCCTTCCTATATAACTTATTTATAAAAACAATGGGCAAATACTATGTTCTTTCCTTTTTTTTTTTCCTCCCAAGTTTTAATTTAAATTCCTGTTAGCATATAGTACAGTACTGGTTTCAGGAATAAACTATTTCTGCTATCAAAATAAATTACCATAATGCTCTCATAACTAAGAAAACATAAATCCAGTAATTACACAGAATCTTTAATTAACATGGTAAACAATTTGAGTGTTTTATACAATGAAAAAATGTAAAATCTCTCTTATGTAAAATTCTAACATTGAAAACAGCATTCTACAAACATCATACAATAAATGACAATTATGTACTTTTAATGTTGAAAACTCTTGATTATCTACAGTTCAGGCAAATAGAAGTTTTAAATAACCAATGTTTTGACAGTATCAAAGTTGCTATGAGGATTTATTTTTAAAAAACAGCTTTTGCAGTATGTCAGGAGACCAGAATAGTTAGGGCCAGCACTTGATTTCCTCCTACATCATGGCTCACGATTCAGTCACTGTGAGATGCCAATTACTCCCAAAGCCCAACAAGGTCTTCCAGGGTTGGCTGTCCCCAGGTTTTCATTCCCCAGACACGCATTCCACAGTAAACCACAACCACTCTTGGTGGTTTGAAGCTGTCACTGGGCCTGAGCTCACCTGTCATGCAAAACGATCTGCAGTGTCACCCCCAAGCCACCATGTTTAGCTGTTATTCCCCACTGTCCAACATCTCAATACAACTTGAGCCAGATAAAAAGAAACTCTTCTGGAAAACTCTGAACCCCTCACTGTCTACCCAACCAATACATCATGTTGCTTTATAATGACAGCCTCAGACTGCAAGGTCCTACAATACCTTCTGAAAAATGATTATGATGTAGCTTTTAAGGATATTTTGCTTTCACAGAACTGAAAATTTGTGCTGACAGTAAGTTTTACTACACTTTAAAAACGTTTTATGACTTGCACTTTCAAAAATTCCTAGTCTTTGACCTTATAATCCCCCTTTATGGAATTCAACTTAATCTGTCAGAATTTAGATGAAGATTTAGGTACAACTATGCACATTACAGGATTTATGGGGAAAAATTCAACACAAACTTGAATGGTCAAAAAAAGAAAATGTAAATATATGATCTGTGATATACATTGTAAACTTTTTCAAACACTAAAATTGTTTTCCATGTTAAAAATGCTTATGATGTGCTAACTGAAAAAGGCAAAAAGCTTGTAAGACATGATCTCATCTGTATTCAATATGTTTAGTAGTACACACACAGAGAAAAGATTAGGAGGGAATATATAAAATATTTAATAGTGATTATCTTTGGTGTGGCTGAAATATTAATTTGTTGACTATTTAGCTTTATATAGTTATGTATAATAATTTAAAATAAAGTTTATTTATATATTCATAGTGAACATATGTTATTTTTAATCCCTCTTAAGGGGGAATATTAGATTATTTACTTTCTGGGAAGCCACAACCCATGTAAATGTAGCTTTAATTTACTGTAAACAAATTTCTGTAAGGCACTGACTTACTACAAGTAATGATTCTCATGGAACATTAGAGGAAAATATTATCCATTTACAAAAGGGAGGGATAAAGAAATTGGTATAATCGATCATGTAAAGTGTCACTTAGAATTACAAGAAATAGGTATTTGTGAAATTCTCTTTTCAATTTGCATCAAGAAGGAATTTTTTACAGATTTTATTTATTTATTTATCTGAACAGAGAGAGCGAGCACCCATGAGAGAGAGGGAGAGAAAGAGGAAGAGCACAAGCAGGGGGAGCAGCAGGCAGAGAGAGAAGCAGGCTCCCTGCTGAGGAGGGAGCCCAATGTGGGACCGGATAGCATGACCCTGAAATCATGACCTGAGCTGAAGGCAGACACTTAACCGACTGAGCCAACTAGGCACCCAGGAAATTTTTATAATAAGGCAAAATTATGCTCAGTTATATAGATTTTTGAGATTTATGGATATGGCTCTAATTTGATACGATTTATTTATGCTTTACATTATTTTACAAAAATATGCATTCTGGGTTCCAGTATTCCACTTAAAAATAAAATGTTCTTTATTAGGATTTTAAAAATGAAATCATAGTCCTATTACTGTTTAGGAATTTATTGACTTAAGATACAAGAAATTTAATCTTTAGGTCGCCTGGGTGGCTCAGTGGGTTAAGCCGCTGCCTTCGGCTCAGGTCATGATCTCAGGGTCCTGGGATCGAGTCCCGCATCAGGCTCTCTGCTCAGCAGGGAGCCTGCTTCCCTTCCTCTCTCTCTGCCTGCCTCTCTGCCTACTGTGATCTCTCTCTGTCAAATAAATAAATAAAATCTTTTTTTAAAAAAAGAAATTTAATCTTTATATTTAAAAGAGTCTCACAAAAGAGAGTTACTTGAGTGGCAGAAAGAGTATTTTAAAAATTTCCAGTTATAAAAGTGAACATATTATCATTTTACCATTTTCTTCATAATTGCTTTTACCCAATGAAGTATAACTAAACCAGGTTGTTTTGTACTTATTTTGAACAAGTCCTAAAAAGATTGAAGCTACCTAAAAGAAAACACAACTGACATGGTTATAATGAAGACGTAGAGAGGAAGTATGGAGATTTGATGATGCCCAAAAATGATCCCAAAGAGAAAGCTATTTAGTTTTAATTTTCCTTGAGAGATACATCATAAATCACTTAGGCATTGTTTTAAATATATGTACAAATGAAGGAGAGGAGTTATGGTAGAAAATAAAACCTGATGGATCTGTAGGAAAAACAAAAATTACACCTATCTTATTTTTTTAAAAAGTCTTCAATCCTAAGGTTTTTCTAAACTTTATAAATTTAAAATGTCTGGATTTGTTTCCATCGCACAGATTACTGACTTCCAAAGTCTACACAGCTCTGACAAGAATGAATCTAAATCTCAGTGCAGAATGACAGCCAGCTGGTGAGACCAACATCTACCACCAGCTCATCATTTTCCTATATGCTCCAGTACTGGCCAGAGAGAATAGTGTAACTCCAAGGAAGACTAGCTATCTCTAAATGGGTGAAGAATCATCCTACCTGCCTTCACAACGACTGTGCAAGTCTTGTTATTTTTTAATTGCCGCAGGCCAGCAAATGAAAGACGTGCAAAATATCGGAAGCCAAAGACAGAGGCCAAATGTTAACTTCAAATATTACACAGGCATGAGAAAGAAAATCAGTATCATTTTTCAAGGCCATCTCCAAATTACAGAACCATTCACTTAAGCACAAATTTTCCAGCATAATTATCCAACACAAGCATCACAAGGTCTGCTGCTATGCCTAAGCAAGGAGTATGGGAGGGTGTATGCATACATCGGGAGGGGCTCAGTCATGAACACAAAAACTCTTCATACAAAAAAATCACTTGGCTTTGCTACCAAACAACTTTGTAAGCTTGAGCAGGACATCTTGGGTCTTGGTATCTTTAACCACAAAATGTTGTTTTCCCTATACATTACAATTCCCTAAAATTACAGGAGGTAGGAGAAAAGTAAGCAGACTGAGTAAAGTTGCAAAGTAGCCTCTGTGCACATGAATGTTCTAACTTCTTTTTTTTTTTTTTTTTTAACTCTAGTGCATTGTGCCTGTTGTTTGCTCCCCTCTAACACCAGAGAAGTCCCAACAAATCGATCGATGAGAAAGAGATGACTGGACTTAACGGCAGGCGGGACGTCAGGCCACATTAAATACAGTAACTCTGCATGAAGTACTGCATAGGTATTCTCTCATGACAGCAGCAGATGTGGATTTTTCACACACGTGACTGTCATCTATTGAGTGTACGAAGCGTGAAAAGGGTAAGATCAAAACAGATTTAAACAAGGGATAGTTGTTCATCAGGGAGAAACAACCTAGACTTCTACTCCCGCTGTTAAGTAAGCAAGCTGCTAGCAAATGGTAAAGGAAGTCTTCCCCCAATGGTTGTGTCAACAAAACCAAATACGTGGGGCACCTGGGTGGCTCAGGTCATGATCCCAGGGTCCTGGGATCAAGCCCTGCACTGGGCTCTCTGCTCAGCAGGGAGCCTGCTTCCCTTCCTCTCTCTGCCTGCTTCTCTGCTTACTTGTGATCTTTCTGTCAAATAAATAATAAAAATAAAATCTTAAAAAAAAAAAACAAAAACAAGACAAATACTTCCCCCTACCTATAACGATTGATAATCCTTTAATATAGTCACAGGTGAATCCTTACAGTAGTATACGGTATCTAAGATCTTGTTTCATTTTGTCTGTAACTAGGAAATACATGTACCAGTTTGGCTGCATTTATCAAGATCCTGTTTTAGTTCTAAGGCTTAAGTTTTAAGATTCAAGATTTTAGTTTTGTTTTGTTCAGTGAATCACACCACTGTTAACAAGTTTGTGGGTAAGTTTGATCCTCAAAAATACACTTAGTTTCTACTGTATAATTCACTGTAGATGTGAACGTCAACCAGCAAGAGGCAAGATCACGGGACCTAGGTTGTCATAAGAACTACAGATGTTTCATTTTTAAAATGTATCTTTTTCAAAGTACATTTATAAACTTCAAGTTTTCCAGAATTACTGCACCAAGATGAGCGAGTTCTTTAAAGAAGAGAAGGTTACACACAGCTGGAGTTGGTCCAGGAAAGGGTTTTATTATTACCCATTATGTCTATTGTTCTAGTATACAAGCTGTCAATCTTTCAAAGACTTGAGATTCTCAGGTTTTCGTCTTGTTTTTTTCTTCCAGAATTTGAAAGATTTTGACCCCAACTGTTTATGAAACAAACATATTTAAATAACACATTCAGAACAAAGACTGACAAAAGTTAACCTCTGTGACAATGAAGCTCCACCACTACTAACAATGTTCACCTTTCAAGAAGGGAGACTAGGCCAGTGCCAAGAAATCCCACTGTCTCATGCTTAAACTAAGTATTTCAATATTCAAATACTCGAAAAGAATATCTGCTTTGTAAATTAATACAAAAAGAAAAATGACTGGAAGACTAAAGCTCAGTAATAAAAAACCACTGGAAAACATTATATTCATAAAGTATAACTTAAACAGATCTAAAATACTAATTACTTCTTTACAGATATACTATCTAAGATAAAGTCATAGTTGAGTAAGAATTACTTTTGTCTGATAATTCAATTCTATTATTTTCAGCTCCATTGAAAGAGGAAGCAGCTCCATTGAAAGGGGCACCCTCCTACACTATTGGTAGGAATGCAAGCTGGTGCAGCCACTCTGGAAAAACAGTATGAAGATTCCTCAAGAAGTTGAAAATAGGGGCACCTGGGTGGCTCAGTGGGTTAAAGCCTCTGCCTTCGGCTCGGGTCATGATCTCAGGGTCCTGGGATCGAACCCCGAATAGGGCTCTCTGCTCAGCGGGGAGCCTGCTTCCTCCTCTTTCTCTCTGCCTGCCTCTCTGCCTACTTGTGACCTCTGTCTGTCAAATAAATAAATAAATAAAGTCTTTAAAAAAAAAGAAGAAGTTGAAAATAGAACTACCCTATGACCCGGCAATTGCACTACTGGGTATTTACCCCAAAGGTGCAAATGTCGTGATCCAAAGGGGCATGTGCACCCAAATGTTTATAGCAGCAATATCCATAAGAGCCAAGCTATGGTAAGAGTCTAGATGTCCATCAACAGATGAATGGATAAAAAAGATGTGGTGTGTGTATGTGTGTGTGTGTGTGTATGTATGTGTGTGTGTGTGTGTGTGTGTGTGTGTATATATATATATATATATATATATATATATATATATATAGTGGAATATTATGCAGCCATCAAAAAAGCCACAATAATTTTACCATGTGCAATGATGCTGATGGAACTAGAGGGTACTGTGCTAAGTGAAATAAGTCAATCAGAGAAAGACAATTATCTTATAATCTCACTGATATGAAGAATTTGAGAAACAAGACAGAGGATCAGAGGGGAAGGGAGGGAAAAATGAAATAAGATGAAACTAGAGAAGGATACAAACCATAAGAGACTGTTAATCTCAGTAAACAAACTGAGGGTTGTTGGAAGGGAGGGGAGCTGGATGAATGGGATGGCTGTGTGATGAATATTGGGGACGGTATGTGCTACGGTGAGTGCTATGAATTGTGTAAGACTGATGAATCATAGACCTGTACCCCTGAAACAAATAATACATTATATGCTAATAAATTAAAAAAAGGAGCAGCAGCTCCATTAGTGGGAAGAAATTAAAATTAAACTAGAAGAAGATGTCGGTTGGGTGAGGGCATTAATCTTTAACAATCAGTGCAGTTCAATAGGAATACAAATAAAAATAATTTCCTCACTTCTTTGTCATTACTGATGGTTTATGATAAGCACTGATTGATGCAGAAAGGAATCTCTGTTTTATTGATTGAAGGAAACATCTCAATTCCCAGACATCCAAAAAGTAGAAGAAAGAGAAAAGGTACATTTCAAATTAAGGATATGTTGCTCACCTCGTTGAAGATATGTGAATCTTTAAACTGAAGTTCAATCTTCTAAAGCCTCAATCTAAAAACAAAACACACAGAAAAACCCCAAACCAGAAAACACCCTAATCACGGACAGTCCCATGCATCTTTCAAACTCACCGCAATGATCCCTTAGAGAACTGTAGGGTCCTGGGGGCCAGTATTGTGGCAAAGACATGTCTAGAGTCTGCAGCACCTCCAAATACACTACACTGATGGTTTTTGGATCTCCTGTTCTTCCCCACAGTCCGCAATTAGCCCATAACTCTGGGGCACCGAAGCTCCCAAAGTTCCTTCTGTGACACCATCCTGATACTGACTTCACCAAAGGAGTAGAAAAAGCAAGGCACAGGAGTGGATCCAACTAGACAAGGAAGGGGTAAAGTGGCTGTGATCTGTGACGGGAGTCCAAGTGTTTGTCTGTTAGTCTTACGCAAATGGTCTCATGTCTCAGCACAGACAACTTGCTAGCCTTCGCTGCGTTCTCTCCATTTCTTTTACATGCTTCCTCTCACATACACGCTCCCACCTGCGTGCAGAGCTATGCAGCTTAGCCAGGCAGAAGCATGTGAACCAACATGTTAATGGCCAAGTGTTTTTCCAGCTCCAGCCCCTAAAGCCTCTTCCTTCTTGTGGGGGGATTTTGGTCTTTGCAGTTTTCCTTTCTTGCCTTAATATATGCCCCAGCTTGTCCTTTTCCAGGGGCAACAGGGGGCCCCGACAGCTATGGGTATTTATTCCGAAACTGGCTTCCTGCCAAGGCTCTGTCACTTTTAGCTAGGGCTGCGTTTGCTATAGAAGTGACTGGAGTGATGGGGAAAGAGATGGCAGCAGCTGTGGGAGGACTGAATTGTTTTACTGCCCCTTCTATCTATAGCAACCAAAGCTGGCATAGGCCAGTGGCACTGCAGGGCGACACACTGACATTCTACTTCCCACTGTAGAAGGAGGGGAGAAGTTGAAGGCAGAAGCATCAGCATGGGAAAGAAAGATATACTTAAGAGAAAGAGAAGCATTCATTCTTATGGCGCAAGAATGCTCAACACCTGAATACTCTATAAATTCTACTTCTTTCTTGTGAGGAGGACACAAAATATCCTCCCACGGAAGAAAAGACAGAGAGCCAAGGCCCTGCCTTTTAAGTACACCGTAGCATTTTTCTTTGTCTCCTCTGCCAAAGAAGCAGAAATGATGACAACTTGGGATAGTGTAAAGGGAATAGGAGTAGACTCCATTCACCTCCTATCCCCAAAAGACGAAGTCGTCTCCCCAGTAAAAGCAACCAAGGTACCGGTCCTTGGTTTTCAGGAATTATCCATGCAGCCAATCCAGATTTTTAAATTTGTATCCATTAGTTTGAAGAGTAGAGAGGGCACCATTAGTACAGAACTATATTCTAATTCTCAATGACAAAGGGAGTAAACTAACAACAGGTTAACTACCACCAATGAGCCAGGCACTCATCTTGGCTGGCTCAAAGAATTTATCCGAGGCCTCAAAGTCAATAAATGGTAGAGTACAAATGATAACCCTGGGTTTTCTAATACCAAAAGCATTCCATTTCAAATGTAACTTAAGCACACAGTCTCAGCCAATCTCCAACCCCACTTCTGCTGGACTGCTTGATGCTACAGCTAGTTTTTATGCTTTCCCCTTTCATTCTCTATACCTGCAGAAATGTAAAATCTTTAAATTGATAAAAGATTAGAAAATAAGATGATGTGTTGAAGGTCTATCAGGGGTCAAAAATGCAAACACCTTCAGGGGGCCTGGTGACCAGGCACAAAAATGAGGAAATGAGAGACTATGCATACTGGAGGAGCCCCAGCCCCATGTCCCACACAAGATGCATGGATTAGAATTGCCCTTATCCTAAGGACCTACGAGGATTTCCTTCATTTATACTTATAGAGTATATAGATGCTTACAGAGGCTACACTTTTGGGTTCCTTCTTCTACCACTTCATCTCCCTTCCTCCCACAATACCAATTTGGCATCACAAGAGATTTCTCGGTAAAATAGTAATCTTCTAAGTAAAATAAAAAGAAGGAGGTAGAAAGAGAACTTCTGGGGCGCCTGGGTGGCTCAGTGGTTTGGGCTGCTGCCTTCGGCTCGGGTCATGATCTCAGGGTCCTGGGATCGAGCCCCGCATCGGGCTCCCTGCTCCGCAGGAAGCCTGCTTCCCTCTCTCTCTCTCTCTCTCTCTCTCTCTCTCTGCCTGCCTCTCTGCCTACTTGTGATCTCTGTCTGTCAAATAAATAAATAAAATCTTTAAAAAAAAAAAAAAGAGAACTTCTGTTTGCTGAACACCTCTCATGTACTAAATAGTACACTGGCAGATTTACATACACCAGCCTCAAGCAAGTCCTGGAAAAATTATAAAACTTATATATAACTTATATAAAAACTTCTATAACTTATAGTTTACGTAATTTGCCCAAGGTGGAGAAGACTGGATTTGAATTCTGACCAATTCTAAAGTCAGCAATTCATTCAACTAACAAACAGAAGATTAAAATGATTCTTCATGAATTTTAATATGTTAATTGGCTTTCATCTTAAGTTTTATTTAACTCATTAGTCTAACAGGATTCCTAAGTCACAGGGTGGTACCTGATGGCTTTTCATTCTGTGATTACCTCCTGTTTTTGCATGCTTGGCCACTGATGATCTCTTATCTATTTCTGACTAGCCAGGGATACCATGTTCCAACAATGCAAACATTTCCACAATACTAATTTGAGGCCAAGTTTTAAAAAATGGATAAACTGAAATTTGAATTTCTAAGGTTAATCTCTCATTATCTAAGAAATATTTTGGTGTTAAGTGGAAAAAATATGCCTCCCAGCATCTACATGTGCTTTTTATCTTCATAAAACTCGGCAAATACTAGCTAATTAATCCTAGCAAAAGCCCCACAACATACATAAGATCTGATTCATTCTCAATGGGCATTTATAAACTAGACAGTTATGGTTTCAAAATTTATGAGTCTTCAGCTCATGAACATTATGAAATACAGCCCAGACCCACAACTGGCCCATCCAAAGTCCCAACGAAATAACAAGCTCTCCATCATCAATTTATAACCCGGTGTCTTGCAGAGGTTCCTTTGGGCTCTTCCACCGCCTCCAGTCTCATGGCGTCTCAGAAAACAATGCCCTTCGTGCCACAAGCAGAGGCAGCCTAACTTAGGCAGCAAAGTACATTTTTTTTTTTACTGCATATGAAATTTTTATATATTGTTAATAATATTTTTCTTTCTCGGATTTTGGCAAATAAAGATCGAAGGAAAAGCTACCAGCCTTTAAAAAAAAAAAACCAACAACAAAACTTCAAGTTTCAGGCATATGTGTATATTCATGGAAGATACTAAGACTTCTCTTAACCTGTTTCACTTTATATTCAAAAGTTCACTCACGGTATATAAATGAGATACATACACTCTCCAAAATTGGTCAATAGAAAGTAGATCTAATCCTAACTTTTGACATTCATTAGGTTTCTCGATAGGTGCAAAAGTTAAAAAAAAAAGAAGAAAGTCATTCTGCTACTTGTTAAAGTTGTATCTAGTACTCTTTAGAATGTTCTTAATGACAAAAAAGATGGGTTAAGAGAAAAACTAAAACGGCTATGAGAAAAGACTGTCCCAACATGAAAAGAATCAGTCGAATCAGGGTTTGGGAAAGTCCCCTCAGCAGACTACACACATCAACAACATCAACGTAAAGGAAAGCACAGAAGTGAGAGCAACTTTCAAGTGGAAATACTACATTAAAAAAAAAAAAAAAGATTTTATTTATTTATTTGATAGAGATCACAAGTAGGCAGAGAGGCAGGCAAAGAGAGAGGAAGGGAAGCAGGCTCCCTGCCAAGCAGAGAGCCCAATGCAGGGCTCAATCCCAAGACCCTGGGATCATGACCTGAGCCAAAGGCAGAAGCTTTAACACACTGAGTCACCCAGGTGCCCCGAAATACTACATTTAAGGGCCAAGGTAACTCTCCTAATTAAAAAAATAAATACATGACAAGTAGTAAACTTTTACAGATTAAAGGTATTTCTAGGATGAAAGTTATATATGACGTATCTATAAGGTTTCTAAGTAACAACTTAAACTTAATTTTTCTTCCACACTTATGCAAAACTTAAAGAAATCCTATGAAAAACTGCCTTTTTCATAAATATATAAAGATACCCCCTTTGACTTTAAGAACAAAAGAACAAAGAAAGTAGAATTCCACTGGGAATGTGTTTTTTCTTAATACTTAGGTGATACCTCTATGAATATACATACCCCGCCCATTTATCAGATTTGGAAGAATATACATCAAAGTTGGTTAGCAGTGGTTATCTAAAACATAGTTGCTTGTTTTGACTTGTATCAAAATATCCTGTATTAAAATGGCTATTAAACTGTAAGCATTGGTATGCTACTATCTATGGCAAAATATCCAAGTCAAAACATCACATACCTACAGCAAGGCCAGGATAATGTGGCTTTTTGACCTGAAAGCCTTTCTTCTCACCCTGGGATAGTGGTATCCCAAAGGACATGCAGTACAGTGGAATACTAGACAGCCATGGGATATGGAGCTATGCCTTCATGGGATATCAATTCTATTCAACTTTGGAAAAAGTTTTAGAAAGGACTGCCTTTGTGTGTGGATTTTTGTTTGTTTGTTTGTTCTGTCTTGGTTTTGGACATAACAACACAAGTAAAATCTACAGAAACTTACTTTTCCAAATGCACTAATTTTGTGTATATTTCATTAAAAAATTCAGAATTAAAAAATATATATATCCTGAGAACAGACAGAAAATTTGGCATTTCTGTATCACAGGTGGGTAATAGTAGCATAACTGATTTTAAACTGCACACACTCCTGCCTACCCAAAGGACACTTCCAAGTCTCTTTTGCAGCTGAATGGGACCATGTGACTAAGTTGTATCTAATTAGACATGAGAGGAACTATTGCTGGGAACTTCTAGAAAGTCTCCTTAAAGTCTCCCTAGTGATAGGAGAATGAAAGTTGGGAGGACCCTAATTTTTTTTTTATTTAAATTCAATTAGCTAACATATAGTACATCATTAGCTTCAGAGGTAGTGTTCAATAATTTATCAGTTGTATATAACACCCAGTGCTCATCACATCACATGACCTCCTTAATGCCCATCACACAATCATCCCCTACCCACCTCCCCCATATAGCAACCCTCAGTTTGTTTCCTATAGTTAAGAGTCTCTCATGGTTTATCTCCCTCTCTGATGACTTCCCATTTAGAGGACCCTAAATTTCCACCAGTCTCTGAACCTGGGAGCCACCAATAGCCCCAGCCACTTCCTAGGTTCTTTTACATGAGAGGGAAATCTTATTTAAACCACTATTTTGTGTGTGTATAGCTAAACCTAAACCCAGAGGGTTGCTGGAGGGGAGGCAGGCAGGAGGATGGGTTAAATGGGTGATGGGTATTAAGGAGAACACTTGTGATAAGCCCTGGGTGTTAAATGTAACTGATGAATCACTAAATTCTACTCCTAAAACCAATATTACACTATATGTTAACTAACTAGAATTTAAGTAGAAACTTAAAAAACCCCACCCAGCTGATGTAAGTAAAATTGGAAATAGCAAGGCAGTGTTAGTGTGAAAGCTGTTCCAAAGTGAAATAAACATTTTTTGTGGCAAGAACAGACTGTAGCCAGGACCAGAACCCTGCCCCACTGGCCCAGTCCTAGTCCAAAGGAATCAGAAAGCTAGGATTAGCAATTTCAGGGCTCGACCTCTAAGATGCCCACAAAGCTAACTTTCTGCAAAACAAATTTACAAAACCTAGATAAATACCAATGTTTTGCTTCTGTTTTTGACTGTTATACTTCAAAAATCAAAATAATTTTAAATTTATTTTCAATTGAGAATATGCCTTGATAATGAAAAAATGGAAACATGATACTGAAACGAGGGAGAACACCCAAAACAGGAAGGTGGATTTGCAACAACCAGAAGTCATGAAATGTCCTAACTGACCTTATCACAGAGGTTGATAAGGAAAATTATGACGAATACTAGAAACACCTATAGTTAAAATAAGAGGTTTTTTGATTTAGAGAAAGCACCAAGCACATGAAAAATTGCATAAAGCAGCCTTCAAGGACAGTATCAGAATGAACATAAATCGGGAATAGCACATAGCAGAAACTTGGGCACTGATGTGATCATAATTTGTTCTAAATGACAAAGAAAAGGAGCAACCAACTTAAAAAGGGGGGGAATGTCCCCCTGGTTATCAAACGGATTACTGTAAAACTTTCTTGAACTGATGGATTAGTTTGCTGAAAATGCCATAACAAAGTAACATGAACTGGTGGCTTAAACAACAGAAACATACTGTCTCATAATTCTGGAGGCCAGAAGTCCAAGACCAAGGTTGTCGTCAGAGTTGGCTCCTCTGAGAGTCAAATACTGTTGAGAAAGAGAAAGGGCTCCAGGTGTTTGGCCTAGCTTCAGGTGGTTTACTGGCAACCCTTGGCTCCTGCTTTACCACTCTGATCTACCTCCAGGTCCACGTGGTATTCTCTTTGGACACTTGTGTCTGTGTCCCAACCTCCCCATTTTTAAAGACACCAGTCTTACTGGATTAGGGGCCCACCCTACTCCAATAGGAATTCATATTAACTAATTACATCTGTGACAACTATTTCCAAATAAGATCACATTTGAGGTATTGAAGGGTTGAGACTTCAACATACGAATTTTGGCAGAGTGCAACTCAACCCACTTGCAACTGGTGAGAGGCCAAGGTCATTCTGATTTTTCCCCATTACAGCTGGCTGAAAGTAAATAGATGTTAACAATTGTGCCATTTTGTATTGATTTTTATTTGTATTTATTTATACATGTCTGTGACACATGTTAATTTACAAAGCGTTTGATCACAAATAACTAATAACGTCAAGCCAGCTAAGAGTTCTCAGTGGTAATGACTAGAGGAAAATGTGTAGAGAGGTGCACAGATGGGGCCCCATCTAAAACAGGCAAAACCAAAGGAGTGATGGCCCACAGAAGAGCTACTATTCAGCCCGAACACAACAGCACCACTAAATCATCCACTGAACACACAGGCCCCTCTCAAGTATCTCACTGTGCTCAGTAGGTTTGGTGAAATTGGAAAAAAAATTGTTAAGAATAAGCATCAGGAATGCTCCAATACTCACCATTTTAGAAAAACTTGAAATGAAAAGGGGAATGACTTTGAAAAGTTGCTCTACTCAACTACACAAATGTACCCCTCACAACATTCTTATTCAGTTTTCATTTTCATGTTGGCAAGCATTTTGGCTATACAGTGTGTAAGAAGTCATTTAAAAAAAAAATAGAATGTCACAACCAGTAATGTTATTTTAGAAAATTCCCCCTAAGGAAATCATAAACAGAAAAAAAAATGTTCATGGCAGTGTTATGTCTAACACTGAAAAAGTAATGAACAACTAACTGTCTGAGAAAGGGAGATGGTTAGCCAACTACAGCATAACCAGGATAATCCTATGCAACAGGGCAGAAAAACATATGCCATTATGGATTTCTGCTTTGTGTCCATTCCTCTACCACTCTCCCCAAGTGGCCAGGCACTGTATGCCCTTTGGTTGCCTCCAGTGGCGGGGTCTCAGAGGGCCAGAGGCAGATATTGCTTACAGACAATCTGATTTCCTCACATTTGTGGAAGGCTGAGATTAGACCAACTGTTCTTGTGGGTGGGAATGGAAGAGAGAAGCATGCCTTCGCAGCCTGTGAGATGCTGGCAGCATAAGGGAGACCTACCCGAGGCAGGACTAAGATAGGCCTATGGGAGTGGGTGGCTTACCAGGACATAGGGTTATTCATTTGGTGATCAATGCAGAGATCCAGAAGAGACAGACCTGACAGGATTCTTATGCTCCACAGGCAGTGAAGGCACATATCCATCAAAAACTGCAAGATCGTGCTGGCTTAATAAAGATCTATTAGTAGTTAGGGCACTGGACCTCATAGCACATTCATTGTGCTATGTCACCCCTCACCCCGGTCAAACACACACACCCACACTATAGGACCTTTGCCAAACCTTGGAAAGAGAAAGCTATAGTTGAGAAACTGAGTGTCCTTTTCCCTAGCCTGTCAGAGCAGGCTCTTAGATCCAGAAGGAAAAATCTACAAGGCTCTTGCATACCCTAGTTTGTGGATTAACAATTATACATATTAGTTAGGCATCAGAATAATATGAAAACATTAAAGTTATGCCAAGAAATCTGTAATGTTATGGAAAAAGGCAGAATACATAAATACACACAAGTATGATGCCATATATATGTTGTTGTAATTTTAAAGCACATAAAAACGTCTGTAAGGAAATATATCAAAATGCCAATTGCTGTGGCTTCTTCTTTTTCAGGGTCATAGGAGGAGGGAATATTGTTTTTCTTTTTCCTATAATATGGTTTTGGTACTGTTAAAATGGAAAAACAATTCGAAGTAAACGTATGTGACTAAAACATTCTTTCATTTCAAACCTACATTAAATTCATTTGGGGTTCATGTAGACTTCTGCTGATTATTTTTCTGAATGTTGACTTCCATGAAAATTCTTGCTGATGCAGAAGTTATAGTGGTGGGCTTACTGGATTTTAAGCAGGGACAGGGCAAAGCAGAAACATTAGAAAGAAAAGGTCTTTTTTAGTAAGATTAGTTGGACTTCCAAGTATATTTAAGAATTAGGATTTGCTACTGCCAACAAGTCAGAACATAATAATTTATCTATTTTTATAAAGGATTTAATTTGGTCAAGAAATCGTTGGTTTCAGTATTGGGTAAACACTTAGGTTTGATGGTCTTTTAACAACTGAAAAGAAAATCAATGTTTGAAAAGCTCCTTCAAAAAAGCAGAAATATATGACATATTACTCAAATTAAGCTAACATTTCAGGCAAAGAAAATCAGTATTTTCATTAACACACTTATAACGCAATGGTTTCAAAATACAAAATGGGAATTCAATTTCTGTTCTTTGTTTTTTTGAGGGAGGGATGTTTCTCTTTTTAAATTTGGGAAAGAGCATGGTGGTTAGTGCTTATAAACATAGGAAACCTGGATTTGTATCTTGGATTTCTCACCAGAGTTGTGACCAGGTATATAATTTCTAAACTTTACATCCCTCATTTTTCCCCCATTTGTAGCATTTGGATAATATAAGAACTGGCCCCACTAAGATACTATTAAGATTAAATACTGTATGTAAAATACCCACGTGCAAAATGAACACCAATCTAGGACCCTACTGTGGTTATTCCTTTTAGGAACAGGGCTTGTTTCAAAAAGGAAATCTTCCTTTCATGAAGGGGAACAGCAAAACTACAACATAACTCACAAAGGTCACTTTTTCTTTAGAAATCCCCGTTGTTCCCTACAGTATTAATAGCTGCCTTAGAAGAAAATGTATTTAGTTATAAATGTGCTTTTCTTTGCTGGACTGTAATATTTAGCATCCACCTAACCAAGAAATGTTAAATAACAAATTAAGGAGATCCAGTGTTCCATAAATTAAGGCATCCGATATACCAGAAGTATTAAGTTCAGACAATATGTCTATAGACAAATATTCAAAAACAGGCTATCTAAGAGCTAAATGTAATGTGATTTTTAAAATAGTATGTTTTGGGGGCGCCTGCATGGCTCAGTGGGTTGAAGCCTCTGCCTTCGGCTCAGGTCATGATCCCAGGGTCCTGGGATCGAGCCCTGCATGGGGCTCTCTGCTTGGCAGGGAGCCTGCCTCCCCCCCGCTTCTCTGCCCGCCTCTCTGCCTACTTGTGATTTCTGTCTGTCAAATAAATAAATTAGATCTTTTAAAAAAAATAAAATAAATTAGTATTTTTTTTCTAAAGAGGCAAGGTTAAAATGTTTTTATTTTTAAATAGTGCAGATGAAGAATCTTATTGGTACATTTAACTTTGCTTGTGGTATAAAAACTTCTCGTGATTTATCTTGGATTGGTTTATTCATTAAAACTCAGGGGTCAAAACAAATGGTTTATAGGAGGTAAGGAGGTCAAATAAAGGAAGAAAGCTGCCAGGATGGGCATGGTAAGCCCAATGTTGAGGGTAACCAACCTTTTTGGTCTCAGCAGGAAGGAGCAACTGGGGACAGTGGCAGGTCCTGTGACCTGGAGATATGTCCCACCAAAAGAAGGCAGCTGCTCTGGACAAGACAGAATTCAAATCCAGTCATACCAGAGAGTCTGGTCTCTCCCCTCCCCCAAAAAAGAACCAGAAATAACTGCATTTTAAGAGTTAGGGAATAATTTAATTAAAAACATAACAAAACAAAAATGTAGGAGCCAAACCAAACACATCACAGGGCCAAATTTGGCACGGGTGCCTTTTGTGACCTATGATGTAAGTGTTCCTAATCACCTAAAACATTTTCAGTAACATCCCCTTTGGAATGTTTGAAATAGAAAAAAAAAATTGTTTTAATTTAAGAATTGCATTATGTATACACATATCCATTTTAATATAGCTACTTATTTTTAAGTTTAAATATACCTGAAAATTAGAGTCAAACTATTCTATCTGTAATCAAGAAACCCCTAAAGGCTCCCCACCCACATGTAGTCAAAAGCCAACCCACAACCAAAACACTTCTAGGCAGAAAACACCGTTGTCAAATATTCATGCACTAGATTTGCATGGAAATCTCTGGTGCCTCCTTCTAACTTTCTTACTCTTATTTCACATGTTTTATAATCAGTCTGCCAGAGAGAGTAGGGTTGTCAAAGACAGCCCCATGGATGACAGATTTCAGGGTGCAAATGGAGATGACTGGAAGACTGAACTCAGAGGGTGACAGCTACAAGCAGTCAAATGACAGAGCCTGAGATCTTTGGGAGAAAGGTCATGTTGCCCAATATGACACAGGGAGCTCAGAGTCTTGAACGGACTTTATTAGAAGGACCTGGTAGTTTTTCTATTCAGTACAGTAGTTTAAACTAGTACTATAAATAATATACAACACACACACACATACACATACACTATCATAGTCTGGGTTCTCAAGACAAAGATACGTAATTGGTCAACATTACATTTCAGAGAGATACATGTTTACTTCAACAAACATTTATAAGAAATCTATTAGGTGCAGGGCCCTAAGCCACCACAAATACTTGATAAAAATTATTTTAAGGACTGATGTCTTCTTAGGTTAGTCTACATCTCTGAAGTGCCTTATGTCTCTAAACCAGTCTGTGCCTTTTCAGTAATATTTGAACATTTAAGAGTTCCTCATGGTAGAGATAAGGGTTTAGTTTGATTTTGCTTTAAATCAGAACTGTGACTATAGATAACAAGTAACAAAAAAAACCCAAACTCCTATGTTTAGGGATATTACCTACCAATGAATTGATCAAAAATAAGTTTGTTCCCATAAGCAATCACTCAAAGTTTGGCCAGTAACTGATCAAAACATTTGTGCAGATGGACTAGATTTTAATACAGACTCTGCCATCGCTGATGGCACATTCTGATGAAAATAGGAGGTGGTATCCGTTCCCTCTTAGCTAACAGTGTCAAGGAAGTAAGAAGCTACAATTAACCTTCAGCTCGATGCCCACAATGTACAGTAGCAATCAGATATGTCTGGTTTTGTTCTGCTGAACCTCTTGCCAGTTAGCATTTAAGAACTGATGCTATATATTTTTGCTGTTATTAAGTTGTGGTTATTTATTTCTCTAAGACACACAATTCCCAAGCCTAGAGAGAAGAAGAGCTACTGAAAACTAAGTAAATGAAGTATAGGTGACTTATTTAAATGTTATTTCTACGCCTTCACTAACTCAATATTACACTGAGTTCTGCTTCATTTTAAACTTTCTTGTTGTTTTTACTTTACTTCAAAGAGTTTGATTTCAAATAGATTAAACATTAAGGTGAGGAAAGCTGCATTTCTTCTATCACTTAGAATGACTCTAAGTTTGGCTTTTAGAAGCACAAGGACAAGACTACAGTATACAGCAAATAAAACTCTTCCAAGAGTCAAGCTTGGTGATGTACACCAGGAACCAGCAACGGCAATAAGGAGATAAGGAGTGCAGTTCAAATTAAGAAAGACCAGAATTGGGGTCCCTGGGTGGCTCAGTGGGTTAAGCCGCTGCCTTCGGCTCAGGTCATGATCTCAGAGTCCTGGGATCGAGCCCCGCATCGGGCTCTCTGCTCTGCAAAGAGCCTGCTTCCCTCTCTCTCTCTCTCTGGCTGCCTCTCCATCTACTTGTGATTTCTCTCTGTCAAATTAATAAATAAAATCTTTAAAAAAAAAAAAAAAAAAAAAAAAAAAAAGAAAGACCAGAATTGTTAACGAAACAGAGAAAACACAGCTGAAAAAGTGAGACAAGGAAAAGCCTTATAAGGAAATCCATCACATCATTTCCTTAATGCCAGGGCTATTTCAAAGCATCATCTAGCATGGTATTGAGCAGCAAAAAGCCCAGCAGAAAGTTCTCCAGTCGGGTGTTCCATACGTGCATTGTGACTGGTATCAAATGGCACAAAATAAAACAACTCTGAGAATACACCTGTATTTTACATCTGATGAGGCCCTAGTTTGCTGACCCATAATAAGCCCCTTATGAGCTAAGCTGTGCTTTCACTATAATCCTTTCCCACATATCTGAACCTGCTGTGGGATTTTTTTAAACTGCTATTAGCAGTGACTAAAACTTCTAATCCCCTGCTATGCCTTTATTATTAACACATACAATTATCATGCTGGAGCATTAAAGAATGGTGAAAAACCTTATCTTATTTCTAAATCTCACTATTTCTAAGAGAATAGCAGTAGGATTTTCACAGAAATACTATTTCAGTCATTTCGTCTGTATTTTTGCTGTAAATTACTTCAGCTGCAAGGTTAATTGGCATCTCTTCCAGGCTACGAGAAACTTCAAAGTACCTGGAATGAACCCATTACTAATGCAACTACTTCAGATATAAAGTAATCTTGCTTTAGTTTACTAAAGACAAGGGCAGATTTTCAGCCCATTCTTGGAATGAAAAAATAGAAACCATTTTGGAGATTAATATGGTAGTTGGACACAAAGGAGTTCATGTGACTCCATGGTAATTATTAAATCAAATATCACAGCTCTTTCCCTAGTCAAACTTAGGAAAGACGGTGAAGCAGCCCAAATTCTGAAAGCCGTCAAGCAAAGACATCTATCCATTTAGAGGACTCTGAGGCAAAACTGATGGCACTCTACCACCCCTTACTGCCATGGGAAACTTATCCCCACCACCTTCCTTCCATTTCCTCAGTCCTTACTATTTTATCTCAGGGTCAATTATTTTGCCTTTATCAGTTTCTGTGTCACTGAAAAAGAATTACTAAGCAATAAAGAAGTTTCAACCCTTTAGCCCAAACTCAGGGTTTCTTCAGCTCACAGAATCAAGCACGGAGGCAGTCGGGGGGAGGGGGAGGCATACCTAAATTTTGACCTATTAGAACTCCCATGTTAGAGAGGTAAAGGTACTGGCTGCCTTCTCTACACTGACACCTGCACTGCCCGGCATGCTTTTGGTCCTCAGAATTTTACTAGGTTTGTTATTTTTAATCCTCAGGGTTTGGGGTGGAGTTGGATGGTATGAAGCCCAGTTTTCTCAGTGGGTATGTAGACAACTCCAACCCAAGCCTTTAGAAACTAGGCCTAAAACTTCCTACAAATAAGAAATAAAATTTCCCCAACAGAGCACTTCAAAAGTAGATGATGAAAGTGAAAATCCATTAGGGGACAAAAGAAAATCCATTAGGGGACAAACCCACAAAACACATACACACAGTCCAACAAAATAGCAAAGGAAAAAGAAAAAAATGGAGAAAGGAGAAAGAAAAGCAAAAACGAAAAGCAAAAAGGAAAGAAAGAAAAAAGTAAAAAGAAAAAAGACTTGTCCTTAATAGTAATTAAGGACAAGTCTTCTCCTTTTGAGCTTGGGACATTCAAATTTGAGGGTTAAATCTGAGCAGGACGCAGAGTGGAACTTGGTTCAGTTACAAAAATTACAAGGCTGGTTGCATTCCTGTTTGCTGAGCCACAGGAATGATAAGCAGGACTAAAGTTGTTGACAATTCCTGATACAGTTTTAAATTAATTGCTGAATGCCAACTAAGCCATAAGCTACACCTAGGGAAAGGATGATAGACCCACGTTTTATGGAAAACTTCACAAAGAATAGTTCTAAAGCCTTTTACCCTTTCTTTTAGGATTGACTTTATTTCAACAAGGAGGAGAAAATTCCAACCAACTGCTCTCTTAAAGTAACACGAAGGGCAACTTGCAGGTTTACATCTTCAAAAATACTAATCACTAGAATTTTTAAACTTCCTAAAAATACTCAAATATATTCCTTATGTTCATCTGGATTAAAGTAGTATTTGAATTATATGCAATATACTGCAATCACAGAACTTTAAGGAATATCAAAGCTAATAACTCATGAAATCTGAACAACATGGAGGGAGTATGGCTGGAAAAAGCATGGTGGGCTTTAAAACCAGATACCAGGAGTGGAGATCAAACTTCAGTGGGAGCTACATCAACCTGTCAAGTTACTCAGTCTCTGCAATTTATAAAACAGAAATACCACTGTGTCCTCAATAGGAGAACAAACCCACAGCACCTAATGCTTGCTCGGGACCTTGTCAGCATTCACTAAGTGTCAGCTGCTCTGAGCAGGAGCTGGACAACACAATATGGCCAGCCAGGATCTCAGCCCAGCTCTGCCTACCTCCAAAATCCAAGATTTTTCCACTGCTTCTCTGTTATTAGTCTGAGGTCAATGTTGCTACTATTGCTCAACATGCTTAACATAATTAAGAGGTTTAGAAATTTTAAAACTAGATGATGAAATCTGAATTCTCTTGAGGAAGAATCAGGATGATACACATGATCAAGATTTGCTTCTCTGCTGGATCTCAATCTGACTCTAAGAGTGGAAAGAATACTTAACCCATTAAACTATCTGGTTCCTTGTAACATTATTCCAAGGCCATATTGGATTAGCAATTCCTCCAGTTTACTTTCCACTGATTAGCAGAGGATTAAAGACAAACAAATTCAAGTTGGTTTTCAGATGCACAAAATTAAAGATTGAGAAAACCTGGTATTTTCAAAGCATGCACCAATGAAGGATTTCTCTTTAATTGTTCTTTCCAAAACTTTTAAACATTCAGTGAAATCATCTCAATTTGCTTTGCTTTGTTCTTTGCTTTCAAATACTGTAAATGGCTGGATTCCAGATAGAGTAGTTATCCTCAAATGCCTTCCAATGAGGCCTGCCAGATTCCGTGGTTCAGAAGTAATTTAAAAGCAGAAATGTGTAACAAATGAGACCTAATGGAAAACACTGGATGCTTTATAGTCAGAAAGATCACTTCTTTTTTCCAGTGAGAAACAGACAATACATATACACACATGTGCATATGAACACAGACACATGCAGACCCGTGTAAACAAGACAGAAAATGAACTGACATGTGTTTTATTTCTCTTCATTATAGACACTAATTGGTAAGAATGAATATATATATATGTGTGTACATATATATATACACATATACATACATACATACATGTTGTTTTTGAAAAGAAAAAAAAATTCATGATGCAACTATTAACCAAACTCAACAACAGCAATGAAAACAGAACATTTGGGATAATACAAATGTTTTATGGGGCGGGGGGGAGCATATTACTTGAAAGATCACAAACCGCTTTCTTACATAAGACAAATTCTTTCTCCATACAATGAAATAGCTTTTTAATAATGACCTGTTCACAAGAAGAAATACTCACCTAATTAGTGTGACTTCCTAGTGAGATCTAGTATTCAAGCAGAAGTTGGGATGTTCCAAAGGTAATTCATGCACTAGGTAAGGGTTAATTAAATTTGGGGACCACCCCACTGGGTTCTTCTGGATTTGTTCACTTGTTCATCTCTCCTAATATTCATGAAATGATCAGTAAATGCCAGGTACCTCGCTACACACTACATATATAGCAGAGCATCACAGGGCAGACCCAGTTCCTGCCTTCCTGGAGCTTGGAGTTCAGTAGGGAAGATGAAATACAAAGATTTACAAACATGATGAATGCCATGGGGAAGGTCAGGAGAGAAACTCAGGCAGGAGGCAGTGAGAGACTTCTCTACCAAAACCATTTGAAGGACAAACTGAGGTTAGCTGCACAAGAGGAGAGGGTAGAATGCTCCAGGCTAGGTTAAGTGTGAGTGAGAAGTAAAGGAAAGCCAGGATGGCTAAAACGAAGGCAGAGAAGGGTGAAGCCTGCAAAGGAAAGTAGGGAAATGACCTTAATGAATACGATTAGGCATGTGTGGATTTTATCTCAAGAGCAATGGAAACTACTGAAAGATCTTAAACTATTGGAGCAACACTTAGAATGTCCCAGGAAATGTGGGTAACACTGTGTGATGGCAAGAATGGAGGAAGGAAGAGCAGAGGGCAAGCTCTTACCCATAGCCCACAGTAGGAAGGAATGATCATATGGCCTAAGGAGATGGCAATGATGATAGTGACTCAAAGATACCTGATTGTTACATATGCTAACACTGGAGGTGAGGGTGAGCAGTGTCCAAGAAAATGTTCAGGATTCTGGCATCAACCAAGTAGATGGTAGAAGAAGGTGTTTTCACGGGATGTGAACATTGGAGGCAGAGCAGACTGGAGGTAGGAAGGGAAGGTGATATGCTTTGTTTTAGATGGGCGAAGTCTGAGGTGTCCTCTAGGCAAATAGATAATGGGTCTAGAGCCCTAAGAAAGTTGAGGGCTAACAAGGAGGATTTGCTTTTTGTGAGCGCATGGACCTTTAGGGTCCAATATGGCAGCCACTATCCACATTTGTCTATGGAGCATCTGGAATGTGGCCCAATCAAGATGTGCTATATAAAAAAATACATCCTAGGTTTCAAAGAAATCTATATGAAAATGAAATGTAGGATCTCACTGCTAATTTTTATATTGAATGGGTAGTATTTTTGATGTATCAGTTGAAATAATGTTAAAATGAATCCCTTTTTTTAAAGTATAGTTAACATACAATATTATACTAGTTTCAGGTGTGTTAGTTTCAACAGTGACTCAACATTTCCATACGTTAGTTACAAAATGATCACCATCTTCTGTTTCTTTTTACTTTTATAATGGGGAGTTAATGGGAAGCCATTCTAAATTCAGAGTTAATGGGAGTTTTGCATTATGGTTTGTATTCTATTTCAATAGGTGACACTGGTATAGACAGTAACCGAAGTTTAGAAGAGTAAAGAAGACCATTAACTAGAGCTTGATCTCTAATGAAGCTGCAGGATTCAACACACATATGACGAGTGTGATTGGGGGGGGGCTGCTGAAAACATGGAATAAGCTGATAAAGCTGGATTATATGGTACAATAGAAGAAAGACAAGCACAGCCTCTGACCAGCAGAGAGTGGACGACAGGGCTGAATTCTGCTGGGTAATCAAGTAAGGACTGAAAAGCATATTTAAACTAGAACACCAAAGAATAAATAGGGTTACTAAAATGTTAACTTATTAAAAAGCCATAATTGTATTACTATAATTTAATTTTCCTGAATTTATGTAAATTTATGTAAATTTTACTGCAAAGTTCCAAATTCTTATTGTATTGACTTCCAAATGGTATATTATTTTAAATAAAAGTTTTAGCACCTTTTAACCCATACTTTTCCACACCATCCCCGAAATGCTAATTCAGTATCAACTGAAATCCTTGAGATGACTGAAAACAATCAAGTAGAAGAAAAAAACCTCTGCTGTTTTCAAATCACATCTCCTTTGCCGCGTGACTCACACATTCCCCCTCTACTGAGTCATCCTTGTTCACCACCATATAATCACTGATCATTTCCAAAATTCTTCAAATTCTAAAATTATATGTATCTGTTGTTAATGTCTATGTAATTCTTCATTCCATCCACAATAAAACCAGTGCAGCTTATAAGACATGGTAGCCTCACTAAAAGAACCCATTGTGAATAAAATAGGCATTTGCACTTTTTTTCCCCGTTTAACGTTCCCAACGCAAGTATTCAACACATATTTCTTAAGAGCCTACTGTGTGCCTCCAGTGAATCTACAATCTGTGGCACAAAAATAAGTTTCATTGTTTTATAGCAACAATAGCAAATAACAACCATCATAGCAGTAGTAGTTTTTAACACTTAAAATTGCTAGAAAGGGTGTCATTCAGCCCTTTCCACTTGTGACTTATATGGTGGTCACAATGAACTCCTGTTAGGTCATTCGTTAGGCCTATTTTTTTTTTTTTAAGATTTTATTTATTTATTTGAGAGAGAGAGACAGAGAGAGAGAGCATGAGCGAGGAGAAGGTCAGAGGGAGAAGCAGACTCCCCATGGAGCTGGGAGCCCGATGTGGGATTCGATCCTGGGACTCCGGGATCATGACCTGAGCCAAAGGCAGTCGTCCAACCAACTGAGCCACCCAGGCATCCCTCGTTAGGCCTATTTTACAGATGAAAAAAGTCAAGACCCAGCAGCCAGTCCTTGAGCCACACTCCGCCTACATAGATCTAATCATCATCACCTGGCTGGGCTTTAATTTACACTCCTCCACCAGCTGTGTCCAGCCAGAAACCTGATGTTTCAACAGGCTCTGTCCTCCCAGAGAAGCACCTATTGAGGTGGTTAACTTCCACTCTGATTTATGCCTGATTCACCTACTGCTCTATACGCTCCCTGAGAGCCGGACTGTATGTTACTATGTCTTCAGCATCTAGAGAAATGCCTGGAATATAGGGGGTACTCATAAAATATTAGTTAAATGAAAGAAAGTAAGCTTTCCAAATCTAAGAAATTTACTCATGTTCAGGCCCAAACTTTACCATTCAAAGGAAAATCTTTTATCCTTGTCTATCTTCTTAGGTAGGGCAGAGTAAATGTAACAGTAACTTCCCAGGGTCATCAACATAAACTCTAATTTTTGTACTTGTTTGTAAAGGCAGTGATGCCGTTGGGGAGCTAATGAGGTTTATAGGGTTGTTTGCATCGATAACAGATAGCTGCCTAATTGCTGTGCTAAGTGTTTGTATGGGTTTTTCTGTCCTATCCTGCCACTTTCAATATGCTTGTTCTTATCCCCTAATTTGCTGCTAATATATGATATTTGATACTTGTTTACTCACCCTATCAAAAGGGCATGGATTTTTAGTGTAGAGATTTTGTTATATCTATTTTAAGGACTAGAATGTCTTCTCTGCTTTCTTCCTTCTGATCTTCCAACCATTTTCAAGTCTTAGGATTAACCTGTTAACTCTATTTTTGCCGCATTCAAGGGAATATCACCAAGCACAAGGAAAATAACTAGAAAGAATAAATAGCTGAGCATATATTAAATTAATTTACCCAAATGTTACAGAGAAGTGCAAACAACTCCCCAAAGCCTGGAGGGGATGCTTCCTTACAATTAACCAGGAACCAGAAATGGATAAAACAATGGTTTTACAATATATCACCTTTTGGTATAGAAAATTCCATTACATACTATGCAAAATAATCCTTCATATTTCTGGCATTAAAGTGTTCTCCCGGGGCACCTGGGTGGCTCAGTGGGTTAAAGCCTCTGCCTTCAGCTCAGGCCATGATCCCAGCGTCCTGGGATTGAGCCCTGCATCAGGCTCCCTGCTCTGTGGGGAGCCTGCTTCCTCCTCTCTCTGCCTGCCTCCCTCCCTGTTTGTGATCTCTCTGTCAAATAAATAAATAAAATCTTTAAAAAAAAAAAAAAAAGTGTTCTCCCTCCTTAAGGTCCTCTTTGTTGCTCATCATTTTATTTGACTTTCTCTACATTTTTTTTTTCTGCTTTCATTGTGTCTCTCTTGTACTAGAACTTGAGTCTGAAATATAGCAGCTTTCTGGGGACCGCTCATTTTGCTTGTTGGAAATGTTAAGGTCACCTAGAAAACAAGACTAAAATAACAGAAATTATACTCAAAGAAGGAAGGGTGTATGATGAATGTTTATCATCTTTAGTGTAGCCCCACTGGGTTGCTGAAAGAAGTGATCACATATGCCTACAGAGATGTGTCCTGGTCTAGCGCTGAACAAACTTGTTTGATGAGAAATGACTCCCTTCTATGAAGGTTCTGTTGGTTGCTTGGGAAAGGAGATCATAATGACCAGTTTCCTTAGTGTTTAAAACACATTAGATTTTTTTGTTGTTGATGTTAACGTCCTAGTTAATTTCATGGCTTCCATTTCCCAGTAGACAATTTTCCATTATTCGCTAAATTTCTTTGAGTCCCCAGAAAGGTTTATGGTGCATATTGTTGGTATCAAATAACACTACAGTATACTGCTCCCAGTGTAATGTTATGAGGCTGAGGGAAAATATCTGGAGGAAGAAGAACAAATACATAAACATAAAGTCAAGGAAATATGCAAACAAGGGCCCCATTATACAAGTGGGAAAATAAACCAAGCAGTCCCAAATTACAATATCATTTTCTTTCCTGAAAGACAAGTACTTTATTATAAATAAAACCAAGAAACATTTACTTATTGCTTAGAATGTGAGCTAGTGTTGTGGTAGGTGTGTTATGTTCCTAATTTCCTTGATCCTTACTAACTCTATAGGCCATGTAATTGGGCACAATGCCCATTTTATAGATGAGAATATGGAGGCTGAGAGAAATTAAATTGCCCAAGAAACAGAATTACAAAGTACAGAAGGAGGTCTGTTTGACTCCAGAGTTAGTGCCCTTTCATTCTGACCCTTTTGAAATCATCTGTACTCTGACCTTCCACTGCAGAATATGAGAATTTCCAAGAAATCTCACATTGTGGGACAGAAACCCTAGTTTATATTCATAACATATGAATAAGACTTTTAATTACTGTACATTTGGGTAGACCAAACAAAAAGTAACCAACTACATACACTTTAATTTTTCAAATAACTGGCCCTAATATGTTAAGGGAAGAAGCTCAAAGGACTACTATCTCTAAAAGGCTGTTTAATTCTTAAACTCAATTTTCCAAAGTATACCCTCAATTCAGGCCATGCTATTTTCTCAGACTACTAGATTAGTCTCCTAACTGATCCCTTAAAAAATTTCTTTTACATTACTACCACAGTAAAATATCTAAAACACAATTTTAAAACTTCCTCTCCTCTGCTTAAAAGCTTTCAAGATTCCCATCATCTACAGAAACACTAATCTCCTTGGCATAGGATACAGGGTGGGCATTTAGCGGCTGGTGCCCATCACTCACCTGTCTTAAAATGGCTGTGAACTCAAGGGCAAGAAACTACTAAGTTTTATGAGTTCAATAAGTGTTTACTGATCTGAATTAAATTAATAGCCATAAACTTGGTACAAAATATTGTTCTATCCTTCTATTTTTTTTTTCATCCTGAAAGAAACTATATTGTCTACATCTCTGATGTGCTAAAGTAGCTGGTGTGCTGTAGTAGTGTTCAATAAAAAAAATAAAAAATTATAAAAATAAAATCCTTACCAGGCTCATGTTTGTTTCAACACTCAAAAGGTGTTGCCCAGGAAATCTGAGTCTTCTGTTTTAACATCCATTTCATGTTCTAGGCTAACTTGTCTTTTCTAATATGTAAATCTGCCTCCTTCTTCTCGCTGCTCAGGAACACCTAGTACCTCATCTTTCAGGGGCTGCCCTATTCTCTACCTTTCTTAGCAGCTGCATAGTGACCAGAGGCCTGCAGGGGTCCCCACTAATGATGACCTTGGTGAGGCTATCAACCACCCAAGGGCAGGGACAGTCTCTTGGTCACTATGTATCCCCAGCCTCTTCCCAAGGCAATTGGCAGGTGATCAGCAAGTGCTGATCTGACTGAATGAGTGAATAAAAGAGTAAATAAATTGACTCACAGTGACCAACTGAATCTAGGTTTCCTCAGCCATAAAAGAGTAATAACTGTTTACCTAAAAGGTGACATTGGATATTGCAGGTAATATTACTGACTCATGGGAGCCAGTCTCAAAATTCAGTCTCCATTTTTTCTTTTCTTCTTTTTCTTTTCTTTCAAAGATATCATAGCCAAGCACACTGTATTAGTTTTAGGTGAACAGCAGAATGATTTGATGTATGTCTGTATTATAAAGTGATTACTAGAATAAGTTTAATTATATCCATCACATCACACAGCACACAGTTCGAATTTTCTCTCTTGTGTTTTAAGATCTACTTTCCTAGAAACTTTAAATATACAATACGGTATCATTAACTATAGTCATAATGTTGTACATTCCATCCTCAGGACTTTAATTAACCTCATAATTGGACATTTGTACCTTTTGGCCGCCTTCACCCATTTTGCTCGCGGCCCACCTTCACCTCTCCCACTCACACCCCTGGTCACTAACAAAGTGTTGTCTGTAACTAGGTCAGGCTTCCTTCTCTTTTTAAAGCCAGGGCTGAGATCAAGTATGGAAATTCAGGACACTGAAATGGTGGATAATCTGTGGTTAACAAAGAAATGAATTTTGGAGTTCTTAAATAACCAATGGAAATATGGGTTACTCAATCTTCCTGGCATGCTGGATGAAGGAGATCCGCTTCTTTGGAAGCCTCCTTAAACTAGGAGGATGGATTTTACAACATTAGTTCTGGAAGAAAAGTGTCCTACTCATTTTCAAGCAAAGAGACATCTGAAAATATTTTTCTGGATTTCGCTCTCCGTTTTTGGAAGTCATTCTGAGAAAAAGTAACTGGTGAAGTGATACTGATGGGATGTTATTTTACACTTTATTTTTGAGATCACTCAAGAGTATTTGTTTTCTGTGTTAATTAAAATAATAAATCTTAACTCTACATACAATTATGATAGCATATATCCTTGTTCATCTAGCCAAAATGCTGCCTGGTATCTTTTGAATTCTCTTCAGCCAGGGGTACAAACTACAGGGTGACTCACTATGGACTGCTCCTCAGACAGTTGAAAGGCTCTTCCTCCTAATATCATACTCTGTATTTTCTCCTACTGGCATCGGCAGGTCATTAGAAAAGGATGAGAAATTGTGGTCATGGATCTCTATTAATCTTAGTCCCAAAATCAGTTAGCAACAAGCTTCTTCCACCATGAAACCCAATAAATGAAAAAAACAGAGTCTTCGTATTTTTAAAATGGTACCTTACTTGATGTTTTGGAAATGCTAAACAACGAGGTTGTTTTGATTTTTTTTTTTGATTTTTTTTTTTTATTTTTTTTTTTATTTTTTTTTTTTTAAAGATTTTATTTATTTATTTGACAGACAGAGATCACAAGTAGGCAGAGAAGCAGGCAGAGAGAGAGGAAGGGAAGCAGGCCCCCTGCGGAGCAGAGAGCCCGATGTGGGACTCGATCCCAGGACCCTGAGATCATGACCTGAGCCGAAGGCAGCGGCCTAACCCACTGAGCCACCCAGGTGCCCAGATTTTTTTTTTTTTTAAAGTATAGATATAGTAGGAATATTTTAAAGTACAGAAATAGTAGGAATGCTAAATCACAAGGAAGACCCCTGAAAAACAATGATTGTTTTATAACATGGTTAAAAAATGCAGGGTAGCTAACAAGTTACGTAACACATTTTCTGAGATAACGTAAAATAAAAGCCAAACAGTGAATGGATAAACATTAATGGGAACACAAGTGGTAACAAGGCAGGTCTTAAAATTCTTTAAAACTCCTCAAAATGGTTTGCATAGATTATAGAGAGCAAAAAAGTGAAGTACTCACTTTAGGGCAAGGCATCAGTTTTTACAGAACTAGAAAGAACTTGTATTTTTGCCCAAATAGGTAGACTCTATCTCAACATGTTCCTAAGATATGATTAATCCAAATACCATATTTTTAATTTACCTATATCCTGCCTTATTCTAAAAAATATAAGGCAGCTTGCAGTAAAACCACTAGTTAAATTCCAAAACCCTGATATACAATTGAAGCACCAATATATTTTCATTAATACAAATTCACTTTAATTTTTGAATTATAAAAATCCCAGAGTCAAAGCTAAATTTGTAGTGTTAAAACCACAATAAGAAACAGCTTGTCTAATAATAGAGAATTGCTTATATACACAAACATAAAAATTATATATAAATTTTCTATATAAATCCATAACTATTCATTATATCTAACAACACTGGAAAGTTTTCATGAGCTATGGTAAGTACTAGTAGTTGCAAAAAGACAGTTTGCACAAAATCATACCACTTTTATTTTTAAATAAAATATATGGATATCCAGACAAAGAAGATTGGTAATAAAACCTGGATTTCCTAGTTTTCTACAAAATGAATGTGTTTTAGAAAGTGGGAGGTTACACTTTTTAGAAAAATGCATAATGGTCCTATGGTTGTTTCCCAGTATGAAGAGACCATCACTGCTATTCAAAACAACTCCCTGTTAGGGGAGAGCATCTATTCTCACTCTTCTTACTGACTTCACATGTTTTATTAAGGTTTTATTGTTTTACAGGACAGAGTTTCACCCTAATTCAACCCATGTACTGTCAATAAGGAACCATATCCTAGTGATGTTTCACTGCATAGGAAATGGGTTCTACCCATTCACACCCCTTAAAAATGGTATTATAAAAATACCATTACAAATACCAAAAATTATTACACAAATTACTTAAAATTACTTATTTGTATACTTACTTAAAATTATTACACAAATTACAAGTTGATTATATTTCTGGATGTGTAAAAATTATTTTAAACCTACACAGCCTTGCAAATATCCACTCACTCAATGAAGAAAAATAACTGAATCAAGAAGTAAATACATATTCTGAAGAAGGGTGTTATAAAATAAATTACATTACTCTGTAGGATAAACACCTATGAAGGCATTTTTTTTCAAGCCTGTGCAAGGAATCTCAAAATAAAAGATTCTGCTACAAAATAATGGTATACTACGGATAATTATAATAAAATACAGATTTTTTCTATGTTGCTGGTACATAAAGTATCTCCAAAAAAACACAGTTCATGAATTTATTTGTATGAAAAATATCATAAAACTGTACCACACCCAGTTATTAATTATCAGATTCATTTTGTAACTAGGAAAAACATGAAATGAGGACAAAAACATTATACTCCAAATTAACAGTGGAAATTAAGAAGTGATGATTTTTTTTTTTTGCTAAGCTTATGTTACTTTTTTAAAAGTAAATATCTCTATCGCATGATATCACTAAATTATTTCAATGGAGGAACAATAAAATAACTGTTTCTAATGGAACTGAGCAAAATCAATCCACCCATTTAAATAATCAAAAGTTTACAATGAGCTGTTCTTATAGTCAGGAACTGCCTAGATGTAAATGTTCTACATATAGTAAAGACTCCTCTTGCTGCTCCCACCACCTCCACAATTTATCAGTAGGCTATCTACACCACACTTCTCAAAGTAAAGTCCACATACCTCCTGGGGGAAGTAAGGTGTTGCAGAGATTAGAAATCCCAAGAAAAACCATAGCATGTCACCTTGGGTTTTTTACTGTATGAGTAGAATGCTTCCAATAAAGTATCTTAGACAAAAGCACCAGCATGCTTACATGCCCTACATTTACCATAATGTTTCTCTTCCTTGGTCTTCACATTTTCTAACTTTTCCTCTAAACACCCCACTCTACTCCCACTCCAGTTCCTTTCCCGATTAATAACTAACTTCAATGTTGGTGTGACAGCCAGAAGAAAATTCTCCTGACTTTGCCAGGTGGCGCCCCCTCTGGGGCAGCACCGTAAGTACTTCTCCTACCAGAGGACACGCAGGGGTGCTCCCTCTGCTGTTTACTGTTAGCACAGTGCGGCTTAAGCAACAAATACACAAGCTGATCTAAGGCTTGCAGGCCCACCATGACCATGGAAGGTCCTGGTAAGCCACTTACTAATAAAGCTCATCACAAAGTTAAGAATAACACTTTGAATAAAAAGGTTTCTTGTCAGAGACTTGAAATATAGGAAAGGTAAAGTTTAGGTGTTGGAGATCAAATTCTTGTCCTGCTACCTGATCCAAGCCAAATTACTTAACTTTTCTGTGTTTCCTTGTTTGAAAATGGGAGCAGGGATAAAACCCATCACACTGGGTTAAAGGGTACATTAAATGAGCCACGTGCATAACATTCTTAGCAATAGGATCCAACAAGTACTTAGTGTTTTCTGAATGCTGCTATGAATCAAGATCTTGAAAGTGAAACTGCATAATATTCATGTGTATACTCTTCAGATATACAGAATAAAATTATCATTATTCAATTCAATGAAAAGGGACCTATTATAAACACTTTATGTTATACTTACTAAACAAAAGCTATTGTTGCTATAATAATGAAAGCTTGCGTCCTGTGTAATTGAGAAAAGTTCATTTATAGTACTTAAAATATGGATAAAAATGAAAATCTACTGTAAATGTACAAATGGTTTTGCCAATTCCATTAAAATGTGTGTACCTATGTATATATGTATACTATGTAATTTTGGAGAAAATGATATGAATATGTACACACAGTAAATTCTCATTTAAAGAAAGACATTTGTGAAATATACATTCAGAATAAAAAAGGAATATTTTTTCATAGTTGCCCCTATAAAGGCTGTGTATCTAGGCTATAGCTTATAAAGCCACAATTTTCTACATGTTAATTATTGGGAATTTAATGTTAAAGGCACACCATAACTTGGAATTTTCTAAAGGGATACTTAAGACCTATATATTACTATGACATTATTTCATGATCAAAAAGACTCATTTACAAAAACATTGTCACAGGAGCATTAAGTCTTTGTATATAAAAATAAAGTTGTGACTCTTAATCTCACAAAACAAACTGAGGGTTGCTGGGGGGAGGTGGGTTGGGAGAGGGTGGTTGGGTTGTGGACATTAGGGAGGGTATGTGCTATGGTGAGTGCTGTGAAGTGTGTAAATCTGGCGATTCACAGACCTGTACCCCTGGGGCTAATAATATATGTTAATAAAAAAAAATAAAGTTGTTACCAAAACAAAAATTTCACTTTCCTATAGTTCTCTGGTCAAAATTTTATAACTCTGGCCAAATCTTTTTTTATTATTATTACAGTTGACAATGTTATATTAGCTTCAGGTATATAGCACATGATTCAACAATTCTATACATTACTCAGTGCTCACCAAGATAAGTGTAATCACCATCTGTCACCATACAAAGTTATTACATTATTACTGACTATAACCTCTACGCTGTACTTCTCATCTCATGACTTACATACTTCATAACTGGAAGTTTATACCTCTGAATCCTCTTTACCCATTTCACCCACCCTTCCTCCACCCTCCCCTCTGGCAACCACCAGTTTGTTCTCTGTATTTATGAGTCTGTTTCTGTTTGTTTGTTCACTTGTTTTTTAGATTCGCATGTAAGTGCAATCATATGGTATTTGACTTTGTCTGACGTTAGGTCCATCCATGTTGTTGCAAATGGCAAGATAGCATTCTTTTTTATGGCTGAGTAATATTTCACTCTGTATACACACCACAATTTCTCTATCCATTCATCTATCAATGGACATTTAGATTGCTTCTGTATCTTGGCTATTCTAAATAATGCTGCAAATAAACACAGGGGTACATGAATGAAATTAGACCACTTTCTTATACCATACCAAAAGCAAAACAAAACAAAAACTCAAAATGGATTAAAGACCTAAATATAAGGCCTGAAACTCTAAAACTCCTTAAAGGAAAACAAAGGCAATAATCTCCTGAACATTAGTCTTACCATCATTTTTCTGGATAAATCTCCTTATACCAGAAAAACAAAACCAAATATAGACAATTAGAACTACTTTTTAAGCTTTTGTACAGTGAAATAAACCATCAACAAAATAAAAGGCAACATACAGAATGGAAGAAGATATTTGTAAATGATATATCCAACGAGATTAGTATCCCAAAATACATCTTTAAAAAAAAACTCTCATACTACTCAGCACCAAAGAAACAAATAATCTGACCAACTCTTCACTTGTAAATCTTTAAAAACTAGGATTCATTCATTTCTATAATGAAAGCATGAATGTTAATACAATATAAGCCCATTTAACTGTGGAAACATGACCTATGCTTTTAAATGTCAAAAATTTCATCATCCTCTGTAGTGAGAGGACTGAATTCTAAGGCTCATCTCCCAACATGAATTCTTGTACTTTTCAATGACTAGACTCTCAGTATCTTTCCACTGGGTAGCTAGAACATGGAAGTCTCTCCCAAATCACAACTTTATCAAGGTAAAACAAATATAATGCACACACATATTGCTTCAAATACAAAACATTTCTGTGATAACTACAGATTCTAAATTTATTCCTAGAAAAATCTGGGAAAGGAGTAACATAACAAGCTTTTGTATTAAATACAAATAAATCTCCATCAAAGTCTCATTATTTATCTAGCATTGATGATTTTTGCTAAATTGTACCATATTGGATTGCTCTTTCTCTGTTTATAAATCCCCATTATATTTTTCTTCTAATTATCATTTAAGAAAGTGTAAAAGAAGTGTAAGTCACTTTAGTTCCTGGCATGTTAAAATTAAAAGTATGACAGGCTAGGGGGGAAAAAAAAAGTGTGACAGGCTACAAAAATGAGGGACAGGTCAAAAAAAGGGATAAACACACTGAGACCAGAGATTTTTACTTCTCAATTTACAGAGTATTATTATGAGAAAACCACAAATTATAAAAATGCATTGAAAGTGTTCTCTTTCAAAAGGGCTACATTTATTCAACTATGTGTTCCCAATACAAGGTAAACCCCTTATTAAAATGCCATGCCTCAGTTCTTTGTTTGCTAAATTTAAATTATATGAAACTGCTTAATCGCTGAGATTCTAAAAGTGGTAGGTCTTAGAATCTGAATTAAAAAAAAAGATTCCATTTCAAGACACTCATATCTTTGATTATAGTGACCCATTAGAGTACTTGGCTAACAAACTGATATTTAGTTGGCAATTTCCTTAGATCACAGTAATAGCATATCAAAACCAGTATTTCCATAAGACAAGCTTGATCCTGAAAAAGGGAAAGCATCTACAAAAACACGAATATAATAAAAAACAAGCTAAAGCACAATTCACAAAAACAGCAAAATGCAAAAAAAAATTCACTTGCTAGGTCATAAAAGATATCTAATTTTTTACACATCCTTTTTTTTGGATAGTCATGCCAAAAGAGAACTGTTTAAAGGAAGAATTCATGCTAGAATTGATAAATGAATTGCTTTTGCTAATCTGTAATTTTGGTCCAACTTTCTTATACAGTTCTCTCTATTTTGATTTTCTGGACCATTCAACTTGGATATCATGCAAAAAGATCATAGCTGACCACGTGAAGTCAAATGTGTTTACTTTTCCCTGCCCTGCCTTCACCATAGCTATAAAAAAAAAAAAAAAAAAGGTAATACTTTGAACACCTTATAACCTAGAAAAAATTTTTAGAATTTACTGGACCACATGGTTCTTACAAGTTCCCAACAAAAGATACTTCTTATATCCGCTTGGGTTATATGTAGGATCTGTAGCTCCCCAAAGCAAAGGGATTCCAGTTACCTTTGGTTTCACTACCACCACTGGCAGATGTAGCTAGATATATAAAACTTACAGGAGAAACAAAGGAGTACAAATAAATTTTGCATATACCAAAAAAAATCAGCCACCACTGTATCTTTCAGTGCTGTTTACAAATCAGAGTTTAGTTCAGAGAGAGACAGAGGATATAATGTTAATGGCGGTAATCGAAGACTTTGCTCCCATTTTTCCTCCGTTTTTGGTGTCCCAATCCCCTTTGACAAACAGCTATGTACCCACATCTCTTCTATTTGTGTATATACATACCGATTTTAGGTATAACTTCAAGAAGCCCATAGAAGTCCCCAAATTAAGGCTTTTAAATTTTTAAAATGGCAATATCGTGTATTGGGGACCTCTATCTTTACATATGATTGATTCGATTATTCTGTGCAATTGACCACATGGGCTAGAGACAGGTGAGAGTGCAGGATGAGAGAGGAAGGCAGGTTGAGATGCATGAGCAACTGATGGACAGTGCTACAGCAGAGTTCCTGCATGTGCTCTGCTCTCATCTAAGAAGGAAGCAAAGGTAGAAAAACTAAGTAGAAGGAAGTTACAGATAGAAGCTGGAATGGAATTTTCAAGGTAGCCTGTTCAAACGCAGAAACAGAGAAGAGATACTATAGTCGTTTAGCAAAATCTTAGCATAAAAATGGCATGCTTTCATCTCCCTTTGCTTCACACTTCATTACCATTTTGCTTATTTAACATCAAGCACTATAAAGAACTTTATGAAAATAAAATTATCTAATTAAAACGAATAATGTATATATACATCCACATAAGTCCACTGTATATAGGTTCTTTTCTCCACTTAATAGTGTGTGCTTTCATCTTGAAACAAAACCAAAAACAAGTTTCAACTGAAACTGAATCAAGGTAATGTAGGCCAAGATCCATACTATATAACTGCAGTAAGTATGCTCATTAATTTCTTTTCTGTGCTGTGGGTAGTAAAAGGTATTACTATGAAGCTAAGGTACTTCAGAAAAGGCAAAAAACTCAGCCAAAAGCATTACAAAACTGTAGTATTATTAGAATTACATTTTCTTTAGTACATTTTCCCTTAAAAAAACTTTCTGAAAAAAGCTTAGAAGCCTCTGACATATTAATCAAAGATTAATCATCCCTATTTAGATTTAGGATGTATTGGGTTATTAGAATCATGTTATTGACTTGCTGCTAGAAAGATGATTTCTCAGATTCTGGAACATTCCAAGTCACATAGTAATTTGACTGGGCTTATAAAAAAAGAATTTTAAAACACCCTTTAAGTCCTATGTGCCAGGTATTTTAATAGGAAATTTCACATAACTTTTCACCTTAATTATATAATGCTGAAATGTTTTATAACACAGTATTAAAAATGGATTGGCAAGAAAAAGCAATGTTCAATTATATTTTGACTCATGAAGTCCGGGGTTCCAAGTCTGGAGTGTGTCACTCCAGCCACAAGCTATACATCAATGAATCAATTTATACGTGAGAAATCTCAATAACAAAATTAAAGTGTTAAACCTTTAATCACTTGGAATAAAAAAATCTCTAGATGATGATATTCTTTTCTCTTTTAAATGTAATATAATTTACATTCTCCCAGTGACACAGTAATTACTGTGAACACCAGTTATTATACAGAACTTCGCAGGTAAATTGTAACTACTGATGGCACGAGCCAAAGAATGAGAGAACCATACTGAAAGCCGCCCCAGCAGTGGCCCCGCAAGCAATGCTGGAGATGCTCCTGACACCATCCTGCTCCATCCTCCTCAAACATGATGTAGCTACTGGAAAATTATGGGCTCTGTTTTTTTTTTTTTTTAAAGATTTTATTTATTTATTTGACAGACAGAAATCACAAGTAGGTGGAGAGGCAGGCAGAGAGAGAGAGGAGGAAGCAGGCTCCCTGCTAAGCAGAGAGCCCGATGCGGGGCTTGATCCCAGGACCCTGGGACCATGACCTGAGCTGAAGGCAGAGGCTTTAACCCACTGGGCCACCCAGGCTCCCCTGGGCTCTGGTTTTAATCTGAGCTCTGACACCTTATCATCTGAATCTCAGGCAGGGTAACTCTCTCTGGTCCACCATGTCTTTACCAGTTAATTTTGTGTTAATACCACTTACAAAAAAAAACACACACATAAAAACAACAACAACAACAAAAAAACCTGTGATAAACAGCCACTCAAAAAACAAACAAAAACACAAAACAAAACAAACAAAAAACCACACCCACTCACTACCTTCAGGACCTTCCCCTCTCAGTCCATTCTTAAAGGCATACCTTACCTTTAATGGTTACTGAGGTATAGGTGACCATACCTTCAGAGCCAAAAACCGAGGGATATGACCACATAGCTAGATTAATATTTAAAATACAGATTTCCTGGAAAGTACAGGATACACAGCATTCCCTAAGACTGTACGCTGTCTGTCCTATTTCTCTTTATTAAAAGTTTCTTGTAGTCTTTACTCCTAATTGGCCTTTCCATGATTTCTATCCATGTATAGAAAGTATAAAATCATTCCTGCTTTCAACTGCTCAAAAGCTACAGAGTACCAGGCATTACGCTCTCAGACTAAAGCAGGGAAGAAATGGGCACTGTTCCCATTGCAATGGCATTTACAATCTAGAGTTTTGAGGAAGAAAGAGCCATTTAATAAAGAAATTACACAAATAAGCAACTACCAATTGTGATAACTGCTGTGGAGCACAAGAGAGTGAATCTTACCACAGGGAAACCAGATTTGGCAGAGAGTCGGGCAGAGTGTGAGGGAGGCGGGGCAGGGTCTCTGAGGAAGGTACATTTGAGCACAGTGCCGAAGGCTCTCACTCTGCTTCCGTTCCCTACATTCTTCTGCCTTTCCATTGTCCCCTTAGTCTCTCTTACTCCCAAAAGGTGCCCTGACGTTGAATCTGAAGATCTTGCTCTGAGTCTCGTCTGTAAAGTGATAGAGTTACTTCATCTTCCTGGGCTCAATCTGCAAGATGGACATCTGCCCCAGCTACCTCAGAATTCTTATACGTGAAGTGACAGACATCAAAACTCTTGGGGTCTACAGAAATACTTAACAATGCAAACTTATTTTTCTCACTACGTATTTCTTTTTTCCTCACCATTTCTGTTTTCTTATATTTGGTGATGTCCTTACTGTTCTTAGTGTTCTCTGAAAAGAATGGACATTTCAGATATCCCAAGTCAACCCTCCATTTCCTTCTAGATAGAATTTAACCCACCAGAACATGCCTTCCTTGTGTTTTTCAGTCACTCACTCACTTAACAGACCTTCAGAATGTGTTTGTTATGTATCCAAGTCACAGGCATTAGGAGATAGGATTTTAAAAATCTTTTTAAAATATGGCACCACTCGTAACAACTAAAGTTGACTTTTCATGTATCTCTATACCAAGTCTTTATCGGTAACTTCAAAGGGGTAAAAATAGTCCCCCGACCAAACTGTATATTCAATCTCAAGCAGCAACGAAAAAATGAACGATGTGCTAGAAATAAAAACTCTAAAGAGATTTCACATTTCAAAATTAATTCCTAATTAATCTTACTCAGTAATTATATTTTAATCCAATCACATGGCTTTACAATTAGTCTTGAATATGAATCCAGGTTTTATAACTTCGGAGTAACATGACCATTTCATAAATTGATACCCATTTCAATTTACTCATCTGTTAAACTGCATAATATTTATGACCTACATAAGGCTCTCATAAAAACAAAACTTTTATAAAACATCAAATACAATACTCAGTATCTTTGTTCTTCCCTCCTCCTATGTATTTTTGATTACTTATATTAGAGGAGCTTCAACACACTGCTACATGTTGGTTTGCTGTAAACAAAACATGTGCCTTCCTCCTGCGCTTTACCTGACTGACATATTGCTTTGGGGAGCACTGAAGCCCATCGGTTTAGATTAGAGAGTTGGAGAATATAGGAATCATTTTTAAAAGAAATATTTAGGGGAAAGTAATCCTTGTTTCTTCCATGAATGGTAATGTTTTGGAGCTATACTAAAATTGGCATTTTAGTATAGTTCCCGGAGCTGTCCATTGCGAAGTGTAATGACACTGAGCCACACTGAAACTGGAGAATGAAAGCACAATTTATATTAGATCTAGATGGCTCACTTATATTATTAACATTTATTAATATATGTCATGTTCTTAGGAAGGAAAAAATACTTTCATAACATCTTCTATATGCATAATACTAAAGTTTTTCAAAACTACTTCCCTTGTCTTATCTTTACAATTAATTTCCCAAGTCAATGCATGTCTTATCATTCTTTGTGCCACATGGCCTAACTGGCCCTGGTCACACAGTGAGATACTGGTAAAAACAGCTCTAGAGGACCCATCTGCTCAGTTCCGTAGCCCAGGGAACCCTTATTTATGCCAGGATACTTTAGGCAGTCTGATGAAGTCTACGGACCCCTTGTCAAAATGATGGTATTTTTAAGTGTGTTACTAGATTACACAGAAAATTATCAGATTGACAGTTATCAAAATATTTAAAATGTGATATAATAATGTACTGCTTAATAATGTATTAAATAACAAATTCTAACTGTGGGTCTAATAAATGCTGTAATTTTGAAGTAGTGATGAGCTTCAATATTTTGAGATATCTGTAACAACTATAATGTAGGATGAAAATATCTGTGATTTCTATCAGTGGTAAAGTTACAGCCTGCCAATATTGCTAGGGTTGATTGCCTACATTCATAAATAAGAAAGAGGCCAAATTTCAGTTAGATACTAGTGAAAATAAAAGAGTAAATTTTTTCCCCACCCAGGCTCACAAATTCCTACAAATTCTGGCCACTGACCCCAGGTGGGTCTCCTGTCAACTCTCATAACAAATTTCACCAATTTATAAGGTAGCCACAGAAATTCTAAGCTGTTTCAATATATGACAAAAAGTTATCCTTAATATCAACGTCAACATCTAAAAATCAAACAAACAAAAAAGCCAGAAAACTCTGTTTCAGAAATTCAAAGCTATTATTTCCCTATCTTCACCAATGTTAACATTCTAAATCTTAAGATAAACCTCTAAGATTATTTCAGGAAATAGGAAGTTCTTAAAAACCTGATCTGCTGAAAACATATATTTTGTTTGGCTTCCAAATCAAAGGAAACAATGACACAGCAGGTGTAATCACATACAAGGATGCTAAAAATCATGAGGAGGGATCATTCGCTTCCACCTCTTCCTGCAAGCTGTGCCCCCTGCAGGGTGCTCTCCCCCATTGTTTGTGCCCTTCTCACAGGTTAGTGCACTTGTTGCTTGATTGTACATATCGTGTACAGCTCTAGCTAATGCCAAAGTACCCCATGTAGGGAGATCTCAAAGTAGCTCCACGTCCATTCTTTGTATATCTAAAGACCACAGTTTCTGAAGAACCTAAACATGGATTGACATTCTAAGTGTATTGGTAGAGACAACTGGACAAAATACTTGATATCAGGAGGTTCCCAGAAAATCCATAAGGAACAATTTAATGCATATATAGTCAAGTTCTTTCTCCTCCTAAAAAAATAGGGTTGACCTTCCTGAATTATAATTGGGACATATGTCTACTCTACACACCACACACTGAAGATTTAGTAAGACTTTTGCCAATTACATGACTGTTTAGGAATTTTTGAAGTAATTTCAGTTGCTTTTTTATATACTTTTTTAAAAAATAGGAATATTCTAGAAGATACACTTGAAAAGAAAAAGTTACTGGCTCTCAAATTCAATTATACATTTTAAGACACAAGTACTAATTTAGAAAAATCTAAATTAACAAACTCTACCAAATCAATGTCTCCATTCTTCCTCATCAGTTCACAAGGCTTCTCATGTAAAAAGCGAAGACCCTATCAAATCATCAAAAATAATTCTGATTTCTCTTTCCTCCCACATATGTAAATCCTGAGTGATTGCATTCCATTCTGAATATCAAAAGCTAAGATTACAAAAAAAAAAGAAAGAAAGAAAGAAAAAAAAACCACCTCTTATAAGAGCTATAATAGAAAGGAATTTTCTAGAATAGCAAATCCTCAAACAGTGAAAAATGACCTTCTATTAGCTATATTTAGATTTTATTAACCTTGGCTAGCTGTACAATTACACTGGCAGTGTGATTTCAATAACACCAATCTACAAAAAGTAATTTCACTCTTAGATTTTATGTATGGTCATTTATTTTCTTTGGGGATATGCTTACACTTTACAATTCATTCATAAGTAAAACATGGCCCTTATAAAGTTCAGAATGAAGTATGTTACACTCTATGAAATCCGTCTTTAATTTTGTCACCTCAAAGGCTACCCATTTTAAAAAGAGTTCACCTCACTTAAAAATGCAAAAAGGGTTCCAGTATCTCCACATCTGATAGTCAGTGTTCAAAAAATATATATAATAAAATGGTGCTGTCATGAGGTTGTGTCCTTCATTACATTTGGAAAGTTGCTGAAAAATTATAAGGTGGTTTCAGTAAATGTAAATGTTGGAGCAACCCAATATTAGACATAAACTTTCAATACAGACATACCTCAGCGATGCTGTGGATTTGGTTTCAGACAGTCATAATAAGCAAATACCACAATAAAGCAAGTCAAATGAATTTTTTGATTTCCCACAGCATATAAAAGTCATGTTCACGGTCTAGTCTATTAAATGTGCAATAGCATTATGTCTAAAAAAAAAACAAGGTACACACCTGAATTTAAAAATACTTTATTGCTAAAAATAATGCTAACCATATCTGAGCTTTCAGTGAGTCATGATGTTTTTGCTGGTGGAAGGTCTTGCTGCTGGCTTCATGCTGATGGCTGCTGACTGATGAGGCTGTTGAAGATTGGGGAGGCTGTGGTGATTTCTTAAAATGAGACAATAAGTCTACCCATCAGTGGATTCTTCCTTTCACAAAAGATTTCTTAGGAGCATGTGATGCTGTTTGATAGCATTTTACCCACAAGAGAACTTCTTTCAAAATTGGAATCAATCCTCTTAAACCCTGCTGCTGCTGCTTTAACAACTAAGTTTATGGAATATTCAAAATCCCTTGTTGTCATTTCAATAATCTTCACAGTAGTAGATTCTATCTCAAAAAGCCATTTTCCTTGCTCATCCACAAGAAGCAATTTTTCATTGATCTTATCACAAGATCGCAGCAATTCAGTCCCAGCTTCAGGCTCCACTTCTAATTCTGATTCTCTTGCCATTTCCACTGCCTCTGTGGTTATTTCTATCTTGAATCCCCCCCAAAGTCATCCATGGGCATTGGAATCAACTTCTTCCAAACTCCTACTAATCCCATGAATCATAAATGTTCATAATGGCATCTAGAATGGTGAATACTTTCCAGAAAATTTTTAATTTATGTTGCCCAGATCCATCAGAGGAATTGCTACCTGTGGCAGCTACAGCCTTACAAAATGTATTTCTTAAATAGTTAGACCTGGAAGTTAAAATGACTCCTTGATCCATGAGCTGCAGAATGGATGCTGTGTCAGCAGGCATAACAACAACATTCATCTTGTTCATCTCCATCAGGGCTCTTGGGTGACTAGGTACATTGTCAGTGAGCAATCATATTGTGAAAGAAATATTTTTTTTCTAAGCAGTAGGTCTCAACAGTTGGCTTCAAGTATTCAGTAAACCAGGTTGTAAATAGATTTGCTATAATCGAGGCTTTGTTGTTATATTTAAAGAGCACAGGCAGAATAGATTTAGCATAATTATAAGGGACCTAGGATTTTTGGAATGGTAGATGAACACTGGCTTTAACCAAAAATCAGTAGCTGCATTCTCCCCTAAGAGACTCAGCCTGTTCTTTGAAGCCTTGAAGCCAGCACTGACTTCTCTATAGCTACTGAAGTCTGAGACAGCATCCACTTTCAATAGAAGGCTGTTTCATCTACATAGAAAATCTGTTTGTGTAGTCACTTTCATGAATTACCTGAGCTAAATTTTCTGGATAACTTGCTGCAGCTTATATAAAAGCAACCTTATACCTTTATGTTATGAAGACCAATTCTTTCCTTAAACCTCATGAACCAACCTCTGCTGGCCTCCAACTTTTCTTCTGCAGCTTCTTCATCTCTCACCCCTCATAGAATTGAAGAGGTTTAGGGCTTTGCTCTGGATTAGGCTTTCACCTAAGCGAATGTTGTGGGTAGTTTTATCCTCTATTCAGGCCACACAGACTTACTCCACATTAGCAATAAGACTGTTTCACTTTCTTAGTACTCTTGTGTTCACTGGAGTAGCACTTTTCATCTTCTTCAAGAACTTTTCCTTTGCACTCACAACTTGACCAGCCCTTGGCACAAGGGGCCTAGCTTTCAGCCTGTGTTGGCTTTTGACATGTCTTCCTTACTAAGCTTAATCATTACTAGCTTTTGACTTAAAGTGAGAGATGTGCAATCCTTCCTTTCACTTGAACACTTAGAAGCCATTGCAGGGTTATTAATTGGCCCAATTTCAATATTGTTGGGTCTCTGGGATTAGGGACGCCCAAAGAGAGGGAGAGATGGTGGGAAGGGCCAATCAGTAGAGCAGTCAGAACAAATACAACATTTACATTTAAGCTCACCGTCTTATATGGGTACAATTCATGGCATCCCACTACAATAGTAACATCAAAGATCACTGATCACAATCACCACAACAAATATAATAATGAATAAATTTGAAATATTGTAAGAATTACCAAAATGTGACACCAAAAAATGAAATGAGCAAATGCTATTGGGAAAATGGTACCAACAGACTTGTTCAATGTAGGGCTGTCACAAACCTTCAGTTTGTAAAAACAAAACAAACCATCCAGCAAACCCTACAAGACTCATCTGTGAAGCACAATGAGGTGCAACAAAAATAAGGCATGCCTATATAGTATAATTGTTCTCTTGGGCTGTAGCCTATTACATAAATACTACTATAATGTTAAATCAACAATGCCATCATTTAAATGTATAAAATATTAAAAAGTTTAAAGATACTCTCAATGAACTGAAAAAAAATGTCTATTAAAATTCAGCTTGGGTTTAATATGAAAAATGTTAACGTACCAAAAGAATTCTAGCTAAGCAATCATGTATAAACATAGATATTAGCCTGAAATTCAAGACAAGCTGCTGGGTTGAATGATGAGACCATCAACTTGAGTTCTTCAGTTCATTAGCTTAACCACAATCCCAACCTAATATCCATAAAGTCGCAAAGGCAAATGTAATATACCTCCTAAGTTTAGAGAACTACACAAATTTTTCATTATTCACATCATGAAGGATTTATGTTCAGCATTACTTTAGTGACAGTGAAGAGAAAACTAGAACAGTCCTTGAGGAAGAACTTTTTAAAGAGCACTAAAAGCCTGTTTTTCTTGAGTTCCATGCCACTATATTGAAAGGCAGAACTGCATCTCTTAAAAAACAAAAGCAAAAACCTCTGCAAATTATTCAGTATGCTTCCTCCCAGAGATACACCAAAGCAACACTCTATCTTCCTCTACAGACTTGCCCTCAGCTGTCCTTCCTCTACCACATCTACCTAAATGCCCAAATCCTGAACTCTCCTTCCTCCCCAAATCCTCATGCACCAATCACTCACCAGGGATTCCACCTCAGTGTCCCTCTCCCTTCCCCCCTTGCCCCTCAGATCAGCATCCTGATGCCCTTGCTGAGGTAGTGGGTCCACCTCTCCCCATACAATGTCAGTCACCTTTCCTCTTCTTCACTTCCACAGGCACAGCTGCACCCTTGCAGGGTCTCTGGCCTCTGAGCCCTGTACTTCTAGGTTCATCTACAAGTCACTTCCTGTGGGAGGAGGAAGAGCTCTAACAACAGGTACTCCCTTCTCTGGTAGGATAGGTCCTAACATGAAGAATGTGTTTCAGCTGAATCACTACATCCTCAAAGAAGAGAACCAAAAGAAGGGAACAGAATTCTAAGCTGTGCAGTGGCACTTTAAATGTCAGGGTGGATTTTTAGCTCCCCACTAAATCCCTCATTTCTGGCCTCTGCTATTGTTATTCCATATCATTACTATTCATGATAATGAATAGCCAACAGCAGTATTTTGTTATCAATAACATGACAGGGTACTTTAACATACACAATTATGTATTTAAGCCTTCTCTGGTCCTAGTTACACGGAGCCCAAGAGGTGCCCTACACATTCTATCAGTACATAGTGATTCACTGATATCTAAGTGTGGGTGAGAGAGGAAGCAGCGGAAAGGGATCTAAAGACTGGATGGGTATATAAACTAAGCACTGCAAGGGAGAGAGGGAGTGAAAGAAAAGACAGGACAATGTAAAAGGCACAAAGAGATATTCAGGAGATATCCACAGAGAGACCCTAGAAAGTGGGGCTCAATTCATAAGCAATCTCAATTCCTAAGTCTCTGCTCCACTTTGTCCCGCATGACTTCCCAAAAGACGCAGCCCTGTGGAGATCGAGTTTGTTTACACCATCCTGGGGATACTCACTAACTTTTCGTCTTGGCCTTTGCTAAACTTGTTGCCTTCAGTTCTTTTCTGGTTCTACCCCTCTGCAGCTTGTTGCCATTAACTACATTCGGTAGAAATGCAGTCTGCACTTTAGAATTCTTTGCAAGCAATGGGGCGGGTCACACTTGGCAATTATCTGTTAGTACAGGAAAAGATCATTTCCCTTAATAGAGTTTATGCAAAAATTATCCAGAGTGGATTACAAGGGCAAGTATCTAAATTGTGATTCTACACAGAGCATGGCGTTAGTGATTTTATGTGATCTGAAATGTTTGCTATCGATGAATGAAAGGAGGGGCACTTCAGAAATGTTGTTTAAGATACCCATAACATGAACTAAAAATATATTAGAACACACTTTTTTACCCCATGACATATATAAGCCACTTTCTCTTATATTTCCCCCACACATTTTATGACTATCGCATTTGCCCAAAGAAATTTAAATGCCCCAAATGGCAGCATTAGCAGAAACATATACCTCCCCTGAAATATAAAAAATTTGAGTTGGATTAAAAAAATAAACCGACAGAACTTAACTGATAATGGATCTGAAAACTGACATTTAAATACTTCTTCAGCACTTTGCACATAATCATCATGCTCACCATTTCTCTTAAATCTGTCACGGTTTCTCTAAATTTTAAAGCATAAGCTACTGTTTCTGTATGGCAAATGGATTCTGCCCACTCTGATGTCATTACATAAATCCTTATCCGGTGATACCTACCTACCCCCTTGAGAGGCTCTTAATGAAGAGAACAAAACAAACATAATTAATTCTGTATAAGAAAAAGCAGTAAAGAGGAGCTTACATTGCAAAAAGCAGCAAGACCTGCCTCTGAGCTCATGGTTAGCTATCCTGGCCTCTTCATACACTGCCCAGAACCACACAAAATCAGACACAATTAATGGGCACTAAGGAGTTAGAACCAAGCAGTACCTTCGTAAAAGCAGTTACTTTCTAAATCAATAATAATATGTCTTCTTATACACTAAGATGATGTGGCCAGCCCATCTACTGGGAGGCATGTGCTGTGAAGTAATTTTCTCACAGTGGTGTTGGATATAAGATTTGTCCCAGGGGGATAGACGGCTAGTGACAGGTGCAAGACAACTGGCCAGATCCAGCCATGTGATCTGACTACAGAACAAAGCCGAGATCCTGCTTCTTCTGGAAGAAAACTTTCACCTTGGGCCCCATGAAACCTATGCCTGACTTGGTTGGATAGGCTAAGGCACAAAAACCAACACAAAAGCTTGGAGGGCAATTTTTCTGCCTAACTGAATACCTATTTTCCTATGGATTAATATTTAGAAGAAGCTCACTACAAACCAATTAAAATAATTCAAAAGTAAAAAAAAAAAAAAACCTACTTTACTAAGTAATGAAAATGTTGCTATTCAATTTATTTTGTAAAAGTCTTTCTTGTGAATGTAATCATGAAAGTGGTATGGTTAGAAGAATCATATAATTAGCCTAACTTTTTTTTTTTCCAATACTGTATTTGTGTGTCAGTATGTCTGCACATAAAAGGAACAGATGTTTATTTTTCTGGATAAATACTTGGAATGGAATGCTATCACATGGAATGTTATCAAAATCAAGAGGTTTAGATACAATTTTCCCTAACTATGCAATTTATATGAAATTTTGAAACAGATGAATGGTAAGGGGTGCAGAAATTTAGATATATGGAAAAAGACAGAAAGCACTCTCTCTGGTTTAAAGTAAAGCAGAAGAATCAGTCTTACCAGTTGCCATTTATTCAGAGAATAAATTATGAACATTAAGTTCCCTTCTTTACTCTTAATTACTCTTAATCCTAAAACAGGACACCTGGTAAAAATGTCTCTGGACCTGTCTGCATAGGGAACTAGATAAACATTCAAGGACCTCTTGGCTCGATGATGTTACAATTTTACAATTCTGTAGATATTCAGAGACAAAAGAGGCTCCCAGAGACAATGCTACACCACAGAAATAAACCGGCATATCCCACCTTATAGAAAGTAAAATTTCATACCTAGTAACCTTGTGGATAAGCAGTCTCTTTCAAAACAGTTTCTAATTTATCAAAGGAGGGGGAACAATGAAGGAAAATATATTTAAAAGCACCAAGAACTTAGGAGGGATACCTAAAATTTTGCTAAAACAGAACATTATCTATGCTCATTAACCTGAGATAGGTACTACTGTGATAAAAGATTATCCAAATGGAGAGTCTAAAGACTAGATGCATTAAATGAGGTCATTACCTATAATGATAAACTTGGTGAGCGACAGCACCCATGCAATACAAGATTAAAAGGACAAGGTGGAGAAACTCAACTTTCCAACTTTTCCCCATAGAAATAGCTATCCCTTAATTTTTCATTTTTCATTCCACAAACGTCTGTTACTACCTTATACCAACTATTATTGGTAGTTCTTTTCTGACCCTTAGTCAGAAAAGAAACAAAAAGCTCATGATCATCATTTTAGTAGAACAGATTTAAAAGTAGAAATAAAATATACTTGTATGTCTTAGCAAATAAAGCATATTGAAATTAAGACGTATTCTCTGGTAAAACATAGCATTAAATATCACACTCCACCTTAAAAAGTGTTCTGTGGGTAAATAAACCAAAGCAGAAAGCTATCTCACTTCCTGAAAATCTCCTACTAAACTAAAAATGATGGCAGAAACAGAATTCTAGATACTATACCATAATCTCCTGTTTTAAAAATATGCTATATTCCTTCTCATTTATATTGTGCTATTAACATTTTCTGCAAACAAATGCCCTATTATTTACCATTGTTTCTCAGTGATTCCATTCATACCCCTGGAGGTGATGCGACTGATAATCTCATCATACCCAAAAGTTGAAGAGATGCCAAACACAAAAGAAGCTTTCTTAACATGGAAGAAAATATTTGACTCGAGGTTTGAGAAAAACATTTCCTATTGGCAAGCAGAAATAAAAAGTGCCTATAAGCAATCTTATTCACTGTAGCTTATTTTAAATAATCTATCATGAAATAGTATTTCAGACTGTTGATAAATGGAAGGTGGATGAAAGGAGAACGCCAATAGCTTCTTTATTTTTCCAAGTTATTAACAGTTCAATGCAGATACTTACTGGATCAATTCCAGAGAAAAGTTACTCAGTTATAACATGACTTGAAGGGATCATAACCAAGATTAAATATGCCAATCCTTCCACTGATTTCTGAGTATGCTTCAGACGGTTTAATCTCTTTAAAGAATCTTTGCTCCTACGTTGTTCAAAAATTCAAAAGTATGGAGTAGACCACTCTTCTACTACTAAAGGAATTTATATGCCACTTGTAATGGAAAGATTTTTCAGCAATATCTGATTGTGTACATACACACACACACACACGTTATATGATCTGGAAAAAGCATCTAAAGAAGGTAGATGTCTTTAATAAGACATTAGGATAAACAAGCACTATATATATATATATATATATATATATATATATATATATATATAGACAAGCACTATAAAGTGCTTGTAAATTTCTAACATGTAATGGGATTAAACATTATTTCTTACTATATAAAGCAATGCTATACTTTGATTCCCTTCTGAAGTCACTTCTATTCTTCTTTCCAAGGGAAATCAGGTTCCATCGATGCCTCAAGTCCTCCAACCCTGATGGCATTCTTCATCCTGACTGGAAGCCCCCGGGGCTCTTACTTCCCTCTTCTCCCACTGGTAAAATTCCACCCACCTTTCAAGCCCAGCTCAAATCTACCTTCTTATATAGTCTTACACAATATTACTATTGAAATCCATTGTTCCATCTCTATTATTTCACTCTCATTTACTGTTTTGCAACTGACTTTCCAGAGTATGCCTTCCATTCTCGTTATCCATGTGTATACACCCATCTCCTTGAATATACTTCTTTAGATGCCCAAGAAAAGGTCTGACAGATTGAACTGAAAGAAGATTTTTTTAAGATGCTGAAACTGAAGTTAAGGATAGATCTGTGAAATCACCATAAATTATCCTCATTTTAGAAACAAGGCAACAAAATTGGAGCATTTTAATGAATTATATCAGAGATCAAAACTTTTGGGTAATAGAACCAGGACTGAAACCCAGGGGCTGGGGCTCAAAGCCTTGTAGCACAGTGATCAGCAGCTGCCTCTCAAGACAGGAGATGGAATTTCCTCCCTAGAAGTTTTTATCCATACTGGAATTCTTCAAAATTACAAATGCCCTAAACTATAAGCCATTTTTACTCAGTCTCCCAATGAATGACACCAGATGGCAATGGCTTACCATAAATAAAAGAAAAAGGAATCAAGTGAGAATTAAGGAGGTAAAAATTTCTTCAAATTACACAACATTACAAAATTATACACCTACATTCTATAAATGTAAATGAAATAGTCTATATTAGCATACCGTGTTCTCATTATTCATTAAATTTAATCTATAAAAAAGGCAAAATAACCCTTTATCTAGACTCTTCTCACTGAAAGGAACTTCTAAGGTCATCTTGCTCTACCCACCACCTTACCGATGAGGAAACTGGGCCCAGAATGAGTCAACAGCCTCGAGGTCATATTATTATGAAACAAAGGCCAAGATGAGAAGCTGGCCTCCTAATGCTCAGCCTAATTGCTTTTTCCACGATACTGGTGGAATTACATACCATATTTCTAGAGAAACACTGAAAGTAAGACCTATTAGTTACATATTTGTCTAAAAGAACCTCATGAATACTTAATCTTTAGTTTAACAACCTAAATTTTATGAGGAAACTGAGGCAAAAGTAGCCAATATATTTTGCCCAACTTTTTTTTTTTTTTTTAAGATTTATTTATTTAAGATAGAGCACGCACATGTGCGAGCAGGGAGAGGGGCAGAGAGACAGGGAGGAGAGAATCTCAAGCAGACAGTGCTGAGTGTGCCCCAACATGGGGCACGATTTCACAACCCTGAGATTACCATCTAAACCGAAATCAAGGGGCGCCTGAGTGGCTCAGAGGGCTAAGCCTCTGCTTTCGGCTCAGGTCATGATCTCAGGGTCTTGGGATCGAGCCCCGCATCTGGCTTTCTGCTCAGCAGGGAGCCTGCTTCCTCCTCTCTCTCTGCCTGCTTCTCTGACTACTTGTGGCTTGTGGTCTCTGTCTGTCAAATAAGTAAATAAAATCTTAAAAAATAAATAAATAAAATAAACCGAAATCAAGAGTCAGACACTTAACCAAATGTGTCACCCAGGTGCCCGATTCTGTCCAACTTTTAAGATTATTTTCAACAAGTTCAATGAAAATCCCCCCTTAAAAAAATAAAAAAAATATGAAGATATGAAGAAAATTCATCACAATAACCAACAGAGCATCTCTGTAGAAGCAGACTCCCTTTCTTTGTTAATCATCTAAGCTTTCTTAGATTCTCCACATTTCCTGCAAATACTGTCATAAAACCTATCTGATTATAAACATAATTTCCTCCACCTTTAACTGCATTGAAAACAAGACAAACATCCCCTAATTAGATCCTAGTGAAGTTGTCTTTTATAAGAAACAGAGATTAATGAGCCAAATGAAAAATTAAGTATGTTGACATATGTCTATTGTATAAAATAATTTTAATGTCAGGGAAGTAGGAAAGAGCTGTACACTCAATTTTAGCTTGCTTTTCAGACAAATACAATATACATTTAATTTCTACTAGGGTCTAGAAGTTTCCATGTGCAAGATTAATCAACAAAACTGCAAAACTTAAAAATGTTGACAAGATGATTCTATCAAGAAAGTATCTACTTCTTTCTGGCATCTCTATTTTAATATCATGAGCAAACAATCCTTTCAAATACATTATACTTCCAAGACTTTTCTCGCATTTTAAGTTTCAAAGGGGACACACCTTGAAGTTGAAAGGCAGACCTCCACACCCTTCATTTCCCTCTACCTCTTTTCAATTCAGAGGCAGCCTCACAAATTCCAACACAAGGGGTAGGCAACTTTGTAATGTCAGAAGTAAAACTAGAATCTGAAACCAAAAATATTCTAGGACAACAGGAAGTAAAACCATGATAACAAAGAAAAGTAGCAAAACATCAATACAGAATTAATTTTTAAAGTCACATAGTATTAAGTGTTTTGAATACAACTCCGTTCACACTTCTCTACTCAAGTTATTTTCATTACCAAGAGAGGACACTGTCCTTTTAAAAATTAAAAGTATTAAAGTTATTCTGTTTACTTCAGCAGAAAGTGACCCAAGGCTAGGAGTGAGGGAGAAAAAAAATGGGCCGTTTGGGCACTTTTTCCCTAACGACAACAACTGTTTTTCTATCTTATGATAGAGGAAACTCTTCAGTATGGAAGGAGAAAGCAAATAAAAGAAAGAACTGTAATTCTTGAGCCTGTGCCAGTTTACAGTATTTAAAAAAAAGAATCTGCGCCACAGCTTGGCGGTCGGCCATATTTACAGTAAGCTATCTAGAGTTTTGCCCGACAGGAAGAACAAAGGACTCAGTGTAGTGCTGCTGGTTTTGTGTGCTTCAAATATTGTACAGGGTAGGAATGCAGCCCCACATGCAACAGACCCTTTGCTTTCTGCAGCTCTCTCTCCTCAAGGACTCTCCAAATGTGGTCAGAGTCTATAAAAGGGCAAGAGAAGGCTTACCACTCTAAGAGTTTTAGCTTAAACTTCAAATAACCATTTTCTTTCACTTTTAAAAATGCAACTTCTCTATTAATTTAGCTTGAACTTTAAAATTTCAAAAGCTTAAAAGCATATGATGTTTAACAATATAGGTAATTCTATCTTCCAAGAATAGCTAAACCTGAAAAAGAGCCCGGACTACAATTTTCTTGGTGAGATTTAATATATATTCCTTCCATTATGTTATTAGAAATTTTAAGCAAATAACTGGAATAAGTAACACCAGGAAAATTATGTTAGGGACTCAATTACTATTTTAATATAGTACATTCCCGGTCTATTTCCAGAAATAAATAAAAAATTAAAGGTATAATTTTTTTACCATAGTATTTAAATCAACAACCAAAACTCTTTTCCCTCAAAGTTATACTTCTCTTGAAACTTTGTCCAATATAGTACAAATTCAAATTTAAGGATGTTGAAATTTCGATTTAATTATATATACCTGGGTTTACATATTTGCCAAGGTCAAAATATTTTTTTTTGTTCTAAGCAGACACAAAAGACAACACATTTCTGATTTAACTTTCAGTTTTCTCATTGACATTTTGTTCTAGCGGGGAAGGGAGACAAAAGAAAGGTACATAATACAGAGACTATTAATGAAGTCTGCTAAAGAGAAAAGATAAAAAAGGCATGAGGGGATATGAGCTGGTGGGGAGGGAAGAAGACTATAAAATTTGGGGTAAGAAGTCGTGGAAGGTTGTCGGGAAACTGAATTTGTAGCCCGTACCTGTATGGGAGAAGGATAACTAGCCTGGGAATATCACAAAGAGCGCTTCAGCCATTGTGACCAGCAAAGGATGGGGTTTCTGATGGAATACATATTGTGAAGCTCTTCTCACGGGGGTGGGGGGGGGCAACAAAGATAGTTTCATTTAAGCATAGATGCTGTCCACAAAAGAAGGAAGGGGCTGGTGCTGGGTGAGAAGGAACAGCAGCAGCTAGAAAGAATGTAAAAGGAGAGAAGGTAAGGAAGGAGTAGAGGAGTAAGGGAGAAGCAAAGCTAGAGACACTGAGGCTGATGTTGAGAGAAAAGTTAGTGCCCTAAATATTAATATTTATTAATAACAGCTGGACCTCAGACATTTGTAAAGAGTCTATAAACTGCGGCCACCTGGAAGAGGCTTCTCCTGAGAGTCTGGGTAGCTAGGAAGAAGAATCACCGAGACAGTGACAGATGCTTCTAGTTTACTTAGATTTTGTTTTTGAGGTTTCCATTGTTTTGTTTTGTTTCCTTCCTTGTGGGAAAAATTGAGGAAGTGAACTTCTCTGGGATCCAGGCTGTGGAGCCTCCCAGTGCCCAAGAGACAGCTGGAGGGAGGAATGGGTACACGGTGCAAATACAGACCATGTAGGCATGGCATCTAAAGCCACTTCATAGCGTTACAGGACTCGGGTGCAAAGACACACCAGATATGTGGGGTAAAGGACAGACTGACAACCAGGGGAACTCTTCAAATAGTCTACTGTCTGTACAACTGCTGGGTCCTTGATACTGGCCACGGAGGTGGTTAGAGGAGAAATCATGAGTATGAACTAGAAAGATACAATTTCTCTCCAATCTGGGTGCTTGGGGGCTCCCTTGAAAGAAAAAAGACAACAGTAAGAAAACACTAGTAGCTTTCAGAGCAGCAAAAACTTCTAACTCATTAGTAACAGTGTTGGCAAAAGTGTGAAATTAGGAGGAGTCTCATACACTGCTGGTAGGACTATAAATTGTAGAAGAACCTGGGAACAACTAGGGAAAAAAAGATATGCATCCTCCATGCCCTGTCAATTTCATTTACAGGAATATACTCAGAAAAATTGTTGTGCCATGGTACATTTGCACAAGGAAACATAAAAGTACTCAGTGTGCTATGCTTTGAAATAAAGAAAAATTGCAAAGAATTTTCATCAAAAGGAAACAAATCCTGTTCATTATAGAATATATAGCGATGAAAATAAATTCACCAAATCAACGATGTAAGAAAAAAAAAAAAAAAGATGAGCAAAAGCAAGCTACAAAATAATTTACAGCATATTACACAAAAATTAAAAGCTGGAAAACAACACTAGAGAGATTAAACAGCTAATAAAATAAAATGGAAAAAAAGGATTAAGAATATTTATCTCAATTCAATCATGTAGCCAAATTTAACTCTACAGAAAATCTAGATACTTCTTTCAGAGTATGCATGTTATTTTAAAATAATTCCTATTTAAGAATCCATTTTAAGAATGTGAGCCAAGTATTCTTTATGACAGAAATTCTCTAACAGAAGTGGTTAGGAATTCATCAATGATCCTCTTCCCCACCTCCTCCTGGGGAAGAGAGGGAAGGATTCAAACCCTGGTGCACAAATGGGTGGAGCAGAACGCACAGCGTAGCAGCCACACCTGGAGAAAGTTCACCCTCTTTCCCAATGTCCCACAGCTGACAAACTGGGCTGTCCCTGCTTTGAGAGACAAGATCTGGGAGAAGTACCGAGAAGGCATCAGGAGAGCTCCTAGGTGGGATTTTCAAAGGAGTCTAAGAAATCATCACTTTATAAGGACTAGTTAAGCTTCTACTCAGAAACAAGAGCTGATAAGAGGTAAAGGACCAATTCTGAATTAAAAGAAAAATTTTATAGTAGTCTCCCATATTATTTACTGAATAAGCAACGTTGATTTTCTAATGATGCCAGCGATAAAAGGAAAGATGAGTGAAAAGTTCAGAGAATTTAAAAATTTACTTCAATAACTTAAAGATATTGGGAAGCAGGATGACCTCATAGACTCTGTATTTATTCTTCCTCATAGATGCTCCCTTATTAAGTCCATATTTCAGTAAGAATATTCTTTAATACCAATAATACCCTATTTTCACCTAATTTGGAAAACTAACATTAAGAATTACATGGAAAAGTTCACAAAAATAGATAATTTTTTTTATTACTCAAAAACAGACATACAGGAAAGTTAAGACTATCAAAAATGTAGTGATTTGGGGTAAATATGATGCCAGTGGCACTACACACGCACATAGTCTTTTTTTCCTTGTTTATTGAAATATAATTCATATACCACACAATGCATGTCTTTAAAATATATGCTTCAGGGATTTTTAATACATTCAACAAATTATGTAACCATCCCTTCTAATTCAAAATCTTTTTATCCACCCCAAAAGACACTGTACCCATTAACAGTCATGTGTCATTCCTCCCCGTCTCTAGCCCCTAACAACTATTAATCTATGTTCTATGCCTGTAAATCTGCCTAGTCTGGACACTTTCATAAATAAATGGAACCAGACAGCATGTGGTCTTTGGTTTCTTGGCCTCTTTCATTTGGCAAAATGCTTTCAAATTTCTTAAGTTGTAGCATGTAGCAGCTCATTTCTTTTGTGACTCAATAATATTCGACTGTATAGCTATACCACATTCTGATTACCCATTAGTCAGTTGCTGGACCTTTAGGCTGACTTTTTTGGCTATTATGAAACAATGCTTCTGGGAACATTCATGTACAAGTTTTTGTGTGAACATATATTTTCAGTTCTCTTGGAAGTTCTGGGTCATACGGTAATTGTATGTTATTAACCTTTTGAGAAACTACTTTTTTTAAGGTTTTATTTTTCTGAGAGACAGTGAGAGAGCACAAGCAGTGGGGAGAGGCAGAGGGAGAGGCAGACTCCCCACTGAGCAGGGAGTCCGACTTGGGGCTTGATCCCAGGACCCAGGGACCATGACCCGAGCTGAAGGCAGATGCCTAACTGACTGAGCCACCCAGGCCCCCTTGCCAGAATACTTTCCAAAGCACTGGTACCATCTTACATTCCTACTAGAATGTATGAGAGTTCCAATTTTACAACATTCTCCCCAACACTTGGCATTGACTGTCTGACTACAGCCATCTTGGTAGGCATGAGTGGTATCTCCGTATTGTCTTGATTTGCACTTCCCTTATTACTAACGATGCTGAACATCTCCACAGTACACAAACTTTCCCAATAGTTTTCCATATAGTTTAGATTGATCTAACAAATCTATTAACAATAATGATGAATAATTTTTCAATTCTTATATAATTTTTACATCAGACCTCACTAAGGAGACTTACATACAACCAGTGAATGTTTATTTTGTGAATGAAAAAACTATTAGAAGATGATAAAAAGCATATCTTTAAAAAATTATATACACTGACATAAGATTTGATACATTTATATACTCATAATACAAACACGTTGTCCTTCAGCAAACATGTTTGATCAAAGGAAAGTTCAGGTAAGAATGAAGTTTGTAAAAAGCAGTTCAATATCTTCTAGCAAAAGAGTAAATGGTGGTAGGTGAGCTAGTCCTGTTGTTCAAATGCCATTGATTGTTTCTCCAGAAAAATGTAATGATTCTCAATAATCACTGCCAGTTTCATCACTTGTTAGTTTCTAAATTGCTTTATAATTTACTTCTGTGACCTTCCCACAGACTAAAATAAAATATTAAATTATATTCAGAAGCATTACTAAGTACTAGAAAGTATATTTTGTCATATGACAAAACATATTATTGCCCACACTCATGACCTATAAACCCCTGTACAACGAAAGTTAGTAGGGAAACCAATGCTTAAAACATGGAAAACGCAATCAAAATGTTCCTATTTCAAAAAACATAAAACAAGGAACTGAAAGCTCAAAGTACAACTGATAGTAACAGTTTACTCACTCCGGTTATGATCACTTTTTAACTCATTCAGGAAATGCCCGCATAATCATTTAGTAAATGACACCATAATGTTTTCCACTGAAAGTACCAAACTCAGTGAACTCCATGAAATTTTGTCTGTGTGTGTGTTCTAGATATTCTGGTCTAACCATTATGGCACCTCCCACTATGCTTTCTACTTTCAACCCCAAATATCTGTCCCCCTGTCTGGACTTGCCCCTTGTCCAGTTTTCTTTCCCTCATCATGCAATCTGCCCAGATCCAATACCAGCTCTGTACGTGATAGAAAGATGTTCCTCCCACTGAGTAGCTACATTAACTATCAGTGGGGGCAATTAAATCCACAGGTGGGTAAAAGGAGCTTGATTCTGAAGTATCAAAGATGACACCCAGGTTTTTAGTGTGGCTGACTGTGTAGACAGTCACAGCCTTGTCCACATAAACCTTTATGAAGGTATGAGTCAAATCAAAGAAAACAATCTTCAAATTACAAAGCACAAAAGTAATTGCAATCCTTTCTGGATCTCTAAATTAGTTAGTTAGTACCTATTCTACGTCCTCCTAACTGGACTTCGACCTAGGTGCTAAGGATAAAGACAAGATGGTCCATGAACTAAATATTTAATATTAATCAAGCACTTATTATAACAGTTGCTTCACTTCTACATCTTCACAGAAGATCCTACTATTGTGCCTGCTGCATCGAGCAAACAAACTCAGGACTTAAGTGGTTTGCCCCAGCCCATGAACCAACCAATACACAGGCCAAGGTCAAAAGACAGACCTTTCCAAGCCCAAAACCACCCAGCCTCAGTACTTCGAGCAGTTCTATCAGTGAAGTGTGTATGAAAGGTACAGAATATATATTATACAGATGCAATCATTATGCATTTATAGCATATAAAAATAATGTCTATAATTTCCAGAACATTATACATTAAATAAGCCAGTCTAGGTATTTTATTTCTAATTTGTAACATCATCTATCTCTTTTTAAAATATGCTACAATGGGCGCCTGGGTGGCTCAGTTGTTACGCGTCGGGTCCCGGAATGGAGCCCCACATCGGGCTCCTTGCTCAATGGGAAGCCTGCTTCTCCCTCTCCCATTCCCCCTGTTGTGTTCCCTTTCTCGCCGTCTCTCTGTCAAATAAATAAATAAAATCTTTTTAAAAATATGCTACGAATGGCAATAATCAGTAGAGTTTTTACAACATAACCTCTTTACAGGTAACTAACTTCCTACTGCCAACCAAAAGATCTACAATGGAAAAAAGAGTAAAAGCCACTCTAAGTAATATTAAAAGAAGAACATGGGTTAAGATCTCCTAAATAAAGTAGGAATGCACATAAAACACTGAAACAATATTACCCCTGCTCTCCAACAAAAGACACCTGCTCCCCAATCATATGCTTTAAAAAAATGTGAAAGTCTTCATTTACTCGAGATAGTATGTTCAAATCTAGTTTTTAACCACAGTTCACTTACCCAAAGTATAAATTAGACAACCTATAAATTAGACAATCAGTAAACATACTCAGAATATTCTCAAAAATAAACTGTAACAAGAGTAAAATTATTCACAACCTGATTATTTTAATATATAAGAACTTAGAGAGTAGCATGAAATATTGTCATGCTGTATGTTTCATTATACTGTATAAAAGTGGCTATAATAATAGGAACTAGACACAAAATCAAAAGACAACTGACAGAATGGGAGAAGATATTTGCAAACGACATATCAGATAAAGGATTAGTGTCCAGAATCTATAAAGAACTTAGCAAACTCAACACCCAAAGAACAAATAATCCAATCAAGAAATGGGCAGAGGACATGAACAGACATTTCTGCAAAGAAGACATCCAGATGGCCAACAGACACATGAAAAAGTGCTCCATATCACTCGGCATCAGGGAAATACAAATCAAAACCACAATGATATATCACCTCACACCAGTCAGAATGGCTAAAATCAACAAGTCAGGAAATGACAGATGCTGGCGAGGATGCGGAGAAAGGGGAACCCTCCTACACTGTTGGTGGGAATGCAAGCTGGTGCAACCTCTCTGGAAAACAGCATGGAGGTTCCTCAAAATGTTGAAAATAGAACTGCCCTATGACCCAGCAATTGCACTATTGGGCATTTACCCTAAAGATACAAACGTAGTGATCCAAAGGGGCACGTGTACTCGAATGTTTATAGCAGCAATGTCCACAATAGCCAAACTATGGAAAGAACCTAGATGTCCATCAACAGATGAATGGATCAAGAAGATGTGGTATATATACACAATGGAATACTATGCAGCCATCAAAAGAAATGAAATCTTGCCATTTGCGACAACATGGATGGAACTAGAGCGTATCATGCTTAGCGAAATAAGTCAAGCAGAGAAAGACAACTATCATATGATCTCCCTGATATGAGGAAGTGGTGATGCAACATGGGGGCTTAAGTGGGTACAAGAAGAATAAATGAAAGAAGATGGGATTGGGAGGGAGACAAACCATAAGTGACTCTTAATCTCACAAAACAAACTGAGGGTTGTTGGGGGGAGGGGGTTTGGGAGAAGGGGGTGGTATTATGGACATTGGGGAGGGTATGTGTTTTGGTGAGTGCTGTGAAGTGTGTAAACCTGGTGATTCACAGACCTGTACCCCTGGGGATAAAAATTTATGTTTATAAAAAATAAAAAATTATAAAAAAAAAAATAATAGGAACTAGAGTAGTAATTCTGAATGATTTTCTAGAATTTCTTTTCTGAGCTGAGGAAAACCAAGCCTTAGGGCAATAAGGACAGTGATATATCTACGATAGCAAGAGGCATGTTAACTTCATGTAAATCAAGACAACTTAGTTATAATTTTCTTATACTCCAGGTTGTAGTAGCCTGAAATTCTAGTAGATCTTTGTTTTTTTTAGAATCATTTCATACTTTTGCCTTTGGTTAACAATTATGGGTTTTCTATATTTTGAATGTATCTGAAATTAAACATGACAGCTTTGCCACAATTTTATGAAGTTTTATAAATGTTAAACAACAGCTGTTTGACTAGGGATTTACCATACCAAAATGTAAACGAACATCACCAGTGCAAAGGGCCTAAGTATACAACTTTAACACCATAAGCCAGACAGTTTGACTTCACAGAGTCTATAAATAAGCACCTTTTAAAGCTGAATGACAGCAATAAGGAAATAGATGCTCAGTAAAATGACAGAAGCATTTTTTGTTTTGTCTTATGAATCAAGATTCATTAGAAATTTCTGGAAAGGAAAAACATTTTATGTAGACTACATTTGGTATCCATTGTTTTGCCATATTCAAAACAGGATTCAAATGATCATGTATGATACTTCAGGTTTTCTATTACCAAAAATATAAAAATGTTAAAAAAACCTTCTATATATAATAATAGAAGCTAAAACTTCTTATATCAATATATGAATATTTGTAGTCATTTTATTTCTTATTCTTATACTTCAGTTTCCTGTAAATCTTTGTATCTATTTAAAAGCACACTTGGGGCACCTGGGTGGCTCATTCAGTTAAGTGTCCTACTCTTGTGATTTTGGTATTCATGATCTCAAGGTTGTGAGATGGCACCCCACGCTGGGATCCACGCTCAGCATGGACTCTGCTTAGATTCTGTTCCTCTGTCCCTCTTCCCCACCCACTGCCTGCACTCTCTTCCTCTTAAAAGAGAAATAATAATTAAAAATAAATAAATAAAAGTACACTGGATTTTCCTTGTAAGAAAATATGAGAATTGTATCACTAGTGTTTTTTTTTCTAAATATTACTGACAAAGAAAAAAAAAAGACGTACTATACAATATGGTCCAATCAACTGAGCTTTTTTGTAATTCAAATTGTATACAAAGAACCTACTAATATTATGCACCTCAACACCACGTGGTTTTGAACTCACTACTCAATTCCAAAATTCAGTACATACTCTAAACAAGAAACAGTATTTGCTAAATTTAATTCCCCAATTGGGTAGAATAAGTTTTCCTATTTTATTTGGTGAAAACTACAGATTTTTCCTATGCTTTTTACCAATTTTTAGCCATAATGTTTTACTATCTGTTCTTCATAAGATATAATGTAAATGGAGAACTTGTAAATTAATTTAATGAAACATTTCATTGCCTTTTACGATTTCTTCTTGAAATTGGTCATAAGAATACCCGTAATGAGGCATATTGGTAACCAGTCTGCAACTGCAGGTCCTGTAATAACTACAAAGGAAGACCAAATAGTGACAAAAGCCATCAGGGCAAAATCTGTTCCACTCTCCTTGGGAAGCATGATCTCCCTGGATACCACTTTCCGGAGAACAGAAAGGAGATCCTAGATCTTCCTGTGTTCATTTTATCAAAATGGAGGCACATTCCTCTGGTGTTTATGGGCCTTCAGAGGTTAGTATGAATATGACATGGATTCACAAGCCTGCATCATAACCCCGCAGATCCTCCTACAGGACAGCAACACTGAGGCTGCCAAAGGCAGGATTCTGAGAAATAAGCTACCACCTAATGAATGGACAAATTCCCGGGAGAACAGATTTATCCTATCACCATTATATAATAGGAAGAAGCCCTATGCATCATGCAGCTTGTGCTAAAATGCTTAGTGATCTCATTCCTACCATAACAAATTATCTGCCAGAAAAGACCTTCAAGGTCAACCCTGGCAACAATTAAAAAATAATGAAAAGCATTCATCCCTAAGGCAGAGTTAGAATGTTTTAGTTTGAAGCAATGTGCTGTATATTTTATTAGCTATAACTTGTTTAATTATTCATTGGAACTCTTCTTATATTCCATACAGAAACCTCAGGTTGCTCAGATTTCTATCTGAAATCCTTTCTCCCCACCCCCCTTATTCAAGGGCAAATGCCTTAAGAACCCACATTTCTATCCATTATTTTCAAGTGGACAAAAAGATGTATTTGTTTAAGATAAAATACTAAATTAGAGCCAGCAAGATAACAGAGTGAGAAAGAGGGAAGCAGGGACAGAGAGGAAAAGACAGAGAGACAGATACACTATTTCATCATCCTAAATCATGTAAACCTCTCACGAGCCTTTCCACAGGGATCCTCCTTCTGCACCTCAACAGCACCCTCCCTCCGAGAATTCCACTGTGTTCTATGTACTCCGCTGGTGTTCTCAGCGTCCAGGACTCCCTGCAGCCTGAAGGCCTGACTGAAGCATTGCTAGGGCAACTTCCAGAAACATCTGTGTGGCAACCCATCAGTAAGGCCACCACTTCCTGGCACCTGCCGCCACATTCTGGCACCTGCTGCCCCTAAGGAGAGAGCTACTGGCATTGGCCTCTTTCAGATGCATGGGTGCACGGCAGGTGCTCTCTGCTGGAGGAGCACACAGGGGTGTGCGGGAGCTTGAGGGCAGCTCTGCCCTCCAACGCCAACACAAACGGAGGAATGCTGCTGGTGTCTGCAAGCCTGAAACCACCGGGACGGACATGTGGGAAGAAGCGCTCCTCACTCACATGAAATGGAGGCATTCCCTCCATCCTCTCTACAGCCCTGAACATGAGAGTCCAAAAGCAAAACAAAAGTAAAAAATCATACTTTAACACCAAAATTAACAGGGTTATTTGCATGTGTGGTCTTAGGTCCAAGCCACAGGTGAGTCTCAAAAGGGTGAGATGCCTGAAAAACAGCATACCTTAGAGCTTTCCATACAAATAAGGCTTTTACGAGTAACCTGATGGCAATTTTTCATAAAAGTGACCACCAACACTATATACACTTAGCTTCACATGTGGTAATGTAAAAGAGCTAGATTTGGAGACAAACTGAATAAACGGTAATCCAAAGACCCAGATAATCAGAACATCTTATACCTTAGATGGATCACAGTGACCAGTTGAACTCCCTCATTTTATTTATTTATTTTTAATTTTTTTTTTAAATTTTTTTTTTATAAACATGTATTTTTATCCCCAGGGGTACAGGTCTGTGAATTGCCAGGTTTACACACTTCACAGCACTCACCAAAGCACATACCCTCCCCAATGTCCATAACCCCACCCCCCTTCTCCCAACCCCCCTCCCCCCAGCAACCCTCAGTTTGTTTTGTAAGATTAAGAGTCACTTATGGTTTGTCTCCCTCCCAATCCCATCTTGTTTCATTGATTCTTCTCCTACCCACTTAAGCCCCCATGTTGCATCACCCTCATTTTAAAGGTGAAGGGAGGAAACCCTTCTGCTAAGAAGAATGCAGTGATTTGTTAGGTTGACAAAGTCACCCATCAGCAGATTCAGGGCCCCTAACACCAGGTCTGTAGCATTTCTACTGCAGGACCAATTGCTATAATTTGAGAACTCCCTGGGGTCAATTTCAAACGGAAGGACTACAGAATGCTAACTTCTTTTTACTCTATTATTCCTTAGAGCTTTGCCTTGTTCCTAAATCGATGATTAAAAAAAGAAAAACAAAAACAAAAACCCCACAACCATACTTCTCCCACATCTGCCATTTTCCTGGGCTTTGTTTTGGGTCTCTACCAGGAAAATCTCTGCACACAGGTGGGGCAGATCCTTCTACCTACCTCTACCTACCTACTCCAGTTTTACACCACCACCCCTCCCCCCGCCCTTATTCTTAGTGACACAAACCCTGTTTTGTGCACAGCAATGGTTCCCAGCTAATAAAACCCATATCCCAACCTCCAGCTCAGCCACGGATGGCAAAGAGTCTTAGCTTGGCCAAGGACACATAAGCAGAAGGTACCACTTGGGGTTGCCAGGAAAGCTCTTTAAAAGGGAGTAGATTTGACTGGTTTGTGCCTTTGGCTTCTTGCCTTTCATCTTCTTTGTTCCTAGGAAGATCCTGGAGGTCCAGTAGCCACACAGTCATCATGAGGCAGCAAGCATGAGGATGACAGCCAAAAGGAGGGCCAAACAGGTCAGAGAGATCCTCAGATCTGATGATGCTGGAAATCTAGAGCTACCTGCCTCAGGCTGCCTTATCTAGACTACAGGAAAAAAAAAAAAAAGTGTTTTGGTTAAGCCACTGTGGTTTCAGTTTTCTGTTACATACAGCTGAAATTATTGCTGATTCATATATCAGGTGTTGAAGGATGTCACCATGAACAAGAAAAAAAAATCACAATTGTATATTTTTAATTGCATACTTCAATTTTTTTATGGAAGCATGTTTAGTCCAACCACTGACTGAATGCTAATTTATCTGGACTAACATGTGATAACATTGCTGGGGGGGCGGTGCTTGGAAGAGATATCAATATGTCCGACTGTCAAAAACATACTCATCTGATGTACGAAGTGTTAAAAATGGTTGTATCCCAAAAAAAGTTGATGTAAATTGTATCAGTAACTTGTGGTAAGTTCTAAGAATCTAAGAGTGAGAGCAACATCTTCTATATGAATTCCTCCTCCTCACAAGAATGTGTTTTTATTCTAAATAGCTGACATCTCAATATCTTAATTCTGAAATTTAGAGCAAGTAGTATTATCCAAGTTGTACAAAGAACATCTAGGTAACCTGTTACTGATTTCCTCATCAAATACTTTGTAGCCAGGAACAGCACATGAACAAACTACTGAGAATCTTGCCACATACACTGCATTTCTGATAAGTCATTTTAGTTTCTACATCCAGATTCATTCCCAAGACCACCCAACAATTCTGAACTGTTACTACCTCTGCCAGCCATACTCATTTTTATTCTTGTCTCATTTGCAGATTCTAATAAGCTGAAATGAGAAAATGGCTCCAGAAAATAATTTATATGCTACAGTAGCTTTCTTTATTTTTCTCTAAATATTAGGTAAGTAAATAAAAAGTCCAATACGTTAGAACAAAACAAAGTATGTGAGGGTGAATCAACCTCTTCTAAATTTTAAATTCACAAATTTTACTCTTCAAAATGTCTATTTATATCACAACATGACTTCACATAAGAAACTATCAGCCATCAACACCAATTTTAACATATAAAACCAGACAGAAAATGACAAAATGCTTGGATATAAATAGGAAAACACTGAGCAGTCATTTATTTGGAAATAATAAACCCATCTCTCTCTCTCTCTCCCTTTTTTTTTTTTTTTTTTGATTTTATTTATTTGAGAGAGAGAGAGAGAGAAAGCATGCAAGCAGGGAGAGAAGCAGAGGGGGAGGAACAAGCACTGAGTATGGAGCCCTCAGTGGGGCTCAATCTCACCATCCTGAGATCATGACCTGAGCCAAAATCAAAAATTGGATGTTTAACTTACTGAGCCAACCAGGCGCACCCAAACAGACCAATTTCTTAAAAATGCTTATCATTTAGCCCCCATCTTGCCCACATACCGATACAGGTGTCATAAGTGGAACTAGTCAGGATGACTCTGAACTGAAAGGCACTCTTGAGTCACAGGAGTGTAGAAGACCCACCCAAGAAAGAGGTATTTCTCTGACTCCCCCGCAGATGAGCCAACCTCAGACAAGGGACCTGGGTGGCATACATCTGTGGCAAGCCGGTTGGAAAGGGGAATATTCAGTCATAGACACTGCCTCTGAAGGCCACCTTACAGCATACTGGTTTAGAGGGGAAGGCTTTGCCTGGCTACTATAGCATCATTACATCATGCTACATGTCAGTATTTTAAAGATATACGTTATTCCTCAACTGATTCAATGTTCAACAATAAGGTATTTCATCTAAGATTTCCACTTTCATTTACCAAAGCATTATACATGGCTCTTCCCAAGGCTTCAGAAAAGCCTGTCCCAGCCACACCTCCAGGCCTTTGAAACATTTTAACCTGCACTCAACAGCAATGAGGGGCCTGGCCCCATCTTGCAGAAAAAGCAAAGCTCCAGGTAAAAAAGGGTTCACTGCAGAGAGATTTTTGTCTCTGTGTATACGAAGAGGACAGTAGGTGCTCTGCCATGAACCTGCAGTGCATAGATAAAAGGTGATTCAGCTGCAGGATTTAATAGGTAGGTTCCCAATGTAAATGTACTATTTACAAATGTAGTAAACGTCCCCATCCTTCCTCTTTACGGTATATTTTAAAAATACATTGATTTGTAGCTTTAGAAGTCTTCTTGTCCTGTGCTCTTTTCTCTCCCCATTTACATTCTAGTACTACTTCTGTAAAATATGAGGCTTTGTTCTCTTTGTAATTACAGGAAAAAGTCCTCATTAAGAGAGGGTGCCAGTTTAACTTTTAGTAGGTTAATCTATGTAGATAAGAATTTTTACAAACTAAACTGTATAAAAAAATATTTTCTTTGGGCTGTGAGAGATAGATCCTGCCTCTTCATGCATTTCATAATAGCTATACTGAGATAATCAAGTCTTACATATGTATTATTTCATTTAAATATACAGAGGCATTCTGTTGGTTATTACTACAACAAAATACTGAGGACAAAAATACTAAAAGGATAAAGGATATTGCTAGGGAAAAAACCCTAGATTCAGAAATTACTGCTTCATATTAAAAATGAATTGAGAATTTTAAACTGTAAAGAACATAGCAATATTTTTTAAAAAGTTTCACCTGCACAGCTTAAGCCACCAGGGAAACACAAGTTACAATCTTAAGATACTACTGCGCACATATTAGAATGCTCAAACTCCAGACTGCTGACAATACTAAATGCCAGTGAGGACGGGGAGCAACGGGAGCTCTCATTCGCTGCTGGTGGGAATGCAAAGAGGTACACGGCCCCCTTGGAAGACCGTTAGGTAACTCCTTAGAAAACCAAATGTACTCTTGGGCACCTGGATGGCTCAGTGGGGTAAGCCTCTGCTTTCAGCTCAGGTCATGGTTTCAGGGTTCTGGGATCGAGCCCCACATGGGGCTCTCTGCTCAGCGAGGAGCCTGCTTCCTCTCTCTCTGCCTGCCTCTCTGCCTATTTGTGATCTCTCTCTCTCTCTCTCTGTTTCAAATAAATAAAATAAAAATCACTTAAAAAAAAAAAAACTAAAGACACTCTTAGCTCGCAATCACACTCTTTAGCAGTTACCTAAATAAATGCAAAACTCGTATCTACACACAAACCTGCACACAGATGTTTATAGCAGCTTTATTCACAACTGCAAAAACTTGGACGTGACCAAGATGTGTTTCAGTAGGTAAACGGATAAACTGTGGTACGTTGGGATAAGAGATTATTATTCTGTGCTAGAAGAAATGAGCTATCAAGCCATGAAAAGACACGGAGGAGTCGTAAATGTTCAATAAGGGAGAAAAGACAATCTAGAAAAGGCTATCTACCGTATGATTCTAACTACAAGACATTCTGGAAAAGGCAAAAATATGGAGACAGTGTAAAGACCAGTGGTTGCTGGGGCTGATACAGGTGAGGAAGGGATGGATAGGCAGAGGAGAGAAAATGCTGGAGGCAGTGAGGTGCTCTGAATGGTATGATAATGGTAGATACATGTTATTATATATTTGTCCAAACTCACAGAATGTGTAAGACCAACTTTAAACTCTAGTGTAGACTATGGACTCTGATAATGACCTGTCAATGTAGGTTCCTCTTCTAAACAAATTACCATTCTGGTGAGTGATACTGATAATATGTGAGATTATGCATCCCTTTAATTTTGCTGTGAACCTAAAACTACTCTTTAAAAAGTCTTCAAAAATTCACTTGTAACACTATGCCTGAATTTTTAAAATCATTACCTTTTACACAGGCAAATTTAAGAATGTGTAATGCAATGGTTCATGCTGTTTGTGGATACATAGGAATGTGGTAAAAGTAGAACACATGTACTAGAATGGAGCACACCCGCATGGACATATCTGGGGAAGGAGTAAAGGAAATGTAATTAGGAAACCTTTAATGACACATTACTTTAAAAAAAAAAAAAAAGAGGCAGGGAGGTCAGCAGTAATGTTTAATTAAATACTGACAATTAAATCAGAGATAAATGCATGGATGTTTATTAGTATGTTCAATTATTTTCTTGTCTTTTCTACATTAAAACAAAAACAAAAACACAATAACAAAACCCTGGGGTGGAATTACCACATTCTCAGATGAAAACAGGACCAAAGGGGATGTGCAGTTAGGTAAGAAGCGTCAGGCTCGGGAAGAGTTGGAGTGGCAGAGATTGTACGCAGAAGGATCACCAGAAAAGAGGACAAGGTAGGATAGTCTGGCGAGACAGTACACTGCAGGCACTGTGTGAATGGAAAACACAACAAGGTCTTATTCAAGTAGATGCTGTTTACTTGGTAATGTGTGACCCCAGAATTCAGTGCTGTATATATCAGCTTACTATGGGCCAAATAAAAAAGATGCTTGATTTGTTGCATAAAACAAAACCTTAAATACAGAGGAAACCACTAAAATAATGTAGGAACAACAATCTTGAACAAAGATTTGGCAGCACTACACACAAATTGTTATAAAATACGTGCTTACCTATAAGTGTAAAAATTATGCCTGCTCATAATATGACTTTTAAGAGTGAAGTCAGGAATTTATTTTATCTGGTACACCACAGTAATTTGCTATAAAGCTTTATGAAACAGCTAAAATAATGGTACAGCCAGAAACCAATTGTTGCTAAAATGCATTCAGTTAAAATGGAAAATATAGGGAAATAAAACACTGTAATTGTCTCTCAACCCACATTATATATTATGTTGCTAAATTATATACTATTATATTCTCTACATTTTAATATGCTTTCCCATGAAGGAATTGATAACATAAGGAAATGATTCTCTGCTTTTATTTCTGAAGACCTAAAACATATCTCACACATATTTATAAACCAAACAGGGCCTCAGCCTCTTATGAGATCCCGAGGCTTATAAAATCTTTTTCACAAAACCACAACATGAAATAATGCATGAAATAGCTAACGCAAATTTTCTGTTCTACTTCTTACTCTGAATCACAATTGGGGAGTTACATATTTAAAGTGAGCTATAATATGTGATGAAAAAAAAAATCAAGGTTTTCTTAATTTTGGAAAATTCTTTTAATAATTCATACAAATGTTGTCTTTGGCCTTGATGATATTTATTTTAACCTTGTCATCCACTGAATTGTTGGTGCAAAAAAGCTGAGATTTCTCCCCAAAGGGATGAAAGAATTCCATAGCCCTGGTCCAAATGTAGCAGGATGGTGACAAACCACATACTAGGAAGGAATATGCATACTACTTAAACAAAAGGGTAAATGTCTCCTTTACTAGGGGCCATGTGAGAATTTTCTTTTAATGTAATGAACCATCACAATTAATAAAATAGTAGAAAAACCTTTTGGGAAGTAGAAGCTTACATACCTTAAGAAAGCGAGTAATTTTCCAAATAAGACACACTTACCAATTATGAACGGAGACATTTAAACCAAAAGAGACAGACCGTGGCAGAGATTTTATAGAAATCACTTCATAACTCCTTCTACGTTATGTTTTCAGTCCAGATTTTCTATGAGTACCTTAATATCTGAAATAGGAAAGATAATAATGTGCTTGCCCCTTCTTAAGTTTGAGACTTCACTGAATTCACTCTAAGGAACTACAGTGCTTCTGAAATATTTGCCAAAAGCAAGATTTAAACTGTGCGTTTCTTGCAGACTTCCAATGTAGATGCAAGAATGCTCTCTCAGGAGGTTACGACCATCCTCTTCTCTTGTGCTGAGAGTAGACACTTCTGACTGGTGTCCCGGGATTCAGCCCAGCACCTGCTTCTGACTCTGTGCTCTACAGATAGAGAAGACTAGACTAACAAAATTGGGAAAGCCCGTTGAGGAAAACACAGGCTGACTTTAAAACATGGTTTTGTTTTGAACAATCTCAAATAAATATTGCCCTTATGTAAAGTTAAAAAAAAAAAAAGACTTTATTATTGTAAAGTGGAAGTGTTTTACTAAAATAAAATACTGTAAAAGCTGCTGCTGCTTTCTGAGACAGAGAAGTGGAAGATACATTTAGCGTGCTTCTAAGTTCCTTTAATAATTTAAGGCTTTACCTTAATTTCAAGGTAAATGCTATAAATGGTACCATCTCCTTGATTAGCTTCTATAGGTAATCAGAGCTGATGTTCACAATCCTCTCCCATCTTTATAAAGACATCTCTCAATAGGTAGAGATTCAAGTGCTAATAAAAGGATTGCTACCAAAATTTATTGCTTCTATTTGAGTTTCCTATAAGTGGAAAATCCCTAAGGCTGTAATAAATGCTGATTTTTTTTTTTTTTAATGAGAAGGTAGTTTCAGGAGCCAAAATTAAATTCCCCAGAAATTCACAAATTAATTTCCCTATCTTATTTCATCACATACTCTTCATGGGGAACTTAGGAAATAAAATAAATGTGAAAGGATATGACATTTTTTAAAGTAGAGAAATAAATAAATTCAAAGTACAGTCATTTCTCAATTATTCAAATATGTGGAGACCTTATCTTGGGTCAGTGGTTCTTAATGATGGGTATGTAGAGCCACCTGGGAAACTATAGGACGATGCATGTACCCAGGCTCTGCTTCCTATTCAAGGGTCTGAGGTTGTGCCCTGGAAGTTGCAGCTTTAGAAGCTTCACAGGTGGTTCTGACACACAGCCCTGGTATGTGATGAGCTGTCACAGGTTTAAACGCCTTGGGAGCTGGGTAGGTAATCGGAACTAGTGAATGGGCAGTGGCAGGGCCTGTGACAAAACAGAGAAAACACCCCCGGACAGCTCCTTGGGGACTTGTTGATGTGAGCCGCATATGCCAGGGCTTCCATTTTGTTAAAGAGAATAAGAAATTCAGCTTCAGTTTAGTATAAAATCTCTAGTTCTCAATGTTTAAACATGCCGATGATCACACGGAGGCCCCAGCAGTCAGTTTTTGATCCTTGGTTTAAAAGATCAGCAGTACTGGGGCGCCTAGGTGGCTCAATGGGTTGAGTCCCTGCTTTCGGCTTGGGTTGTGATCTCGGGGTCCTGGGTTCAAGCCCTGAATTGGGCTCTCTGCTCAGTGGGGAGCCTGCTCCCCACTCCCCCTGCCTGCCTCTCTGCCTGCTTGTGATCTCTGTCAAATAAATAAAGTTAAAAAAAAAATCAGCAGTACTGAATAATTGGTATTTTGCAGCTCCTTGCATCAAGCAGCGGGGTCAATTTCCCTGCCCCCTTGATTCTAGTTGGACTGCTGACTTATTCTAAGCAACACAGAAGTGACACTGTGCTCCAGAGTTGGGGCCTCCAGACGCCTTGCAGCCTTCCCCTCTGAAGACCCCTGCTACCACGTAAGCAGGGGTGCGGGAGGTCACTGAACAGTGAAAGACCACATGGAGCCACGGCCTCCCCCACCAAGGAGCACCAAGCTCCAACAGAGGAGTGAAGAGAACACTTGAAACTCTCCAGCCGCCGTCCTTCAAGCCATGAGATGATCACAGCTGCCTGAGCTGACCCGGCTGAGCCCACCCAAAACGCAGAATCATGTTCAAATCAAGAGTTATTGCTTTAGCCACTAAGCTTGGGGAGGTGGATTAAGCAGAGATTGAGAACGGCTGCAGAAATTACAGTGAAAGTAAAGTGTTGCCATCATAAAAATAATAAAAACCCAAAACATGTGGCATCAGTTTGGGGAGTGAATGGTAGACAAAAGCAGGGAAAATTATAAAACAGTTAATTAAAGATGGGCGGAACAGCAGCCTGTTGTGGTGAAATAACCGATAGCATTTCTGCTTGTGATAACTTGGAAGATAGAAAATGCATTTAATGAACTTGCTGATGTGGCTAAGAAGATCCTAGAAAGAAGGCTGAAAATATAATTTGTTTCCTTAAGCTGCCTATGATAAAGGCACGGTGGGGGAGGGGGAGTAACAAGAGCTAAAAAAGGAACTTTCCAGTTAGCAAGCAGAATGTAGGGGAAAATAGAGTCCAGAATTTGGTGGTTGGAAATAAAACTGTCTCTCATGCTCAAAGTTTTCAAAATTATAGATAAGCAGTGTGACAGCAGGGGGCGGGGGGAGAAGTAATACTTGAGAAGCAGCAGAATATAAACTTAAACAGAATACATACTTAAACAGACATGCGCACGTGTGTGTAGGCATACTATTTTTCTATTATTCAAAGTATTGTTTTACATTAAAATAAATAGAAATTTATTATTTATTATTCAAAGTATTGTTTTACATTAAAATAAATAGAAATATACTACGTACAGTTCCTAAATTGGCATGAATTTTCCAGTGTAAGACTTCAAAGAAATTGCATTCTTGTGGCTAGTGGTTGGGGATTCTCCTCTACCACGTTAGGGGTAACTTGGTGGAAAAAGTGAGCTGCTGTGAGGTAACCCCCAGGTAAGCCTCCCTTCATGAGGTTTGGAAACATGGCATCCAATAAAAGTCCCCACCAGGTAGGGAGCAGGGCAACAAGGAGTTGTGGAGTCACAGCTTGTCCAAAGGATTATCCCGACTCTCACAGATCCATTTCTCAAAAGAAAAGAACTGAACCAAATGGCAGAAAAATTAAGAAACACAGACCTCTGTAATTAAAACAGATGACCCAGAATCCATGTGCCCAAAGTGCTCCCGTACAGTGACAGGCAGTCAGGCTCTTAATTAGAGCTTATTTGCTCTCACTGTACATCATACTGAACCATACTCAATTCAATTTTCCAGACTCATTACAAAGGGAATACAGTATTTAGGATGAGCTCTACAAGCTAGACAAGATTATAGCCCCCAAAGCAGGAAGCAGCAACAGCAGTCTGAGGTCATTTATTTTGATAGCAAAATACGCTAAAAATATCAGTTGGTATGAAGGGCATCATAGTTTGGCATAATGGTTTCATTCACTCAACTAAAATATTGGCCATGTGCCCTGTGAGGTGCCAGGGATAAAAAATGTTAATCTTGCCCTCCGTGGACTGACAAGCAGGTAGAAATGGTCATCATCCTAGGGTAGGGATATGGAATTCTACTACGCTTACAAAAGCCACTAAGCTCCGAGGAGCTTAAAATAAACCCGAGTTTGATCATTCATCAAGGAAAGGTTTTTGCTCAGTACAATCTATTTAAGACAGGAAAACGGGCAATTTATTTTAGACAGACTTCTATTCCAAATGTCTAAAACAAAACAGTCTTGAATTTTAAGCAAACTCTCAGCTCTGGAACAATCCCAACGCCAAAGTTGTACTGAACATATCATATGCAATATTTCATGATACATCCTATAAATATAAAGCAGAACATAAAATAAATTACATATATAAACAGAGACAAAAATTCATATGTTAGTACTTATGAGTAATAAAACTTGAAATACTTATGTTTTCCCTGGGGCAAAGTTTCTTCATTTTATCCATTAAAAGTTCAAGGCAATTTGAGAAAAATTTATATCCAACCATTCTGTATACATCTAAATTACCCTCAGTGTTGTATAACTGAAGCAGTTCTCACTAACAAAGACTAGAAAAATAACTGAATTCTAACTTGAATTTTTTAATTGCAAAAGAAAGAAATTATTTTCCTCCCACAGTTAACAGAATAAGTTGGTAGAAACAGTTTCATTAAACTATAAAAAAAAGAAGCAAAACTTCCATACCATGAATTTGATATTTTTTTCTATCTAAATGATAAAATAGGGGAAAAAATGTTGAAATCTCTGGAAACAGGTGCCCATAAAATTGCCTCCTTAGATGATAACACTGCAGGCGCTAAAGAATATTTTAAATTCATTTAGAAATAATACAATAGCTCATTTGAATGTATTCCATAAAGTAAATTTACTTTTGATGAGCTGAAAATTTAATATACTCTAATAAACTTTGAAAATTTTTGAAACAATTTCTAATCTATTCACTAATTTTTAAACTTTTTTTTTTTTTTAACAACATTACATTACAAAAGTAAACACGGTTCTCTCCAATCCCTACTTCTGTTTGTAAAGGACAATTCAATTTATAGAAGTTGATGTTGTGCTCATTTCTTCCCTGCTGGAAATCTAAGAACCCTTCTTTTTGAAGAATTCAGAGGATTTAAGCATTAAGTATAAACTACCAATTAGAAATGTTCTCTGGAAGTTTCAGTATCAAAATCTGCCACATGAACCTCACTGAGATTTGTAGTTTGACCAGCTACTTTGGCATTTTGCTTCATCAATCATATACCAAGTTACAAAAGCAGCTGCTTTCACTGAACCTCCCTCCAGAGTCCCATAGTAGGAAATTCCAGTGAGGACCAGCCTCGCCCTTTTGCCTCAGTCCCTCACTGGCTGCCCGACCAACACGCTGGGCCATGCATCCCTGAGGAACAAGGCAGCCCTTCTCCTGACCCTGGAGAACCATGGGCTTTCGTTATGATCCTATTTCTGAAGGCCCTGGGCAGTGAAAACAGGAAAGCTGTTGGAGTCATAGTCCTGGGCTCTAATCCTGGTTTACAGTCTGAGAACTACAGAGCCTGGACCGGTTGGATAATCACTGTACAGTAGATACAGTGACCAATCTCAGATATGCTACCAAAATGTACTGTTACATTCTTAACTCCACTAAGCAAACTAAGACAAGAACCTAAGGTAAAAGCACTCCAAATTCATTAATGAGAAAAAACAGACTTAAGAAATTAAATAATTTGCCCATGGCTCATACAGTTAGTGAGGAATGGTGCTAGGGAGAGGGTTCAAACTCTTGATTCACTCACTCAAAAATATTTACTGAAATGCTCCATACGTAACAATCATACATCTCTAAATATAACAGATACTCTCTTCCCTCATGGGGTTTACATTCTATCAGGTAGACCAGAACTTAATAAATTTATGACAACTACTTACTGTGGTAAGCTAAGAAAGAAATAGTCACAGTAATGGGAGAGTAACCCTATATGTGTGTGTGGTGCAGGGAGGTGAGGAGTTCAGAGAGTATGTCTGGGGAAGGCCTTTCATGAAGAGGTTTACTGCTGAGCCACCATCTGAAAGAAGATATTTCCATAAGGGAAGGACATTTTAGCAAAGGATAATAAATTTATACTTAGGGTGGCAGAGAAAAGACTCTATAAGCCACCTTCTGGTCATCTCTCAAGGCTCATTTCTTGTCTGTGCTCAGCTCAAACTCTATGCTGTTGTCCATTCAGAAACACTTCAAGCCGTTAAAACTGCTTGCCCACCTTTGCCCCTGGCCTTTGTGTAAATGTCTCGGTATGTCTACTTATACTGAGAATACATATAAGATTATTCTGCTCTTATATTATAGTGCACATTCTCTATGCTCTTATGATCTTCATGATTATGTTAAAATGGCAACATAATATTCCACTAAATGTCATGCCACAATTTATTATCTTACTTATTTTTTTTAATACCTAACCAATATTTTTCAAGTATGGAAGTATACTGGCTCTAGGTTCCAAAAAGGGACACTGGTTTCAGGCTATGTGCAGATTTTTAATCTTAGCCCGGTGGGGTGGTCAGTATTATACGTATAGTAATAAGCCTCATGGACAGTAGACAGACACAACAATTACCTTCTAGGCTTTGAATTCTTAACAATAAGCTGCCCTGTTTCGGTAATCACTCTAAACTAGGAATAACGGGAGACAGGAGGAGGAGAAGAAGGAAATATCAAGATGAAGCTCTTAATAACAAAGGCATCTAATATTTAATAAAAGAAAAATCAGAAACCATATCTTTATTGTAGCAATGATCTATGACTATGACAATATCTGGCTAAGATATTGTCATATTCAAATCAATAAGTATTTACTGAGTCTCAGGTTTTGTGGGAAACATAAGATTCTCATGATATAGCTGAGAACAAAACACCTCAGAGAGGGACATAAAGACCCTGGAGTCACTGCATTCCTCTTCAGTAAGACCTGCTAAGTTTGCAGTTAGTATCTTTGATGTTTGTATTATTTTTGTGTACAGAAACAATAAAAATCACTATATAAGTCCTTGAGGTCTGGGAGCTACATCTTCATTTCAATATCTCTAGTACCTACGTGGTAAATGACTGGCATTAAATAAATATTTTATAAAAAAAAATAAATGCCTTGAGTTTATTTCTTTAAAAATTTTATGATTAAAACATATACATGCCATGGAAAACAAAACAAACTTAAAAGGCTTTCCTGAATGACATGGAAATAAGTCCAAAATGTATTATTAAGTTAAAAATGGCAAGTTGCAGACAAACAGTGAGTAATCTGTAAATACATCAAAAACTTCTGAAAGGATATACACCAAATAGTAGCTTCTTTGGTTTTGATGGTGGGTTTTTGGTCTTGTGGTGGCAGTGTTTTTGGTGGTGGTAAGCAACAGGGAAAATTTTACTCTATATAATTTATCATATATGTATATAGATAGAATAAGTCTCTATAGATATCTGTAGATATCGATATAGAATATTGATATATATATCACATACTTCTTTAAAAGTATGTGATATAGATAGAATATCACATGGATAGATAGATAGAATATCCATATCTATAGATATCTATAAAGATATGGATGTTCTATCTATCTATATCACATACTTTTAAAGAAACACACATACTTTTAAAATATGCATCGTGAAAAGAGGAGTTAAAGTGATTTTTAAAAATACCTGAATAATCTAAATGAAAAGTGAGTTTTATCCAAATAGTTCCATTCACAAAACTGAAAAAAAAATTTAAAAATGTTTGGTATGAAATCCACACTTTCCTTTTTTTTTTTTTTTTTAAGATTTTACTTAAAATCTTAAAAAAGTGAGGGGAGGGAGAAGAAGGTTTCTCGGTGACCAGGGAGCCCATTGCAGACTTGATCCCAGGACTCCAGGATCATGACTTGAGCAGAAGGCAGCCGGTTAACTGACTGAGCCACCCAGGTGCCCACACTTTCCTTCTCATATTACTATAAAGCTTCAATTGTATGTTTCAATAAATAACTAGTTGAGATCCCAATCATATACTGGATGCTGAAAAGGAAAGTGAGTTTTCTCTATTCCACCAGCCATTAATGTTTATACTCTGCTATGGTCTGCTTTCTATTTACTGGGTAACAATATCTTTACTACAGAGGAAATCCCCCTGGCTTCAAAAGGAAATCTTCCATTAGAGAGTAGTTCAGTACTGAAAGAAGGTGATCAAGCCCAGAGGAAAACAGAAATTTAGAGAGATGTTCCGTTTTCTAATGGCTAAAAGGAAAATATCTACTTCTAGCAGATTTCAATGCTTGCCTTTTCTATATAATGTTACCCAATCTTATTTTTAAAATATTCTTTACAAATTTCTCTCATGCTTCAGAAAATATATATTTTATACAGAGCCAGATACTGATTGAAAAATGAGTATCTACTACACTAGATTTGATCACAGTAATTTGCAAATTTAAGTGTTCTAAATAATACAGAGTGGAAAATAAGTACCAGTGTAGAAGTTAAAGATTCTAGCAACTATGAGAACTTTTTATACTTCTTCTGACACTAGTTTATGTTTTAAATGAAGGTATATTTTCTGAAATCTTTTAAAATGCCAAAAAAAACCCTCACATTCTGTTTTGTATACTTCCTGTTTTAAATGTACCAGGGGAGCTGTTTATACACTGGGAGGAGGTCAATGATAATTTGTTAAATATATAAAGCTTCACAATCCACTACAAACTTTATCTGTCTACTCTTTTTGGTAAGTATGATCTATATTTCTTGTGTGGGAATCCAAGAGTGAAAACAGTTACAACTTTTGTTCAGGCTCAGAGTGCTGGGTCAAATTTTAAACTCAATTATATTGGATTTCAAAAATCTGTGCTTCTGATGCTTTCCACTTGCAACTATTTGAGAAAGTATATATATTCATTTCCAATTTATCTTGATTTAATTTTATAGATCAGGCTTAAAGCCAGGTACACCTGCACAGAATAACTAAAAACTCTAGTTTATAAAAATGTACATTTCCAAGGAAGAAATGGTTCGCTGATTATTTACATTTCATATTTTTCTTTAGAATATGATTCATTTAAAATTAAAGTTCTTCTGTGTAAACTTTAAATGTGGTATATGAAACTTAAATTTACAAAAAAAGGAATAAGAACACATTTATTAATTGAAGTATAATAATATTTAATAGTTAAAACTTGGGTTTTGGCCAAAGATCATTTCCAGTCTCTCAGAGACTTTGTTTTATTTTTGTCTGTCTGATGGTTGGAAGACAAGTATCTGCACACAAAAATGCAAACGAAGTATTTTGAGTCTCATGCCATAAGCAGAAGTATGATGCTAGTATAATGTTCTGTTAATTTCAAGGAATCATTTTTGAACACTTATGATCTACCATCTCATCTAGAAATTCAAATTCAAACTAATATACTTGATGAATTTTTTGGAAGGAAAATGATAAAATGATTTTAAAACATAATATCAAAGCATAAGAAAACATAATAAAAATGGAGCAAATGCACTTAGGGGCATACTTTCAGTAATGATGAAAGTCTATGTAATGTTTTTCATTTACATTCACAATTTATTTGTAATATTTGCTTCTCAGAATGTTACCTGAAGGAAAAAATCATAATCAAATTTAACTGACTTAAAATAACCAGAAATAGGAGCATACATTTAACAGAATTTACTAAGCTTATAAGCTAAAATGCATGTGAGGAATTAAATGGGTCCAAATTCATGCACTGGATTTTTTAGCAAATTATTTCAGCATACAAGGTCAGTGGACTGTTAAATTTCAAATATTTTGCATTCTTGAAGATTAATTTCTAATAAGATAGCAATGTTTTAGAAAGGTCTCCCGCTCATATTATATTCAAAATCCAGAAAGAACTTATTTTGCTTCAAGAAAACTTAGTAGATGCAAATAACAAACCATGGCAATGACAATTTAACATGCAACATGCCCCTGGAAAGAAAGATACACTACTCTCTCTAAAAGTCTATAGGAAGAACAAAAGGCAATAGGAAGTTTATAGGAAGAACATTATGCATAGCCATCACCCTTCTCTCTCCAATTCTCTAGAGTGAAAATATCCTGCAAATCTTTCATCAACATACATGTGTAGGACATGTGTGTATGTGCCCAAACGTGCACCCCCACACAAACCCTATTCTGGGTCCCAGAATCCCAAACTGAGGGGGAGTAGGATGAAGTTAAGACATGTCAACCCCCAGAACCACATCACCTCCTTTTACAGGTAACATTTACAGCACAGGTGCCAAGATTTCCTTCATTTCTCCTGGGGAAAGGATTTTACTTTGGGGACATACCAAGTTTAACAAAATTCCATCACAACAAAATGCTGACCAGTTGCTGAACTAGTCCTAACTGGATTTTACCTCCTACAAGAGGAATCAGTCTCTTTCTAGCGAAGTTTGAATGCTCTATAGTGATAAAAATGAGAGATTCTTAGATTTATAAAGCACTTCACAAATGCAAGGTCTTTACTAGAAAGTTAGAAGTCTCAACAAGGAAGTTCCTGATAGACACTCAAAGGGCAGGCAGCAGGGCACCTGTGCTCACACCTGCACAGGTAACAGCTGTCCAACAGAAGCCGAGCTGTGCACCCCCCCTTCCCCTTTGCACCCCCACTGCAGGTCTGCCCGGCCTTGACACTATTTGCCAACTCTGCGACTTTCCAACTTTCAAATGCTAACCTCTGTAAGAGCAGTGAACAAGAGAGATACAGCCCTGTCCTAACAGGGCATTCATTCTAGAAGGGAGGACAGTTAAATAATACAAAATGGTAAAAGAGTAGTGGTACTAATAATACTTGTAATGTACATATTTAGAGGAGAAGTATGAAGAGCCATAAGAATATCTAGAAGAATTTAAGGTCACAGAGTTTGGATGCCTTCTTGACAGATAAACGTTCGAGCGAAGCCCTGTGGTAAACACGGGCAGGACACACATGTGGGACAAGGCAGTTGTGGTGGTTACAAGGTATGCAGAGAAAACAGCCCTGGGTATACAGAACTGCCCCCAGAGGAGAGCAGTACACTGTTGGAAAACTTGGAAGAAATTCAGCACGGTAAGAACAAAGTTGAACTAAGGATCCTGATTGATAAGCTGCTAAATATTGACATTTAGGATTTTTTAAATACTAAACCTTAAGGATGTTAAACAGGAAAACTCATTATTATACAGAATAAGTGTTAAGAAAACACTTTTTTTCCCCCTCTGATTCCTTGAACATCAGGCTGTGTGATCTACAAAACACAAAATAGTGTTAGAATCTCACAGTTGACAGTCTCAGGGAGATGTGAATTTAAGTTGCAGGTTTTAGGCTAAGAAAATGTAATACCAAGCAGTTAAAATATCTATACATATGTGTATACACACACACATACCTTAATTAAATAATGCCAACCACTTGCGTGGAGTTAACATTTAGGTAAGTTCCAAGCATTGTGGTAAGGGCTTTGTGTGTATTATTGGTTCTTCACAAATTCCCAGTGAGTTAAATAGAAGATCACAAACGGAGAAACTGAGGGTTACAGAAGTAATGACTTTCCTGAGGGCAAAATACTGACAGTTAACCGGAACCAGAATACAAATGCAAGTCAGTACAATTTCAGTTCCTGCCACTACATGGTTAAAAAAAAAAAAAAAAATTCAAAGATATCTGTTAGGAAGATGATTATCTTTAACACTAGACAAATATGGCCTATGAACAACAACAAAAGCTCTGTTACATGTAGAATTTACTTGATTATGTTTTCTTCATCTAAAAGAAAGTCTTAAAATCAGATTCTATAGCTATAAACTGCATGGTCCTAAAAATGTATCTCTTGTGATATAATTTCCCATATTAAAATGATTTTATCATGCCTCCCAAACATATAATTAGTTTTGACTGAATGGTTTACTTTTGTGAAATTGTATTGATCTGTTCATTAAACAGCTTATTCTTCAAAGAAAACAGTGTTAAAGTCTGCATAAATTACTACTGATAGACAAGATTTCACTAGACTTCCAAGTATGCCAGTACCTTTTTTCATAGTTCTAGAATATGATTTGCAAGTATATGCACATAATGAATCTAAATCAATGTAAATCATTCTGATCTATCAGAGGTCCCACTTCATTAGGAATACATTTTTTCTCTACACCCAGTGTTACATGCAATACATACCCTCCTTAATACACACCACCGGGCTCACCCAACCCCCCACACCCCTCCCCTCCATAATCCTGTTTGTTTCTCAGAGTCCACAGTCTCTCATGGTTTGTTTCCCCCTCCAGTTTCCCCCAACTCACTTCTCCTCTCCTCCCAATGTCCTCCGTGTTATTCCTTATGTTCCACAAATAAGTGAAACCCTATGATAATTGACTCTCTCTGCTTGACTTATTTCACTCAGCATAATCTCCTCCAGTCCCAACCATGTTGCTACAAAAGTTGGGTATTCATCCTTTCTGATGGAGGCATAATATTCTATTTATATATGGACCATATCTTCTTTATCTATTCATCTGTTAAAGGGCATCTTGGTTCTTTCCACAGTTTGGTGACTGTGGCCATTGCTGCTATGAACATTGGGGGTACAGACGGCTCTTCTTTTCACCACGTCTGTATCTTTGGGGTAAATACCCAGTAGTACAATTGCAGGGTAATAGGGTAGCTCTATTTTTAATATTTTAATACTTTAATTTTTAATAGGAATACATTCTTCTAAAAAATTAGTTCACCATCCCATCTTTAACTAACAGCTCTTTAAACTACTTTAGTATTACTGTAGTATTATAAAATGCCACACTTATTTTTATAAAAGATATTTTCTTCTAAATAATTCATATTAGCAAACTGATGTAATGAGAATTCCAAAAACCTGGTGACTGGCCTTTAGTAATACCTTTCTGGAATTTAAAAAACAATTTTTAGATTAAAAAAACAAAACCAAAAATCTAGAGAATCCCCTCTCTCACCACCCTCCTTCTGCTATTGTGTAGTTGCAGGAGGTAACCCAACATGTGCCCAAATTAATACCTTAGCAAAAAAATTAAAAGATTCCTTTATTACCTATCACATATGAACTAGCAGGGACCCAACACCCATGAGTAAATGTTTAAGTTTTAATCTAAATGTGGAAAAGGTTGGGGGGAAGGTAGAGGGTAGGAAGTGACATGGCACAGATGGGCAAACCAGGCCTTAATGAATTGGAGTAAATAATCAAAATTATTAATCCTATTACTCACTGCCGGTTATCTGATAGTTATGAGGACACAAATTAGATTTCCATCCTCCATTTTAATGTAACTGTACAGGTAGTTTCTGAAACCTCAGAGAATTTATTTGTAGGATTTTTAGTAGAGATTTATCTTGCCACTCCCATTAAGTTTTATACTTCTGGAAGGCAAAGATCATACCATATTTCTTTTCTTTTCTTTTTTTCTTTTTTTTTTTTTTTAAGATTTTATTTGAGAGAAAGAGAGAAAGAGAACATGACCAGGGGAGGGGTAGAGGAAGAGAGAGAAGTAGACCCCCGGCTGAGCAGGTAGTCCAACTTGGGGCTGGATCCCAAAACCCTGAGATCATGACCTGAGCCAAAGGCAGACACTTAATTGATTGAGCCACCCAGGTGCCCATACCATATTTCTTTATACTCTATAACATCAAGCTCCATAATTATACTCAGTTGAAATAATCAAATCACCCATAAAAATGCTATAATTAAAAAAAGAGTACTACTTTTTTTTTTAAGATTTTATTTATTTCTTTGACAGAGAGAGATCACAAGTAGGCAGAGAGGCAGGCAGAGAGAGAGAGAGGAGGAAGCAGGCTCCCTACTGAGCAGAGAGCCCGATGCGGGACTCGATCCCAGGACCCCGAGATCATGACCTGAGCCGAAGGCAGCGGCTTAACCCACTGAGCCACTCAGGCGCCCGAGAGTACTACTTTTTTTTTTTAATGCTAGGTGGCATTTTTGCTTATAAAAGGGCAGCTGCTTTAACTATTTAATTTTCTGTTTATAAAAATAATAGATTAATTGTAGGAAACAGAATAAAAACTGTTGAAAAAAATGAAATCAATTATAACATCAGACTATCACCCAGAGACATGTATCACCCAGAGAAATAAATTAGCATATTTCATCTTTGAAACTATTTCATCTGTGAGTATTTCTAAGAATGTATATTTTTGCATATATGGATATATGAAAAGATCATGCTGAAAATGTTGTTTTGTATGCTGCATTTTCATTCAGTATTTTCCTATGTCCTAAAATTTAGAAAATACTTAAAATACCGCTATAAAGCTCGAACTATACCAAACTTTGTTGCATAATTCACCTATTAGTTTTCATTTTCTAGGCCTTGCTAACATTGTGGTGAATCTTTGTCAATATCTATATTTCTCATTATTCGCTGAGGTTAGTTTCCTAGAAGTAGAGGTACTGGGTCCAAAAAGGGAAGGCTACTAACATACTGCCCAACTGTCCTCCAAAAAAGGTCCCTCATCTGTGCTCTTATTAGAAGTACAAGTGTGTTTCTCATTTTAAAAAAAGGAACTTACTTTAAAAATTTTGCCAATATGGAAAGTAAGCAATAGTTTCTTATTATCTTAATTCATATTTCTTTGGTATTAAATGAGGTAAAACATCTTTTCATATGATTATTAACCATTTATATTTTCTCTTCTTTCTATACAAAAATTCTTTTGTGTTCGTCCTTATCATAAGCCATGAACTATTCAGAACCTGATTTCAGAAACCCATGAGTTGCCATCTTGAGGGGGGTCTGTACACTTCCAAGTATTTATCCACAAAACTTGGGCTATATCTTTATTAACACAATTTTGTTTTTGTCAAAACTTGTAAATCTAGAAGCCCCTGGGTTGCTCAGTCAGTTACGTGTCTGCCTTGGGCTCAGGTCATGATCTCAGGGTCCTGGGATGGAGTAGTCCCACATCAGCTCCCTACTACTCATCAGGGAGGCTGCCTCTCAGTCTTCCTCTGTGTTCTCCCTCTCTATCTCTCTCAAATCAATAAATAAAATCTTAAATAAAAAGCTTATAAACCTAACTTTCATCACTTCTGATGGAACTTTTCTCTAGTTACAATAAATACATTTTAATTTCCAAAGCATTACCTTGGAAATCATCCTTAATTAAGTCAAGAAGTCACTTTCTAGGTTAATAACTTAAAAACTGAGAAAAATATTTAATAAGATGTTGAAAACTGAAGGCATTAATATTGAAATATAACTACATTTCTACTTAAAGTCGTGTAAAAATATTATCTAAGTGGTCTTCTTCACTGTCATATCTTACACATAAATTCATAGTAAAATGTCCCAAGGAAAGTATGTTTTAGTAAAGAGAAAGTATGTTTCCCCTGAAGCTCTGAGGAAAAGCATTAGTAAAAACAGAATTTAGGGGACGTGGGGTGGGAGAAATGAATGTAGGGGGTCAAAGGTACAAAATTCCTATTATAAAATAAGTAAGTCCTGGGGATGAAATTTACAGCATGACGACTATAGTTAATGATACTGCATTGTGTATTTTAAAGTTGCTTGGAATAGATTTGAAAAGTTCTCGTTATAGGAAAAACTGTGTAACTGTGTAAGGTGATGGATATTAACTAGCCTTATTATGGTAATCATATCACAATGTACACAAATATGGTATCATTATGTTGTACACCTGAAAAAAATATGATGTATGTCAATTATACCTCAATTTAAATAACAGCAGTTAGAGGATGCCTGGGTGGCTCAGTTGCTTAAGGATTTGACTATTGGTTTTTGCTCTGGTCATGATCTCAGGTCAAGAGAGAGAGCCCCTGGTCATGCTCCCTGCTCAGTGGGGACTCTGCTTGGGAATCTTTCCCTTTCCCTCTCTCTCCCCCTCTGCTTCTGGACCTCCCACCCCCACCCATACTCTCTCTAAAATAAATAAATAAAATCTTCAAAAAAAAAAAAACCCACCCAGCAATTAGGACTAAGTAAATTACTTTCCTTGGAACATTTTACCATGAATTTATGTGTAAGACATGACAGTGAAGAAGACCAACTAGTTAATATTTTTACATGAGCTTAAAAGAAATGTGGTTATATTTTAATTTTAATAATGTTTTCAATTTTCAACATCTTATTAAATATTGCTCTCAATTTATAAAATATTAGCCTTGAAAGTGACTTCTTGACTTAATTAAAAATGATTTCAAAGGTAATTCTTTGGAAATTAAAATATACTTATTGTAACTAAAGAAAAAGTTCCATCAGAAATGATGAAATCTAGGTTTACAAGCTTTTTTCTTTTTTTAAAATTTTATTTATTTATTTGGGAGAGACAGAGAGGGAGAACACAGAGGAAGAGTGAGAGGCAGCCTCCCTGCTGAGAAGGTAGCCAATGTGGACTCAATCCCAGGACCCTTTATATATTATGGAGGGCTTAAGAATGTCCCTATTGATTGAGGCCCACATCGGGCTCGGCGGGGAGCCTACCCTCCCCCCTGCCTGCCTACTTGTGATCTCTCTCTCTCTCTGTCAAAAAAATAAATAAAATCTTAAAAAAAAAAAAAAAGAATGTCCCTATCATCACATGAAAAGGATGTTATAAGGCTAAATGTCATATGTTTCTAAAGTCCTTTAAACTATCTTATATTAAAAAAAAGTAATGCTTTCTTTAAAAAAAAACACTAAGTAAAAGTCACACCAAAATTCAGGTACTTTTAAAGGGCTATGCCATTTTTTATATAGAAGAAAGCTTTTTAAAGACCCTATAGTCATTCATTTCTCAATTTACGACTGTCATTCAAAAATACATCTCAGGTTTTAGAAAACATGCTATTAATCTTATATATATGTGAATTTCCTATTATTATGAAATAATAAGTAGTAACTAAATGGCTTTCTGAACTAAGCTCATCTTACACTAGCTGCTGCTTCTTTCCCATACTATTCTAAATCAACTGTACTTACAATAAATAAAACCATGCTTAAATTATCTATTAATAAAGTTTTAAAGGAAAGTCCACTCTTAAAATGAGGCAATGGGACCGCCTGGGTGGCTCAGTGGGTTAAAGCCTCTGTCTTCGACTCAGGTCATGATTCCAGGGTCCTGGGATTGAGCCCCACATCGGTTCTCTGCTCAGCAGGAGCCTGTTTCCTCCTCTCTCTCTCTGCCTGCCTCTCTGCCTACTTGTGATCTCTGTCTGTCAAATAAATAAATAAAATCTTTTAAAAAAATAAAACAAAATGAAGCAATGGACAGAGAAGTCTCCAAGAAACCAGACCATCCTCTAAAAGATATCAAACAGCTTCTCTGAAATCCTCAGTTCATAGCATATTCCCCTTTAACTGAGCAATAACAGGAGTTCATGGGCTTCAAATTTATAAGACTTAATTCAGAGAACAGTTAACACCACATTTTATTTTAATTGTAGACATTTAAATCAAAGTTTAAGATACAGAAATAAAATTAAAATACAAGTTAGTGTCTTGTGATCTACCAACATGGGACCTTCCACTGTATTTCAAAGAAGCAGGGTCTTACAAAGAAATTATTTTTCTTCCCTATCTGTGAGTTTCCCTGAACATCATGGACTGTAAAAAGAAAAAAGTAACTCCAGGCAGTGAGTACTTGCAGACTGGCCTTTCAGATTTCTCTCTTACCTATAATAACTGAGGTTATACTTCTATCATTTATGTGTCCAGAGACAACAGAGTCACACACCATTTGGCCAGGATAGTGACAAGGCATGCTTTATAGATGACGGTGAGTTCACAGATATACAGGACACACGCAGCCACCAAAGACACAAACCAAACCCAATTATGCAAAGAAGCCTCAGAGAACCCAACTCTCAATTTAGTGTTACCTTACACAGTTTGGGGGTCCTAATACCGCAGTTCTGTTCTAAATCCCAACTACGTATTTTTATTTTGGCGAGAGCTCAATGGCAAGAAGAGCTCTTCTTGGCTGGTTGCATCAGGCTTCTTCTCTTTTCAGTGGCCCAAACAAAGAATTAAACTATTTAGTTCTAGGTTCCAAAATATTTTTGTTTGGAAGCACAGTAATTAGCAGCAAATCTTCCTGGCTTATGACCACTTTCTGTTGTGGTGGTTAGTTGAGGGGGGAAAAAATTCAAATACAAAAAGTCGGAAGCAGGTTTGATAGCTTTATTCCACATTTTTATACTTCCATTATACTACACATATATAAACAATAAGTGGACATATTCTAGCTTTTAAATTTTTATACAAATGGCCACATGATCTATATTGTTCGATAAGCTGTCCCCCCGGCCACAACTCAACATTGTGGTACTGAGACCCATCCTCAAACATTCTGGATAGTGTGGTCCTACTTTATGTTGTCTTCAGACAATGGCACATCACAAGACACTTATGCAGGGTACCATCTGTATATATATCCAGGACAAGCTGTAACATAAACCACTGGGCAAGCAAACTTTAGTCTTCAGTGTTGCTAAAATACATATTCTCTTTTCTCTTACCTTACCTCCTCTGCAGATACACAATAAGACAGAGGAACCCCATGACTCTTCTACTCAGGAATATAAAAACCCACTCATGCCAAGGCACAAAGCCATAAAATTATAAAACCACTGCTCATTTTAATTAACATGACAGTATTCATAAGAAAAGGTCTGTCAGAGCTGGGCTGTAAGCCTGGTTCTAGCCATTTTACTAACTGTGAGATCTAGAACAAGTTAGCCACTTAAAAGCATCCGTTTCCTTACCAGCAAAGCAGAGGTTAGCACACCTGTCTCCTACAGTGGCTGCAAAGGCTAATGCTTGGAAAGAACACGGCAGCTAAGGCTGACACGTGGGCAGTACTGAAGCTAGGCTTGACCGCTGCTGCAAATGGCTGCCTATAACCCACCAATGGGCTATGTTCTTCTTTGCAAGGAGGGGTGGGGGCAGTGATGTTTTGTTTACCCTTAGGAGAGCTATGAATCCTTTATGCTTAATAACTTATTTTCTAGGGACTGGCATTCCTAAAAGTATAATTTAAATTGGTTAAATTTCAGAAGATTGAAATTGTGTTAGAATATGTAAGTGAAATAAAAAAAGATCAAGCTGGAATTGTAAACTAGTTTCTTGGCTAAGTAGTCACAGTTTTGGGATTCAGATTTAGTGTTTCAATGATAGAATGCAGGCAGCATCTATTGCTAATTTAAATTGAAGAGAGGCAGAAGCAGAAGCAAGAGAAGAGGAGAAAGGGTAAAAAATGTTCCTTCCTTTCTTAGGAAGAAAAAATAGGGTTTGTCTGAGAGCCTTATAATGGCAACACCAATTGTAGCTTCAAAAACTCAAACTGCCAGAACTTGCCAGTCTTATGAACATTCTTTTTCTTACTTACAGTTTCTAAAAATGTGCAATTTTTGCCTTTTAATCTGTGACAGAGCCTTCCTCTCTGACCCAGACCACACCACTGTGAATATCAATGTGCTATCCAAGGGTCACCCCCAAAGACCACGGAGTGCTTCTACCACACTTCAGGTGGCAAATTCTGTTGAGAGTATAGAACAAAATTTTACATCATTTGAGCTTTTTCCAGTCTGTGGGGCCTTTTATTTTTTTTTCCAAAGAAGTTTAAGATAATAATCTAAATCTACAGAATAACTGGGATCATCAAAATGAGAAGTTTCCCCTCTTTTATCTTCTCACACCAGCATATTATTTTCACAAATACCTGAACCTCAAAACCAAATAAGAAATAAACAACCCTGATTCTGTGTTTTATCTTGTGTTTACTGAAAGCTTCTAAACAGCTAGGTAGCAGTCACTTTTGGTAAGTCAGTGTATAACTGGTTTTGGTTCTTTGCTGCTTAAATATCATAGGAAATTATCCCTATTACTATGAAGATCACTTCTGATGATAGTAATGGCAGTGCCTCATTTCCTAGGGAGACCTCATTTTTGAAAACTAAACTCTTATCAATTACTACATGGAAGTGTTTAGACTTAAAAATAAATCCTATGAAAGCATATATTGGAAAATATCTTTATGAATATAAGGAAGGAATTCTTGGACAAAGCATATAAAGCACAAACCTAATGTAAGAAAAAGTGAAATTTTACATCAAAGTGAATTATTTAAAAAATACCATAGCAAGGTTAAAGGACAGGTCACAGATTGGGAGATCCTATTTTTGGCTTATATAACCAAAGGTCTAATGTATGGATTGTTTTTATAAATCAATAAATAGAACACAAGCCAAAAGAAATCTGGGTAAACAGGATATGAATAGCAATTTACAGAAGGGGAAACCCAGTCTGATAAACCTATGAAAATATGTCCAACTTCACAAGCAATGAGGAGATTCACATTTAAACTACAAATGAGACCTATTACCTACTCATAATATAGAGTGTCAGCAAGGACATGAGGAAACCAGTAGTAACTTACACATGCTTTTGACAATGTAAATCAGTACTATTACACTGCCCCGCACCATGCAAAGTTTGTAAAATTTAAGATATATACATTCTCCATTACCCAGAAATTCTATTTCTAATTTTACATTCTAAAGAAATCTCTGTTCATGTGTATAAGGAGACATTTAAAATTGGTCTTTGCAGCACTATTTTTTTTAGCAATAAAATCGGAAACAACCTCAATGCCCACTAGTAGGGAACCAGATAAGCAAAAAAATTCTGTAAAGCAATTAAAGTGGAATGAATGGGATCTAAATGCATCACACATAGAGCTCAAAATTGCTTGATGTTTTGCAAGGGTAAGATTTCATTACTGTATAACTGTTAAATACGTGTATAAACGTATATATGTGTAGGATTAAAAACATGGGGAGAGGATACACTTGACATTCTTCACTTTGCCCTGTGAAGACAGAGGAAGTGAAAGGCTGAGAAGGGATTCAAACAGGACCTGAAACTCATTCATAATATTTTGTCTCAAGTTTAAATAAAGATCTGAAACAAATGATGAATTAACGTGTTAACTGGGGGGCAAACGGATATTATTTTCACCTCTGGCAATTTAATTTTAAAAAATAATAATGGAAAGACAAAGAAGGCATCAAGTTAAAATTCCTAACCCCCATGCAGATGATAAATCCTGTTTGTTTCAACTGATTCAGCTTCCTAGAAAACAACAGTCATCTTCCTTTATTGTCATCTACTTTAAGCAATTCTATTCTAAGCTTCATGCCACTTTCAAAAAATACACGCAATAAAATTAATACCAATAGGTCAAACTTCCATATATTAACAAGGTCTTTTGGGAGATAACTTGTCATAAATACTGATGTTAAACATGAAGACTTAGAAAAAAATATGTATAAGCTAAAAAAATGTATAAACTTCTGAAGAAATGTATAAATTCCTTAATTTGCTTAATGAAAAAATTTTTACTACAAAGAATTACATCAGTAACAAGAGTATAATTATAGATATAAATCTAGACAAGACAATTTCCATGGTCATCACATTCTCAATGAACATAGTTTCTAGTCAGCAGACCAACTCCAAACCGTAATATTATTAACAAGATTAGGGTGTAGGGTTGTTTGTTTTTTTTTTTTTCTTAAATAAGAGGAATTTCATATTGTACAGAAAAACCAGTCTAAAGTATTTGGCAATGATTAGCACCCCCCCCCAATCTATTAGGCTTACAAAGTTTCCAGTGATTCACCCAATATCAAATAATAAAACTCTTCCTGTTTATCCACATCTAACTTCTCCTCATATCATTGAGTTAAAGGATCATTATGGGAGAACAGGGCAACAACAACAAAAAAAAATTAAAAAAAATCAAGGTTGTGGATCTAATCTAAGTACCTGACAGAATCATTCTTACACAATCACAGAAACCGAAAAGGTCAAATTTCAGGCTTGATAAAACAGGGACCCCATGGTGGAATAAGAGGAAATATCAGTAAAGTAGAGGAGAAATACATATGAGGATAATGTATTTTTTTTTGTATGCAATATTTTTATTCTGCCAAACAGCTCTTAAGTTCCTTTATTAGTTTAAGAAATAAACTAAATTATGAAAACCTTGCTTTATTCATCATGCTTGCTTATTCAGATAATTATAAACATAGCATTTTAATTTACTCTCAAGTAGTTTTAATAGATACTACAACAAATGATCCTATAACCTTAAAGAATCTAGAAGTAGACAGAACCTGCAAGAGGCAAAATAACATTCTGAGAGGCAAGGGCAAGGCCTTCACTGTCCTCCCTCTACACCCACCAGATAAATCTTCTAGACCTGGCCTGGAAAGAAAGGCAAACAACCTTCAAGCACAGACCCTAAGGAAAAAAAAAATGCCCATCAGCCCAGAATTCTTTACTTCTCTGAGAAAATGGCAGTGCCACCTGGAGGCAAAGATGATCTTGTTCTACATGAGAGGTTTCCTGTACTCTCAAATGAAAGCATATCTGATGTTCTTTTAATAATTTATTACAGACATAATACATTCTCATTGTAAAAACTTTGGTAAATATTAGAAAGAAAAATTAGCAAAACAGTAATCTAAGTACTCAGAAATAACCACTAATGATTTTAAGACAACTTCCATTCCATTGAGAATGAAATACACATATTCATTTCCACTGAGAAAACACACACACACACACATAAATATGACCACACAAATTCTGTAAATACAGTTGCATATATAATGTTAAATAAAAACTATATTTTAATGATTTCCCATATTAATTTTTCTCTATAGAAATGACTGCATATATCACACAGTAATATTCAAAATAAATGTATCAGTTCATTAAAAAAGCTATTTAAACTTTTATAAGTTATGCTAAAATGAACACAATTATACATGAATCTCTATCCACATATATAATAATTTCCTTATGATACAATCCTAGAAACTGGACCTTTTAAGGTACATACAGCCTAAGATGCCAAGAACAATAAAGAAAATACACTTGTGTAGAGATTACTACAGGCCAAGTACTTTTCTAAGAAGTTCACGTATACCAACTCAATAAGCCCTTACAATAATTGGTGAATTCTATCAGTGTCCCCATTTTACGGTTGGGAAAACTGAGGTACAGTGAAGTTAAGTAACTTGCCCAAGGTCACACAGCCAATAAGTGGTAAAACTCAGATCCATCTGGCTGGGGAGTTCATGCTCCAAAATCATATTACACTACTTCTGATGGTATATACTATCAAATTATTTGTCTCTATTTATATTCCTCACTGGCATCTTTCCACAGTGGCATCCATTCATCCATCAGTTGTTCTCCTCTCTGAAAATCTGATAGATGAAAAATGCTATCTAACTGTTGCTTCTACTTGTTTCTATTTACTAGCATGACTAAACGATTTAGAAGTTCATACACTTCATCTGTATTTGCTTTTCTATGAGCTGTCTACTCATGTTCTTTGCTTGTTTTTTTTGTTTGTTTGTTTTCCCCCACCCCTACAGAAGTCTTCATGGTCTTCTCATTGATTTGCATTACCTCTTAATAGAGTTGACCTAATCACCATTTCTCATCTTTGTCTTAATTTTATTTGGCATATGGGCACCTAGAATTTTTACATAGTCAAATTTTTGGTTTATGTGTATGTACTTTCTTCTTTGGCTCTAGTCTTATAAAGCACTTCTCTATCCGGAGTCAGATATGCATTCAACTGAATGTTTTCCTTGACTGAGCTTCTCTTTAATCCATCTGGAAATTATCTGGTGTATGGTGCTGGCATTAAATCTTAAGCAGAGTGGAACTGTAAAGTTTTGATACTATAGATGGTTTTACATAATATGTTTTTTATCCTTATGTGGTTTTTAGGCCAGACAGCAACATATGCTGACTTATTACAACAGAATTACTCAATCTGAGGAAAAGGCATAATCTAAGACACTTCTATTCTGGTTACAGCCACATCAAAAACATCGCAAACATGAAAATCATTCTCACCTTTAAAAACCCACAGAGTGAAAAATGAAGGGGGGGAGGGTTGGAAATCAGAGGGGGAGGTGAACCATTAAAGACTATGGACTCTGGAAAATAAACTGAGGGTGTCAGAGGGAGCGGGGTGGGAGGATGGGTGAGCCCGGTGATGGGTATTGAGGGCACATATTGCATGGAGCACTGGGTGTTATATGCAAACAATGTAGCATGGAACTCCACATCAAAAACTAATGGTGACTAACACAACATAATTTTAAAAAACTAAAAAAATAAAATAAAAACCAACAGAGTAAGAGCTGTCACAGACCTTCCCTGAACAATAATTCTAGCCCAATCTTCAATATAAAGTCAGCAGATTTTTCATAGCTGATCTAAATCCCTAACAGGGCTTCTTGTTTTATTCTGTTGTCCCAAGGGAAGAACAACTATATATTTGGTATCATCAGCTTAACAGTTCTTATATTTGAATATCACTATTATACTTAGTGATTTTAACTGTGTGGAGGAAGAGCAAGGGTCTGGACATTTTTGCTGATGTCTCAGGCTGTCCTCTAAATCACTATACTATATAATAGGGCATGATCAGCTGTGAGCTATATGCCAAGTACTTTGTTAACAATAAGAATGATATTGATGTTTATAAATGACTTTCAAAACAAAAACACAAAACAGGTTCATGATTCTTCTTGTAATAAAGCCACTTGTCTGCATCCTCTTGCTTTCACTGGCAGAAGAGGTAGAAGTTAAGACCATTACTGCATATTACCATGCTGCGTGTATTCCCTATGCAACAGCACATAAGGAATTCTTAGTGAATACTATTTTTATGCTGAGTATTGATTTTTTATGAATACCATAAAAACAAAAACCTCATGGTGCTATCTGCTCTACTGCCCACACATATATACTCGTACAAGGCTTTTAAATCAAATCTGCCATAGAGTATGTGATATATGTGAATACTAATCTTCATTTGTATTTTATTCTGAAAATTTGTATTTTACTCTGAAAAAGAGTTGAGAATCCCTAAACTATCTTCATAATCATTTCTATTTTTGGAATTCATAAAAGAATAGAGTTCTCAATTAAGTATCTCATGAGGGCACAAAGAATTGGAAGGATTTCCTCTCTCTAAAATAATGTTAGTTTTGTGGCTGAATCTATTAAATCTACATTGCTAATTCTTCTCACAATGGAGTATCTTAGGTCATACTTTTTTTATGAGCAATTATTTACCCATGTAGCTCCTATGTGTTCCTATTCCTTTCTATCAACTCTAATCAAAACTATTAATAAAAGTCAACAATAATAAGAACTAAGATTTTATTTTCACTGAGCCATCACTATATGCCAGCACTTTTATTTACGTGGATTGCCACAGATAAATTTCCCAACAGCTGTAAGGGTAAGGACTATTACTGTCACTGTTTTAAAGATGGAAACTCATTGTGCAGGAGGTTAGGTAACTTGCCTAAAGACATAGAGTAAGCAAGCAGACATGTAATCCCAACATTGTCCTCACTATCCGCCATCATTCTCCTACATAGTCATTTTGCACATTTTCTCCAATATACCTCTTTATACAGGCCTCTCCACACTCCCTATTTCATGGGGTTCTTTTGCCCAAATAGCCATCTTGCATAAATATTTACCAGATGTTAGGAGATGTGGTGAGCGACTGTTGAACAGACAACTCTAATTGCATTTTCAACTATAAATGTTCTCTTGGTAATTGATCACTATGCTCCTCTTTCTGTTGTTCTATAATTATAGTTTAACAATGACCAAGATAAGCAGTTCTTAACCTGGAGCTAGGGGTTCATAAACTGGTCTGTGAATCTTCTGAAGCCATATGCAAAATTATGTGTGTAAATATGCTTGTATTTGAACTTAGGTTTAAGCTCATTTTTTAGTAATCCTCCCACCCTAAGAAAACATTTCCAACAAGAATGGCAGAGACTCTCAATCAACAGGACAAAGAAAATACCAGATAATAGAGACTTCGTAGGTGCGCTGAAGAGGGCAATGATAACCAGCTCTGGACAGTCTAGGACCATATTTATTAATGGGGTCAATTCAATAAGCCTTTTAGAGTTCCATTAATGCTGATTTTCCCTATGTATCAGAAAATGAGACTGAATCTGCAGTGTACTGATCTTAGAACACATTCTGGTTACTAGTAAATTTTCTTATCATTAAAGCATCTGTAAATGTATTCCACAAAAGAGACTATTGGATCTCTCCCTCTAAAAAAAAAGAGTCACCTTGGCCTTTCCAACCATCATTTTTCTGTTCTCCATAAGTTCTCACTACTACTATATAGCTTACTTCAATAATAGCAAAGTCTTATTAATGAAAACTGTGGCTTTCACTTCTAATGAAAGAATAATTAATAATTGCCTGTTTGATTGGTTTTGAAATTACTGACATACAGTAGTGTCTGTTGGCCTACGACACTAAAGAACCACCTTCCCATGTTCTTAGCCCACTGGGCTGGGTGAAGGTAAGCACCTACACCCCCCCGGCCCCCCCTACACGCACACACCCATACTATCTCTACTCAAGGCTAGTTGTAAAACCTGAGCCAGGCCGATCATAATCCATCAAGAAAAGGGCTGATCCTTTCACCAGGATCAAACGCTAATGAAAATGCAAGCCCAGAGTGATACTGTCCATAGCTTCCAAAAACAAAGTTGAATGAAAGGAGAAAAGCTGCAATAGATGGAGAGACAAACTTACCACACCACCATTTGAAACCTGGGATCTAGCCAAACCTGAGGTTTACCCCTTGAGCTCCTCCCATTTTGTGAGCCAAGAGATTGCGCTTTATTTAAGCTAGTAGGGGATGGTTTCCTGTGCTGTCGTCCACAAACCAAGAGTTCTGGCCAATTCCATTAAACTCCCATATGGCCATCATATAATTTTATAAATGAAATTAATATTTAACTTCCAAGCATTCTCTCCCTGTGTTCTCCAAAGCGTATTTGGTACCTCCCAAAAAACACCTACCACAATTTACTTTGTAATGGGATCTTGGATGTATCTTGGCTGGGTGTCCTAAACGATGAGAAAGTTCTCCTTTTTGCTCTGACCACACACCCAGGATTATGCTTTGACAGTATCAGGAGCTTAATAAATGCTTGCTGAATGAAAATCAGTGCTGAACAAAATACATATAGGACACTGTACTTATTCGACAGTGCAGAAGAGTCAAAGCTAAGTATGACATGGTACCTGTTTAGTCTTTGCTCTCAGGGGCTTGCTCCAACAGTGGACTTGCAGTACACCTCAGTATCTTTCATCAACGCAGGGCACCCCCATTTTTTGCCAAGATAAAGTGCTACTTTATTTGCCATAAGATATACATACATAAAATTTACTGTTTTCACCATTTTTAAGTATATAGAGTTCAGTGGCACTTAGTACATTCACACTGTTGTTCAACCATCACAAACATCCGTATCCAGAACTCTTCCAGGTTAAGTGCCTTGAATGTGCATTGTTGTTTGTTACAGATCCCAGGGAGTTCAGTAAGTAGAATTGGTGTTAGTTATTTATAGGTGGCAGTGCATTCCTCTTTGAAAAATCTCCCTTTCTGCAGTCTTGTACTAGTCTTTCTCTCTTTCCTCCCCTAAGCTAACGGCCAGGGAAGAGCACCCCCTTTTAAGCCAAGCAACTGAAGCATCAACACTAAAAATAGGATGACAAACTTCAATCATTCTTCAATGATTAAAAGCCTTGAATAACTCAGAGTAGCATGCACAGTGTAAGTTACATATGTGGAGGAGACGGACTGCACACAGATGCTGACACATTCATAGAAATTTAGTCAGTTTCCCTGTTAAAACAACATTGATCTTTTTAACACTTGTTTTACGTCTATTCTCCTTAAAGCCCTCATAATACTAGATTTGGTTATTTCTGCTACAGTAAATTGGCAAGAGTTAAAATTTTTTAAAAAGCACATTTCATCTGCGTTATGAAATCACAGAGGCTGTTCACAGTTAGGTTTTTGGTTTTTATTTATTCCATTCTCAGGTACTGGCAACAAATTCATCCCTCAACAAATGCACAATGCACAGTGTTGTACTCTGTCACAAAAATCTTTAGTTTTTTAAATGAACACTAGCTTAAAAGTAAGGCGTAGCTGCTAATAGGCACCTAAGACCCTTCCATAGAGAGGTTTCAGAAGTTATATAAGAGTTCCTACCTCTAAAAAAAAAAAAAAAAAAAAAAAGAGTTCCTACCTCTAGATTTTCACTATGAAAGGTGATCGTGCTTGTAACCTCTCCTTCCCCTACTTTACCCATCTGTCAGATTCTTCAGTTTGCTAAAAAAAAAAAACAGTATTTAGGAGGGGGAAAGTACTGTTTTCACCTGAATCATACCAACCAAGTCCAAAATACAGGGTATATGTCAACAAAATTATCATATTTCTGCCACATACAGAAAACTCAAATGCTTCTAGAAGTCTCAAAGGAATACCTCACATGTACATTTACCTCAGCTGGGTCAGAAAATGATAGAGAAACAGAGAAAAAAATGTTTTGTATTGTGGGACCATATATTCTTCCACGTTACCTTAGTTTCAAGAACAAAAGCTGCTCTGAACATAATTTCCATTTCAAAACTACAGGGAGAATCTAAATTGAAGTAAATTAAAGAATATCTGCTCCCATCTAAAATCTCAACACTCCCAAACTTTGCACTTGGAATCTCTTCTCAAACTTATCAGAAAAATATTTATTAAGTAAATACAAACTCTAACATGTGATGGAAGAAAATGAGCACATTTCCAGTTTTGGAAAGAGCACTGTTAATTCAAACACCAGTTACTTGAGGACACAAGAAATGGCCTTCCAAACAAGCTAGGATTCTGTTCATTTATATACATGTGTGCATGTCTGAATTCCATACATTGACATTTCTGATTCATTTACACCACTTTTTGCTTTCCAACTTTGTCAAACCAGGAGGTGGCTCTTCCTGTTTCCATCTCCCAGGGTTATATTTTTTCCCCCAATCTAATAAAAAGTACTCTATTTTGGTATCAAAATTATCAGATTTACTTTCATCCAAATAAAATTATTTCACTCCTTTTCTCTTAGTCATAATTATGCTCAATTTTTCTCCTTATTACTATTTTTATTCCTTATACCCTGTGGCTATCTACGTTTTGTGGGGCTGTGGCATAGTGGCATAGTGGAATAATGGAAAGGAACGGGCTTTGGGCCCAATAATCTGCCATTCAATTATTTCTTCCTTCAAACTCTAACTTCCATCCCTTGCCCAACATTCTGACAACTCAGGCACTTTTCCTCTTAGCTTGAATTACCAATATGATGGTCTTTCAAATGCTTTTTTGTTTCAGTCACTATTTTTTATCTCCCTTACCATATTTACCTTCCTACCCTTTTATGTCACTTTCTAGGTTATGAGAATGTTTAATAATGCTATATTAAAATTGCCAAACACTTCTTTTTGCCATTCACAGATTTCTATCATCTAGTTTACTCTAAATAGCATTAAGTCGTCCAAGCAGGCTTCATTTGTCCTATGTCCAAATACCTGGCCTGTGCTGTTACTCATTCCTCTGATACATCTCTACTCTCCACCAAATACCACAAACCTTCAAATGTCAACTGAAATTCACCTCCTTTATGAAGCTTTCCTTGGCTATTCCAGCCCACATAGAACTCTTTCTTTTCTAATCTTTGGAAACAGTTCTTATCTGCATCATGCAATCAAACACATAATTACAGAACAACCACAAAAAAAAAAAAAAAAGCTCTACAAACTCATGTGAGTCATCTCCCCAGCTAGAGGGGAATATAGGGAAGACGTGCGGTTTGCTCACCCACTGTTAAGAACAGAGCAGGTACTAAATAATTTGAAAACTATCTATTATTTTCCCCCTATTAATCCAGAAATTTAAATAGCTATCCTTCTCTTGGTTCTACGTCTTCTGTGAAAAAGTTCACATTAATATCCACTGATAAAAGAACTCAAGAAGAAAGCAACCCAGTAAAAATGGGCAACAAAGTTCACAGGCATGAGAAGGCAGCCTATGAATGGCAAGGAAGCACATGAAAAAGTGTTCAGTATCATTTAGGTGGTAAAGAAATGCCAATTTACATAATGATGAGTTATCACTACACGCCTATTGTAATGTCTAAAATTTAAAAAGACAGACTCTCTAAGTGTGGGCAAGGATATAATGGAACCAGAGCTCTCACACACTGCTGGTAGAGTGGTAAAATGCTACACTTTGGAAAACAGCTGGACAGTTTCTTAACAATTAAACCTACACCTACCATATGACCTAGCCACTCCACCTACAGGTATTTATTAAAGAAAAATAAAGCATATGTCCACACAGAGATCTGTATGTGAGTATTTACAGCAGCTTTATTTGTAACAGCAAAAACTACAAACAACAGGTGATGGATGAACAAACTGTGGTGTAGGCACAAACGGAGTACTACTTGACATTAAAAAGAAACTGATAATACGTGCAACAACATGCATGAATGTCAAGTGCATTATGCTAATTAAGAGAAGCCAGAACCAAAAGGCTATAAAAAGTGTAATTCCATTTATATGACTACCTAGAGAAAACTATTCTACAAAGATGGGGAACATATAAATGGTTGCTCGGGTTTGGGAATAAAGAGGGGGTTGACTGAGAAGGGACAACATAAGGGAATTTTAGTGGGTGACACAGCTATTCTTATTTTGAGTGGGTGGTGGTTACAGGATTATATATTTGGCAAAACTTTAAGAATTGCACACCAAAAACAGTGAATTTTGCTGTTTGCAAATTAAAAATAAATAAATGACCTCAAAATACTGTGTCACCATACAGCTTGTAATACATCATTACCAACTACTTTATTATGTTGAGGCCAGAAAAAAAAACAAGAACAGCATGTGTTGATTATTTTTATGAAAATCCTTAAAAATATGCTGATAGAAGTGACCACAATTTTTTGCTCGGTTATTTGACAATAATTGTACTAGTCTTCCACAACCATCAACACTTACCTAGTCATTCCAGATACATGCCTGCCCCAAGTTCCTCTGCTAACCAATTCATTCGTTCGTTCAGTGGGGACTTATTGAACATCAACAATGCGCCTGGCACTGTTTTAGGTATGGCAAATGGCCTGGTAAACAGGACAGCTAAGGGCCCTGTCTCAGGAAGTTTACATTCTAACTAGAGGAAGCCAAGTAAACAGATAACTTCTGATAGGTATGCACTATGAAGACAACAAAAGCAGGTGATGTGTTGTTAGGAGGTGGGGGGGGGGGGCACTACTTTAAACAGGACATCAGGAAGACCTCTGACAGGGTGACGTCTGAGCTAATGCCAAGTGACAAGAAGGGGCAGACAACCCAAATCTGGAGACAAAGCCTTCTTGGTAGGGAGAACACTAAGTACAGAGGCCCCCAGAGGGAAGGGGGCTTGGTTGGTCTGAGCCACAGAAAGGTCAGTGTGGGGACTGAGCAAGAAATAAAACCAGTTACTAAATAAAGTAGTCAGAGGTCTGATATTTCTGGGCTTTTCAGGTCCTCAATTAGTTTACTTTATGCCGCCTGCAATGAGAAGCAGCCAGAGGGCTTTACATGAGCTGCATAATCTGATTTATGTTTATAAAAGAGCCATCTATTTTTTTGGTTAGGACATTCAGTTTTTTTCTCTATCTCAAGTATTTGTTTATTTACCTCTGCTATGTGCCTTAGGCAAATCACATATACCTGCTGGGCCTCAGTTTCCGTATCTGCACAAATAGTGACGCTGGCAGCCAGTAACTGCTGACACACACTGGTTCAACGGGGCAATTAAATATCTGACCCTGTAGCTGACTGCAGTTTCCCTTTTATTCTCAGCATCCCAGAACACTGCCCCCATCGGGCATCTGCCCTGCTTCTTACACTTGTAGCTCAATCATGGCGCAGTCCCCTCGCCACCCTCTTCACAGCTCGCCAGTCCAACACAATCCTCAGACTCCAAAGCTGCGGCTCCTCTCACCCTTTCTCTTTACCGCTGAACAGATGCCTCCTGCAACCCCAAGTCTCTCCTCTTCCTTCTTAACTTACTCCTTAGCCAATCTCAGTCTGATTCCCATTCCCACCACTCGACAGAATTCCTTCTCGACAAATCACGAGCACCAACTATTCAGTCCAACTTCCGGTCCTCCTCACCCCATCATTAGGTTTCCTACTGAAGGAAAGGACGATGTACTAGACAAAAGGACAGGATCTACTCCCAGCTCAGTTACCAACTGCTTTATGTGATCCTGGAAAAGGCATGTAATCTCTCTGGACCTTAGTCTTGGGGTTGGATTTATAGATAACCTTAGAGCCCTTCTAATTTGGAAATCTCACTACTGATTCTTCCCCTTGGCATCCATGACTTGGCACTATCTTGATTCTCTAAACAACTCCCTGTCTCCTTTATTAGGATGTGTTGTTCATCTCCTAAATGGGGATCTGTTCCTCCAAAGTCCTAGCAGAATGCACTTTAAATGACCCTTGAGTCATATATACAATCTCTCCATGGGCAATAGCACCCACACTGACACCCTCAACCTCCACTTCTAGGAACAGGCTTCCTAGACCTCCAGATCAACATTTCCGCCTGTAGAGAGAGCTCCTCCAGTTACAGGTAGTCTGGAATTGAAAGCTCCTATATCCAAGATAAATCATTACTACTTCTCCAAGGCTACTACTCTTTTTGACCTCTCCATTTCTCTTATTGATCATTGTTATCCATGACAGTCAAACTTACAACATGTTGAGTTTTCGCTGATTTTCCACATACTTGACCCTCTTTCCATTTCTATGAAAGTATCAAGTGCTCTCCTTTCTCTTCCTTCACACTTCACTCCTAAAACCACTTGGCAAGACACAGTGAAGTAGAGATCCACAGTAGAGGGTAGGGTGTGGACAGCTGTCATGGCTCACAGTGGGGCACCAAGTCCAAGGGTAGCTCTGATGCCCAGTGCAAGGGTGGGGAGGAAGAGTCACACATCCATGTGTACACAAGGTCTAGTGCATAGTATCAGAACCCAAGCAGGGAGAGGATAGCCCTGCAGGGGGAGTCAGTGTAAGAGTGGAGTAAGAAGGGCTTCTGTTGGGGGAATGTGGCCCTGTGACCCAGAACACGAGTTAGACTCCCAGTCATAGGCAGGAGAGTATCTGTGGGAATGGGGGCAGTCTGACTCTGCGGACGCAGCTGACACCAGGACTGGGGCAAAAAAAAGTGCAAGGTAGGTCTAAAGCAAGTAACTTAATGTTAACTTCTTGATTTTGATGGTTATATTGGGGCTACGTGAATGTCCTTTATAATTCTTCATAATGGACTTAACTTTTTTTTGTGTGTGATTATTTCAAAAATTAAAAAAAAATTATACAAAAATCAACACCCGCAAGGGCTTCTTCTGTAATCTCACATCTGTCCCCCTTTTTTTTTCATTACTCTGGACAGAGAGTCAAGTTCCTATCCCCCTCTACTGTTGCAATAACTTCTTAACAAGGCTCCACCCCACAATCACTGCCTAATTAAGGTTTTTCCAAAGTGCGCTTCAGCTCATGCCACTTTCCTGCTCCAACATTCCAGTAGTTCCCCACTACCTCCCAAATTAAGTACAAATTTCTTAGTGTGACCTTCAAGTTCTACTCCCTTCTAGTCCCAACTAACTAACCTCTTCCAGGCTTTCTTCCCCCCAGTTCTCTGTGTGTCACAGTCAGCCATAAAGCAGGACCACATTCAGTGTTTTCTGCCAGTCTCCAAGTTTTGCTCATGTGACTCGCTCCATCAGGAAATGACCATTCCTACTCTCTGCAAAAACTTTAAGACTAAGGATAACTATCATTTCTGACCACCACCACCCCATCTCTCCATTTTCCAAAACATGCCTAGATAATCTTATATTGTCAGAATACCAAAGCTGACTTTGCCCATTATAAATCTTATTTCATTTTATTTTAGATTACAATCCTTGTTTATATGTCTCCACAACTCCTAATCTCTAAGATGAGGATACATCCCAATGAAGGAATCCTCATTAATAAAATGAAGTCACAGCCACAATTATGAATCCATATCACCAGTTATTAGCTCACTCTCTCTCCCTAGTGAACTTTTAAGTATTCAAATTACTTTCTGTTTGTTCTCTTTCCTTCCTTATACTACAGTTTTCTATTTCTTGCATAAATATAAGGAATTTCTACCTCTTTTCTACAAAGAAATTTTGGCCTAGGCCTCACCACTGACAATCATAAATCCAGAGGTTTCCAGACATCAATTAAGTAACAGGTGCTTATATGTAATTACATTTTAACTTCATTATTACTTTACTATATATAGAACAAAATAAAACTCTTAAAACTGAACACAAAGCCTATACTTGACAAGTTTAAAACTAGAAATTCTAAAATTTAAGATGAAGACCTATACACTTAACATAATTATATTTCCTTGGTTTTCACTAATAAACTTTGAAATGCGGTCCACAAAAACACACAATTTAATGGCTATATTTAAATTTAATAACGAAGCAGATTGTTTTTTCTTGATTTGAATTTAGTAAATAAAAGAAAATGATACATTATTTGGCAGAAGAGCTGAATTTTATCAATAGATGAGTAGTATGAAACTAAAGCAACAGCTGAAAGCCTGGAAAAAAGTATTTTGAAGAAAAAAGTTAGTAATATCAAAGCATTAGGGGAAGTGAATGGTTACTCCTAAATTACTTGTGATCAACATAACATCTAGTATTCCCCTCAACATTACAAGTATAGAAAAGATCAAACAGGGGTGCCTGGGTGGCTCAGCCGGTTGAGCGTTTGCCTTCGGCTAGGGTCATGATCCCAGGGTCCTGGGATCGAGTCCCACATCGGGCTCTCTGCTCAGCGGGGAGCCTGCTTCCTTCCTCTCTGCTACTTGTGCTCTTTCTCTCTGTCAAATAAATAAATAAAATCTTAAAAAAAAAAAAAAAAGAAAGAAAGAAAGAAAAGATCAGACATATCCAGAATTTCAATAGCGCAAAAGGCATCAAATCCATTAAATGCTACACCTCCAGATCCTAGGTTTTTTGTTTTAAGATTTTATTTATTTGACAGAGAAAGAGCACAAGCAAGAAAAAGTACTAGCAACATGCAGAGGGAAGGGAGAAGCAGGCACCCTGCTGAGCAAGGAGCCCCATGTGGGGCTTAATGTGGGATCCTTGATCCCAGAACCCTGGGATCATGACTTGAGCCACCCAGGTTCCCCTCCAGGTCCTAGTTTTAACACAACACTGTTGTGCGTGCAAACATTCTGAAGTTGAATAACTTGAGTGTATTTAACTGAAACCACAGCTCTTATCTCCATTTTTTAAGTATGAAGTAAACAGTTCTAAGTATACTAATACTCTAGATGATAAAAGGTGGACATACTGATATATAAACCTAGGACACCTGTGATGTTAAAAGCAAAATTTATTCAAACTGCATTGTACTTAGTGATTTATTCATTAAAAAGCACTACGAGTTTGCTTCTTTTTTTCTTTTTTTTTTTTTTCAATAAAATTATCACTACTCTCACCAGAAATACTATAAATGAATGGAAGTGAATGAATCATCGGGAGAAGCAAGTCTCATTGTGAAATCATTTCTAAAAATATTATTTAGAATACTAACCGGGAGAAATTCTAGGTACACTAGCAATTTCAAAATCAAAATACTGTGAGACAAATAATAAGAAAAAGAAAGTTCCATGTTTTCACTTTCAAATGACCACAGTAATTCTTAATGATTTATTATAGTAAACACTAATAATCAATCCAATTCCACATCCCACCCCAATCATCATTTTTTTTCACACTTTGCATTACACAGAGATATTTAGATCCCAATGGTTTACTCATAAAGTTTGCTAAGAGGCAGGGCAACTTTTGTAACTCCTTGAATTCTAGCTTTTGCTTTATTACAGAAGGAGAGTTTTCAAAAACTCTAGGGACAACTGAAAAATAAAAAAACAACTGTAGGTTGTTTACTAAATTGTTTCCTTCTTTCATGGAAAAAAAAGCAGCACAGATTAAGTTATAAACACCCGACTATCCATCTTGAAACCTACCAGAATATGCCCTTTGAAACAGTGAACTTTATATTCAAAGGTCTAAGTCAATGTTAGCGCTGTTATGATGCTATCAAAGTGACTATGACCATCGCCATAAACATCAATGTTGTATCAATAGAAAAACGCTGCTTTCAAAAGGAAGAGTGTAAATTAAAAGAACAAGAAATTCATCATGAGTATCAAATTTTATAAAAAAGACATGATTAAAAAATACTCTGCTTTTTCAAAGTAAAATAACTCACCCCTACTCACTTCTAAAAGATAAATGACAATGACATTTTTCTATCCAAAACACTCTGGAAACTACACAGCTACACCTGTGATTAAAATATAGTTGACACCAGATCACCAAATATGTTAAAGGATACTCTATTTTGATTTTTAACATACAGAACTCCAAGGAAACTTCACAGCCACTTAGTAGTCTGGCTGGCAGACCTCGGAGAGCATGGAGTTCAACATGTTCACTTTTTATGAAGAAACTGAGGCCCAGTGACTCACCAAGGTCACAGATTTGTTTGTGTCCTAGCTGACAGGGAAACTCCAATCTACATGACATAACCAGGTCCAGTGTCCATCCTCAAGGCTTTACATTCAGCTTCTGTCATAATTTACTTTACACTTCGGTGGCCTGGCAATCCACTCACTAGAAATGATTAACAGACAGATGGCTTTCGTCACTGCTTTCTCAGGATGCCCACGGACCGGGATGAGGAGAACACACACTTCACAGCCATTACTCACTTCTATCAACTTGAAAAATTAACTAGATGAGAATCATTTTTCTTATGTGAATAGGGTACTCCTTCCTCAGCATAATATTCAGTAAGGCTAACACAAATAAAATAATAACCTCTTTTTTCATTAATCTCCAAAGGGTGTACAGAATAAAAGAGACCAGCACCTCTCAGCTTTTGGGTCTTAGGACACCTTTCCACTCTTAAAATATACTGAGGATACCAAAAAGCTTTTTGTTTATGTGAGTTACAGCTAATGGTATTTATCGCATTAAAATTAAAACTAGTATTCATTTTAAATGATTTAAAACTAAGAAGTTGTTACATGCTAACAAACGCATATGTTTATGAAAAAATAATTGTTTCCCAACACAAAATCTTGAGTGAGGACGGTGACACTGTTTTACATTTTTGTAAGTCTATTATCTCACTTAATAGAAGATAGCTGGATTTTTCATATCTACTTCTACATTCAATGTGTTGTGACAGGTTTTGGTTCAATGTATGAAAAAAATCCTGGCTTTACGCAGGTACGTTGTTGGAAAAAGGACGAGCATTTTAATGATCATTAGAGATAGCTACAGATGTGATTCTTTAATACTACACTGAGAACTCCCTGTAAGTAATTTCTTTTTTTTTTTTTTAAAGATTTTATTTATTTATTTGACAGATAGGCATCACAAGTAGGCAGAGAGGCAGGCAGAGAAAGAGAGGAGGAAGCAGGCTCCCTGCTGAGCAGAGAGCCTGATGCGGGGCTCAATCCCAGGACCTTGGGATCATGACCGGAGCCGAAAGCAGAGGCTTTAACCCACTGAGCCACCCAGGTGCCCCTTTGTAAGTAATTTCTTGAAGGTTAGTTGCAATGTGGATCTGAAACCATATTAGTGAACTTTTCATACACTATCACATTAAAAGCCACTGGTCTAGCCTCCATTTTGAATGGATCTTTTACCAATGTGTGATCTTTCAATTCACAAACCTCCCTGAAAGGGTCTCAGGAATTCCAAACACTTTGAGACCTCTTAGAAAACAGCTCAGAGTTCAATCTAAAGACAAAGGTTATTATGAAACATAGGAACGGTCACACTCTATCTTGATTCTCCACAATCTGGAATTCTTTAATTTATTCCACATCCCCTAGAACATGGTATTATCATCCCACATTAAGATGTAGACCAAAAGGTTGGATTTTGATCCAGAAGACACTAAATAAGAGACCGGTGATGAAGTATGAATGAGGTTTAATGAAATATTCTAACATGTGCACTGAAATCTAGAAAAATATCTAAGTATCTTCTAATCCTTGAGCAAAGCTTTATTCTGAGAATAATCAAAACAAACAGGTTTGGATAATACTCACCAAAAAAAGCTGTGAAGAATCAGTAATCTGTAAGAGACTTCATAACATTGAAGCTTTGTTATTAGAGTTTTTGGAAAACGCATACTAACTAGCATAATGCCAACATGTATGTAAACAAAATGAATCCCCTCTGACTATATTAACATGCATGTAAAGAATTTTGGCGTACTCCAGAAGAGACCTTGAACACCTCGGTACCCACAAATGCAGAGCAGGCTCAAGGTCAGTGACTCACATTAGTATGTTTAAGGCTATGGGTCACTAGAACATCGGAAGGGGCTTTAGGAATTGAGTGAGTTTAAATAGCAGAAATAGGATGCAGAACAAAAAGCAGAGAACTAATGATTTTATCTACTACAGCCCTACTATTGCTACCAAAAATATCATTACCCAAAGCAAGAGCCTTAAAAAAACTATAAAAGCAAATAAGTATGTACTGGTGAATGTATGATGCATGTGAACCACAAAAAATAATAATAGAGTAGAATTTAACCAGAATTGTCACCAAACTGTGGAAAGAACCAAGATGCCCTTCAACAGACAAATGGAAGATACCGTCCATATATACAATGGAGTATTATACTTCCATCAGAAAGGATGAATACCCAACTTTTGTATCTACATGGATGGGACTGGAGGAGATTATGCTGAGTGAAAAAAGTCAAGCAGAGAGAGTCAATTATCATATGGTTTCGCTTATTTGTGGGACATAAGGAAAAACACGGAGGACATTGGGTAAAGGAAAGGAGATGTGAGTTGGGGGAAATCGGAGGGGAGAGACAAACCATGAGAGACTGTGACTCTGAGAAACAAACTGAGGGTTTGGGAGGGGAGGGAGGGATGGTTGAGCCTGGTGGTGGGTATTATGGAGGGCATGTATTGCATGAAGCAGTGGGTGTGGTGCATAAACAATGAATTTTGGAACACTGAAAAGAAATAAAATGAATTGAAAAAAAAATTATCAACAAATATTTCTTTCAACTATGTATAAAATATTTCTTTAAACTATTTTGTAATTTCACATAGTGAAGAAAACAGAAAACTAAAGGATATGAAAGCTAAAAATTGTGCAAACTAATCAAATGTTAACAGTAAGAGTTAAAATGCATATAATACCTATTGCATACCAGATGATAAGCAAAATTAACTCAGTTATCTTCACTATATTTGAGATGCGTACTGTTGAATTCTTTTTTCTTTTTCCTCCGGATGAGAATACTAAAAGCCCAGAGGGGAAGGGGTATGCACAGGGACACAAAGCAATTAGGTGGCAGAGCTGGGATTTCAACCCGGGCAGCCATGCTCATACTACCAGGTTGTACTCCCTCATACTAACTCACCAAAAACATCACTTACAAAAATATCGACATCATGTGCAAAATTTCCTTCTCTAAAAGTAAAACAAAGCACTAGCAGGAGACCACATGCTGAGTTTGCTCCTGATGAAAGCCATGCTATCTTAGGCTATCTCCCTAATGGGGTTCAGAATTTAAGAGATAGAGGCAGTATCAGAACATGATTGTTCCTGCTATCGAGAACAGTAATAACGTATCATTTAAAGGAATGTTTGCTTCCATAAAGGCAAGAGGAGCAAGGTTTGAATCAACGACAAGGAAAAGAATGCATGAATTAAACTTTTAGCTTTTGGCTCATAAGAGAACAGGAGGAGAAAGATATAGAAATACACGTAAACCCCATGTTAATGGGATGAAAGTATTTCCCAAAACGTAAGATTTTAAGGGAAATATCCACAAATTCCTAAATGCCAAGTGAAAGAACTGTATCTAGGACATCTATTCTTTATATGTTCAATAAAGGGACCATTTATCACAACCATGTAATAAAAACAGTACTGAAGCAAAGTCCAATGCAAGTATTCATTGTATAACTTAGAACCACCCTTCACAGTCATATCGAAAACCTCTTCCTTGTTTTTTTCTAAATATATACAATACGCTATAAGCAAAAAGCAAAGTCAAGAGTTATTTTACAGTAAAGTATGTCTTCTTGCAGATCTTATAAGTTATACCAGCTCAAAACTGCAGTGACATATTTCACTTCCAATATGAGTAAAAAAGCAAGACTGTCCACTTAGTAATTTTAGATGTGCTGAGTCTTTAAAAGCCCTCAACAGTTAAGGAAATGATTTATTTGTATTGAAAACCATGACTGACATATAATTAACCTACTCAAAAAAGGAAAAAGAGGGTGAAGAGCTTGTGGGTAACAGATTTGGGGTCCAATTTCATATTTCATAACCAATGAAGTGATTAATAAAAGCTAAGAAAAAAGACTAAGACCACAAGAAACAAATTTAAAACAATTCTAGTGAACCAGTGTATAGCTAAAGAAAAAAATAATCTAGCACTAGTCTGCTGAAGTAAATATAGTAACAGGCAGCAGAAAATAAACTTTTCCCAAATACCTACGACAGGCAATGTGCAAAGGGGAAAGGGATACCCACACACTCCTTCCCAATCAACACAAATATTTTCTAAAAGATTTTAAGAATTTTTTGTTTCTCTACTTCAAAAAAGCAGTGACATTATACAAACAAGGAAAGAGGTGGCACTCAATGACCATGCGGAAAACAAAAATAAAACAGTAAGCTGAAACGTGTTTAAATTTATCAACTGTGAATACTGACCTTTTCAACATTTTATAAAGCCATGATTTTCAAAAAAGGAGGCAAAAACCAACTTACCTTGTTACATTTTCTGGAATGTATTCTAGAACTGGATATCCATCACTTCTTCTAGATGACAGGTCACCATGTGATTTCCATGACTCCACTAACGTATTAACAGGAGGAAAGGAACTCAGGTGTTGGAAAGATTGGTCTCTAGCCGATCGTGATAAAGATATTGTACCTTGAGCACCAATCCTGTAGTGAAAGGACTGTCCACCTGAATTCACACCAACAATAGCAGATGAAGGGATGCTGGCCTCTGGATAATAGCTCCCATCATCTGGTTCCTGTTTAATACCCATTGGGAATCCACTGCCTTCACAGTTACCATCAAAGCCGGGCACAGGTGGTCCTAAGATTCCTGATAGAGAATAATAGTCTTTATCATCCATAAAGGAAAAATATGAGCCATCCATAAATGGAAATGGGTTTACCGTTGGATTCCCTTTAAAAGACGTGCCTGAACATGAATGCTTGGTTGATTCTTGTTTTATTGGTACTGAGAATGGGGAATCAGAATTTATTTTGCTATTTCCTCCCAGACATGAGCTGCTAAAAGCTCCATCCGGCTCCGGTTTTATGTACTGGACAATGCTAAGTTGGCCAGCCACACCGTTGGAGATGGCATTCTCGACTTCCTCACTCTTAGGAAAAGGGCCCTCTTGAGCACCTTTCTCCTGTGTGTCAGGACTAGGAGCCACATCCCGGGCTGCACTGGATCCAGCTGGGGCACCAGAAGCAGCGTAGCTGAAGGCATTGTTTACCGGGCTACAGGTAGATCCCATGGTGCTAGCAGTTGGACTGGAAAGCGTGGATCTGTTATTTGTGTTGGAAGGGCTGGAAACAGAGCACCTTGAGTTGTTGATGTTTGCAGGGCTAGACACAGAGGATCGCAGAGTGACATTATTAGGACTGGAGACCGGAGATTTTACGCTGCAATGACTCGGAGGGCTGGATATTGGGGATTTCATGCTACTTAATGGACTTGAGAGAGGAGAGCCCACATTGCTGGCGTGTGCTGGGCTGTGCGACCTGGAGCCTCGATTTTCAACATTAGGGGAGCATGTCAAAGGAGTCCCCTGGGTGATAGGGCTGTGCACTGCGAAACTGCCAAAGCTGGCAGAGGTGGAGGACACAGAGCTGATTCCAGCAGGGCTGCAGACTGAAGAGGTCATGTTCAGAGGGCTGCAAACAGATGGGCTCTTCTCATGACATAGGATAGGGCTTCTAACAATGGCACGCATGACCCCACCATTCACAGAGCTCCCAGAGTCAGGCATGAAGGATCTCAAGGGCCTGTTCACACTGCCTAAAGTGGAAGAATGATGGCCATTTTCTTTGTAAAATTTCACCAGCTGTTCAACATTTTGATAAATCTTTGCTGGACTCATGCTTCCTTGCTGGTTCTGCTGATCGTAGGTGTAGTCAGCATCTCTTACGGAGTCCATGTATAAACCCATGGACTCAGCCACAGTTGCTGAAAGTTCCTTAGACTCCAGCTCAGTTTTAATATCAGATGTTAAAATCCCAGACCGATTATTGTCTTGCTGAAGGCAAGGGAGTAGTTCATGTTTTTCTTTGCTGCTTCCTTGAGTACTGTTGTTTGGAATAGCACCGGAAACACAGCTTACGTTGACAATCTCCATGTAGTTATTCTCATCAGTCCTCTCTGGAGGTCCCAGGGAAGAATGTTCCACAGCCTGAGAAACTTGACCCCACCGTCTTTCCATATCTAGACCGTCAGGGAGACTGTGGTAGCCTTTGGTCTCCATAGCTAACAAATAAATTTATATTAAAAAATTGAATTAGAGTCATTTATAGCACTATTACTCTAGAAGACATTCCAAAATTCCATTTACTAAGCTATATGTACATATTCTACTTATCATAAGCAATACTTCTAGTTATATTAAAATTGTTACCTTTTTGGTACTCTTATTAACAGTCCTGACTATGACTTGTCCAGAAGCTGGACTACAAGCAGCAATCACATAAAATTATTTTGCATCTAAATAAAAGTAACATGCTGCTATAATACAGCCTTTAGATTTGCACAAAATATCTACAAATATTAACTTATTTAATATTCAGAGTAATCCTGGGGACTGATGAGGCAGGCAAGGAGGAAAGGAAGGGCTTAGTGATATGGGTGACTTGCCCAAGGTCAAAGAAGTGATATGTAATGTAGTTGGATTTAAACTAAATCTTCTGACTCCAAAAACCTTTGGAGTTTTTCAAGCATATGGAAGCTGTTTTCCATATCTAACACATGGTTTTATTAAAAACAATACAGAAATACAACCACTGTTACCTTTTCTCAATATGAAATTAAAGTTACCAAGTGAATTATCACAGGAAAAATAACTTAAGAATTATTTCTTTAAAAAATAAGATTTTCTTGGGACGCCTGGGTGGCTCAGTTGGTTAAGCAGCTGCCTTCGGCTCAGGTCATGATCCCAGCGTCCTGGGATCGAGTCCCGCATCGGGCTCCTTGCTCGGCAGGGAGCCTGCTTCTCCCTCTGCCTCTGTCTGCCTGTGCTCACTCGCTCACTCTCCCTCTATGCCTGACAAATAAATAAATAAAATCTTTAAAAAAAAAAAAAAAAAAGATTTTCTTAAAATGGATTAGTGATGAGGATAAAATAATGTCAGTACTGAAAAATAAAGATTCATGTATCCTGATTAATTAAGATGGTCCATAGCTCCATAGAGAGGCAGTATAGCAACTGGGGAATGTCAGCACTAGATTTTCCGTATTACCATGCTGGCAGGGACTTTGACATGCATCCTTACTTAGTAGTACCTCTGCTATAAAGACTTCCAGCAGAGACAGTTTTCTTTTCAACAGTAAATGGAGGAAGTCTGAGATGAGTCCTGACAATTATGTGTTCATTCATTCAACAAATATTTACCAAGTGTGTGCTACATCCTGGGCCTACAACCAGTCACTGAATCTATAGTGATAAACAAAACAGGCACAGTCCTTATCCTCAGGGAGCCCACAGGTTTTTTCTTAGATACACAACCATATCCATTGGCTCTCTATGTAAATTTATTTCATAGACAAAATAATTATAATAGGTTATATTTACATAATCCTACACACTATATAATTCGATGCCACATTATAAGCCTCTTATTTACCCTAAGAACCTTGTAAGATTCATTTAAGTATTATCCAAATAATATGTTGGGGAAACTGAGGCACAGGCCAACAGCTATGTGGCAGAGGTGAAATTTGATCCCAGGTCTCTCTTTACACTAGGATATCTCTGCCTCGGCATTACTGACATTTTGGGCCTGATAATTCTTTGTGGTGAAGGTCTGTCCTATGCACTGTAAGATGTTTAGCAATCTCCCTGTCACCTATCCACTAGCTGCAAGCAGTACTCCCCATATCCGGCTGTGACAACCAAAATGTCTTCAGACATTACCAAATGCTCCCTGCTTTGAGAATCACCACTCTAAAGAAACATATCTTAAAGAAAATTAATGCATTCTTAGCAAAAAGGTCATTTTTACATTATAATAAACAAAACTGCTAAAATCATTATGTACGCATTTTTCAAATCCTTTCAGGTGTGTCAACAGTCCATGACCCAAATAAAAGTCTGATGCAGTTTCTGCAGTTCTGTGCACCAATATTACTTTAGGCCTCTCATCCTTTTCCCCCTTGGCCACTCACTACCCCCATCTTCCCTAGCTTCCCCTCAGGAAAAAAGAGACTAGGAAGTCCTTCTGCTACAGAACTTAAATTAATTAACACAGAAAAATAACAGAATGGCTCTACTAAATAAACTGGCAATAGATATCACAAGGCTCTATAATAACATGTAATGCCTAAATTTTCTAACTATTGTAATTATCTCTTACTTCATTGTATTCTACGCTACATTTTGAGTTCTCAGGAGGCAGAAACTTTGTCAATTTCACTACTGCATCCCAAGCAGACGACCCAGTACAAAATAAAAGATGTTAACTCTTATAATACTCAATTTTTGAACACTAAAATCTAGCATATAACCTTTTATTTAAAGATCATTATTCTATAAATTCCTAATCACAAGTCAATCACAAAGCAGAGGAAAATAAATCAAATTACAACAGTTGAGGTGTTTACCTGATAATTCTAGCCAAAAAATTTAGTGTGGATAAAAAACAAGTTGAAATACACACACACACACACACACACACACACGTCATGAAATGGAACTTAAACTGCTAATACTGACCTTTTCTACACTGAAAAACCATTTACCTATAACCATACTATTCTGTGCTTCTACTTCTACCTAAGAATACTCTGTCCTCCCCATACTTGAATAGATACACATCTAAGGTATAGATGTTTCAGGTCCAAATTCATTAAACAGCAGAAGAAACATGTCCATTCATCTTCAAAACTGAACATCTATTTTGTATCACCCCCTCTCCACTTCCTGCCCTGAACCCTGTCCATAAACCCACATTCCCTTTCTTGGTGAACCACACCACTCTCTACCTTAATTCCAGCAGATCACCCTTGCTTGAGGACCCTTGCCAAAGGCTTCCAAAGTCTCCAGCCTCCACACCTTCCACCTACAGCTTCCTTCCTCATCTCCATTCTCCCCACCCTACCCGACCCTAAGCAACAGTCTGAAAGGAGAATCCTATCTCCAGATCCCTGTCCAAAAATCCATCTTCCAAACATTCTCTTGGAAAGGATGATCAGGAACTGCTTTTCTGAAGTTTCACAGTGTAAACCTGCATGCTGAACTCCTGAGAAGTTTTACAGTGCAGAAACCTGTTTTCTTTTTATTCCAGCATCCTCTAAATAACTTGGCCACTGCTCCCTTTTTCTACAACACCTACTAATATTCTAAGGGATGCCTTTCACCACTCTGCTCTAAAGCAGGAGCCAAATCTCAGACTTGTGAGGGTACATGAAGATTCGAAGAGAATCTACATGGAAGAGAGCAGGCAAGTACAATCTTAAAGCACTCTACAAGGAAGCATCTTATCACTAACATCATGCAGCTGATCACAACTTTCCAAGTCCTATTTGGCTAGCCTCGAACTCTTAACAGTAACATAAAACAGGCTGCATTTCACCACGTTATTGACAGGGCTATCATTAAAGAATTTGCAAAAGGCTTTGCTGAAATCTAAATTAGTTCTGTGTAAAGTATTGTCTTCATCTACCAACTTTAGACGCACCTCTCAACAAAGAAAATAAAGGTTGGCAACTGTCAAGCACAAAAGAATAGAGGACTTCTAGCATCTGCATGGCTTCCAATGCAAATATTTTTAAAGATCAGAGTTCTTAAAATCTTAGGAGCATTAAAATATTTTGTGCTGAGTTCCCATTATTTTAATCAGTCTTCTCTGTAAACAAATAGATTAGGTTAGGCATTCATTTCCTATGTAGTCCAGGAAAAAGCCAGGTAGTCTTTTTGGAAGTGGCGTAATAACCATGGCTTAAGCAGAATTTCAGTTAACCTGAACTTACTAATAAATACTGAAAATACTAGTTGATGATTATACTCCTCATAGAACTTAATACCCAGTGAGTAAAGGGAAAGTTTTTGTTACTAAAGTATATGATGAAGCAGACACTTCATATATACATATCTAGCTTATATAAAATTAGACTTGTCTCCCTTTCAGCAGAAACTATAACAGAGGCTCTACTGGGACAAAGACAAAAACCATTATGAGCCTTTACTTTTCATGCAAATGGCCTCCCTCAAAACATAAAGGAAATTTCACAAAAGTAAGGAAAAGTGCTAATGAAAGTTCTACCTTAAGCCATTCGTATGCTCTTAAGCACTATTTTCGCAAAGGAAAAACCTGACTTTAAAATTTTGTTTTACAGTCTATGTTAAATTGCGTTTTTCCTAAGGAAATAGTTTTTTTCCCCCCAGGAATATTAACAAAGATTCTTGTGAATTTGTATTTTGTCTGAAAACACTTTCACTTTTAATATCCCCAAAACATAGTCCCACTTAAAACATATCATTTTCTATAGTTATTTCACTGTAATAGGGCATCTTAAAGATAGAACCTTAACAATTTCACAATTTTCAGTGGTCGTATCACTATGAAAGTTTGCTGTCTGTGACTATTTTTCTGTCATACCTACCACAGAACTATTATTATGTTCTCCTCTTTTATACACGAGGTAAATGATAGAAACCTGCCCAAGGTCACCTAATAGAGCGGGAGAACCAGTTAGAACTGAGCACACCTGATTTCTATTCACTCACCTAATTCACTGAGCCACCTGATCCTTCCAAAAATCCCCAAGCCAAACTATGTCTCCCTTAAAGGAAAAAGCTCCCCTTTATTTATTTTTTTTTTAAACTTCTATCCTCAGGTATTTCAATGCTAGTGTGCTTTGAGCTCAAACATAAAATTAAAACTTCACAGAACTTCACAGATGGAGAATGCTGTTAACATTACTTTGTAAATACCATCAATAACAGCACCTATAGAAATGGCCATACAAATGTTAAAAAGCAATTTAAGTGCATTAGAAATTCACCGCTTTCAAAAACTTGTCTGTTATCAAACAAAAGTTTTTCTAACTTCTAGGTTATAATAAGTTAAAAGTGATGGTGCCATAAACCATTCTGATTTAAACCTAGTCTTTTAAAATTCAGTAGGAAAAGCCATGCACCTAAATTCAGTATAGTAGGGTACGGATGACACCAAAAAAAGCTTCATCCTTCCTCTCCTGCCTTTGGAATTCCAACTGATGCCACAGAAAGCATTAGCCTCTCTCCAGAGTTTTATAAATACTAGGGAACGGGAAATGCACGAATTTCCAGAGCCCTCTTCATACAGGCTACATCAGGATCTGTATCTCCTTCAACTGCCCTTTTCCGCTACACCTCCTGCTAAGATTTGGGTGCTTCCGCAATTGATAGAGTTAAGAAATATTATTCAAACGTCCTTTAAAAATTGTAGAAGGAAAACGATCCGAAAGTCATCCTTGGGGAGAGGAAGGGAGGTAGACCTCCCACTGCCAAAGGCGGTTGAAAGCTGCTCATTAGAGGGCATTTATCCAAAGTGGCCAAACTTTCCCAAAATAGTCCTCTGGCGGCCAAAGGGGGTAAAAAGTGGAAAACCAAAACAAAACAACAAGCACACAGCACCATACTGACTGTGCCTCCGGATTACGCAGCCACTTCTCCCTGCAAAGTGCACGCTCCCGCGCCGCGGCCGCAAGCCGAGTCCGGCAAGCTGCGCCCCGCGGCGCACCCCTACACACCTGCCTCGGCCGGGGTCCGTCTCTCGGCGTCTACCTGTTGCAGCGCTCGCCAACGCCACGACACCCCTGCTGCGGAGCCCCCCTAAATCCAACCACATCCAGGCCAGCGAGTGCCGCTCTCCCCGCAGCGAGAGAGCCCGAGGCAGCAACGCTCTTGCACCCAGGTGACTGCACGGGCTTCCTCCGAGCAGCCTGAAGTTGGCTTGCGTCTCCCCGGTCCAATGACACCCCGGGCGCGGAGGGGCGGAGAGGAGGGGGCAGGGCCAGGGCCAGGGCCGGGGCGGGCGAAGTGGGAAGGGAGAGAGTGAGAGAGGGCGGGCGAAAGCCCGGAGGGGGAGTGGGCCAGCTCCAGGGCCGGGGTGGTCACATGTCCAGATAAAGTTCAGGTTGCTATCCCGCCCCCCTGAGCTCTTCCTATTGGCCCGGAGGGAAGCAAGGCTCCACGCTGCACAGGTCAGGCGGGTTTCTCATTGGGCAATCCCGGCTGTCAGTCACCAGGAGGGCGACATGACTGATACAAAGTTGCTGCGACACAGCCTAGACTCGCAGCTCCCTTAAAGCCGCAGCCACGGCGGACGCTTGGGGTGCCAGGCAGCAGCTACGACACAGGGCACTAGACACTCTCCGCACGCTGCCCCCCGCCCCTCTCGCTCTACTGCCCCAAACTTGCTCGCGCCCACCTGACTCTCCTGCTGCCAACCTCAGGCTATCAGGAAAGAGGTGAAAAGTGTGGTGACGCGGAAGAAGTCGGTTTTTCCGAGATCCAGTCAAGGTGTTGTCCCTCATACTCTCCACCTGCAGCGCCAGGTGAGCAGCAGGCCTGGCCCAGGCACCGCCCACAGCGTCCGCGCGCGGGGGAGGACTCCTAGTGGGCTTTACCCGACCCCCGAGGTTCCTCTCCCCGCCCCTTTCCTCGGTCTTGCGAGTTACCTCTCGGCAGAGCAGCCGCAGCGTAGCTGCCAGCGAGAGAGAGGATCACGTTCCCACTCGATTTGAATTTCCTTGTTTTAACAGTGCAGCCAAAGCCCTTTAAACGCAGCCTGTCTCCCACCCAACACCCCCCCACCATTTAAAAAAAAAAAAAAAAAAGTGCCAGGGTCAAAAGCTGTTGCTCTCCTTTATGATTTTGTTGGTGTATTTATTAGTTTAGTATTGGATTTTTCCACTAGCTCAATTTGAAAGCTTACCATCGAGGATATTCACCTCTTTATAATGGGTGGGAGGGAGTGCCCATAATTGGGAGAAATACACAGGAGGGGAAAGGAATCAAAGTGTTTTCTAAGGATCGAGTGTCTGCAAGACACTCCAACCGCCCCCTCCTCGACTCTCCTCTCGCCCACCCAAACGCTGTAGTTACTAAGCAAAAGGAAGGGCTTCTTAACTTTGATTTCTAAGGACTTTGAGGCTCCGCGTCTGAGGCTCCGTTTTGGGCTCCCGGCTGGCCCGGAGTCAGCACCAGTGACGTACACACCTAAATCTGGTCCCCCAGCCCTCGGCGACCCGCAGCCCGGTGGTGGCAGCTGTGCAGCCTCCCGCCTCACCCTTGCCTCGCACCCGCCAAAGTCGGAGGGCGGGGGGGAGGGGGGTTCACCCTGTCTGTGCCCAAAGGCCCCCTCCTCTCTTTACAGTAACTGAGCTTCGGGATTCCAGACCCCGAACCAAGGAAGACTCGAATTCGCCGCCGCTCCAGGTAGGGGAACTCCCTGGCGGCGGGGGCGACTTCGGTGCTCAGTAGTCCCCTGCGCAGAGCGGCCCCCGGGACCCCACAGCCGGGAGTCCTCGCCAAGTGTCCCAACTTTCCCGCGGGGCCCGCCGTCACGCGCGCTGTCCGGGCCAGGCGAGCAGTCTGGCATCGATCGCACCGGGCCAAGCGCAGGCGGCAGGCAGGAGCGAGGGGAGTCCCGGACCTAGCTAGCGCCGGGGCAGGCGAGGAGGCGGCGGCTCAGCCTGCACTGACAAATTATTCATTATTAAAGGAATGGACGTGTGTCTTTTACTAAGTTTTTACCTCCTTTACGGAGGGCCGGTCTTGCCCTGGATCTCAGCTTCTTGTAAAATCTAGGTTAGATTTTGCAGGGACAGCCGCTGCGATCGTTCGCCTGCCGCCCAGCACCCCTGCCCGGAGGCGGCCCGGCGGGCACCTGGTCTCGTGCCCACAGCCCACCTCGGTTCGCCCACTCGCGCCCTCTACGCGGACCATGCCTTCCCCGGGGCCCCCTTTGCGCTTCCCGGGCCCCCTCCCGCCGCTGTCAGCGCAAAGTGACTGTCGCTGCACTCACCTTTTCTAGGACATGGTGGGGAAGCTGGGGCGCGGGGCGGGGGGTGGAGGGGATGGGTGGGGGTGAGGGCAGCGAGACTCCCGCCGCCGCCGCCGCTGCCGCCGCCACCAGCAAGTCCAATATTACCAGATCGGCGGTAAGGATGGAGAGGATGATAATCCCGGCAGTCGCCCTACTGACGGTGGGTAGAGCTATAGACCAGGAGTGTTGTTACCCCGCAGGAGGAGGCGAGGCGGCGGCGCCAAACCGCGCAGAAGGGGACGCGGGCGCCCGCTCGCCCCCAGCAGCGGCGGCCCGGCCTCAAGCGGGCCCCTCTCCCGGGGCTGCTGGTCTCCCCGGCGTTGACGGCTGCAGACTTGGAAGCCGGGAAGTAACGGCGGGATGATTCCGCGCCTGAGCCCCGCAGCGCGGTTCTCCGCGCCCCCTCTTCGGGCCTGGGGTGGCCGGTGACAGCTCGGGCGGCGGAGCGTGTGTGTCTGTGTGTAAGTGAGGGGGCGGCCGCAGGGGGAGCCCGCGGCGCCGCGGCCCCCTCCCCGGGTCACACCCTCAGCCGCCGGAGGAGGCTGCAAAGCGTCCAGTCACCGGCTGGTGGGAAATCGGGATGGGGACGCCAGTGGCTGGTTGCCCTCTCACCCTGGCCCCTGGCAGTAGAGAGGCGGAGGGAAAAACCGAACCGCCGATGCACGTACCCTCCCTCCACCACTTCCCACGTCCTCCCAAAGTCTGGGCCTGAGCTCGCGCCCTGGCCTCAGGTGCAGTCCCCACCCACGGGGGGCAGGAGGGGGCACGGGTTGGGGACCACGCGCGGGGGGCGGGAGTGAAAAGTTTCTTTTCCTGCTCCCTCGCCGCCCACCCAGTGAGGCTGCTCTTCTCCCCCTTCTCTCGAGCTTGCGGCGCCTTTGCCCCACCCCCACCGTAGCGGGGGGGGGGCGTGGGGGGGCGCTGAGGAAGGACGGGTGGCTGTGCGTGGGGGCGTGTGGGGAGACTGGTGAGGAGCGGCGGCCGCGACAGGTCCCCTAGCTGTGACAGAGGCTGAGATGCGGGCGGTGGTGCCTCGGTGGAGGAAGCTGAGGAAGGGGCGCAGCGCCAGGACCCCTCCCCCCAAGCTCGGCGAGCGCTGCGCGCCCCCGCGCCGCCCCGCGCGCCCCCGCGCCCTCGCGCCAGCCGGGGCAGGCACCTACGCAGACGCGAAAGTGAAAGGGGGGCGGCCGAGCCGTGAAGGCGGGCGCGCCGCGAGGGGCAGAAGATGAAGCTGTGACCCTCGATCCCGGGATTCTCCCGTTCCCTCTGCCCTGCGGAGCTGTCTGCCGAATCCGGGCTCCGGAGCCTCCCCGAAGTCCCACGTCCGCCACTCTCTGCCACACAGATTACCCCCATCAGGCGATGTGTGTGTGAATGTGTGTGTGTGTGTGTGCGCGCGCGCGCGCGCGCGCGGGTTCACGCTCACTCACGTGTGTGAGATATACGTTCAGCCCGACTCTTCCACCGCACCGTTACAGTTAACCTTGGTGGAATATACTGGGGGGGAGAGTCACTACCCCTTACACGCTTCCCAGCTTGTGCTCTATGATTCCGTTTTTTAAACCCCGCGAACAGCACCCCCCACACACACCCCCTTTCCAGTTTAGCACTACTTTTCGTACCAGATCTATTGACCACCATCCTAACCGCCCCGCCCGGCCCTTTTCAGAGTTCTTTCCCATTTTCTTCCTAAATAGCTGTGAAAGTTGCTAATCTCTTCCCACACAAAACCCTGTTAAACTCAGAGCTGCCCTGTTGAAACAATCACTGCCTTTCTTCAATCACATTCCCACTGTCCGAATATCGAGCTTGCCTTTGCGTCCATCACCCACACAGCGTTAGCACTACTCAGTTCTTAGATGGCTGAGGGTCGCATTTTGGCCTCTAAAAACAACCTTTTGCCTCAGTTCCCTTATTTGTAGGTAATGTGAAGTTCTTAAGGTATTATGTTTTAAGCGAAATCAAGAAAATAATATATTTTCAAAATGAACGTATTAATAATTAATTACAAGTGTCCTGACAGCAAAAACCGAATCTTGAAATGCATCAAAAATAAGATGGATTGACACAGGTGGGTTGATAAAATACACGGAAGAATGCATAGATATGTGATGAAGCATGTGCATACTGAAGTACAATATTAATGGTAGAACCTAGTTGGTGGGTATACAGGTGTTTGCTGTGAAATTTTCTCAACTTTTTGGTATACTTGAAATTTTTCATAATGAAATGTTAGAAAAAAACTCTTATTTAAGGAAACCTATATTATGTAAATTCGGTTTACAAAATTAGTAAATTGATTAGATATTATCTTTCCCCTTTAAAAATGATTTACCATAAACATTCTTTACCTAAATCTCTACCATGATTTTAACCAATAATTTCCATTACAGACAACTTGTCAAGGATCAGGTGCAAAGATGGTGCAAAGATTTCTTCCTGTGTTTTTTCTTGTCCATTCTTAAATTTTTATCTTCCCTGCCTTAAAAACCATTTGATATTGTAAAACTAAGATTGAGTTTTTAAATGTATATAAGTATTCTTTTAAAACTTTTTCACACCAAAATAGTTGGGAGTAGGGAGTAGCATATGCCCATATATACCAGCTTCTCTTATCCTTTGGAAAGGGTAATTGGGGATCCTGCCGTTATTAATAGTCAAATCTTTGGGGATATCTAAGTGTTTAGCTATTTGCCCAAACATTTAACAAGTAAGTTTTCCTCTTCTCTTTATTTTGTTGTGCCATCTGTAAGACAAGAAGTGGTCCTGTGCTATCTTAAGGGAGAACAGCTCCAGGATAAAGTTCGTGGCTCCCTCATCTGAAGAGAAAGTGACGTTTTGCTTGGAATCACCCCATAAGTGATGCCCCTGAAAGACTCCATCAAAAATGGGGATGCAGGGTTTTCCAGTTGTTTGGAATATTCTGTGCCAATGCTTGTTAATAAAGAGCCCTATCACCTTAAAAAAGTGTACACTTAATGTCATTATTTGCTTGTTTTTTAAGCTGTCTCAACAGTTTGTTCTTTTCATCCTTTTAGATAAGCATATTTTCTCTTTGCAAAAGGATGAAATTTTTTTTAAATAAAATTAAGAAACAAAAAAGAACAGAAAAAGAACTTCATCTCCAAATAGAGACAATTTGCAGCTGCCAAATAGTCTTAAATCTTGAAGCAGCAGCAATAGTTATCTCCCTCTTGAAAATAGATCACCCTCCGTTTACAGTCGCTATACCTTAGGACATCACTCTCCTTCATCCCATTAGTGTCAAACTCCCTGAGGTTTGCCACCATAAAATGCAGGACTCAGCGTTTGCAATTTACATGTGTGACATCACATCCTCTATTATATAACTTCAGATACAAAGCCTAATATCATCTAAGTTTGTGTTGGAAAAAAATTCTCCCTTGCTCTTTATTTTAGCTTTAGCAGAGCCACCCTTTAGTTCCCTGATTCTAATCCCATTTCTTCAAAGAGCTGACTCTGGGGGAAGTAAAAAAGCATAGAGTAGTTTAAGCCATGAAATCATTACTCACCCCCCCAAAAAAATCTTCTCAATTTTATTTTGAAATGTATTAAATACATCTCCTTTATATCTTTATAACCAACAAGAAAGTGAAAACCATTAGGTATCATATAATTTAGTTGTATTCAATAATTTTTAAAAGTTAAAGGCTAAACATTTGGTCATAGTTAGCTTCATTAATAAGCCTAGGCATGCTGGCATTTTTTTCTTTCTAAAAAGCTAGGCTTTTTCCACACCCCCCCACCCCCCCTCCCCGCCACTGTCTCTTACCAGCTGTTGGAAAGAGTTGAGAAAGACTGAGAGAGTCAGAATGAGAGAGGAGGGAGGAATTGGAGAGAGAAGATAAATAGGGGAATAATAGAAGATAGAACTTTTTCTTTGTTTATTGCAAAACACACATGTTACAGTTTATAAACATTGCAAGCAAATAAGAAATTGTGGACCAGAAGATAAATACAAAACATATCAGGGTTTTTGTTAATATCCGAAATAGACCAAACTCAATTTTCTAGACTATTTGGAATATTTTTATTAGCTTTCATTTCTGTATTTGTTTTTCTGTCTAATCATCTATCTATCTTAATTTCATTTATAGTCATTTTAAATAAAAATACATAAACCTAATAGATTTCTGTGGCCAGATTTTGAGATGACAGAGCACCCAACAGCACATGCATCACAATTAGTATGCCATATTATTAGAAGCAAATCAGATTTCACTGTGCCTACACTGCTGTTCTAAATTTAGAAATAATGTACAGTAGTTGAAAAGGGGGAGAGGAACTTAGAGCAGTATATTTTAATAAAAATAAAGATATTTTCAATTTCTTGTCTTTTTCTCTCCTTTTTTTTTCCTTCGTTTAGTACAGGAAATTCATCACCTTTAAATAACTGTGCTAATCTTACATAAATAAATTCATGGTTTGTTTGCACGTTAGGACTATGCATTGGGGCTGTTTCTCTGATATTATGTGCAATAACAACCACAAAAAAGTGAAACAATCCAGTGGGTCAGGTGTGAGAAACATAAGAGTCTCTGTTGAACTTGATGAAAAACTCATTTAGAATTTCTCATTAGGACTTCACAGGAGCAGTTAGCTTTTCAGTAGTTGGCACTATATTTTTAGCAGCATTTTAACAGCTGTCAGTAACAACTAAGACAACATTTTGATCAACACTATTTTTTTATTCTAACAAAGATGATTGCAAAAAACCCAAAATGCTTTAGGATTTTGATGTTTTGCTATGAAAATCACAATTAAAAATATATTTTTTGTGATATAAAATGTTAATACCTCAAGGGCAGGCAATAAGTTATCCATATAATAATGAGGCCAAGTGGATTTTTTAAATTTTAATTTTCTGATGCCTAGGTACATCCAATAAAGATTATTTTATTCTTAAAAGGTATATTCAATGTCAGAAATAGAAATGTCAGAATGAGAGAGTGTGCAGTGTATCTTGTCATATATTTGCAAGTAGGTCAAGAATAGCCATATGGGCACCCAAATGGAATAAAATCTTTTCCCTAACATTAGAGTTTATAAAGGGAGGTTATCATATGTCAGATACATGACATTAGAAATAGCAGACAGAAAAATGTAAGACACTTTATGGCAGATGTCATCTTTATTCCTAAAGATAGAGGTAAATTTGCTATGGATAATGCATTACAAAGCAAATGAAAACTAAAATTTCGGCAACAGTCAGATTTGCCTTTCACCCATAGTGTCCCCAACTGAGTGATTTTTGTTCCAAGGCAAGTAGGAGTAATGGTATATTATTAAAGAAACCTACTGAATCATCTTACTCAGAGGTCATCTACTCATTTGGAGGACCTAATCCAAGTTTTGAGTTTGTCCCAACAAAGGCAGCTGAGTATTTCCCACTTCATCTAGCTGGCACAGTGGAGGAATTGATGCATTCTTATGTCAAATGATATTTTTATTATATTGCATTTGTTTTTTCTAGCCCTTCTGGGGGCCACTTCTATTAGCTCTTTCAATATGAGGCATTTTTAATTGCTTGGTAAGACTTTTTTTCAACAGACATAGGCACCTTTAGTAAAAACTGTGGTTAAGATACCCTTTCCTCTTTCCCAGCCTCAACTCCTGCCAGATGCAAATCTTTTGGTGTTGACAGTTTTTCACAGAGCATCATATGGTTTTCTTAGTGGATAAATTTTGGACCTTAAATGTCCATGTGTAAAAAGGAAACACATAACCTGTACCCCTGGGGATAAAAATATATGTTTATAAAAAATAAAAAATTAAAAAATTTAAAAAAAATTAATAGTAAAAAAAAAAAAAGGAAACACATATAAACACTTTGTATATGGAAGGTATATGCCACATCAATTATTAATATTTAGACCACAATCTATTTTGAAGTACTTAGTGCCAATTATAGCTAGCCTTTAATATTTTATCAAAACAAGTAGACATGTTTCCATTTAACCTAGTTCATTTCTTTAAAAAAAAAAAAAGCTTTTGGATGGCCTTTGCCATGCATATAGTAGAACCATGTCCTGTAAGTAGAAGTTAAATAGACTTATGATGCCTCTGTACAATGAGTTAGAATTGTTTTGTTGTGTAAAGGACCAAATAAGCTCCTAAAATTTTCAGATTTTTCTAATACATTTATGAATATGACTTTTAATCTGTTTGATATAATACAAAAACATGTATTTTTGTAATAATTGTATATCTCAAAAAAGAAAAAAATCCAGGAAAATTATTACTATAACTACATCATTTCAACATATACTACTCCCTCATTCATTTATAAATTACTGTTTTTATTTCCAAATTGAGTATCACATGAACTGAAGTTTTTTTGAAAATATAATTAGTTCTTAAATTATCTTTATTTGTTAAAAAAAATATATATATATAGTTGTTATAATTCAATAAAAGCTTCCAAGGAACAAAACACAATATCATATGTACATATCTTTTTATTTACTTTAAGTTATTTCCATGGCATCGTGAGATTATAATACTAAAATTCAACTACTAGTACATTAACAAACTATGGACTCAGGAGCTAAATCAAGATTATTAATCACAGCGAGTGTACTCACTGAGAAATTTAAACAAACACTAACTTCTGCAGATAATTCAAAAAGCTCAAGGTACAAAAAAGAGCCAATGTTCAATCTTCTGGAATGAAAAATCTAAGCAAAAATTTTTAGCTTCGAGCTATATTTCACTACCCCTTTTCACAGAACCAGGAAATCAAACAGTACTGTAGAGCCAGCTTACATGGCTTAGAATTCTGACTTCATCACCTACTAACCTTATGACCCAGTACAAATTACTTAATCTTTCTAAATTTAGGTTTCCTTATTTGTAGAATGAGATTATTGATACCATAACAGGATATGTACTTAACATAGTACTTGGATCTAGTAAGTGCTCTCAGAAATGCTAAATATCCACCTCTGGAGGTTTGTCAAATCAAGATTGATTCTTTGGAGGATTAAAAATCTTGCTTCCAGTTCAAAGGATTTTCGAAGTCTCTTGAGAATCAGTGATCTGCCTTAAGCATTTCACACTTCAAAAATTTTCTTTTGTAAAACAGAGATTCTCAAATTTTAGTATGTATAGAATTACCTGGAAAGCATGTTAAAAGAGATTTCTAGGCCCCAACCCCAGGGTTTCTCATTCAGTAGGTTTGGGGTGGGGCCTGATAATTTGCATTTCTAGTAAATTCCCAGGTTGTTGCTGCTGCTGCTGCCTATCTGGAAATTACTCTTTTTGAGAACCACTGCCCTACAGTTTGGTGAATGAAACAACTGGCCCAGACTGCTTATTTTGAGGAGCTTAAGTTATCACTGGAAGGCGCTGCTGGGGTGGGGCTAAGAAACAGGAAGTAGGGGATAGAAGAAAGGAAGTGTCAGATAGTGATAAAAAGGAGTAGGGTAGAGGTGGGCCTTCATATCACATAATTATAGGAATTATGAGACCTCTAGTTCAATATATACCCCTTGGATTATATGCTGATTTTCCCAGACCTCTGGATTCCTCCCCTGAATCAGTATTTGAGAAGTACTTTATCACTTTCAGGCTCTTGAAGTACCTATTAGTTTATTATTGTATTATCTTAAGGCACTAACTAACTTTGGTTTATTTGGAGAAGATGAGAATTGATAACCCAACTGCTTTAATTACCTTTGCACACAGTTCACTGTAGTCAAGTCCAGATCACTTTTCTCTCTCTATCCTGAGTATATTGCACCTATTACTCGAGTCAGATTTTAACTGATTTCTTTTTTCAGCTTTCATCCTATCAGAAGGGAACATTAGACCCATTGGCTGTCATAAGGTTTTGACAAAGCCATAGTTGTCATTCTTAGTTTTTAACCAATGATCATAGGAGGAAATTTCTAATATTTTCTTCAGGAACCCAAGCCTACTGTTTATACCTATAATAACTGCGTCACTTTGTTAAGAACTGATCTTGTCCATTGCAGGATTTACCTTCCTTGAGAAGTTGAAAAATAAAATTCAGTCAAGATACATGAAATTCCCATATTTATAGAGTTGAACCTAAAGAACAATTATTAAAGCCAACAGGAATAAAATAATGCTGTATTCCTAGTGTTACTTAAATCAAGCTTGACCTGGAATGAGCAAGATAAAAAGGGGAGAATAGAATATGCACTTGTGAGAAAACCTGGTGTTATAGTTAGCAGTGGACTCCAACTGGAGCATTATGTCATTCATAGGTTGTGAAAAAAAATTCAGAAAGAAAACCCAATGTTGTTAGCAGTTTTTGAAAGTAAGATATACATGAAAAAAAGTGATTTGATTTCCTTAACCTGGTAGATAGTGACATCATACAACACTATTAATAACAAATTAGGTAACCCATTGAGTTCATTTTATTTTTTGCTACTGTAAAAATCACTTGGAGTTTTTGACCGCTTCTTTTTAATGTTGCTATATTAATATTTAATTATCACATTATAAAGCATAACATATTGCATAAGTTTATAAATGTTTCATAAAGTATTTCAAGCATACCAAAAAAATAATCACAGGCTCCAAGGTAGTCACCACCTTTATATTATGAGGTGGGAATATTTTGTCATATTTGCTGCATTAGTATAAAAACCTGTGGGAGGAATACATTCCTATTTCCTGATAGGGGCTACTGTTGGAGGAGGAAGCCAAAAAATATAAAGGGTAGGCTTTCATCACCTGGGGGTTTCATTCCCACTGTTACAAACCCTGGGTATTGTACTTTCTTCCCAAGAGTTTAAGAGAGAATTAGTTCTTAATATATGCAAATAACTCAAAGTGGGGCTCTCCTAGATAATCCCAGCTCATAGTTTCAGTTGAGGGAAGGGATTTAAAAGTCAAACTCTTCTCCCTGAGATCCTTAAGAATGAAAATGACTTCAGGGCAATGAGAACTGCCCAGCTAGGAGACTATGGAACCTTGGAACAGAGCAATTCAAATTCAGTTCATTTCAATGCTACTGCTTTTGGGTCACTTTCTAATCATCTTTTTCTTAGCCCAATTAATTCCAGTCACCTTTTTCTCAATGAAATGCAGGATTCATATAAGCCACTGCTTGTTGATTTAAGTTATTACCAAAACTATTCTGATTGGTTGGCCTATGTTGTAGGAATTGCTAAATATTTTGACTCTAATCCTAGAAAAAAGTGTTCAGTCCAAATTGGACAGATATCTTAGTTTGTTTGGGTTTCTAAAACAAAATACTACAGACTGTGGAGTTTATAAACAGCAGAAATTTATATCTCACAGTTCTGGAGGCTGGAAATTCAAGATCAGGGTGCTAAAATGGTCGTGTGGACCCTCTTCTGGGTCACAGTCTTCTTGTTTTATCCTCACATGGTGGAAGATGTCAAGGCACCTCTTTTATAAGGGTAGTATTTCCATTCATGAGGGCTCTGCCTTTATATCCTAATCACTTCCCAAGGTCCACTTAACATCAACACCTTGGGGATTAGGGTTTTAACATATAAATTTTAGAGCCATTCAGACCACAGAAAAGGGCTTAGGAATTCAGTGAGTTTAAGAAGTATTCAGCGCATATTATTTGGCAATATGTTGCCCTTTAAACTAAGAATAATATTCAAATACTTCTTTTATATTCTGATGTATTAGTCAGGTATAGTTGAAGCTCCTATACAAAGATACCCCCAAATGGGTGGCTCAAGTAGAAAAGAAGTTTAATTCTATCTCACATAAAATCAAGAAAAATGAACTTTGTTCAGGGTAGATGGGTGGTTTTGCTTAACGAGGTCTTCAGGAACCCTTGTAGGGGAGTAAATACTACCACCCCAAAATATGCCTCTTTAGCATATTATTTTAAGCTGGTTATTTTTAAGGAACTCTGAAAACCAAAAAGAAGTTACCCTTTTGTAGGAGACATTTACATGTATAAGGGAAATCTCCATTTGTAAAAGTGTCTCCCTTGTTATACCAAGATAACTCTAAAATCTCTAGAAACTGTTATCAATGGAGAAGACATGAATTAAAAATCCACTTAACAACATTATGCTTCTTTACCGTACTTTTCCTGGTAACCTCCCATAACTGACTCTCCACCCCCAACATCTTTTGTCTTTAGTTGGAGCTATTTACAGTATGGCTCTGGCCATTTTGGATACTTAGTTTTCCTAGGTCTCTCCCATGTATATAGGAAGTATACATCTTATTAAACTTTTATTTGTTTTGTTTGTTTTTTTTTTCCTGTCAATCTGTCTCATGTCAATTTAATTCAGACTAGCCAGGGAAAATTTGAAGGGTAAAAAAATGTTTTCTCCCCAACAGCCCCATTCCATAGAATGTTGTTCTCATCCGTATGGTGAAAGCTGTATCACCAGCATCATATCCACTGGTGTTTTTGCTGGTGCAGCCACTCTGGAAAACAGCATGGAGGTTCCTCAAAATGTTGAAAATAGAACTGCCCTATGACCCAGCAATTGCACTATTGGGTATTTACCCTAAAGATACAAACGTAGTGATCCAAAGGGGCACGTGCACCCGAATGTTTATAGCAGCAATGTCCACAATAGCCAAACTATGGAATGAACCTAGATGTCCATCAACAGATGAATGGATCAAGAAGAGGTGGTATATATACACGATGGAATACTATGCAGCCGTCAAAAGAAATCTTGCCATTTGCGACAACATGGATGGAACTAGAGCGTATCATGCTTAGCGAAATAAGTCAAGCAGAGAAAGACAACTATCATATGATCTCCCTGATATGAGGAAGTGGTGATGCAACATGGGGGCTTAAGTGGGTAGGAGAAGAATAAATGAAACAAGATGGGATTGGGAGGGAGACAAACCATAAGTGACTCTTAATCTCACAAAACAAACTGAGGGTTGCTGGGGGGAGGGGGTTTGGGAGAAGGGGGTGGGATTATGGACATTGGGGAGGGTATGTGTTTTGGTGAGTGCTGTGAAGTGTGTAAACCTGGTGATTCACAGACCTGTACCCCTGGGGATAAAAATATATGTTTATAAAAAATAAAAAATAAAAAAATAAAAAATAAAAAAAATAAAAAAAATAAAAAAATAAAAACAAAAGTTTTAACCAAGTAGCTTGTACGTATCACTTCTGCTTACATCCCAATAACCAGAGCAATTTTTAAGAGAGGTTGATTGGTCATATGCTCTCCCAAAGCTGGAGTTCTACTGCTAAAAGGAAGAAAGGGAGAATTAAGTACATGGAACAATCAACGGTCTTTGTCACATGATGACCAATTCCAATGAGTAGAGAAGAAAATGAGACAGACTTAAGCTGTGGCACAAAGATCTAAAGTTATAACTGAGGGTGTAAACAATGATGGGGGGAAGGGCAGGTGAGGTCCAGGGCCAGAATGTAGATGTTGGGATTGGGATTTACACTTTCATAATCAAAGGGACCATCTTTTACAATACACCTAGACAGTGGAATCAGTGATAACTAAATATTCTAGTGAAGGTGAGCTAATTTTTCACTCAGCTACATGGTAAGTTTACAGAACAGGTTATCTTCAATTAATGATTTTTTTTTTTTTAATGAGAAGAAACATCCAATACAGACCAATCTAAAAAAAAAAAAATCATTGAAGTATAACAAGAATTTTAGCTATTTGAGATAAATCAGCAGTGTTTGAAATGCAAGTAATGTTATTCTATAAAGAGCCAAAAAAGCTCAGATTTTAACCTGTACCTGACACAGTTAGAGCGAGTATATTCTCCTAAGTGTGTATGTTAGCACAGAGGGAATATGCAGGAGGTTACAACCTCCTTTAGCATGCCTGCCAGAACACCATGACACAAGGTTAAGAGCAGGTCCTATGTTCAGTTGGTCAGTACTGGACAACTGGACTTCTTGCTTACATTATAGCCTTTCGCCCTGCTCATTGACTGATATGCATGCCTGATTGGTCAGTGCTGCCCTACAAGTCATTAAATATTAACATTACCCCTGCTTTCAGGGTCTATTCAAAATTTTTTTGAGAGATGATCAGACTGCAAAAGGCCAAGGAAGAAGATTCTTAAGGAAAAAGTAGTAGTTTCTTCTCTAGTCTGCAAAAACTTTGCATATAGGTCAGATAAAATGGAGAAAAAAGAGACAACACCCAGGTTTATTTGTCAATCCATCTTTGAGATAGTACTGTAGAGAGTCTGCAGAAAGGATACATTTTGCTAGTTTTGATTCATATGCTATTCATAATTTACTGGCCTTCCTGGAATTTTGATGAAGAATTCTAGATCTCCCTGGAGATTCCTTAAGAAATTAAAAATAGAGCTTCCCTATGCCCCTGAAGTTGCACTATTGGGTATTTACCCCAAAGATACAGATATAGTGAAAAGAAGAGCCATCTGTACCCCAATGTTCATAGCAGCGATAACCACAGTCACCAAACTGGAAAGAACCAAGATGCCCTTCAGTGGATGAATGGATAAAAAATATATGGTCCATATATACAACGGAGTATTATGCCTCCTTCAGAAAGGATGAATACCCAACTTTTGTATCAACATGGATGGTACTGGAAGAGATTCTGCTAAGTGAAATAAGTCAAGCAGAGAGAGTTGATTATATGGTTTCACTTATTTGTGGAGCATAAGGAATAACATGGAGGACATGGGGAGATGGAGAGAAGTGAGTTGGGGGATACTGGTTGGGGAGACAAACTATGAGAGACTGTGGACTCTGAGAAACAAACTGAGGGTTTGGGAGGGGAAGGTGGTGAAGGCTGGGTTAGCCTAGCAGCGGGTATTATGGAGCGCTGGGTGTGGTGCATAAAAAATGAATTCTGGAACACTGAAAAGAAATTTTAAAAAAAGAAAAAAGAAAAAAAAAGAATTCTAGATTTCCCATACATTCCAGATGCCACATAACTACTCTATTTACAGAGTATGAAATGTTGAGACAGATTACAAAGGAAGTTGTGAACTTCCTACTCTAGAAAAATTTAGAAGTAGCATTTCCTCTGATCTGAAATGGTAAAGGCAGGGGTCTGTAAGCAGGGTGATGGATAAGGTATATATCAGTTTGTTTAGCCTTTTAAATAATTACTTTGCAAAGAGGAAATGAGATCAGGAAGAAAGGCCCTATATAGCCTGATGAATCAGTGGGTGATAAAGTACATTGGAACTTTGACATCCTTTTACATTTTCTTTTGAAAAGTTGCCTCTATGTCATAAACTAAACATCACTTAAAAGAGGAAATTCAGCAGGGTTTGTCTTTTAGAATGGCAATAAAGTATAAAGGTTAAAACATAGACTCTAGAACCAGATTGAGCTTGGGTTTAGATCCTAGCTTTGCCTCTGAATAGCTGTGTGACTCTGAGCCTCAGTTTCATCACCTACCAAATGAGATACTACAGCTTACCTCATAAGGTTGTTATGGGTATTAACAACTTGCAAACTGACTTACGTGTAGTAAACAACAATAACTATGATATTTTTCATACTAGTAATCCTAAACCATTTTCTCCCACCAATTACACTAACCATATTCTTTCCTGCTCTCCATGCACTTGACATCTGATCTTATTGGATCACTTCTCCTCTTTTTGTATTTTCCTTACTGGGGTCATTAGATATTCAGGGCTATCTGCCTGGCTTCCTTACATTCACATTCATGTAGATTTTCTTCTGATAGCTCAACCCTTCTGTCACAAAACATGCAACTCTCTTGGTACAGTTCCACTCCTGATGTAGTACCCTTGTGTTCTACAGCATAAACTTGACCTCGACCTTTACATAATATTCATAGGGTCTTTTTGCTATGTGAAGTAAATTTCCTAAAATAGTGTAGAAGACATATTGCTATGGATCCTCCAGATTTGATCTCTCTCTCTCTCTCTTTTTTATGAGCACACAGAAAGGCTACATATCTCAGCCTCCCTTGCATTTAGGTTGGGTCCATATGACTGGGTTTATGTCCTGATATATTGGTGGAAATGATGTGCTCCACTGGTCATAAGACCTCTTCATTGATGATCTAACCTCTCACTTCCCTTACAATGAATACCTGGGAGGTCCCACGTTTAGGATGGCAGTATCATAGTATGGAAGGAGACTGATCCCTGAGTCACCTCTTGGAGGAAATCTACCAAGGAGAGTTGCCTGAACTATACTGGACTGTGATGTGAGTGACAAATCTTTATTGTATGCATTCCAGGAAACTTGGGTTCATTGCCCTGATTAATTTAGAAAGGATAGAATATAAGTCTATAGTGAGCATTATAGGAAGTTTGAATGTATTTATACTGGGATGTTTCCTGTATTTAATATTACTGAATTCATTATGGAGTTTAGGTAACAGAATATTGTAGAGAAAAGGATATAGACAATAGAATCCCTAGAACTAGACTTGAATTTTGTCTCAAACATTTATAACTTTGACTTTAATGTGTTCATTCTCTGGAATTCAAATAATACTTCCTTTCTAATAGTGTTATCGGGTAAGTCAACTAAAACCTATTAGGTAACTATCTTCCATCCTTTTCCCTTTCCAATACTCCAGTATTTCCAATCCAGTGTCTTATTTCTGTAATTCTCCCTTCTAAACTGCTTTTCATAAGCTATACTTTATAACAGCACTGGACTAAAACCTTGACAATAAAAGGTAGTAATATGGTCTGGAGAAAGTATCCATATCTTTAATTTGTACCCAAATAAAAGAAAATCATTACAAAATTTTATGTGTTGAAAATAGTACTTAGTAGAGAACAATTTCCTCTTTATTTAGTGCATTATTCAGAAAGCTCCCAACTTAGAAAGCCTATGCCATGCACCATAGCACAATTTTGAAAATATTGTATTTAATTAAATTGGGAATTTCTAAAATGATTACTATAGAATTTATCTTTCCATACCTCACATAAAATTTTTGACCCATGCAATATTTATGAGTTAATTTTCCTTCTCCCCATCTCATCTTAACAATCAGAAGAATAGCCTCCATTTCAAATTGCTGAGGGTGGTCCATTGGAGAATGTGCACCAGCAAAGACAGAGACAAATAGTGACCACCTATTTTTCAATCTCACTGTTTACACACACACAAAGCCATTTGCACAGAAAATATAAACACAGACTTCAAAGGCGCACCTGCAAGAGCTGCCTTATTACATGTTTAATATTTAAACAAATTGTTTAGAATTTATGACATACACTTGCCAGCTTTTTAAATTAAAAACAAGCTAATACATAACTTATTAAATTAAATGATAAATAAAACAATATTGTACATTAGGCATACAAGAAAAGAGGGTTAACAATTCAATAGGTATTATATTAGTTTATACACCTTGACCTTACAGTCCACAGTAATGTCTTTAAAAGATCAATATTGCAACAAACTAAGCTCTCTGTGGCACAGGTTCCTTTTTATAACATTTGCAAACTTCCTTTCAAATATTAAATAGATGTGTCTGAAAATTGATGGAGTAGCTATGTGCTCTCTCCATCTTCTTTGCCTTCACAACTCTTTTCTTTTCTCTTTCTCTCTTCTTTTTTTTTTTTAACCATCCCAAACTCTAATTTCCCTCCAAGCTTTATCCTAAGACCTCTCCCTCCCACCACCTTTCATTTAATGTGGAGTGGCATTTTACATAGAGTTTGATTCTTAAGTAAGTGAGCAAGGTGAAAAATCATACCAAGTCAGAAATACCCTAGGAAAAAAATCCCTTAAGGCATAATTTACATGGCCATTTTTGTGCACATTTGGGGCTGATATAGCATCCAACTCAGCCAGTTTTTCCTCCAGCATTGGAACAGATTGCTGTTTTCTCAGCTAAACACCTGATGAAGTAGTTGGCTTGCATTTAGGGGCCATGTTGTACAAAAAAAAAAAAAAAAAAAAAAATGTATCTTAAAACACTTGAATCACACTCAGCATGGTAAGATGCTCATTCTATGAGAGCAATTCAGGAACTGAGACCAACTGAAGGAACATCAGATTCGCATCTCCCATCCTGCGCTCCTCGGGGCATATGCTCTAGTGGAACGTGGAACAGAATCACCCACACTATTTACATTCTTCTCTTTCTCTCTTTCTCTTTCTGGCAGAGTAAGTAGAGTTGAGTATGGATAAGAACTTTATTCTCTGTGTGTTAAGGAAAAATTCTATTCAAAACCACAATTTTTTCTAAGGGCAGCTTGTGTTAGAGGACATTTCAGGGTCTCTGTTGCTCTTGTGGGCAGTAACTGTCCCCTTCAATTTAATGGAGGGAACCACCTCATAGTCATGGACATAAGATTGAAAGACATGAAAGTCTGAGAGTATGAAGATTGGAACAAACAGACTTATTCCATTTTATGTTCTCTCAACACTGATTCTATTGACATTTTGGATTGACTAGTTCTTTGTTGTGGGGGGGTGTCCTGTGAATGTAAGATGTTCAGCAACATCCCAAGTCTCATCTCACTAGAAGCCTAGAGTAAACATGCCCTCAAGTTGTGAAAATCAAAAATATCTTCAGACATTGCCAAATCACCCCAAGGGAGCAAATCAGCCTTAACTGAGATACTCTCCCTGAATAATACAGTAAAGTGTGCTTGAAAATCTTGGGGGGGGGATAAATTATGAATGAAAGAAGTAAAATTGAAATATGGGATGAGATAGAAGGAACTTTCTAGATAGTGCAAGGCTGAGTACAATATAAGGTGAAGTGGCTTCTGAAAAGTCCTTAGGCATGGGACAGCTGAAAGCGTTTAAAAGACAGATATGTCTAAAATCCCATTTGAAGCTGTTTTTTGTTATATGAACTCCCTTCCATTTCCCCAAACCTTCAATAAAGTCTATTGTCAGCAACAACACCACATGAGAGCAGTTAGTCTGTGGCTACCAAGGAAGGGAATGAGTTCCCTCACTGGGCTAAGATGGAATAGGAAGGGCCCACATAGAAAGGTCACTTAATTCAGAGGAAATGGCATCTTGGTAAGCATTCACAACATGGATTGTGCAAAAATCTTTGGATTTCCACAAGGAGTAGATTGTGGGTTTGAACAACTCTTATCTACATCTTAAAAGGCAAAGAATTTCCAGTGGTGCTATTAATTAGTGGCACTCTGAGGTTTTACAACGTGTGGGTTCGAAAGGCCACACTGAGCCACCACCAACTCTGGCAAGTGTTAGTGTGGAAGACAAGGAGACTCGTCTCCATTTCTTTCAGTGAGTTAGGAATCTTGGGCCTCCTGAAATGGCAGGTGACCTCTTCTACTGTGAGAATGGTCTTTACTAGGTAACATAAATCTGCCTAGGACACTGCTATTCCCCAGTTCTGTCACTCTCAAAATCTGTCTCTTTTGTTTTTCCTTCTTAGCTGCTTCTCTATTGCCCTGTCACAATGTCCCATACATTTTTCTATAAAAACATTTTAGATGTATTTTTTGTCACCTTCCCATGGCTGCCTTGCATTGATTGAATACAGATTTGGAAGGGTTCCACTTTTGTTGGCCCATTCCCCTTTTAGGATCAGGTCCATCCTATCAGATATGAACTGTTTACTCAACATATTCTACTCTTTATTACTTCCATGCTATTCTGGTCTCAAGCTATTTCTTACTATAGAAAGTCTTTCATTGCCATTATCTTCAGGTCTTAATTTGATCTATTCTACTTAAAAAAAAATTGGTTCAATAATACTATTTCTTATAGTAGAATAAAGTCTAAACTCACAGAATTTTATGTATTCTTTTTAGTGGCATTTATAATGTTCTATCCACTGTAAGAGCTATTTGCATACATGGTATATTTACTTTTAGACTAAGAGCTCCTTGAAAACAGGAACTGTGTCTTATCATAATAATTGGTTCATAACAGCTGTTAAGTCGTTGATTTTAATTTTTTTTTATTTTTCCCCAAAAGAATTTAAGATGCCTTAGAAGGACACAGCATATTGGCTTATGACTTAAATTAGAAGAAAATGAGAAAAAAATAAGAGAGATATGATAGCACTTAAGAATAGTAGGTTATAAGTAAATGCTTGCTGAAAAATATATCAATTTTCTTTACATAAACATTGTCAGTGCCAGTCCAATCATAGACACAGGCTGCATGTGCTTCCTTACTCACAACTCTGTCACAATGATGACATTCATGCTTCATCCCCCTTCTTTACTCTCTATTTTTTTCCCTTTCTCAAATCTAGGCATGCTTTATTATGTGGTTCTTTAGAAACAACCCATCTTCTTCCACAACATTTACCTTCCTGACTGCAATGCTCATTTTAGGCATGGGAACTTGATTTAAGCCAAGCCAAATAGAATCCTTCTCTTGGATTTTTGGAGCTGGAGCAAGAGGTAAGAGTCTCTTCTCCATGGATGGTAAGCCTGGAATCTGCTGAATCACCATACTCCCTGGGTAGAGAAAACTGATTTTCAGGAGAAAAAATTGAAGACAACTTACAGAAAGAAACATAAGTCAGAAACAAACAATTCTTTTTTCTTCAATTCTTCAATTCTCCAAATGACATTTGTACCCCCAGTTCTTATTTCTGAGGACCCACCTACCTCTCTAATCCCCACCCCAAAGCTTCACTTATCCCCTGCCTTTCAAAGTATGTCTGTTAGAGCTTCTTTTGATTTTTATTGGATTAAGTCCAAGCCCTTGAGTCTGACAATCCAGCATTTCCAGCACCCAGTCAGGCTTATCTTGCTTCTAAATTCTCAGTTGAGAGCTGCCGTCTCCCAGATTCCAGGCTCATTCTTTCCTCTGTGGTTTTCTTATAGTTATTTCCTTACCTTGAATGACCTCTTGCCTCCTCTCTCTGCGGTGCTAATACTAGCCTTTCTTCAAGATCAAATTCAAAATCTATCTCCTCCATTAAAACTCTCCTTGATTAATCTTTTCCTTCTCTGAACTACTGTAGCCCTTATTTCCCCGTTTTGAACCATGCTGTGTAAAGCACATTTGTTTTTCTGCCTTAGATTGTTCTATTATGTGTTTTCTGTGTAAGAGAATGTTTTGGTTTGTTTATTACTTACAAACTTATGTACCTTTAAGAAATGGTATCTCCTCTTTTGTCTGCTGGCACTTTAATTTGTTTGGGTATGAGAGTTTGTGGTGAGGATTCAGGGAGCACTGCATTGGTCTACCTTAAAGAAAAGAACTGAAAATATGAGGCTTTTGCAAGCAACTTAGAAAGGGAGAAATGAGGCGCAGAGGGGGAGACTGGGAAGGAGGGGTGAGTAAAGCAGTGAAGCAGAAGAAAGTTGTAGATAACCCAATAGAATCATTTCCCATGATCCTCAATTGCTCAGGAAATTAAAATAAACTTGTAAAATGCTTGGAGAGCTTGCATATTTTATGGAAATTGGTGAAGGGCTAGAGTTTGGGTGAAGGCTTTTAAGGGGGAAAACAGAAGAGACATACATGGATGCAGGTGCTATAGACAGAATGATCCTGCAAGATACAAGCCCCGGGTGATCTGCAGAAACCATGAAAAAAGTTTCAAAATGCAATCAGGTGTGGATTCAGGGGTTCAAGCCAAAGGGCAAGAGGTTTCATCTGGAGAAAAGATCTGGACTATAAAAAGTGTTTATTAGTTTAGTAGTAGACACATTAGTCTTGCCTTCCCATGTTGATGCAAGTTTCCTGATGCAGGGACCATCCTGTCTTCTGTCTCAGAGCCTCTCATGCTGTATGAAGCCCAAGATAACTGTTTCCATCTTCTGTCCCTTCGCTTTCCAACACTTCCTGCATATTAATGTAGGGGTAATAAATCTTATAATTTTGCTTTTATCACATCAGTTCTCTGATGTATGAAAAAAGAAGGAGGAAGAGAAGGATGAAGAGAGTAGAAGGAGAGTCTGTAGTTTGTCTCTGCAGCCATGTTATATTCTACTACTGATGGTCAAACTCCTTAGCTATATGGCCCTCATCTGATTTCTCCAAACTCACCTCCTCTTACCCAACATGAATCTCTTTTCCAGGAATGCTGGGTTCCTCTCTACCTACTCACATGGCACAAAGAGTCTCTTCTCAGTGTCTTTTTTATGCAGTCTCAGTTTTCTCTCTACCTATCAAATCCTACTTGCCCTCAAATTCCAGCACAAAACACCATTTCTCCAGGAAAACTATGTCTCTCAACCAATCTCTAAATATCTTTCTGATCAGAACTTTAATTGCATTTATAGTTTGGACCATGCCACATAGCATTGATTATTGCTCTAGTGATTTAATGTTGGTTAATCTTCTCATAAGCACCTTGAAGATAAAAGAATGATTTATATCATTTTTTATACAGTGGGTGCTTAGTACTACTGAGTGTATAAGAAGTCTCTTTCCTAAGTGGATTCACAAAGATCAGGGGCTTTACTTGGTTTTCTATTCTTTCCTCAGTGCCAGAACATTGCCTGGAAAATAGGGGTTACTCAATGAATATTTGTTTAATGAATGAATAAATGAATGAGTAACTATTGGTCTGCCAAACTTTATGACTCCCAGTAGGAAGACCAGTCTTTTTTCTTTCCCATCACCTGTATAGGCCTTTACATCACTCTTTTGTATTTTATAACTATTCTTCCTTTGTCAGATTTCTCAGCCTTTCAAATAGTTTTTTTTAATTATTAATTTTTTTAAATTTATAAACATATATTTTTATCCCCAGGGGTACAGGTCTGTGAATCACCAGGTTTACACACTTCACAGCACTCACCAAAGCACATACCCTCCCCAATGTCCATAATACCACCCCCTTCTCCCAAACCCCCTCCCCCCAGCAACCCTCAGTTTGTTTTGTGAGATTAAGAGTCACTTATGGTTTGTCTCCCTCCCAATCCCATCTTGTTTCATTTATTCTTCTCCTACCCACTTAAGCCCCCATGTTGCACACCAGAAAAATACAGAATATTTTAAAGCTTAGGTTAGGGAGATTTTTTGCATAAGTCATAAAGGAAAAAATATGAATAAATTTGACTACATTAGAATTTGAGGCTAACTTATAAAAAAGACATCATAAAGAAAGTTGAAAGGTAAGTTATAGACTGGAAAAAATATTTCAAACCATATGTCTGACAAAGAATGGTATCATATATATTTAAAGCTCAGTTTAAAAAATTAAGAATCCAACAGAAAAAAAAATGGGCAAAGAGATGAATAGGAAATTCCCAGAAAAAAAGGGGGACCATTTATTCAGGGAAATACAACATCAAATAAAATTGAGAGTGCACTTACCTCATTTTATTGCAATTCTTATTTTAGGTATATATAAATATATATTTTAGGTATATGTATTTTAGGTACATATATATTAGAGATTTACATATACATATATCATAATATATGTATAAATATTTTTACATATATGTTAAACAGTTTTACATATATTACATATAAATATTCTTACATTATGTATCAAAGCACATAATACTTTTACATATATGTACAGATATGCACAAAGAATCTTAGCAAAATTACAATTGTAAAAAAAGGTAAAAATCTAAATTCTCACTAATAGGGGATTAAATTGTAGTATTTTCCAAAAATCAGTTAAAATAAGTGAATTAGAACTGTATGAATCAACATGAATAAACCTCAAAAACGTGATTTGAAGGTAAAAGGCAAACTGTAGAATATGTACTACACAATAATATTTACATAAAACTTAAAAACACACAAAACAATATTTGATACTACTACTATTACAGTAGACTGGGGTCCCCATAAAGCAGGCTCTGAGATAGAGGTTATTAAACAGAAGGTTCTTTAGAGAGTGTTTTTGGGAACATAATCTTGAGAGAAGGACAGGAAGGAAGCAGGACAGGGCAGAGGGAGAGTCTGAACCATGATATAGCCTTAACAATGGCCTTAGTCAACCCCTCTGATAGCCAGTGAAACTAGGATTGCCCCTCAGAATTGTCTGGAATTGGGATTAGGGCCCTTGGCTTTATATGCCCGTGATCCCACTGGATATGGGAAGGTGCATGATGTTAGGGAGGCAGTTTTCCTCAGACTCTGTGTAGTCATTAGGAATATTCACACAAATATTCTAACCTTTTTCTCCTGGGTATATGATAAAATTATATTTCCCTGTGTCCTTCGAGTTAGGCAAGGACATGTAACATGCTTTGGCCAAATGGAATGGAACTAGAAGTTGTATAGGTCGCTCCTAGGGAGAATTTTTTTTTTTTTAAGATTTTATTTATTTTAGAGGGAGGAAGAGAGAGAGAGAATGGGAACACTAGGGTGCGAGGGCGGGAGGTGGGGGAAGAGGGAGAGAATCTCAGGCTGCTCTATGATGGGAATGGAGCTGAGGAGCTGACTCAGGGTTTGATCTCAGGACTCTGACTCATGAACCAATCTGAAATCAAGAGTCAGTCACTTAGTCGGTTGTGCCCCCAAACACTCCTAGATAGAAACTTTGAATAGTCTACATGTGATCCTCCATATTCCCTTCCCGCTGCCATGGTGATCAGTGATGTTGTAGATCTGTGGAAGCTCTTCCACCTGCATGTCTGAATGAAGACAAGGTGGAGCAGGGCACTCAGCCATCTTGTGATCAGCACTAGGCATAAACAAGAAATAAATAATATCTGTTTTAAATCACTAACATACTGTTTTGTTTAGTTTTTGGTCACTGTAACATAATAACCTAGGTATCCCAACTGATATCTCCTCTTGATTCCAAGTGTCATTTTTGCCATCTTTGGTCTCTTCTTCTTGCCATGTATATTTACTTAATAATAGCCTTTCTGTCTTGTTTCCTAGACTGAGTTTCATAAAGTATGTTCTGCAGAAAACTAGTTATGTGAACCACTCTCCAAAATCATGGTTTTATAGTCAACTAGGTAGGAAACCATATACTTTATCACTCTTTCAGGAATTATAATTGTTCATTAGCATATTTAATTTCCAGAGCAGTTTTTTTTTTTCATAAAGAAACCTGTTTTAACTAATTTTAACCTTCCATTTCACAATCTCATTTGACTATGGAACCCTAAAAATAACATCTATTAACATCTGACAGAGGAACACGTTTTTGGAAACTATGCCCTGAGCAATCTTCCTCTTTCCATTCCAAATTAAACACATCCAGCAGGTCTACTTGGAAGTAAAAAGAATGGAACTGGGACTTACTTATGATGGATTTAAGAACTAAAAGTCTTTTTATAAATATAAAATTCAATAGAATTGACTTGTAAAAAAAAAAAAGAAAAACATTAAATCTGTAGCAAGATCAATCAACTCTCACATAGAACATACAGACTAGAAAACACAAGTATGTACTCAATATAGAGTTCTTAATCACCTAAGGATGACAATATGTTTTCAAATATAATATATAGACACATTAAAAGAAAAATAATTAGAGTAACTAACATTATCAAACAAGCTGGTATAGACCGAACCTTGAGGATAATCTAAGGTCACACAATGAGTGAAGGCCAGAGTGGAGTCTAGATTTCAAGTATTAGATCAGAGAATCAAGGATTCACTGAATCACAGAACACTCATCCTTTGATACTATTCTGAATCTCTTACCTGAAATATGATGTATAAGAACTTAAATCTTAGGCACAGACAATGAGGGTGTGTATTTCTGTCATGGCATCAGAAAACGAAAGAATACTTGCCAGTTTCCCAGTCTGGCAAAGTAAAAAAAAAAAAAAAAAAAAATGCCTGCTTATCTACCTTATCAGTGTAGCAAATTATAGCATCATTTGTTAGTTGAAAAAATGGCCCACTGAGAATGAGGAGGCAAGGCAGACGGCTAACTGTACATGTATAATTTTTTTCCTTACAGAATTTAGAGTTAAGAAATTATGTCTTTTGAATGAAAACTCCATATTTTAATGAATTTGATGGTCAACAACCTGGAATGCATGAAGTAGAATGTTATATAATTTCTAACCTCCTCCTCTTCCTTTTCATGTGTCTGAATGAAGGGGGAACTATTTTAGCTGACAGAAAGAAAAGACAAAACTTTAAAAGAAATACAAAACTACGAAAGTATTGCTTTTGCCTACATACATAAGAGTTTGAAATAGGAATAAAATTTACAGTGTAATGTATTAGAGACTCAGAATCCAGATATTTTGGGAGTAGATGGCTCAGCAAAAACACAAATTACTTTTAGACCCAATCTATTATTTATTATTTCAATTTATAAAAAAAAATGCACCCAATGCATCTTTGGGATGAACAATTCAAAGTCATTGTGATTCTTTAGCTGGCTTATCCCTGGCATGGAGAAATCTGCATATTTTATGTTGACTTGAAGTTGTATTCTGTATGAATTGTCATGCCATTAAAACCAAAAGCTAGTTTTTTTTTTTTTTTTTTTTTTTTTTAAAGATTTTTTTTTTTTTTTTTAAAGATTTTATTTATTTATTTGACAGAGAGAAATCACAAGTAGGTAGAGAGGCAGGCAGAGAGAGAGAGGAGGAAGCAGGCTCCCTGCCGAGCAGAGAGCCCGATGCGGGACTCGATCCCAGGACCCTGAGATCATGACCTGAGCCGAAGGCAGCGGCCTAACCACTGAGCCACCCAGGCGCCCCCAAAAGCTAGTTTTAAAGAATAAAATTCATCATGTTATCATATATATATTAATTACTTTTAGGTTACATATCAAATAATATCCTGTCAATAAGAGGTTGTAATTAAATTATGAGAAATGGCTACTGAGATTTAAAGTGGGACATTATTTTTATCAGTATAGTTAATCATTTTTATTGCCTTGAAGCCAGAATAAAAAATCCTCCACAGAATTCAAAGTGTGAACCTCATTATTTGTAAATTGAAGTAATTAGTTTCTTTAGTTGGATTGTCAGAGCTTACATTAAATCATCATTCCTAACACCTTCCTTCTTCCTTCCTCTAATGTTTCACCTACCTCCCAACTTCCAGAAGTTTCTGGTCCACTTAGTAGACCCAGGTTTTCAAATGTCAAATTTGGAATGTCAAATGTTTCCAAATTTAAAAAAGAGAAAGTGATTATGCTGAACTCAAAAGTTTCCCTTATCACTTAATTTTGAGATTAGTAACAATTTTTAGGAGATTCTAATTTTGATTCTGAGACTCTTTCTAAAAAAATTTACAGTGATGCAAATAGTCTTTCTAATGTTAAAAATTATTTTTAAGTGGTACATTTAATTGAAAAAATATGACTTAGTAATTAATTTCTTGTTTTTTTCTTAAAATATACCATATGTAAGCAGATAAGAAAAATTAAACTGTCTTGTAAGAAACAATAGACTGTTCTTTCGAAGCCGAATTGTACATACCTTCTTACATAAATATTCAATTCTTGAGCGTGGGTTCTATTTTTTACTTGATTTTCCAGTGTTTCTTTCTTGTGTAATATTACATACCTGATGTATATAATATGATGCAACTATTTTCAAATACAGTAAAAGTAATCAGTTTATCTATATAATAAGTATAGTTTATTGCTCTCTTTATTAAAGGTGAAAACTATAATACATTCATAAATTCACAAAGAAGCAGCCAGTTTGGCAAACTTCTTATATTAAATAAGATAGCGTTTAATTATTAAAACAAGTAGGCAATGAATTCAATGCTAATTAAAATCCCAGCTAAATAGCTACTCCCCATTCCCTATTTCTAATTCAGTGTCCATCAAAAAAGTTAAATAAAGGTCACTGTATCTTCTGATATTTGAATATCTAAGAAAGAAATCTGGCTGTTGAGTCCAACATGATTAGACCTAAATCTGAACTTGAAAAAATAAGCATATAAAACAACCAGCCAAACAATTAAGCTAAAAAACTCCATAGCATGAGATTTCAAAAATGACATGGCTATAGGACAAGCTACTTAGAAAAGTAGATTTCACATTTTTGTGTGAAAAGTGAGAGCTATGCATCATTTTCAAGCAGCAGGTAAATAGTCATTCGTGTTGCTACATCACAAGCTCAACGTGTCCATAATAGGGTGAATAAAACTGCATGGTACGGAAATAGATTCTTAAAAATTGAGTTCAAGTTCTATCTTGCTTATCCTATGAATGTGAATGAAAATAATTCAGAGGCTTAATCTGAACAAACTATTTATCGTGGTGCTCTTAATAAAACACTGGTTTCAAACAGCATTTAGGATATAAACTACAGAATGAGGAATCAGAGATCCCATTTCCTGGCGCAATGAAGTGTTTTTGAAGCTACTCTAATTCTTTCAACTTCCAGTTGATCAGATGATTGGAGCATCTTACAGGATGAGGCTGGGTGAGTCCCTCTGAGGTGGTCTACCTAGAAGTTTCTAGGGACAAACTCAGATCACAGTAAATAATTTTGCTGCTTTCTCTGCACTGCCTTCAGAAAAGCGCAAAACAACCAAATGTTATTGTGAAATGTCCAACTACCCAAAGTCTAAGGAAATAGGAAGTGTACATTTTCTCTGAGATTAAAGAGGGCGGGTGATATGATGAACATTGGGTGATATGCTCAACTAATGAATCATTGAACATTATATCAAAAACTATTGATGTGGGGCACCTGGGTGGCTCAGTGGGTTAAAGCCTCTGCCTTCAGCTCAGGTCATGATCCCAGGATTCTGGGATTGAGCCCCACATCGGGCTCTCTGCTCAGCGGGGAGCCTGCTTCCTCCTCTCTCTCTCTGCCTGCCTCTCTGCCTACTTGTGATTTCTGTCTGTCAAATAAATAAATAAAATCTTTAAAAAAAAAAAAAACAAAAAACTATTGATGTCCCATACCTTGGCTAATTGAATTAAAATAAAAATAAAATGTTAAGTATTTACATCTTAAAAAAAAGATTTCAACTTTGTTTATAAAATAGGTTTAATATGAGTGAAGAGTTTACTTAGTTTGGCTTACCTGGTTAATTATGGTAACCCTAGGTGGTAGGGTCATTTACAATGATTCAATTAATTAGTCAAACACCTTTTTTAGTGAAGCCAAACTCTCTGCTGGGCACTGGTAGAAGCCTACCTGTATCATCGTTCATACCCCCCACGCCCACAGCCCACTTCTCTATCCATGCTCTTAGCCAGATCTGTTCATCAAGAGGCAGAGTGCCAGATGCCTCGGTGGCTCAGTTGGTTGAGTGTCTGCCTTGGGCTCAGATCACGATCCCAGCATTCTGGGATTTAGTCGCTTGCTCAGCAGGGAGCCTGCTTCTCCCTCTCCCTCTGCAGCTCCCCCTGCTTGTGCTGTCTCTTTCTCTCTCTAACAAATAAATAAAATCTTAAAAAAATACTTAAGAGGCAGAGTCCGTATCTCTGCTCTCTTGGGACTTATTCCTCCATGAGGCAAAAAAGCCCTGGCTATATATCTAGGGGATGAGAGACCACTGGGACCAGAACTATGTCAGCTCGGTTGCCCTAACAGAGGGCCCCAGACACGTGAGGGAACCTTACCAACTTGAAGCTTCAGCTCTGACTTGAAGTTCATCTACAGCTGATCAAGGAATGAAGGAGCCCAGCTGAGGTTAGAACAACTGCTCAGCTGATCTCAGCCTAAATTGCCATGAGATAAACAAATAGGCAGCTGTTAAAAATAAATTGTATATTGATAATACTCTGTTGTCCTCAATTACTGATGTGACACCTAAGAACTGAATCAATAAATTCAGGGCCAAAAGATTAAAACCCATTTAGCCACGTCTTTGTACGGGCTATCGTTTTTAAATTACCAGTGGATAGGGCACCTGGGTGGCTTAGTGGGTTGGGCCTCTGCCTTCGGCTCGGATCATGGTCTCGGGGTCCTGGTATTGAGTCCTGCAGTGGGCTCTCTGCTCGGTGGGGAGCCTGATTCCCCTCTCTCTCTCTGCCTGTCTCTCTGCCTACTTGTGATCTCCCTCTCTGTCAAATAAATAAATAAAATCTTTTAAAAAAATTAAAAAAATAAACTATCTGTGGATAATTATTTTGCAAGGCAGTACATAAGTTAAATGGATAGTCACTGCCTTTTGGTATTTTAAAAAATTATTTACCATATAAATCACATTTACATTCCTTACCTTGGTAGAACTATCCAAAAGAAAGTGTAGCCATACTTGATTAATTGGCATATTTAATGTATTAAATAACTTAACATTGAAAACCAAAAAAAGGTGGACCTAAGAAGCCCCACATACCTATTAAAAACCAAACAAAAAAGTCAATTTATGTGTGACTAACCATTATATGTATATGTGTATGATATTGTGAAAGCTCATCAAGTCTCCCTTCTATCTAGACATTTCACATCAGTCAAGGACCAAATGGTCCTCTCAAAGGACAGACAAGAAGTCCCTCTTCCCCATTCCAAACCTTTCACATTCTTATGATCTTATTTAGGCCATTATTACACAATCCCCAAATTCATCAAGAATCACAGAGCAGACAAGTGATAGAATTTTAAAGTTAGTAGGAACTTCAGAGGTTACTGAATGTATTGGTGAAAAAAGCAACAATATATATGCAGAACCTGATTTTATTCCTACCTGTGTCACTTGTACATTTTTTTAGCCAGTGGTTTTGATTGATACAGTAGTAAAATGAGAGTTTTGGTATATAAGACTTCTGTGTGTGAGAGGACAACTAAAACAAATTAATTCTTCTCCGCATTCTGGAAGATGGTCAAGAAGTGTTGAATTGTGGAGGATAATAGAGAGGGTTTTCAAGAAGCTGAACGAGGAAGGAGACAAGGATGTCACTAGACAAAGTAAGTCTAATGGAAGAATTTGGGGAAGTTTCGTTTGTATAGTATGCGAATTTTCCCATTCACCCTGCCAACACTTTTGGAGTTGGAATATTGGAGCAGGTCGGGGAGGCAGGCAGACTGAGGAGTGTAACTAAGTGCTCCTCGGGGCTCTAACATGGGCTAAAAGTGAGAAAAGAAGCTGCCCCCAAAAGCCCGGTTGTACTTGAGTTACATAAGATTCCTTGCATGTCTAAAAATCTCTGGCTGTGAAGGCTGTCTGCGCAGCATTTATACTAAATAACAGTTCTCTGTATTCTAAATTCCCTAACTCAGAATTTTTGATGAGCCATTTGGGACCTGGCTGATGTATATCTTTATGGTATACATAAAGAAAAGATTTGTCGAGGAAATAAATGGCACAAACAAGATCAGAAAAATGACACTCAAAATGTTTGAAAGAGCAATTTTCAAACACCCTAAATATTTTAGGAACATGATTTTAGTCAATTGTGCTCCATAAAATACATTAAAATTATGACCGATGATTGAAAATGATGTATATATATGTTTTCTGTAATGTTGCAGAAGGATAATTGGAAGACATTGCCTTTTTAATGTGTGAATTATAACAAGATTTACAGAAATTGGCTAATAATATGGCACGCTGATGAGATGAATTAGTAAATTAACCCAAGCTGTTACTGTACATATGTAAGTCCTCTGAGATGGGAATTTTTAATTGATTCCTCAAGGGTGCTTGTTAAAGTAGCAAGATGGCTGCTTGACTGTTCATGTAAATTAAAAAAAAAAAAAAAAAAGAAGTCAGTTAACTAGTGGGAATGGTCTTCATAAAGACACCACAAGCCCTGAATATCAAAATTGCAGCTAAAACTAAAGGCTAGTTAATTTTATTTGCTCTCCTGCTTACCTCCCAGCTTCCTGCATCTCCAGTGCCATCAGTAATGGCAGACCCCTATTGCCAGCTACTGCTTGCTCATACTCTAATCTCATCTAGCTCATTTTCTTCTCAAGTTTTGCCTCTGTCCTCTACTAGTTCTTTGAGCACCATGCCAATGTTTTATATTCTCATCTCCCCTATAAAACACTGGTTTAATGCAGTGAAGTGGAGTGGAAAGGGAATGAGATTTTATTTGAGTTGGGTTCAAATCCTGACTACTCTGTTTAACAACTGTGTAGTCTTAGGAAAGTTACTCGATCACATTCCCTGTTTCCTCATCTGTGATCTGAAGGGAATAATTCTTATCTTGCATGGCTACTGTGGAAATTCAAGATGATATAGATAAAGCTCCCAGAACTTAGCACAAAATTAGTAGCTAAAATAATTTTCTCTTCCTGTTTCTTTTTCCTGAAACCCAGACTTGCTCCTAGTGACACTGCTCCCCCCTCAACACTCTAGGTGTTGCTCCTATATTTTGGCTTTTGGAAGAGGACTTGACAATGTCCGGGTTCCCTGCAATTTCTCCTGGCAATTTTATGTAGTTTTCAGTTAACAATCTCTCGTCCTTTGGAGGACATGCTGGCTCTTTGTATCTCTTATCTCCCAACAAGAACACATATGATTACTTTTTATTTGATCCTCATAAGAATGTTGAGTGATAGGGAAAGCCAATATTTTTTTTTTAATTTTATTTATTTATTTGACAGACAGAGATCATAAGTAGGCAGAGAGGCAGGCAGAGAGATAGGGGGAAGCAAGCTCCCTGCCGAGCAGGGAGCCCGATGCAGGGCTTGATCCCAGGACCCTGAGATCATGACCTGAGCCGAAGGCAGAGGCTTTAACCCACTGAACCACGCAGGCGCCTCAATCCAATATTATCTTGACGAAATGATATGTATTCTTGTCCTGTTACCTCTGAGCCATTTTTTTTTTCTTAATTCTCAAGGACTTTGGAAGTTGGCTCATGCATCTGCTGTCATCTTAAGTGACTTCTCACAGTCTGCTCGCACACTGACATTTACCACCATTCCACTTTACCAATCCCATTTACAGAGAGGTATACTTTGGCCCTTTTACTTGCTTGGAACTGCTCCTTGAAAATCAAAATTTTGAAACAATTCTCTCTGCCCACAACTTTGTAGTCTTTCTTTTCCCAAACTCTCTCCTACAAAACCTGTTCTTTAGCCTCACCATATACTGCTGCTCCTCCAATCCTTTCTAGTGTCTCAGTTTAGGAATGTCCTCCAGCTTCATCTCCTACACGACCACCCTGAATGTCAAGTAGGAGCTCATTCATACGTTCATTCATTCCATATCTCTCTAGCACCTTCTATGTGTCAGGCCTGTGGTGGGAATCATGACAGGCCATTACCATAACCCTGAAACATATCAAAGTGGACTTCGTCAGTCCTTCTTTTCATGTATTCATCAACACTTTTGGATTCTTCATCCCCTCTTCTTTCCTTTGTTTCTACCAGGGAAAATATCAGTTTTAGTTATTTATTTTCCCCGTCTTTAGACCTTCTGGATCTAATGTCCGCTAGAGAACATCCTATCTCCTTATGATTTCTTGCCAGAGTTGGGTCTTTGGTGTACATCTAATTTTTCACATTCGCCAGATAAAGCCTTCTTTCTCTGGAGCTGTCAATCCAAACTTGACTTTCTTCTCAAGCCTTTACCTACTCCATCACTGAATGACCCAGCCTAGCCTCACGAAGAAAATAAAGAGTGTCAGTTATGAAATACCTCAATATTTCTCACCATTCATCCCGACTTAATCAGTGTTGTCTTTCTTTCTTTCTTTCTTTCTTTCTTTCTTTCTTTCTTTCTTTCTTTCTTTCTTTTCTTTCTTTCTTTTTAAAGGGCAAGGGTAAGATCAGGCAAGACAAGAAATAATTTGCACAACTAGCTTCTCCATAGGTACTTTGGTCTCATCTCCTCTGACTCCCTCCTTGATTCCTTAATTTATGTGCTCTTTCAATCTTCTAGTCCTTCTTCAATAGATTCTTAACTTCAGCATCACAGACACCCTAAACAAGCTATCTCTTAACTCGACCACTTAAGCTTCCATCACACAATTCCATTTAACATCAGCAATCTTGAGAAAGATATCTTCACTCACTGCCTTCACTTATAAACCTCTCCTTTACTCCAAAGCAATGTGACATCTATTTTCAAAACTAACAAAATTGTTTCAACCCTTAATTTCAAATCCTTAATGATCCTTCAGGCCTCTTATTACTAGAAATGGTTGGCTATCTCTTGTGTTTAGCCATACCCAGTCTGCATCTGGCCAAAACTTGGTAAGGAGCTCTGGCAAAAATCCTGGACATTTTTGCCATTTTGTAGTCTTGTTCCTCCAACTTCCTAGCTGTGCATTTACTTGATGCTTTACCCCTGGCTCCATCTTTGATCTCTAGCCAGCATTTGTCACTTGCCTTTGATGACAGATTGGCATTCTTTGGCAAATCTTTGGAACATGCCCACAGTGTCTGATGTAATTCCAGAATCTATAATCCTACTTATGACTAGTTATCATATTGGTTTCGCTGCTTGGTCTAGTCTGAACCCTTTTACGTGGGTGGGACTCTTAAAGTCTGTCCTTCCCCGGTTTTCATGATACCCTTCTCTCCTGATGCTTTTTATACTTCTCTAACCATTCTTTCAAGTATCCTGTGAAATCTCTTCTTCCTTCGCTTCTCACTCTATACACTTTTCTTGGCAGATTTCATCCACTCCCATGGCTTAACCATCATTTCTATGTTGCCAACTCCCAAATTTATAATTTCAATTTTGAATTTTTTTTCTGAGTTCTATATATGTAATGCAAACTGCACACTGGATTTGTGCAGTTTGGACTCCAAATTCAATATATTTAAAAACAAATTTATCATCTTTTCCTTCTAACCTGTACTTTCTCTTGTGTTCCCACTTCAGTTAATGTTACTTTAACTTCTTTTTCTTAGAAGCTACTTGAACATTAAACTTTTGGAATGCCTCCTCTGAGTGACCTCTTATATCTGTGTGTGTATGTGTGTGTGTGTGTTTAATGAGTTTCTTCTAATGCAGCCTAGATTAGTCCCTGCTTTGTTTCTTGCCTAGATTTCTTCCAGTGGCCTGGTAATTTGGGTCCTTCTAGTATTTGCTTCCTCTTTCTAGCTGTTTTCACAGTGCCTCAGAGTTTACCTTTTAATGGAAGGTTTTATTTATGCCACTCCACAGCTTTACAACTTTTTAATGTACTTGGCCTTCCTGCAACTTAACCCAAGATGTTCACATCTGAAGCTCTATGCTCCCTTCTCTATCCAAGGTGAATTAACTTTCTTTTCTTCCAATTTAAACATTAATTCAATGTCTATCTCTGATGCAACAACTCTGAAAAGCCTTTCCCAAGACTTTCTGATGTGTTTCCATAGCATGTATTTCTCTCTTCCAAATTGTGACTCAGGGACCCAGGTTCCTTCTATTTTGTGGCTCTGCCATCTCTTGGGACTCAGAGTATTCCATTAATTCCACTGCATCTGGTTGGAAGATGAGGAAAAGTAAGTGGAGGATCACATGTGGGAGGGTTCTTTGGTGTATGCCACTGGGGTTGAGAACCCAGTGAGTCAGTCATATGGCTACTGCTAAGTACAATGCTGGCTGAATACAGTAGTCTTTCTGTGTCCAGGAGGAAACGGGTTTGGTGAACAACTAGTGAATGTCTCCCACACTGACACATGGGAGGTGGTTAGTACATATGTTTGTAAAGTGAGAATGAATTACCTTATAAAACGAGCATTAGCTGAGGTAATTCTATATCAGTGTTCCTGTCTTTCAGATTCCTTATTGCCTTCCAGCACTGTAATTCAAGAAAAATAAACATTATATCATATGGTCATATAAAAAGGCATATCATTGGTCAGGACTTTGATTTTATTGCTTAACCAAATACTTTCATTAGTGACCTTATAATTATAATGTTCAGAGATAGACCCCTATCCAAACAACACCACAGTGATTTACAAATCACTCAAAATTACTTTGCAATATTGTCATGTTTCAAGACCATTAATTTCAGAATCCATCCATTTAGCAGTTTGGGAATGACAGACCTTGTTGAAAGTGTGATCTGACTGTGTGTAGTAGAAGGAGCACTGGGGATTCAAGCTCTCACTGTACTGCTTCCTAGTTAGAGATGACTGATAAGACAAATAGCCAAAATTTCTTTACTTTCAAAATGAAGGGTTTTAGGATAAGCCATCAGCCCTCTTAGAATTTTAACACTCACTTCTAGAATTTGTTTGAAAGTGTTAGTTAATTGTGGACAGATTGGCAGTCATTGGAGAGTTTAATATTTCTAAGTAAGTTAAGCTAAATCAAGTTGTGTTTAGTATTAGATGTCTACTAGTGATCCTTAAAAGCCAGGGGAAAATACTATCTAAAATTAGGTAAGGTCTTCTTTCTTGCTATATTTACAATCAGACTGAAGCATTGCAATTATCAGGTCTATTTGCAAAGGCTGTGCCCCTTTCCAGTGCTCATGCAGTAACACATCCCTCTTACACTACTAAATGGTCTGCCGCTGAGAGTAGCCAGGAGTTTTTGTTATCTAAATAACATCATCTCTCAAGATGCTATTATTATAGCAGAAATAACTGTTTGCTTATTGACAAAGAGTACTTTGGAATGGTTCATAAAGTATTCATAGAGGACCATGTAAAATTAGCACCCAAGAAATGTGCATCAGTTCTCAGTGTGGTAGAGATTGCTTGGCCTATACTGTAGCTTAGAAATGTTCTTACCATCCCATCTACTATTAATAAATGTGATCTGCTTTATTTTTTTGACTCTAGATAACACTCATGAAATTGTAAGAGAAGTTTCCAAATCTCACACTATTGCAGAAATTAATGCCTCTAAAGTCATTGTCAGTTAAGTTAGCATGACAAATCTGTAGTGGCCTGAAAATTTAGCAGGACTTGAAATTTACACCTGTGATCTGAAACCTAATCTACCACTCATTAGATGTGCCATGTTGGTCAAATCTCTTAAGCCTGATATTCCTGGCTCACGATTCATGAAGTGGTACTAATGCATTCATTGATTTATTTATTGAGCATCTACTGTGTCATAGGCATTATTGTAGGACTGGGGAAATAGTAGCAAACAAAATTAATACCCACCCACATGGAGCTTATATTCAAGTACAGAAAGGTAAATAAAAGCCATGTCTTCGCAGATGGCAAAAATGCTATTGGAGAGTGAGATACTACTTTGTTTGGGGGGTCAAGGAAGGGTTCTGAATAGTTGACACTTACGTGAAACTTAAAAGAAGTGAAGGTGAAAACTATGTGTATATCAGGGCGAAGTATGGTTCAGGAAGAAGGGTAGGCACATGTATAAAGCCTGAGAAAAGTAATATATTTTCTCATCTTCTTCATAAAATTGCTTTGAGGAGCAAATGAAATAATACAAGGAACTTATATATTGTTGCATATTATGTTTACTTTCACTGCTATTGTAGTCTGTGTTTTTCTATACAGCTTATTTTTGCAAAATGAACTATTTTATGTTTTATTAAAAGAGAGAAATTCTTTAAGAACTATAATCTTGAGGTTCACTGGTGAAAATACACTTCATTTCTGTCTTCAAAGAATTTATAAACTACTAGGTGAAGTCTGTAGGAAAAACGCGCAGTGTAAGAAAAAATACTTCAAGACAAGTGTCAGGGTGATGCAGCAGTCTAGCGAACAATGTCTGGGATTTAAGAATTCAGACACTATGACACAAGAGAAATGGATTTCTCTATTTAGGAACACTCTTCTCTACATCAGGCTTTCCTCTCTCTCTTTTTCTTTCCTTTCTTGTTTTCCTGCCTTTTGCACACAGATCTTCAGGTGGCTTACAAGCAATAAACACTAGTTAAGAAAGAGGAATTTACAACATTCACATGAACGTAGCTAAGAAAACATTTCTTAATGCTAAACTCAAATACTGTTAGATATTCTCATGAAAGGTCAAGGAGCAGAGAAATTTTATAATTTCCTCAGATAAACAGGAGAAAAAATGTCTCCTTGCTTCTGGTCCTCTGATATTGGGAACAACTGGCTTGAGTACGGAAATACTCTTGACAAATATTTGTATTTGTTTCTATATACACATGGAACAAATATTCAAAAATTTTTGTGAAGTGAGGCAGGGTATATGCAAACATGTAAACAACTAAATTTGAAAGCAGAAAAACAGAATTGAAAGAATGTTCATGAAGGTGCACAACGAGAGAGAAATTCCATCGAGGGGTTGTTTAGCATTAGTTGAAATACCAGTTTTCAGAGTAAGTCACATAATATTTAGTCATGCATATTTATAGATAAAGCCATTATTCATTTTAAATATCACTGAAAATTTTAAATGTATTCTAACCAGCCTCAACACTAACCCGTACCCTAATCTGAAAAGCAGAAGCTCTTTTGTAATGAGTTATAGACATTAGGTTCAATATTCTTTCATTTATTCATTTATTTAGCCACCTTAAGTTCAAGATTTGCTGTGCTTTCTGAGCATCTTCTGTATAGCTTTGAGGTCACTGCTTTGTAGAGCCTGGGAAAAGAAGCAGGTCCTAGAGATGTAGAACACTAGGACTTTAATTACTTCAGTTGGCAAAGAGAAAAGGATTTCTGTCTGAGTCCTCACAGATCACATTTCTCAAGTTTATGCCAAGCCCTTTTCCCTCTCCCCACAACCCATGAAATGTTTCCCAGGAGACTCATGATTCTTAAACTTGAATGTCTCAAGGTACACCTGGAGTGCTTTCTATAAATCTAGAGATCCCAATTCAGGATGTCTGGGGTGTGGCCTGGAATCCGTGTTTTCAATAAGGACCCAGGTGCTTCTGATGCAGATGGCTTGTGGACCACACTGTGAGAACACTGTTTAGACAAATTTACCCAAAGGTAAAGAAGTCTTTAAAGAAGTTGAATGTTGTAATGAGAGACAAATTGTTGACAGGTGGTTCTGCTTGAGCAGGAGTCTGGGAGTCCTGTGAAATTGGTGACGACAGGGAGAAATTATTTCAACAGATAATTTAAAAAATATTTTAATTTTATTTTTTCCATCATAATAAATATACTCTTTAATTCCTATCACCTATTTCACCCATCCTCTTATTCACCTTGCTTCCAGTAACCATCAGTTTGTTCTCTGTAGTTGTTGTTTCTTGGTTTGGGTCTCTCTTGTTTTTTTGCTCATTTGTTTTGTTTCTTAAGTTCCACATAACATTGAGATCATATGCTATTTACCTTTCTCTGATTGACTTATTTCACATAACATTATACTTTAGCTCTATCCATGTTGTTGCAAATGGCAAAATTTCACTCTTCTATAGCTGAATAACATTTCACTGTATACATATACTACATCTTAATCCATTCATCTATCTATGGACACTTGGCCTGCTTCTATAGTTTGGCTATTGTAAATCACGCTACAAAACACATAGGGGTGCATATAGTCCTCTGAATTAGTGTTTTTTCCAGTAAATACCCAGTTGTGTGATTATGGATTGTAGGGTAGTTCTCTTTTTACTTTTTTTGTCCATACTGTTTTCCACAGTGGCTGCACCAGTTTGCATTCCCACAAACAGTGCAAGAGGATTTTCTTTACGTCCTCATCACAGGGGCATCTGAGACCAAGAACTGGAATGTACTCAAGGCATCAACACTCCCTTGTCTTAATTCATCTTAGTGTTATCTACCTTCTCTCTGCTGACACCTCTGATTCTAAGGCTCACATAGCAAAAAAACAGGACCACTGACTTCCCCAGTCCCAAGTCTTAAAACCCAAGCAAAGAGACCTAGCTAGCAATTATGGCTAGATCATAATGCAGCTCTCATGGAAGCCATATATATAGATAGGAGCAATTACTTGAGAAAGGATCCTCCAATGTCCTTAACACTCTATGTTACAGACTGATAATTTTCCTAAAAGTAATAAAATTTTAATAGGATGGCAATATGACCTAATTTGCATATTAGAGAGGTGAGTGTGTCCATAATTTGGAGAATTGTTTTGGGTGGTGATGATAAGGTCAAAGAGAGAAAAATGAGTTGGTAGCTTGCTGCAAGTGAGAAAGAATGTGGTGTGGCAGTGGGACAGTGAACACATGTGGTGAATTTCTGTTTACTTTATACTGACTTGAGTGTTTCAAACTGTGTCATTAGTACAGTATTCCAGAAAGTTTAACACCCGAAGAGGGCTGGTAAATATTTTCATGGCTAATGAAATGAACTTCTCTAGGAGGGGAGTAAGTTCTTTTCCCTTTTGTGATTCTTACAGAATGAACATGATTCACTGAAGCTCATTGTTTTGAGTCTCCTTAATGTCTGCATCTCTATCCTTTTTAAAAATTCTCATTGCCACAATAAGGGGATAGATCCAAGTTGAGGAAGTGCCATTTTATTTATTTTTTTTAATTTTTAAAAAGATTTTATTTATTTGACAGACAGAGATCACAAGTAGAGAGAGGAGGAAGCAGGCTCCCCGCTGTGCAGAGAGCCCAATACGGGGCTCTCCATCCCAGGACCCTGGGACTATGACCTGAGCTGAAGGCAGAGACTTAAGAGCCACCCTGGTGCCCTGGGAAGCCCCATTTTAGAAAAAAGTATCAAAAAGTATCAAAAGTATCAAAAGTATCAAACATTATAAAAACAAAATTAGACCAGGAAGTTAATTTGTATTTAAACTGGTAAAAAGAATCACAACTGATAAATACCGCAATCACTACAAATACCATAAAAATAACATAAGATTTGGGGCACCTGGCTGTCTCAGTGGGTTAAAGGCTCTGCCTTTTGCTCAGGTCATGATCCCAGGGTCCTGGAATCGAGCTTGGCATCTATTTTTCTGCTCAGCAGGGAGCCTGCTTCCCTTCCTCTCTCTCCGCCTGTCTCTTTGCCTGCTTGTGATCTCTGTCAAATAAATAAATAAAATCTTTTAAAAAAATAAAAAATATAACATAAAATTTTTATTAATTAACTATTTTATAACCTCACAGAAATTTTTTACCTGGTATGTATTTTTTTGACTACAAACTTGATTACCTCTTTATAAGCTACGTATTGTGTAATAATTTTTTAGAGATTAGAAAGACAATTCAATCTTTCTCCAACTTAGTAGAATAAAGTTTAAAAATTACTAATAGTTTAAGAAAGTTTCTTTCAGCATCACAGACCATTATTATATGTCATATAAATTGTTCTCAGTTATAAATGAGTCTGAAACTTATGAAAAATCTATTAATTTTTTTCCTCATAAATGAGTTGCTTTAGACTTGTGAAGTGGGCCTAAAAGTACATATATGTTTTGTAAATCTAAATGTTTTGAAAAGTTTTATTTTGTACAATTCCATTTTAAAAAGAAACAGTATGGTTTATTTATAACACAGTTAAACATTTATAATGCATATGCTGCATTGTTGAACATATTCCAAACTGGAGAAGACATCTATTTTGATTAATTATCAATAAGAACCAAATCTTCCAAGTCTAACTTCACATATCTGATAGATTAGATGGTAGAGTTTTCCACAGACTTGGCTTCTGGCTCCATACATTTCAAAATGACTTTCTCCTCTACCACCTACACCTTTGGGGCCTAATCTGAGGGCAGATTATGTTGCAATCCAAACTGTGGCCCTGCACTTTCATGTCCAGACTCTGGGTAAGATGGCACTGGGGCACAGGAGTATTTCTGAAACCATTTCTGTGTAGGGAAAGATAGTAGTAACTTGATTATACAGGGACATGAATGAAAAGCACACAAATATATCTTACTTAACCCAAACTAAATCTCTCTCCAACTCCAATTCCTCTTAGTCCATTTCCATAATGCCCATAGTCTCTCCAGAGCACAAAGAAAGGAAAGTGATATGGAAGAAAAATAGAGGTGTGCTATAGACTGAATGTTGGGAGCCCCCATTCATATTTGAAACCCTAAACTCTGTTGGAATGGTATTAGGAAGTAGGGTCTTTGGGAGGTGATCAGGGTTAGATGAGGTCATGAAGATAGTGACCTCATTATGAGGTCCTTACAAGCATCCTTATGGAAAGGAGGAAGAGAGCTCAGTCTCTCTCCCCCTATGAGGACAGAGGAAAGGCTGTGGGAATACACTGCACCTCACATGGCTATCTGCAAACCAGGAAGTAGGTCTCATCAGAATTTGACCATGCTGGCCCTGATCTCAGACTTCAAACCTTCGGAACTGAGAAAAAAAAAAAAAATGCTTGCTATTTAAGTGTGATATTTTGTTATGGCAGCCCAAGTTGACCAAGACAGGGTGAAAAGAGAGAGTGGTCTTAACCAATTAATATTTTATTTTTGTAAAGTTCAAAAACCCACTTAACTATGTGAAGGTATTGCTAGGGTCTTTTCTGAAGACTTAGATGAGGCTCATGCAAGTGTGGGGCCAAAAATTAAGCTTTATTAGCTTCAGGTAGATTCATCTTTGGTCACAACCCTAATTCTAGTCATTACCAATTTGTGCTCAGATCATCACATTAATCTTCTAATGAATTTCTCTGGATCAAGTCTTCTCCCTCAACCAGGTCGCATAACTACTGCAATAATCTTTCCCAAATACCCTCCCCACCTAAAGCCATTAGACATCCATGGAATCAAGTCTAAATCCCTTAGTCTGATATTTGAGGTCTCTACACGATGGGTGCACTTTTTGTTTACAAATTTTTATCCTATGGCTTCCTACACACACACACACACACACACACACACACACACACAAGCAATTTTTGGGAGACTATTTAGCAATAGGCATTTCCCCAAGTGCTAGCATTTTAAACTCTTATAACAACTCTGCACAATTTACAAAAGAAAGAACAGAGCTCAGAGTCAACAGCTGGAGTTGGAAGGTAGATCTGTCTGACTCAGTTCTCCTACTCTTTTGAAATACTGTATGATGTGCCTCTAGCTCAGTCCTTGTCTTGCCCTTTGAATGTGGATATGGTTAAACCTCTGTTTTAATCCCATCCTCTCAGGAAAGCTTTTCCAATTTATTCCCTCAAATATGGGCCCTTTCCTGCTTTGAGATCTGCAGTACTGGGAATCTGTGTTATTCAGTGGGCATATATCCTTTACTGCCTTGTGTTTTTAACTTAATCCACCCTATGTGTACCAACTATAACTTGGTTATAAGCTCTTTGGAATAAGAGAGAATAGTTGTTGCTTTTGTGTATCCCTTGCAACACATGGCAAGTCTTCCTAAATCATTTCATAGATAAGTCTAGAATGAGTGTATTTGTTCATCAGTGGGACCCACAAAATTAAGGTCAAAGGAGGGGAACAGCCAGCCATGCTGCCTCTTACTATTTCTCTCGCCCATTATTAGATTATTAGGGAAAGACAGTTGCCACTGCTGCTTGGTTTTAAACTCTTCTCAGAAATACAGCTGCTGATTGACAAGACCTCAGAGAATATTAAAACAGCACAAGCACCAGTTGGCACTTGCTGACACAGTGATGCTATTCCCCAAAGCATTACTCTCAAAGGTGACTGGCACACCCATCAGCTTTCACAATGGTGACAGAAGATAAAAGAGTTCAGTTCCCTGGGGACTCCAAACACTTTAACTGGAGAAAAAGTTGACATTTCCTGAATCACCCTGACACTTGTCTATCTAGTGTTCTCTGGTAAAGTTATATTTACCTTTCTATCATATTTACTATTGGTTTTTATTTTTTGTAAGGATTATGGCATTCAATTTTTAAGGTTTACTTGTTATTTTCCAACTTTGTGTCATAGAACATTTAAAATATATACAAGGGACACTTGGGTGGCTTAGTCAATTGAGGCTCCAATGCCTGGTTTCTGGTCAGGTCCTGATCTCAGTGTTGTGAGATTGAGCCTTGAGGCTCTGCACTCAGCAAGGAATCTGCTTGAAATTCCCTCCCCCTCCCATTTCCCTCCCCAGCTCTCTCACTCTCTGTCTCTAAAATAAATAAATAAATCTTTAAAAAAATATATACAAAAATAGAGAAAACAATAAGATATATCCCCATATAATCATCACTCCTAAAACTAACATTCCATGGCCAATCTTGTTTCATTTCTCCTTCAACCCAGGATTTTTTTTTTTTTTTAAACTCAGAATCTTTTTGAAGCACATCCCAGAAAGCATATTATTTCATCCTTTACTCTTTTTAAAATATGAAAAAATAAGTCTTGACAAATGAAGCTCAATATGGAAAATTTTGGTGATAACACTTTTAACATGATAAATTTTTAAATTATGACATTTGATTTATATTTTATTTAATTTTACAAAAAATACTTACATGAAATATCTCTTTATTTAAAAATCCCGAGTATAGAAGTCCTGAATAATAGTAAAGAGATAAAAATTAATCTTGTTCATTTTATTCAAATATTGGGAGCTAGCTAGCAGGAATAAGTAAAATATCCAACTAGTACATTATTGATCTGGTGTTTTAGCTGGAAAATGTTTTCAATCCTGTTTACCTAATTTATATATTTTTATTATGCTAATCAAGTTCCTTAACAGCACATAGAATTTGTTTGACTCTGGAATGGTCACTGGGTTATTGAGGCTTCCTCATGTGAGTACTTTTACAGCACTTTGGATCTCACTGGAACAACAGAGTTATAGATAATGGAGAAGAATGTGTTGGTGGCAAAAGTCATTCCTCTTCCCTCTTCAACTCTCTCCTGATATCACTTTTTCTCCTGCCATGAAAAAGACTGAAGGCTTATTAGGACGCTCTCAACAAAGGACACAGGGCAGGTGAAGAAAGTAAAACACAGACAATTTAAAAGAACTTTAAAGAGCCTATAATGAAATTCATTCAACTTCTTTATATTTTTAGTTTCTGATGTCTCTCATTGTCTCTTAGAAAGGATTCATGCCTTCCTGTTGGTTGCTATGATGAGACACATGTGGAACTTTTCATTTTCCTGGATTGTGTAGACTTTAGCTGTCATCTTTACTGAATAAGCCAGCCTACGAGACAGCTCAGTTCAGGCCCTTTGTTATTTTTATTTTTTGTAATAGTAAGAAAAAAATGACTGATGTAAAAAGAAGAATGCATTTCTAAACTCTACTAAGGGGACAGTATCTGTAGAAGGGTAAATGATGAAGGAACTAGAAGTCCTAGTCTGGAAGAAGGTGTAGAGATCTCTTAATCACAGAAGGGGACAAATGGATCGTTTGGAGGCTCAACGAAGAGTGGAAATCTTTGCACTGTTCCTTTGCTCTCATTATTCTCAGGACACAGGGCCCCAGGTGTCAGGTTCCCAGACTCACCAAAGCCCTACCCTATATATCAGCCCTGGAGCCACTGCATGGTTTGGACAATAAGCAGAGGCAATGACCAGTGTGAGCTAGAAAACAGTGGGTTTCTCAGCCACAGAAGACTTTTAGATCTACGTTGAACCTGGACAAAAAGGAGCCATAGTGCCTGAATAGTAACCAAAATCAATTTTCCTATAGCCTGTTGATTAGATTAAACATTATTTAGAAAAATAACAAATGTGCCATTTCTTAAACATGTGATATGAACTAAAATTTATGACAGGTGCATTTTATATTTTGCCTAATTTACTTGAAAGAATCCTCAGAAACATTGAGGGAAGTTTCTTTTAATGGGATTATTATATTTATGATTTTTGAGGTTTTGTTTTTTTCATATGTTATGGACTGAACTGTGTCCTGTCCCCCTGCCCAACCCCAAATCCATATGTTGTGATGTTGTGGACTTGGTCTTCTTGATGTGACTGTACTTGGAGACAGAAGCTTTAAAGAGAAAATTCAAGTTAAGTGAGGCCATAAGGGTGGGGTCATATTTCAATAGGACTTATATCTTTATGAGAAGAGAAAAAAACATCAGGAGTGTGTGCACAGAGGAAAGGCCATGTGAAGATACAGCACAAAGGAGGCCATCTATAAGCCAAGGAAGAGGCCTCAGGAGAAACCAGCGATGCTGACACTTTGATCTTGGACGTCCAGCCTCCGAAAATGTGAGATAATAGATTTCTGTTGTGTAAGCCACTCAGTTTGTGGTATTTTGTCATAGAAGCCCTGGCAGATACTATATTTAATATAGCATATTTAAAACTTTCATATATAGGTCCTTATTCTCAGAGAAAATCTATGATATTGTAGCCTAATAGACATCTTATTGTTGGGTGGCACTGGTTTACACTTGACTAGGAAAAACAATTCATTTTCTGAAAACAGTGTTGCAGTGGGCTACAGAACATACTGGAAGCCACCAAGCAAATACATGGAAAGTAAACATTCCCCACACAGTGACTAACACAAGGAGAGAGTATGTGCAGGTGCAAGGGGAGGGGCCATCACATTAAGTTCCACCGTAAATACTTGCCCGAGATATGTGGTAATGCTAGCATCACATTACCTTTTGTCAGTGTGAAGTTGCCCGATACATGTTAGTTAACCAGGAAGATGATATTAAATTATAAAAATTACTTCTTAACTCCTGTATTTGCCTGTACACTGCCATTACAATTTTGCTTAAAATCTTTAAAGATTGAGAGTCAATCTGCTTATGACTTTATAGGCTTCTAAAATTGCTAGTTAAACTTTATATATACTGTCAAAAAAGAGAGAGAGAGGACAGGAAAAAATACAAAGATAAGGAGTACATGTGGTTAAACCAGAAGTTTCTAGAAATCAGGGATATATCATTGTAACCTTGAGATGCTCAAACACACTATTTTACGTGTGGCTGGCATTTATGATTGGTTTAATGCATGCAACTCTGAGAGAAAAGCATACAACTAATATGGCTGTAGAATAAAGATTAAATTCGAAAATAGACTCAAAATGGATGAAGGACCTCAATGTGCGAAAGGAATCCATCAAAATCCTTGAGGAGAACACAGGCAGCAACCTCTTCGACCTCAACCGCAGCAACATCTTCCTAGGAACAACGCCAAAGGCAAGGGAAGCAAGAGCAAAAATGAACTATTGGGATTTCATCAAGATCAAAAGCTTTTGCACAGCAAAGGAAACAGTTAACAAAATCAAAAGACAACTGACAGAATGGGAGAAGATATTTGCAAACGACATATCAGATAAAGGACTAGTGTCCAGAATCTATAAAGAACTTAGCAAACTCAACACCCAAAGAACAAATAGTCCAATCAAGAAATGGGCAGAGGACATGAACAGACATTTCTGCAAAGACATCCAGATGGCCAACAGACACATGAAAAAGTGCTCCATATCACTCGGCATCAGGGAAATACAAATCAAAACCACAATGATATATCACCTCACACCAGTCAGAATGGCTAAAATCAACAAGTCAGGAAATGACAGATGCTGGCGAGGATGCGGAGAAAGGGGAACCCTCCTACACTGTTGGTGGGAATGCAAGCTGGTGCAACCTCTCTGGAAAACAGCATGGAGGTTCCTCAAAATGTTGAAAATAGAACTGCCCTATGACCCAGCAATTGCACTATTGGGTATTTACCCTAAAGATACAAACGTAGTGATCCAAAGGGGCACGTGTACTCGAATGTTTATAGCAGCAATGTCCACAATAGCCAAACTATGGAAAGAACCTAGATGTCCATCAACAGATGAATGGATCAAGAAGATGTGGTATATATACACAATGGAATACTATGCAGCCATCAAAAGAAATGAAATCTTGCCATTTGCGACAACATGGATGGAACTAGAGCGTATCATACTTAGCGAAATAAGTCAAGCGGAGAAAGAGAACTATCATATGATCTCCCTGATATGAGGAAGTGGTGTTGCAACATGGGGGGCTTAAGTGGGTAGGAGAAGAATAAATGAAAGAAGATGGGATTGGGAGGGAGACAAACCATAAGTGACTCTTAATCTCACAAAACAAACTGAGGGTTGCTGGGGGGAGGGGGTTTAGGAGAAGGGTGTGGTATTATGGACATTGGGGAGGGTATGTGCTTTGGTGAGTGCTGTGAAGTGTGTAAACCTGATGATTCACAGACCTGTACCCCTGGGGATAAAAATATATGTTTATAAAAAATAAAAAATTATATTAAAAAAAATTTTGCATATGGCATGCAAAATTCATTTAATCACTTTATAATTATATACTGTATATGAATGAAAATATGAGAATAGGTTTTAACTGGGTCAATATAGTGACACAAATGTAGGTATTCCTGAATTTCTAGGTATTTCCAAATATCTATGGTATTAAATATTATTAAAAACAAATGGACTGTCTAAATTGGTCATTTATTACTTGTTTGGCTTCCCTCTCCCCCACGCTATTGAGGTATAACTGACAAATAAAATTGCAAAATATTTAAAGTAACCACATGAAGATTTGATATACACATACACTGTGAAAGGATTTCCACAATTGAGTTAATTAACACATCACATCATCTCATATATTTACTTTTTTTTGTTTTGCTTTTTGTAAAAATATTTGATATAAAAAATATTTTCCTAGAGGGACCCCTCTTATACTGTTGGTGGGAATGCAAACTAGTGCAGACACTCTGGAAAATATTATGGGGTTTTCTCAAAAAGTTAAAAATAGAGCTACCTTATAAGCCAGCAGTTGCACTACTAGGTATTTATCCACAGGATACATAGTGATTTGAAGGGGCACATGCACCCCAATGTTTGTAGTAGCAATGTCCAATATAGCCAAAGATAGAAAAAGCCCAGGTGTCTATAAACAGATGAATGGATAAAGAAGATGTGGTGTGTGTGTGTGTGTGTGTGTGTGTGTGTGTGTGTGTGTATGGAATATTACTCAGCCATCAAACAGAATGAAATCTTGCCTTTTGCAATGACATGGATGGAACTAGAAGGTATTGTGCTAAGCAAAATAAGTCAGTTAGAGAAAGACAAATGCCATATGATTTCACTCATCTGTGGAATTTAAAAAGTAAATGAACATTAGGAAAAGGAAGGAAAAGTAAAATAAGACGAAAATTGAGAAGGAGGCAAACTATAAGAGATGCTAAACTATAGGGACCTAATTGGCTTGCTGGGGGGGATGGGAAGGGAGGTGGGGTAACTGGGTGATGGGCATTAAGGAGGGCACTTGATGTAATGAACACTGGGTGTTCTATACAAGCAACGAATCATTAAATTCTACCCCTGGAACAAAAAAAAAAAAGAAAAAGAAAAAGAAAGAAAAATGCCCTCCTTGCTTAGGAACAAATACTAGCAAAGATTAATAGTGTCTAAGTTCCCTAAATATATCAACCTGGTAATATGGTCATTTGATTTACAATTTGTCATATGTTAGTATGCATCATTACATTAGTAGCATATATCATATATTAAAACAAAAAGAAAACCATTATTTTTCGATTCCAGATAAGCACAGGATTCTCCCAGGAGGCAGTGAGAATTGAGTAAAGTACCTGATGCAATGTCTGCAGAACCAAATGCAGGATAAATTTCCCTTCGTGAATCTATCACTTCGCCTCTAAATTCCTGAGACAAGCAGAACACAGGAGAGGGAGAGAAGGACCCAGGTGACTAGCAGATGTGGGAGTGACCTACATGTGTGGCTACACACATAAGCTCCAAGTGACCATCTTGGCTGTGCCCTCTGCAGGCCCTGCAGCCTGATCATAACAGCAATAACATTGGAAATTATTTATTTAGTGTAGACAAATCATAGACTCTTGTGCTAGGTAGTTTCATTGGTTATGTTTACTCCTACCAAAAATCCATGGCAAAAAGAAGTTTCTCTTGGTTTCTGCTCATGGGAAGAAGTCTAGCAATGGTACAAGAAGCGATAGAACTGTACCCCTGCCATGGATCAGTTTAACCAGAACCTAAAGAGGCTTCCTTGAGGTGGTGAATTTGGAACTGGATCTTAACTGATGGCTCCAAATTTGCCAGGAGAAGAAGAAGGTGCTAGGCACTCAAGACAGAGAGAAACAAATATGAAAAGCATTTAAGCATGATACAGCATGACACATTCGGAGAACACTTCAAAGAAACCTCAGCGTTTACCGGAGCCCCAGTACATTTCTCTTTCTCTTAGAAAGGAGAAAACAAAGTGAGCAAACGCCATGGTGATATAGTGGTTATTTTTTTACTGAGCCCTTTCTGTCAGCTGTTTGACTTGGTATTAACTTTGTAGGAGGCCCTACTAGACATTCTACTTAATAGAACTGTTGGTGGGTGTAACTTTCATATTCTATCCTAAAAAATCTCAGTTAAGGTTTCTACAAATCTGGAGGGAGGCCCTATTCAAAAGGCTATCATATTTTATATTTTAAAAAATAATTATTTAAATTTATTAAAAATTAATATTAAAATACTTAAAGACAAACTAAATGAGATTTTTTTTATTTACATAAAGCTAATTTATTTCCATTTTGTAATTTGCACAAACTCTAAAGGATAATGAACTTTGGTCCCCAATGTTCTCATTTTTAAGACAACATGTAAAATGAGATGATTATTTGTTTGGATGATGAATGGAAAACTTTGCCATAGATATATCCATGAATAAATGGTTTTCTTTTCTAAATTTAACAGAGGTAGCAGCATGCAGCTTTAAACTATTAAATAATATTAGGACACCCTAAATAAGAGACTGTGATCTCTAACTCATAAGTGAAACCAGTAATTTTACTATTGTCTATCAGAAAAAAGTCCACCTTCCTCTTAACTTTCAACATGAAGAAGGCAAGTTTGAAAATTTTAGTGTGAAGCAATAATGTCCCAAACAAAAACAAAAGTATAGGTTAGCAAAGGATTGAAGAGAAAAGTAGTGGAGTGTTTTGGTTTCTTCTGCATGCAATGTGAGCATATTTACTTATTTAGACTGAAGCAATGTGATGCATTTGCAGTCACTTTGTAATATCTGCCCTTTTTTGGAGTAGCTGGTTTTGGGGGTACATAAGGGTTTGTAGCTTTAGCTAATGGCATGGATGACGTTTTGCCCTCAGAGTGCTGTATTTTTTAATCTTTCTCTCTTATCCCTTAGTGTCTTTCTCATCCCTGAAAGACTGCCTGGAAAGAATGGCATTGTAAGAACCATTGCAGCCTGTGCTTCCACAGTTCTATTTCATGAAGAGGGTCAGGGTCAGTTTCTGGCTATGAACTGTAGAAATTGACCTCTAAACCAAGAGGAAGTACCAGGTTTACAATTTGTCCAGGAACTCTAATCTTAATATTTCAAAGATGTACATGCTTGATAAACTATTAAACATCAACTATTAAACATCAACCTAGGTCATCCTAGGTAATTACTTTGCATATTTCTACAATGCAATGTACTTTAGAAGTTACTGAATCAATGGAAAGAAAAGATTAGAATCAATTACATAGAATTTCATATTGCATCTCAGAATTCAAAGCTATGTTTGTCATCAGTGGAAGGTGAACTTGGCACATATGTTCTGGCTTAACTAATAAAGGCTTAAAAACATAGCAAGACTATTAGTTTAAACAAACTATTACATAAATATGGTTACCTAAGAATGCTCAAAAGATAAGTGTTTAGTTTTCTTGGCTCAATCAGTGTCTGCCTTTGCAAAATTTATTTGTGGCTCCAACTACACAAGTTGGAGAACATATAAATCATGCTATGGCCTTTTTCTGGGAAAACTAAGTCATTCCCAGACTCACAACATGAGTTGAATTATATGGATTCTATGGTTTCAAGCTACAAAACACTTTCCCTGTTGTATGTAATCACATGGTTCATTACTACAGAGCTTCCCAAACACTTTTGGTCATGACACACCAAAAATGTCTTAGTCACATGGCACACTGGAGTAAATAGAAGAGGGTGTCCCAGTGATGGGGCCAGGGGTTCCAGCTTCCTCTGTCTCCTCCTCACAAACTTGAAAGATAAGACTCTTAACATCTTGGTACACTTACAATCTATTCATAGGCATACAGTTTGATTTATTTAGAACTGCTTTAATAGCTCATCTGAGAAATCCAAATACTCCTCTACTATAGTCAATTATCACATTTTAGAGTTGAATGGGGCCAAAGAAAACTTCTGGAGTGATGATTCAACTTACAGATAAGACAACCAAAGAAGAAAGCAAAAGCATGATAGAGTGAGGAAGGAAGGGATTTTAGTAAGAGAACTAGGTCTCAATCTTGGGACTACTGTTGAGTAGTTTATAATACTAGGCATGCTACTGAGGCACTCAGAGTCTCCATGTCTTCATCTGCAAATCAATGATAATTTTAATTACTATATATATATAATATTTAATTACTAATTGCTATAATATTTTAAGATTAAAAATAATGTGTGTGTTACATACCTAACACGATACCTGACAACATAATTAATTGCTAATTTGCTAAGTGACTTTCCTGCTTTATAGAGCAAGATGTTGAACCTGAATTAAAATTCTTTACCTTACTTCCAGCTCAGTGCATTTTTCATACATTGTGGTGTCCCAGATTTTTAAAAATATTTTGACCCTCTATGGTAAGGACTGAATGTGCCTCCCAAACTTACATGTTGAAACCCTAACCGCCAATGCGATGGTATTAGGAGGTGGGGCTTTTAGGAAGCAATTAAATTTAGGTGATTTCACAAAGGCAGAGTCCACATAGTAGGAATAGTATCCGTATTAGAACAGGAAGAGACCAGAACTCTCTCTCTCATCACCATGTGAAGATGCACCAAGAAAATGGCCAACTGCAAACCAGGAAGAGGGTCCTTACCAGACATCAGCTCTGCTTGCACCTTGATCTTGAACTTCGTAGCCTCCAGAACTTTTTGTGAGAAACAAATGTTTGCTGTTCAAGCTGCTGAGTGTATATTTTGGTGTAGCAGCCCAAGCTGACTAAGACACTTTACTTTTATTATTGGAGCTCACCAATGTTGTAGTTCATCAGTTTAGTGGTTATCAACTCCCAGTTTATCCTAGCAAGTAAGCATGGACAGAGAAGGGTCCCCCCAATAGGGACGCCTGGCTCAGCTCATGAGCCTAGGGTCCTGGGATTGAGTCCATACCAGGCTCCTTGCACAGCAGGAAGTCTGATTTTCCCTCTGCCTACTCCTCCCCCTAGTTCTGTGCTCTCTCTCTCTGACAAATAAATAAAATCTTAAAAAGAAAAAAGAAAGCAACCAATATATGGGGAGCACTTACAGTTTTCAGTGCATTCTTACTGACTTGGGGCTACTGAATAACCTTGGAGAACCACAATAGTCCATGTTTTTGCCACCCTTGATATACAGATGAGGTAACCTCAGTCAAGGAAGCAAAGTATGGCTGAGGCCTATTACCCCTGAGTGACAGGACACGAATCGAGTCTGTCTGGAATCTTTGTGTTTCCGCTGCTCTAAGCATTTCACTGCTGGACTTGGGAGTGGACTGTAGATGAAGATGCTAATGGTTCAGACCCTTAACCACACCCAGTGGATCAGTACCCAGTGATGAGAGAGGCAGGAATAAGATGTGCACTGGTGGTGGAGAAGACAGTTCTGAAGGAAGAAGCAGACACAGGAGGAGACCACTGTGCTGGAAGCTAAGAAGTGGATAAACCTAAAGCTTCTCCAGATGTTCTCAAGCCATTGGAATAATTTCAATTTGCTAAAAAGAGTAGCATGATTTGAGGCCTCTGTAAAGTAGTAAGACACCACCTAATAGTATCACACCTTGCCTTAGGCACAGACTAAGTTTTTCTAGTATTTTGATAAGATGAGTATTTTACCAAACATTATTTCACTCCTTTTTTTAAAAAAAAATTATTTATTTATCTGAGAGAGTGAGAGAGTGCTTTGCATGCAGAGGGGAGAGGTGGAGGGAGAGGGGCAGAATCTTAAGCAGACTCCCCACTGAGTGTGGAAAGAGCTCGGGGTTGGTCTCATAACCCTGTGATCATGACCTGGGCTTAAGTCAAAATATACTATTTTACTCTTAATTAGACTTTAGAAAGTTGAAGTGACACTTCGAAAAAAATTGAAATAATCTAGTTCAGCCAGTATTCAGGACAATCTAAATTAGTGTATACTGCAGTCATTTGGAGAACTGATTCATCATGCACAGTTTCTAAGCTTATTTACCTTGTTTCAAAGGCAGAGAAGCCATAAAAATATAAGAAGATTAATATTAAGAGATAGTAATATCCGATACATATAGTTTCGTGGGGCCTGGGAAAAGATATGCTGAATTATGTCAAAATGTATGTGCAATTAAAAGTAGAGGATGGATCCAGTGAAATTTGCCTTCAAACCTTTCATCAGGAATTGGTACAGACCCCTGTTTCTCTAAAAATCACTAATTTTTGACTCTTCAGCAAATTTTTGACTGCTTTTTACTCTTCAGACTAATTTTTGACTGCTTGTTCTTTCTAATTTTTCTCATTTATGAGAGGCTGCACTAAGCTTTGACTCAGCTTTTCATTTTAAACTTCCTTTAATAGATGATCTAGGTATTAAATGGTAAAAATAATTTCAATTTATTGAACATATAATAAATATCAGATATTCTGCTGGACTCGTGTGTGTGTGTATGTATGTGTATACAATATCTATAATCTATAACACAGCCAGGCAAAGTGAGCATCTCATTTTAGATGAGGGGAAACTGAGGTTTGGTTATTTTTGTGATCAGCCTAGATTAGTCTATGCTGTCTACTTATAAAGTAGTCCAGCCCTGTCTACTTATAAGGCGTACACTCCTGCTTCATCATATACATTCTGAAGATGTGTAGAGATGTTTGATTTTCAAGAAGCCAGTTTGAATATAGAGCATAATTCACTCATCGATTCTACAACTGTTTATTTAACTTTTATTATGTTCCAGGTACTGTGATAAGAACTGAGTTTAGAATGATGAACACAACCAACAAATGGCCCCTACCCACAAGGAGCTTCACCATCTTGAGGAAGAATCTGTTACTTAACTATTCTAGCAAGGAGAAAACATAAATGGTATTATTGATAGGTGCTACTTTAAGTCTTCGAATGCTTTAAGAAAAAGAAAAATAATAATTATAAAAATAATATAATGTAACCATTTTTATTTTTGCATTTTGTTTCTAAAGATAGCAAAGTTTTCTTTTTTGTTTTTAAATTTAATTTATGCATTTATGTATATATTTGTTTTAATTTCAGGTTTTTATTTAAACTCCATTTAATTAACATGTATTATGTTAGTTTCAGGACTAGAATTCAGTGATTCATTGCCTACATAAAACATCCAGTGCTTATCACAAATGCCTTCCTTAATCCCCATCACCCATTTAACCCATCCTCCCCACCCACCTCCCCTCCAGCAACCCTCAGTGTGTCGCTATAATTGAGTTTTTTTATGGTTTGCCTCTTTTTTTCCCCTATGCTCATCTGTTTTGTTTCTTAAATTCCATGTATGAGTGAAATCATATGGTATTTGTCTTTCTCTGACTGATTTATATCACTTAGCATAATACACTCTAGCTCCATCCATTTTATTGCAAATGACAAGATTTCATTCTTTTTTTTATGGCTGAGCATATATATATACTGAATATAGACTGAGTATATATATATATCTCACAACTTCTTTATCCATTCGTCAGTTGATGGACATTTGGGCTTTGTCCGTAATCTGACTATTTTGATAATGCTGTTATAAGTATCAAGGTACGTGTGTCTCCTTGAATCAGTATTTTTGTATCTTTTAGGTAACTACCTAGTGGTGTTCAACCATTTCAAAAGATAGTGATACAATAGCCAAACTATGGAAAGAACTTAGATGTCCATCAACAGATGAATGGATCAAGAAGATGTGGTATAGATACACAATGGAATACTATGCAGCCATCAAAAGAAATGAGATCTTGCCATTTGCAACAACGTGGAGGGAACTAGAGGGTATTATGCTTAGTGAAATAAGTCAATCAGAGAAAGACAACCATCATATGATCTCCCTGATATGAGGGAGTGGAGATGCAACGTGGAGGGGTTGGGGGGTAGGAAAAGAATAAATGAAACAAGATGGGATCAGGAGGGAGACAAACCATAAGAGACTATTAATCTCACAAAACAAACTGAGGGTTGCCAGGGGGAGTGGGGTAGGGAGAGGGTGGTTGGGTTATGGACATTCGGGAGGGTATGTGCTATGGTGAGTGTTGTGAAGTGTGTAAACCTGGGGCTAATAATACATTATATGTTAATAAAAAAATTTTAAAAATTAAAAAAAGATAGTGATAAAGTCATCCCTCCCTATGTAAACATATACACTGAATTCTTCTGAAGACTCACAAGACTCACCATAGGTAGTCTCCCTCACTCTACTTCTTAAGACTCAGAGTCTCTGACTACATCTAGAATTAAAAATAATTAAGAACATTTCCACTTGTGCAAAGAACCCACTTCAAAAGTACAGATAACATGAAAAGCACAGGCACACTATATCTAGATATTGACTTTTTTGGGTTAGCATTTCTAACATTAATATTAATTAGCAGAGAATTAAACATCATCTCTGAGTGTTTATTTACTTTGGGAAATGTGAACTAATTAAGAGGAATGTATATGTATCTAACTAATTAATACTTACGGTTCCTCCCCAATGTGTTTTCTTTCATTTCAAAAAGTAACAGGGTCTACTGTTCATAGCCTTAGGTACATATTAATGAGATTTGTGGTATTTAATATATTCTTGATCTCATCTCTCTGTCAGCCTCTCTGCCTTACTTCTGCTAAATTTGGTCATATCTTGAATCTAATAGTTGCTGCACTTTCTCCCCATTCATTACTAACCCCAATCTGGTTTTGATGGACCTGTTCTTACTTTAAATGAATCTCAAAGTGAAAGAAAATAATATTCAATTTCCACTCTTTCTGAGAGTTGAAAATCTTCCAGTCAAGTGGAGAACTTCATTGTGGAATTTTTGGTTTCCTTTAAATGGGGCTTAGTGTCACTAGATTTGCCTAAATGTGCCTGAGAAAGAGTGTCAAAAGGCAAAGATCAAAATAAAGGCACAAATGAAGCCAAGAATAGTTGTCTATTGTTCTTGACTCTTAGATCATTTTTTAAAAATGAAATGCTTGACTGACAAAGATTCAAATGCTTGCCTTTCTTGACAAAGGTTAGCACAATGTGTTGACATATTATGCAAAAGTGCCTTACTAAAGTGCCAAATAAAACAAGACATAAGTTCCAATAGATGTTGCATTGACAAATACAATTAAATTTTTTAAAAGATTTTGCAGATGATAAAAGTTATTCCTAAGAGATTTAGAAATTCAAATCACCTAAGAGAAATCTTACCCCCACTTCTCTTGATATTTTCATGTTTTAACTGTCTTTTGGACATTATTTGTTGTGGCATTATCAACGTTTCCATTATTTACTCAGTTCTTATTGACATTTTTATTCCTCTAATACCCTGTTTTCCTTATAGCCTGAGGCCTGCAGGAATGGAAGGGAGCTTCACATTCAGACTTTGTTAAAGGTAAAGGTCACTTAAATAAAACTTTCACTAGTCCAAGTTCCTGACTTGTAGGTTGGAGGTTATTCTTCCAACTTTCTTCAAGTATATGAAGTAACTTCAGAGCATAGAAACTATTGTCATTACATTAAAATAGATGATTCATTCTGTGTGTATTTCCAGGTTGGAGAGTTAGTTCTTCCTGCATTTCCTTCCCTGTAGCCAGAGCAGAGGGTCCTCCTAATCCTCTCTGACTTCAAAGGAAATATATTCCTGTTTCCTCCTAGTGTTGGAATAGGGGTGGAATTAGAGAATTTAGGCAGACAAGTTCTCTCCTTTCTAGAAATATCTATATGTAAGTAACATATACAGAAATTTATCGAGGTGTCCTTGCATAAAACATATAAGGAACTTATATATGGAGAATTTTTTCTAGAAATATATATATATATATACATATATATATATATATATGTGTATATATATATATATATACAGAGAGAAATTTTAAAAATATTTGACAGTAATCCAATTTAGTTTATTTTGTAGAGGAAAGAACGCTGAACTCTGAATTAGAAAACCTGCACAGTTACTAGTCATGGGTCTTTAAGCAACACATGAAACACCTCTAAACCCAGATTAGTTTACTCAATGGCACACAAATGATAGTATCTCCTGTCCTACTTCTTAGGTTATTGTGAACATGAAATAAAGTAATATATGTGAAAGTGACTTAAAACCTGTAAAGCTCTTAACAACCACCCAGTGTTATTATTGCATGACACCTTTTACTTGCCTGCAGTGGTCACTAACTTAGCTTATGGGCCTATGAACCCCATCTACAAAATCTATATTAGAGCCCAAAGGAAAATGATTTGATCTATACAAGTGTTCTTTTTTAAATTGACAACATTTACAGCTTAAGGAGCAAAAAAATGCATTTGTGTGTATAATTGTGCCTAGAAGAATGCTTATAAATGAAGTCCAAGGAAAGGTTAGCATTGTGCCCTAGTCGAGGCAGTAATTACACATTTCAGGGTGAAAAGTGCGAGTTTGCTCCAATAGGACATGCCTGTTGGTGCCAGGACAGCTGTGTGTTTAATCTCAGTAGCCCAACCATTTGGTACCAGCTCTGTTATCACTTGTCACCTGCTCCTACCTCTGCTGTTGTGTAAAAACCGGTGAGACTTTTGGCGCATACTACAGCAAACATCAATTTGGATCTTCTCCGGTCAATATATTGGCAATCTAACATAATCTCAAACTGAACACTAAGTCAGGGTAATTTATCTGAACTGATTTGCGTTCACCTCCTAAACATGAGGATTTGTACCTCTTTTCATGCCTGTGTTAGCACACATCCTTGATTCGCTAGTAAACATAAGGAGGCTCTATCCCCTCAGTGTTCTTTTTTTTTTTTAAAGATTTTATTTATTTTATTATATATAAATACATATATATATATATAGAGAGAGAGAGAGAGATGTGTGTGTATATATATATATACATATATCTGTATGTATGTATGTGTATGTATGTATATGTATATATGTATATATACATACATACATATCTATATCTCTCTCTCTCTCTATATATATATACACTCTCTCTCTTTGTATAAGCAAAGAGAGAAGCAGGCAGAGGGAGAGGGAGTAGCAGGCTCTTCACTGAGCAGAGAGCCCCAGGTCGGACTGGATCCCAGGACCCTGGGCTTATGACCTGAGTCTAAGGCAGATGCCTAACTGACTGAGCCACCCAAGTGCCCCATAACCAGTGTTCCTGCAGTGTGTTTAGCTTTGGTCTGAGCCATTCACCTTAGCTTTCTTTTTTTTCCTTCTTTAGCCAAGGATACCCAGTGTTTTTTGGCACTTGGACATTTCTATAATTAGTCTGTGCAAGTGTGCATAACCTGCAGGCTATGGTCTTACCCCTGATGTTTCCCAGATATACCCAGACACCTACGAAGGTGAGTTACATGCTCTTCCTTAAGGCCCAGTTCAGAATGGCCAAGTGCCACTGTGCCTCCTCGTTTCTCCTCTGCAAACATGGGTGCTACTTGGCTCTATATTGACATACTGGTGTGAGTTTGCTAAATTTAGGCCCTTCTGGGAGGTTGTGTTTTCTCAACCACAACTTTTGAGTCTGATGCTGTGTATATGTTTAGGGCTTGGAGTCAACAAGAATTGTCGATATTTTATATAGTTTTCTGAACTACTTCCTCTAAAATCCAATTGAATATTAATATTATTTGGTCACTACAGATCCTAGCTGGTGGCATTCTTTCTTTCTAAATATTCTGATATCTTTTTTTTTTTTTTTTTTTTAGAAAGGAGATAGTTAAACATTTTAGCAATAGGTCAGTGTGCAGAGGTCACTAGAATAAATTTGTGACATTTTCCTGCCAAACAAGCACCAAGATGTGGCATATTAAAGTTTAATTCAGATTGAATGAAGTCATTTTAAAATTAGCAGAAGGACAGCAAGTAATAAAATTATGGTAGCATTTTGGCACATGTTCTGGTATTCATATATTCGCACGTCCACCTTTCACTTGCTGAAATGGTAAATGGTTACTATATCTGTGATATATTAATCATATTTCTCTTTCCTGGAATCACAAATTCAGGTCCAATTATGCTTGGTTAAGTCTAACATCTTTCAGAGAAATAATTGATGTTTTTAAAAATTCCTAGGTCAGAAATTTTGCATAACTTTTTAACAGTGAATCTCTATTTCATCTGTGATTAAAATGCAGTGGAAATTTTCAGAAAAGCTACATTCCACCTTAATGTTCATGGGTAGAATTCCTAGAATGCTGCTACATATCTTAAGAAGTATTTCTTACAAACATGTTTAACATGTATATGTTTATAAGTATTAAGCTTAGTAGCTGTATTAGATATTAAGAGAAAAATATTCATAGCTGTGGAAAAACTATCTTTATACAATATTTGCATTCTTGCAAATTTGCATGTCCACATTTCTAGAATTGCAATATTTTTCCATTGACTTAATAGCAATTTCAGAAATATGTTTTCATATAAACTTTTCTTTCAAACAACATACATGTAATTTTTCAGAATGTGATAAATCTCTTTTCTTCTTTGTGCATTTTCCTTGCAGAAGTCTTCAGTGAATATGAATTGCTTTTGTTGTGAGATGTATTTGTTTAAAAATTTCATAAATTTCAAAAAATATCCAACACAAGATTAGCTAAACTTGTGTTATCTTCGTACAATGAATTAATATCTCATCACTAAAACTCATATTATAAAAGAATACTTGTGACATGAGAAAATAAATAATATATCACACAAAACAGCCTACTATAAAATAGTAAAAATTAAATTTTGGTAAGAAAACTGTGTGTGTATATATGGATAGAGAAAAATACACAATGGAATATTAATTGTGGTTATCTCTCAGTGGTTAGAATGTGGATGCTTTTGTTTTTTTTTCAACTTTTCTATACTTTTCAAGTTACTCTGAGAATTGTATATTATTTCATAAGAAGGAAATAATATATCTAAAAACAATAGAGTATATAGTACTTATATACATCTTTTAAAATTCTGTATTTAGCAGGCATGACAAGGAAAGTGCAGGAGATCTAGATGGAGGGTCCAGAACAACAAAATTCACAGAAGAGTAACAGGACATTACATTTGATGAGTGACAAGTAGATCTACAGAGCTGAAGAGGTAGACAGGGTCAGATTATATAAGAGCTCATAAACTAAGCTAAGAAATTTAGATTCTGTAAAGAGTAAACATACATACAGGTTTACCTCAGAGAGTCCATTTTAGTCCTATTGTAGCAGAATAATTATTAATAGCATTCCCTATTATTATCTAAATTGTCAGAGTTTAGATGATAAATTATGTGGTCATCTTATATAGATACTAGAAGACCACTGAAACTTATTACTAGGAGTTTAACACAACCAGCTTTACACTTTGGAAAAAGATCCTTGGTTACATTGTGCAAAAATGAATTGTGGTAGGGCATAGGATATGCAGGAACATGGACAGGGAAATCAACTAGGAGACTATTGGAAAGTTTATGGGAACTATGTCAATATCAATAGGGTTACTGTAGAGGAGACAGGAAGGAAGTTTATATAGAAGAGTAGGTTTAAAAATTCATATGAGACATTTTAGTTATTTTAAGGTAGAAATGGGTTTCTCTTGATATTGTTTGTGGAAAGTTCTAGACTAGCACAGTCCAATAGGGCTTTCTGTATTGATGAGAATTTTTTTATATTTGTGCTGCCCAATATGCTAACTTAAAATTGAGTCTTAAATTATATTAAATTTTACTTAACTTAAATTTGAGTTTAAATTCCTTTATGTATCAGGGCTTCTGTACTGGACAGAGTAGCTCTAGACTTTTGTCTGCGAGGTGTGAGAGAGAGAGATCTGGCCTGTAGATGTAGCTTTGTGAGGGATCAGTTAGGTGCTGGCTGAGTAAATTCATTTGACCAGCAGATCTTGTATATTGAGAAGAGAGGAGGATATCATATATAAGAGATTATTAGAGGAGTCTGCAAAGAAGACTAAGGATTGGGGGAGAACCAGGAGCAAGAGTTGGTTTTGTAGTCAAATAAATTGTGAGTGTGAAGAAGGAAGAAATTAATAGTAATCAAAAGTCTTGGCCTGTAAGACACTCAGGTAAAATGGACACATTTTGGAAGGACAGAAGCCAGGAGATTATAGATGTATGGAGACATTTGGAGATCAGCAGAAGAGTCTAGGTCTCAAAGAGTTGAACTGCTGTTGAAACTCCACTCTCAAAGGGAGAGATATGGGAGAGAGTTCAGCAATAGTGGAATCTGATGACTGATTTAGTATTCTGGGAATCATGAGGGTAGGATTCACAGCTGACTAAGAGAAGACAGTGTTGGTGAAAAGCAACACTGAGAATTGAAGTTATACAGCTTCTTTAAAGGTTGAAACACAAAAATTCACTATGCCCCAATTCTTAAGAAGTCATAGAGCAGATTTCTTGATGCAGCTACTTTCATAAGCAATGATGGCTGTGCCAACCAGGAAGGAAACCTGTTTCATAAACGCAAGGAACTGCTTTATTTTCTTCTTTGATGATATCAGACAAGAACCTGAAGGTTTGTTTATCATTTCAGCAGGGCAACTGCAGCAAAGGCCCACAGATGAAAGAAAGGTGGAATCCAACAAAGGAAGACAGAATCAAAACATCCTCTCAATAAAAAGAATGATTACTGAAGAACAACTCAAAGTTTATTTTAGGAATATTAGAATGGGAAAGATGCAAATAATTTGTGTTCATCTGTAAGCTGCATTTGGGGAGGCAATGTGATGTAGCAGGATACACAATTGAGCTGGTAGACCATCCAGTAGAGAAATTTTAATGCTGGTTCCACTGTTAATTAAATATATGACCTTAGCACATACACTTTTTTTTTTTTTTTTTTGCACATGCAACTTTTAACTCTTCTGGGTAACAGCTACTCATAAAAGTAGATTAGTGTTAAAGTTTATGTTTTTTAACTTTAAAATTCCATTACTGTTAAGGTCAAGGTAAAATTATGTCTAATGTGCTATGATAAATCTGGACCTATGAAACTACTGTTGACTTGTGTCACAAAATTTCACTCACTGTTTCAGTGAATACATTTGAAATGGATCTAATGGCTGTATTGGCCATCCATATGTAGGAAACTGATGCTGAAACAGATAATACAGGGATAAGCCAAGTTTTGCAAAGTTCAAAAATTATAAAATACATAAAGAGTTATTTTCAAATTATTAAAAAACAAATAATGAGGTTGTGCCTAAGCTGAGAACCTGTAAAACAAGTTTCAGTTCAAAGACACCGTTGAAGACTTCTTAATGGTGCCTGGAGGGGTAGACAGTGTGGTGGGTTAAAGAATGCAATACTTTTAATCTTTGGTTTTAATACTTATTCAATTAAAAAAAAAAAAAGGAAGAAGGAATGAAACAAGGAAGAAAAGAATGGAGGAAAAAAGGAAGAAGGGAATAAAGAAAGGAAGAAAGAAAAGAAGGAAGGAATGAAGGGGAAAATGAGAAATGGAAAAAAAGAGAAAATGCAATCTGTTTGTTTATTGTTGCAAGAAAAGTTTGGTGTGGTAAAACGTAACTACAGTTTCAATCCTAATCTTCCAGTAACTGTGTAGCCTTGGGCAAGTAATTACCCATCTCTAGGCCCCCATTTCTTCATCAGTAAAATGAGGGGTTTGGGCCAGAACATTTTTTTTACTGATTTATTTATTATTTTCCTATTTTTAAAATTGTGTATGTTAGTCACCATACAGTACAACATCAGTTTTTGATGTAGTGTTCCATGATTCATTGTTTGCGTATAACACCCAGTACTCCATGCAATATGTGCCCTTCTTAATACCCACGACTGGGCTCATTTTGAAAGTTCCTTCTAACTTTATGGTGTTACAGCATTGACAACGTTAACTTCCATGGCCCTGGGTTGCGGTTTTGTGTTGCTCAGAAAGGAATAAAGCATAGTGTGGGGAAAGTTATCTACTCATTATTTCACTTTAATGCGTATATTCAGTTTTAGGAAACCATGTTCAGCAGACTAAAGTGAGAAAATAAAAAGCAGTCTTACCAGTTATCCCTACAGCTCCAGCTGTGATGGAGGGGGTGCCTGGAATCACTAAACCTGCCCAGGAGTGGAGTCCTGAGGACTCTCCTCTTCTGTTCTCTCTGCCACCCCTCTTCCAACATCAGTCCTAGGAAGATGTACTCATCTCTATCGCAGAAGACAAAGGCAAGTCTCTGTGCTAGAGATTAAGGGATGTGGGGGAGAATGAACAAAAATACCCTGGGATATGGGACCTGTGGAAATTCATGTATTTTCTGCAACCAATAAGTGTTTAATGAAGGTTTGTTATAAGTTATTGGGTTCTCCGCCCTCATGTACTTTGATTACCCCTTTTAATCGCTGAGGTTACTCTGCAAAAACACGAGAAATATCTTTGTTGGAAAGATGGCTTGCCCTGGTTTTCATGTGCCAAGCTCCTTTCCTGTACCGAAACAGAAAAAGATTTTCTTTGAAGATATTGCAAGTTTCACAGGAGGTAGAATTTTTTTCCCCCCTAAAGTAAGGGTCTTTTAAAAATCTTTCTTTTTAGAGAAGGGTTGGGCAATTCTTTCACTGTCAAATCTTTAGACTTAATCAAAGTGCTAGCTGAGATTCTGGAATCAGGAGGGTCTTACATGTTTAAGATTTCCAGAAATCACTTAAGCGGGCTGTCCTTAAAGACAGGGTAAGGGTAACAGAGTTCACTCTGCTTGGATTCCCAACATGCACATTACTTTTCTGTTTCATGTAAACAGCTAAAATGACAGAGTGTGATGACTCCTCTTAGGATTGCTGTATTTTTTTCTTTTATTAGAGATTGGCAAAACACTTTCAGTGATACAAAGGGACAGAAGAAAAGCAGTGCTTTTTAAAAAATATTAAACTTTGTGGGACTTTAAATATCAGGTTTGAGGAAAAAAGGGTTGTTATTTTGGTTATAATATTCTTGACCTTTGAGTGTAGACCTGACTCACTTTCAACTGCTTTTTATCCTTTTTGCATCTCAACCTGTGAGGCTATGGTATAGAACTTTCCTTTTTTTCTTTTCCCCTGCATGGAAACATTTTTAAATCTTGACTACTTGGCACCATAGCTATTCAGTATAGACATTTCTTAGAAATCAGTGAAATGATGCATTATCCACATTTCTAATTGCTAACATTTACTACTTTACTGTTTTCTCAGCTGTCATTGAAAAACAAATGACCTTAGTCCTTAGTCTTTAAGATTACTATTCATATTGGGCTTCGCTTACCAACTCTTTGCTCTTGAAATTCTCCTTCTTTGACATGTCCAACAACATTACCACTCTGGTTCTTCCCCTTACTTTTTACCTTTCCTAATTAATTTTTGTTGTAAGTTTTTTCCACTTAAATTCTTTTTCAAACTTGTCACTTTTCTCTCCCCACATTTTTCTGGAATATGAGCTCCTTCTTATGGCTTCATCTATTATTTCTAGTTTGTTACCTCAAAATCTAAATCTTTTACTTTGATTTGGTATCTGAGTTGCACTCTTGAGTCTCCAAGTGCTTCTTAGGTCTTTATAACTTGTGAAATTAGTGCTAAGTGAGGTGAAAGTTAATTGTTTCCCGTGAGTGAATTGCATTGAAAAATTACTAGTAGCTTTTATCTGTGGAGGCAGATATTCACTTTGGGGCAGATCTTGGCTTTCTTAAGTTACACAAATATAAGGCTAATATTTAATCTGGGGCTGGTGCTGAAGTTACCTATTTCAGAGATGGTCTAGTGCTCTTTTTTTTTTTTTTCCAAGATTTTTATTTATTTGTTTGTCAGAGAGAGAGAGAGAGAGCGTGAGCGAGTGCACAAGCAGGGGGAGCAGTGGGCAGAGGAAGAAGCAGCCTCCCCGCTGAGCAAGAAGCTGGATACAGGACTCCATCCCAGGATCTTAGGATTGTGGCCTGAGCTGGAGGCAGACACTTGACTGACTGAGACACCCAGGTGTCCCAGAGATGTCTAGTGTACTGTTTGAGGAGATAAAAGTATTCTCTTGCATCCATATGGATACTACAGAAAAAATTTATTAACGATACATTTGAAAATTCAAAATAAATAAGCACCTTTAAAACTACAATATATTGGGGCACCTGGGTAGCTCAATTAGTTAAACATCTCTTTGGCCCAGGTCCTGCTCTCAGGGTCCTAGGATGGAGACCCACGTTGGGCTCTCTGCTCATTGTGGAGCCTGCTTTTCTCCTTCTACCCTCTATTGCTCTCCCTGCTTGTGCATTCTCTTTCTCTCTCTGTCAATTAAATAAATAAAAAATTTTAAAAACCCCAAAACTATAAACATTCGGGTGCACGTGCCCCTTTGGATCACTACGTTTGTATCTTTAGGGTAAATACCCAATAGTGCAATTGCTGGGTCATAGGGAAGTTCTATTTTCAACATTTTGAGGAACCTCCATGCTGTTTTCCAGAGTGGCAGCACCAGCTTGCATTCCCACCAACAGTGTAGGAGGGTTCCCCTTTCTCCGCATCTTCGCCAGCATCATTTCCTGACTTGTTTATTTTAGCCATCAACAGATGAATGGATCAAGAAGATGTGGTATATATACACAATGGAATACTATGCAGCCATCAAAATAAATGAAATCTTGCCATTTGCGACAACATGGATGGAACTAGAGCGTATCATGCTTAGTGAAATAAGTCAAGCAGAGAAAGACAACTATCATATGATCTCCCTGATATGAGGAAGTGGTGATGCAACATGGGGGCTTAAGTGGGTAGGAGAAGAATAAATGAAACAAGATGGGATTGGGAGGGAGACAAACCACAAGTGACTCTTATTTCACAAAACAAACTGAGGGTTGCTGGGGGGAGGGGGTTTGGGAGAAGGGGGTGGGATTATGGACATTGGGGAGGGTATGTGCTTTGGTGAGTGCTGTGAAGTGTGTAAACCTGGTGATTCACAGACCTGTACCCCTGGGGATAAAAATATATGTTTATAAAAAAAAAAAGAAAAAAAAAAAGAAAAAAAAACCAATAAAAAAAAATAAAAAAATAAAAAGTGAAAACAAAAAAAAAAAAAAAAAAAAAAAGAAAACCCAAAACTATAACTCACTGGGGCACCTGGGTGGCTCAGTAGATTAAGCTTCTGCCTTCAGCTTAGGTCATGGTCCCAGAGTTCTGAGATTGAGCCCCACATTCAGCTACCCACTCAGCAGGGAGTCTGATTCTCCCTCTACTCCTCCCCCAGTCATGCTTTCTCTCTGTCTTTCAAATAAATAAAAAAATAAAATCTTAAAAAAAAACCAACCCCATATAACTTATTAAAACTGATGCAAGAAAATAAGGTGAATAATTTTATTTAGGAAATGAAATCCTTTTTAAAAAGTCTTTGCAGAAAGAAATATCCAGACCCAATAAATGCTCCTGATATTTAAGGAAGAAATATCGCCAATGACAAATTATCAGGTAATTACAAAAAAAAAGAATCAATAGGTTGATGTCACTCATAAATGTAAAAGCAAAATCCCAAACACAGTATCAGCAAAGAGAATCCCACAATATGCTGAAAGGATCGTACGTCATCAGTGTTGCAGATTTGGCCTATGGGAGGGTCAATGTTACTTTTTAGTATACTCATTTCTTGCCTGAGAGCTTTCTGTGGACCACATGCATGAAGGCCACAGATACCAGAGAATTAACACTTCTCAGATGCAGTTCTCAACAATGACTGATTGGTGGGGCGGGGAGTGTTTTAAATGTTCTAGTTTCCTCATCTCTCAGGTGGGATAACTCTGAGACACCTGCCTATGCCATTTCCAGGAGTTTCTTGGTAGGTTTAAGCTCCAGTCACAGACCATGGCCACTGGCTTGATAATTCACACTTTGTTGGCTTCCTTTTCTTCCCTGTCTCACTTCTCCATTCTCTATCAGAGTTTTTCTTCAACTCTTCATAAACTACTTACAACCAAATCTTTGTCTCAGGGCCAGCTCTCTCTCTCTCTCTCTGTGTGTGTGTCTGTGTGTTTGTTTGAGGGTGGAGGTGGGGGAAGGACCCCAAACTAAGAAAATAACCAAGTTGGATTATTCCAGGAAGGAGAAATAGAAAATGCTTTTGACATTCAAAAATCAGTCAATTTAATCCATCACATTTACAGAATAAAGGAGAAAAAAAATGCCATAGGGTTATCTCAATAGACACTAAAAGTATTTTCTAAAAGTCAATATTTATTTATGGTAAAAATTCCTACCATAAAATGGAATTTTTCACTCTGAAAAATAGTAGGCACAGAAAATGGAATTCCTCAGTCTGAAAATTGTGCACTCACAGAAAGGTCCTATAGGAAACATAATACTTAGTCATGAAATATTTAAATTTTTATCCTTAAGATAGGAAACAAAGATATTTGCTATCACTACTTCTATTCAACATTGCACCAGAGGTCCTAGATAGTGAAATAAGGCAAGAAAAAATCATACACCCTAGAAAAAAAGAAACTGTCATTATTCATAAACAAAATAATTATTGGTATAGAAAATACCAAAGAATGTGCACATAAATTATTGGAATTAATAAGTGACTTTAGTGAAATAACTGGAGATGATAGGGTTAATATAAAAATATATTTTATTTCTATATACTAGGAACTAATAATTAGAAAATAGGAGTAACTGGGTGATGGGCATTAAAGACAGCACGTGATAGGATGAGCACAGGGTGTCATATTCAACTAATGAATCATTGAACATTATATCAAACATTAGTGATGTACTATACCTTGGCTAATTGAAATTAAATAAAAAATAATAATAATTAGAAAATAAAATTCAGGGGTGCCTGGCTGATACAGTTAGAAGGTTACGTGGCTCTTGATCTCTGAGTTGTGAGTTCGAAACCCATGTTGGAGATAGAGGTTGCTTAATTAAATAAACTTAAAAAAAAAGAAAAGAGAATGAAAAAAAACAACAACAATGCTATGGACAATAATACCAAAAGCAACAAATACCTAGGAAGAAAATCTAACCAAAGATGATAACATATCTCCCCACAAAACTATAAAACATCACTGGGGTGAGTTAAAGAACTAAATAAATGGAGAGATTTTTCATATTTTCCATTTGCATTGACCTGGATGGAACTGGAGAGTATCATGCTGAATGAAATAAGTCAATCAGAGAAAGACATCATTGTATGTTTTCATTCATATGTGGAATATTGTAAACAGCACAGAGGATCATAGGGGAAGGGAGGGAAAACTGAATGGGAATTCATCAAAGAGGGAGACAAATCATGAGAGACTCTTAACTGTAGGAAAAAAATAGGATTGCTGGAGGGGAGGTGGGTGGGGGATGGGGTAATAGGGTGATGGACATTAAGGAGGGCGCATAATGGAATAAGCACTGAGTGTTAAACATAACTGATTGAAAACTGACTTGTTGAACACTAAGAAACAAAACAAAAAGAATAGTGAAATATTGATGCCAGGATACATAAGCTTTTATATGATATATATTACACATATGGTTGCTATCTCTGTGTCTCTTGTTTACCAATCCCCACTAGAATGACTCTCCCTCTCTTCCCATCCCCTGAGGTTAACCACTTCTCAAGATGTGTTTCTCTTTTCCCTGCAGGTCCTTATAGTTATATAGTATATACTATATATATAGTATATACTATATATAATATATATACTATACAAATAATATGATAATATATAATAATAATATAAATAATAAAATAATATAATATACATTATATAGAAATATATATTTATATTATATATGATATATGACTAATAAAGTAATTTATATTATTATTTATATTATATGTAATATATAATATAATATATTATTTATATTTATATATATTTATATTATATATTATATTATATATTATATTATATTATATATATTATATATAATATATTTACAAAAAGTTTACAAAAGGATACATTTTATACCACAGAGTCTTGGTAATGGCCAGTGAGTCAAGGTTGACGGCTTTGCACTCACAAACAATCTCCAAAATGCAGTATTGCACCACTCCACTGCGCAACTTGCTGTGGGCTCTGAATGTTGCAGGAGACACTAGTGTGCCAGCATCAATTTAACATTGCAGTCTTTCACTCACTCCACCCTCTTCCAAGCTCATGTCTCATGCCCAGGTCATGAGACCATCTCTAGCTTTGAGGGAAGTTGGGAAAACAATTTTCTACATTCTACTTTGAGGAGGTGAAGATTGTCTTGTCTTTAAATTCCTTTAGTGCTAATTAGTGGTACCATTCAACTAACCATTGATTTTGCCTTTTTAATATTTGTGATTTTGCTAAAATAGTATGAAATCTCATTTTATTGTTGACCATATATGTCATTATTTGGCATTCTCTCTTCATTAAAATTTTAGGACCCTTTGGGGAGGATAATAATCCTTTACTTTTCACAAGAAATAGCATATTACTATCAACATAGGAAGTGTAAAATAAACGTTTGTTTTGTGATTGCTCCATGGTTTGAGTCTTGAAGGACTAGAGATCATGGTCAAGTAATTAAAAAAAAAAACATATTCATGTGTATTCTACTGTCCAGACCATGATACAAGGCAATTTACATAATCTGTTTCTAATTATCCAGGAGTATACTTGTTTATTAACACATTTTTGAGTTTTTTTTCCCTCCCACTCCAAATTTTTCCTAGACTAAATAGGGGGCAAAAATGGGAAATAACATGGTATTTATAAAAGTCCAAAGGGAGATGAAACTTGGGTAATAAAATGTTTAATTTTTTTGAATCCAAATTTAGAGTGTAACCCAGACCTTTTCGGGGGGAGAATTTTTACTGAGTGAGAAACAAGAAATTTGTCAAAGAACTTTATACAGTAGGAATATGTCAGAAGCTCCTTTGGGGATTCCTAAAATATGGTCTTGGAAATAAATAACCAACTGACCAACAAACTATTAAAATGGTTGAGACTATGGGGCTCAGAACGAAGGTAAGTGAATGGTAGACTTGTGTTTGTGTTTACTACTCACTTGTTATGTGTCTTTTCTCCATCTGATGTGGGTGCTTTGATGAATACTGGTGTTTGTAAAACTTGGAGGGAAGGTGAGGCAGCACGTAAAGACCCGTACAAGCCTCCATGACAAATCCATGTCATGAACCCATATTTTCACAACTAGATGACTGTTGAAGCACTCAGGAAAAATGCTAATAAAATATATGGAAATCTTGGCAGAATAAGTATAGGACCATAGACTTGGTACAAGTATCAGAAGATCAAAATCATATCCCAGCCTGAAGAGAGAAAACAGTGATGTCAATTACTTATTTTGATTAGCAAAGGATATCTAAAAGCAGTCATGATCTTTGTTACCTAGGCATTAGAGAGATCCATGAGATCCAGGAAGCAGGAGTGGAAAGTGGAATCAATCAGAAGTCCAGTGCTCTCCAAGGTTTACTGGTCAATATGGGGCATATATGTGTGTGCGTATATACATATGTATATAAGAATATACATATATACTCAGACTCTAGTATAGAATGAGGTTTTCTGACCTGCCTTATAAGCATGTATTAAGCACTTACTAGGTGTTAAAGAGTTGTCTAAGTGATACCAAAGAAGAGATACTATCTCTGTTCTGTGGTGGGAAGAACAATGTGCATCACTGTGATAAAAGCTCTGTTGTGGAAGTGACTGTGTTTACTGCTTTATTCTCAGCACTCAAAACAGTGGCTTCAATAAATAAGCACTAAGTAAATGAATAAATTATTTCTTGAATAGGCTCATCAGTTCCTTTGATGTGAGTGATGATTAACTTTAAGTAGACAAGTCAGACAGGGAAGGCCTAAATTTAGCTAGTGTATGTAACTGTCACAGAAGCATGAGGCTCTGAGACTGGGCAGGTGTGAAGAATGTATGACAATAGGAGACTCATATAGATGCTGTTTGCCAAGCTGGAGGGTGGCAAGCAAACACAGAGTCAGTGGAAGAAAAACTGTAAAGATCCCACGAAGTAAAACTTCGTATGACTCAGTGGAATCCTGGAATTCCAAGTGATAATAGGCAATGCATCTTTCGTTGCACCAGTTAGAAGTCTAGCTATATATGAATGATGGTAGTGGGCAGAGGAAGATTTTAAGTTGTGGAGAGTCACAAATAGCTGTGGGCTCTACAAATAGGGCTACAGCTGCGATCCATACAATAGCCTTTATGTGTGTACAGTGCAGAAAGAACAGTTGGTCAGGCAAAGGTTTTTTTCATCCACACCTGTTCACTGAGATAGCAATCACCAGCCCTGGTATCTCCAAATATAAAGGTAAATATATATTTTATATATCCATAACTATATACACATCTTGTAAACTAAGTGAAAATTAGATTGGCTGATTTTGCTCTTCTAAAAGAAGAATGATATCTATTATAGATACTGGGTCAAAACTGGTAAATCCAACATCATGTAGAGGGATCGCTTAGTTGTGATGATTCCTTTGGAATCATTAGTGTGGTTTCATTTATGAGTACAATACCAGTAGAGCCTTGTTATGAGTGACTCTTTAAATATATCGAGTCACATATATCATGGGTCAAATCACTTCTCCTGAAGTACAACAACCACATGTACTAAAGCCTGAAACAATGCAATTGGCCTATTAACCACTAACTCACTCAAACTTAACAAACACATATCAAGTACCTCCTAAACTGGGGAGACTATGGGTGATATAAAGATGAATAATTCATAAACTTTGTCCATAATTATCTTAAGAAAACTAGGTTTATCTTGTGAGGTGGGTACTTTAAAAGAGTTCTTTCAGTGTTCTGTGGCAATATTAATATCTGTTATGAAATATTTCATCCTAGATTTCTTGAGAAATGTCATGGCATCCTTTTCAAAGTCGTTTTTAAAACATCTATTGAATTTTTAAAGAAAAATTAAATAAAGGGTAGGTAGTTAAGTATCAATGTGCATTTGGATAAAAACCTGATTGTATGTCTTCATTACAGTTAGAAGTTTAAAAGCTTACAGCTGCAGGGTAAAAACTTGTGAGAGCTGTTTGTCTCTCAACTCAGACTTAATCCAAGCTATTAACTATGATTAAAATCCAAGATAGGTAATTGTCATGATTTAGAATAAGTCTACAACACTCTACAACGTGCTTAAGTAGAATATGTTTTTTCTGGTTAAAGTCATAGAGGAGGTAATGTTTGCCTGCTCTGAGATTCTCTTGCTATATCAGAGATTATAATTTAAAAATTATTTAACACAAATTAAGTGATTTCTTATTCATTTTTAGAAGGTGGTAGTGTCAGTTATCCATTGCTGCATGACAGAGCAACCCAAAACTTTGTGACTGAAATTGAAAATCATTTTATTTGCTCATTTTTCCAGGTCAGCTGGGAGGGTCTTCAATTCTGAGCCAGCTTTGTTCATCTTTATAAGCAGTGGGCAGGTCATCTGCAGTTGGATGGTCTGGGATCATTTCATTTCCATGTCTGTCAACTGGAAGGTCTGGTAGCCTTTCAGCTGGGATGGCTCATTTTTGTACATGGTCTCTCATTTTCCTGTAGGCTTACCTGGGCTTCTTCACAAGGTGGTAGAAATTTTCCCAGATGCAATAGAGTGCACGTTCCAAGGTACAATTCCTTTAAGCTTCTGCCCACATTAATGTTTGTTGATGGCTTTTTGACCAAACCAAGGAAAAAACCCCAAACAAGCAACCCAAGATTCAAGGAGTGGAGTAAAGATTCTCCCCGTTGTTGTGGGGGGGGGGGATGTTGAAAAAGTCATATTGTGAAGGGGTGTTCTTATAGAAATGGCAGGAATTTGTAATCATTTAATTGTAATCTATTATAGTGTGTTCTACAGTAAGTTTTCTCCTGCTCTGCCAATGAATGCCAATGAACATAATATGATGTAGATGTTAGATTATTTGAAGATTGTTTCAGGTTCTTGAAGTAAGAAAAAGAGCCAATATTAATTCAGGAGCTGTTTAAAAAAATAACATTTACTTATAAGAAGAGATTAAGAAACATACTTTATCAAGAAGAAACATAAACATTTAAGAATTATTTGATAGAATAACCAGGGTAAGTTGGTTAGGATAAAGAAAAACTGGCCTCTGCCTTAGCTCTAAGGTGAAGCCTTTTTAGCTCCACTAAGTAGGACACTCACAATCTTTTAGTTGGTATAATGTGTATAGGTCTCTACTGTTTTTGCTTTGCCTTTCTCCTTGTTCCACTCTCAATGGTCTATACCTTCATCCACATAACATTACATATATTATAATGATTCTCAATATGTATCTTCAGCTTTGACCTGTATTTTGAGTGACAGACCTATTTAATTGATTGACTCTTTGATTATCTCTAGAAGTCTTTGCTCATGGGTATTCCAAATTCAACATGTCCAAATCTGAATTCATTGCTAAGTGCTTAACCATTTTTCTCCTACTGCAATCTCTAACTTAATGAGTGGTAATGCTAAAAATAATTCCATGTCCAAACCAGAGATTGGAGAATTAGCTGAAGTTCTTCCTTTACTCCCATCATCACCTTCTTTTTGCCCCTTTAACATTTCCAGATTTCAGCTTTCTGATTCCATTGCATCTGTCCCAGTCAGATGCCTCAGCTCGTCTCCCTGCTTTCAAGTTTTTCTTAAATGTTTCCAACTCACTGAATTCCTAGAGAATTCAGAAAAGTTTTAATATTTGCATAAGCATGAGGCAAATTAAGAATGTGAATTTAATGTAAATAATTATGTTTTCAAAACACAATTTCTAGAAAAAGTGTTGTAAAATGTGAATTTCATCATGTCATTCTAAAGCTTCCATCAAAAAAAAAAAAAAATCCCCATAACCTTTAGTATATGATCCACTTCCTTATCTTGACATACAATTCTCTCCATGGTCTGACCCATATGCTCCATATGAGGAAACTGCAAAGATGTTCTATGACACCTCTTATTTCCTTTTCCAGGCTGATTCCCTGTCTTTATTTTCCTCCCTGATCTCTTTCCTTCTCCAGACGATTAACTCTTGCTCATTCTTTAAGAACTCTAAAGCTATCTTCCTTGGGAAGTATTCAGAAATTAACACGAGACCTAAGTTGGTGGTCCACTGCTTTACCTTATATAGTACACAACTACCATAAGTCATATCTCATAGTTTTTAATTGGTAATTTACTTAGGTCATCTCTGTTGTTGATATGTGTGATGTTATTATTTAACACAGCCCCTAACACAGAGTAAGTTCTGAGTACTTGAATTATTACTGAGATTGAATGAATCAATTGAATGAATGAGTGGATGAGGGATGTGAGGAGAGTATAATTAGATTAGAGTTGTCCACCTGCCCTGGCTATACTGCCACCCTATACACAAGGTGGAACTATTTATTATTCAGAGGTAACTTATATAAGCCTGGCTTTTGGAAAGAATGTACATGGAGTTTAAGTCAAAATTCAGCTGAGGGTATGAGTGGCATCAGGTTGAGAATGGGAACAGCTCTGCTTCTGAAAATTTAGGAGTCATTTATCAGTTATTTTATCATTTATCAGTTATTTTATAATTGAAAAAGGAGTTCTGTTAGACATTTGTCTCAATACAATTGAGGGGATTCATTTTATTTGTTGCTAACTCTTAATCTCTGTTGGGATTCTCTCTAAACACTAATCCCTTTCTAGTATCATGAGTATCTTCCTAGAGAATTTAAGTTATTTTTAATATTTGCCAAAGTGAGGCAAGTTAGGAATGTAAATTTAATGCAAACAATTATGTTTTTCAAAACCCAATTCAAATAATTTTGGGATATCTCCTGTTTTAGGTTATTTAGATCAATGCTTCTCAAATCTAACCATGGATAATGAAGTTGTAGATGATTAGTAATTGAACCTGATTGTCTGTACTTAAAAGCAAGTTTGGTGCTGGCAATAGATTGATAGAAATATCTTAACACTACTCTTGATGTATTACAAAGATGCAAATCAAAAGAACTCCATTTATAGCAGATAATCTCTCCTTCAAATCAGAATATACTAAAATGAGAGTCCAGGAAAATCTATTGTGTGTGTGTATGTATATGGTCTTACATTACTTTAAGAATATCTATTTAGTGAAAAGAAGAGTTATATCATTAATTTTTTGTCCTGCCTTCTTTCCTAGACACAATGGGTTCTTAGTCAATGTCTTCATTCTTCCTAGTAGTCCATTTCTCCACCATTTACCTTGAACTACTGACTACTCCATTTTTTCACTTATTCTCAGGCTATTATTTTCTCTTCTATTCCACAAGAAAAAAAAGCTATTAGAGCAAACACTTTTAACTTCCTGCCATGGGATTGATAAATGTGGTAGTAACTATGCACTTTCTTGTCTTTCTTCTGTCTCTTACAAAGTAGGAGGAGTCCATTCTCTAAGACCTGACCTGGCATCCTTGTCTAGAATCCATTTTTCTACAGACCTGAGTGTTTCCCCTTTGCTTGCTGTCTGCTTGTCATCCTTGATCACTTACATACTATACTGTTACTGTGTTTTCACTTTTCTGTCTTCTTTTGCCAGACTCTACATTCTGAGTCCATCTTGTTTACTGTAGTCTTTCTAGTACTGGGCATACAAAACACTGAATAAATGAATGGGTGTCATAGGGTTTGGAACAGTTTTCTCCCATTCTTATCTAGACCTACCCTGGTTTTGTTTTCAACTGCTCTGAGCTCTTAAGAAAGTACTCTAAAAAAAGTACCAGCCTAGGTTGCCAGATTTAATAAGAACAACAAAAAGTACAGGACACTCAGATAAATTTGATTTTCAAGCAGACAATGGGTAGTATTTTACTTTGACTATGTCCCCAGATATGTAATCATTTTAAGATATTTAATTTAATATTTATATAATATTTGGGGTCATATATGCTAAAAATCTGTTAATTGTGTGGAATTTAAATTTAACTGAGCTTCCTCTATTTTATCTGGCAACACTACTCCCCAAGAACTGTTTCCTGGTTACTGGAATCATTTGTTTAAACATAGATAATAGAATTGGGTAACTGCTTCCATCTTAAGCTCTCTGTAGCAAATTTCTGTTGAGAACTCCCCTTATCCTTTGCAAATTTTCACTTTTCAGTGCTTGCAGCAGGACATTTCCATCTCTATCCATGGAGAAAGTTTTTGCAATTTACTAGGAGGAAAAAGTTTTGCCTTTGAACTATTGTCTTTTGAAATGGTGCTATTCGCATATAATTCACATACCATTCAATTCATCCACTTAAGGTATACAGTTTAAGGGGTACAATTCAGTATAGGCAGAGTTGTGCAACTGTCGTCACAATCTAATTTTAGAACATTTTCATCACTCCAGAAAGGAACCTGGTACCTGTGAGCAGTCACTCCCCATCTGTCACCTACCCCCAGCCCTAGGCAACCACTCATCTGTTTTCCATCTTTCTGGATTTAGACATTTCATTTAAATGGGATCATATAATATGCAGTCTTTTGTGACTGTATTCTTTTCCTTAGCAAAATATTTCCAGGGTTCATTTATGTGGTAGCATGTAAACTACTTCCTTCCTCTTTCTCTTTGCTAAATACTATTGCACTGTGTAGGTGTACCACATTATGTTTATCCATTCATCAGCTGATGGACATTTGGGTTGTTTCCACTGCCTTTTGTAAAAATAACATTCTAAAATTGATTTGTGTCAATTTTACGTTTATTGTCTATGGTCAAGATTTAGAGAAAAATAAAGACAACACTATGCTTGTCTTAATAGTTATAGAATTTTAATTTGTTTCTGAAATTTCTTTGGATTCTTTGATCTTTCCCTATTTTTATCTAAATTTTTTCTTTCACATAGGAATTGTTTAATACAAGAGGTATATTGGATGTTGTGATAAGCAATGCAGATTTTGTCAGACTGTACCATTCTGAGATCTTAGGAACTTTAAATTTGAGAATTTGTGGTACAACATGTCTGTCTAGTATAGTATTTTCCATGACTACAGAGAATATTATAGACTAGGGCATCTGCAATTGATTATATTCCTAGGCACAGATGTGTGAAATAGTGGTTGTGAGATTGGAATTTTTATGTTATACGTTTTTACATAATATACTGTGGTCTGATCTGTGAATAACTGCACCCAAGGTGGTAAGTCAAAATATAAACCCAAAACACATCAAGGTAATAAGGATTTTTGAGTCTTCACAGACACAGAAATGTCAATTTAAAAACAAGTAATCTCTTAGAGAATACAAGTTCATGAGAATCAACACTGACTATTCACTATACAACAATATTAATTATAACCCCATGGGGGCCTCACAAGGCTATGTTTAAATTGAACCAAAAATAATAGAAGATTTGTAAAATTAACTATCAACTTGCTGTGTTTACATTATCAATGCATGACTTCCTTCCTTCCCCCTTTCCTTCCTTCTCCCTCTTTTCTGTCTTCCTTTCTTCCTCCCTCCCTTTTTCTTTCCCTTCCTTCCTCCCTTCTTTCCTTCCTTCCTTCCTCTTTCTTTATCTCTCTTCCTTCTTCCTTTCCTTCCTTCCTTCCTTCCTTCCTTCCTTCCTTTCTTCTCTCTTCTTTTTATGATATTCCCGAGGTCACATGGGTAGAATAAACAGTTGGAAATTGCTTAAAGGAGCCATAATACTTTGGGCATTTTAACATACATATTGATGAATACGAGGTAGAGATTTCAAACTCAGGTTTTGTGATGACTTAGGGAATATATAATTACTTTCAAGGGGTATGAGCAAATCTCAAAATAAGATGAATATAGATTCACTTTAGTCTCTACAAGTACCTATGTTAATTATTCTTTATAAATAATAAGATGTGAATCAAAAACCACTAGGATGTTGACTCTTTATAAAGCTTGAATGAAGTCTTAATCTATTGGAGGTTGCGCATTAAGCTGTTTGAAGCACACTCCTTTTTACACATGTACCTTATTGAAAGTTGTCTTTTTAAGATATTCCTAAAGTTGGTGCTCACAGACATAAAATAGATTGCTCTAATCCTCTAAACTGCATATTTGCTGTTTGATTTTCACTCAGAACTTATTGAGTGTTCATTAGGATTCTGTATCATTCTAGATGTTAATATTTTAGTCACCCTAAGACTCCATCACATATCTACCACCAAGAAAGAAGAAAGAGACTAATGAATTTCAATGAATTGTAAGCAATATGCTGATTTCAGAGATGAAAGAATACATTGTAGAGTTAATGAAAAGTACTAGCACTGTTGAAAGTCTAAAGATATACTCAAAAGGCAGCTGTACTCTAAAATATATAAGGCATTGGTCAATTTCATTTAGTTATAAATTAAGCACTTTAAATATGTTTAGCTCTGGCCTTAATCCTAGCCCATAACTGGGCTGGAACCATTTACTTATCTAGAAGTTTCTGTTTGTTAATCACATTCTGTGTGTACCACTTTATACCAGTAGGAATGGGTGGAGTAGGTAGCTGCCCATGAAGTGTGGGTTAAAGTTCTCTGGGAAAGTCTTTATCCATACTATTCTTTTACTGATGCCAGAAAATTTCCTGCAAGCACTTTCTTCCTTTGGCCTTATGTCCTTTGAACATGTGGCTATTTCTGGAAGGATGCACTGAGTATTTTAATCATTAACTCTCTGGTGTGGAATCATTGGTTACATTTTCCAGATGGGATAGCAACTAGGGCTTTTCTTTTCTTTTTCTTTTATTTTTTTAAAGCACTCTACCATACTGATGAGGAATCGGAGCTTCAGAGACCTTGTGTAACTTATCCAGGAGTGCACAGCATGTAGGTGACTGAACTGGGCTTTCAACTCTGTGCTGTTTACTGGGTCAGACTCTCTTTCATGAACACCGAAGCAAAGCCTCCAATCTAGCTGATCTTCTGAAAGAGAAGAGCATAAAGAGAGAAGTGGAGAGCTTGAGAGCACCAACCCTAAGGACAGGACTGGGGGTTGGTTTGGGCAGTGAGAAGGCAAAGGTTTCTGAAGGGGAAAATGGGAAATTCTAGAAGTGGACTGGTTGGTTCACCATTTCCCCTGTGCTGGCATCAGAATTACTGATTCCCAGAATGGAACTCATCCACCTTTCACGTATGTTAGGTTTACTTCAGTTCGATATTTTACTGCAGTTCCTCAGAAAGACTTTAAGACTCACTTAGGAACCCTGGCAAATTTTTTTTAAATTTTGACTCTAAAGCTGGAATTATTGCATTTTTAACCTATACCAAATGCACATTTTTCTGACCAATATTAAGACATTGGAACTTCGTTTTCTCCATTTTTTCTATCATTGTGATAGAAACACAGCTGAGAAACTATACCAAATAGTAGTGTACAAATGTTTGAACACACCCACACTCCTATCTGTATATGAATCTTAATGGCAGTGTATAAGGCTCATGGAAAGATAAGACATATTAGTATCATTTTTTCTTAACAAGGGTAATATTGTCTCTTTGCCCTTTAATAACACTGAAAAGAAAACTGTAGATTTTGATATGAACACAGGGATGTCATGTAGTATTATTTGTGCAGGAGATGTGTGACATGCATAAATGATACCACTGCAGACGCTCAAGTCTAATCATCAGAGTGAACTGGTAAGCTGTAAAGCAGAAATAGTATTATGCTGAATTTATTTATTCATTCCATAAATACTTATAGAGCTAATGCTGTAGATCACCATACATGCATTTTTCTGGGAGATGGATACATAGCAATGCACTAATCAGACAAATCTTCCACTCTGAATCTAGTGGAGGGTTAGATGAGTACAGTAGGAACAATTAAATGCTTATGGTCATTAATAGATAGAGTACTTTTTCACACTTGTTATTCTCTTCGCTTCAAAAACTTCTCACCCAGCCCTTCACTAATTCTTATTTCCCCTCATGTCTCCATTTAGATGGCTCTTCCTCTGGAAGCCTTTCCTGACCCCCAAATTCAGCATATCTACCCTTCCCATCTACTCTCACAAAACTTTGCCTTATTCATCTTCAGCTCTTATGCTATATTGCTTTCATTATATGTTTTCTCTACCAGATTACGAACACTGAGACATTAAGAACCACAAATATTTTGTCTGTCTTTGTACCCTCAGGAACCTGTGTTGTGTTTGACACAGGATGGGAATGACTGTTTACTCTGTGAATAAACAATTTAATGAAATGACTTCTTCTCACATATCAGTAACTTATGGAGTAGTTCAAATTTATATTTTCCCTAATTACAGATTACTAGATGCTTATTTCAGGAGAACCCTCCAAGATCTCAAGGATCTGAGACCCCAGTTTACTGAGAGTCTAATCACTGAGTTCCAGGTCCATGGATCATTGTGGTAGAGTAGCTGACAAAATTTTAAAATGTTCTTGTCTGGTGTGTGTGTGTGTGTGTGTGTGTGTGTGTGTGTGTGTGTGTTTGAAGATGTTAACTTTGATTTGCACCATATTGGTACATGGATCCTAAGGTATACTTCGTATCTCAACCCCTGCAAATATATAGTGTAAGAGCATCAAGGACTGACATGGCATAAAAGCAGTAATATGGGAAGATAAAAGTCATAGTGATAGCAGTATACATACACTTATTAGTCTAATTACGTGCCAGGCAATGTTATAAGCACCTCATCCATCTTTACTCATTTAAATAAACCCACAACTCTATGAGGAAAATGAGGCCTAGGGAGTTTAAATAATTTGACTACATAGTGAGTAAATAGTGGAAAAGGATGTGAGCTCTAAAGCTAAGCTCTAGAGTTTACGTTTTTCTACATCCTACTCCTTCCATTTGAAAAACAAAACAAAACAAAACAAAACTATGGCTCTGAAAAAAAACTAAGGAAAACTGAAAATAAGAGAATAAAACAGCTAAAATACCACTTGAATTGGACCTAAGCATGTATTGATGTATTAAAAACTGATACTTTCTAAGTTACCACTGATGCCTATTTTTTTTTTTTTTTTTTTGCCAAGGGAATTAATTACTTATTAGACAGATGGAAGAGTTCAGTTGAAGGGGAAAGCGCTAAAGTATGTAGCCAATGTGAGAGAAAGGGCAAGCTTAGCTCACAGTGATATGCCAAAAATACTTGCAAAAATATGTCAGAAAGATAGCAGGCAGGTGACTAGCATCCCAAAGTCCACATGACTGAGGCCAACATGGGAAACGAAGAGAAGGCAATGAAAAGAAAGATGACAGGTGAACAAAAACCTTTTATCTTTTAAAAGAAATCTTGTGCAATGAAACAGAAGAGATGAGTCACAGTGCTGTAATTAGATAGGTAGAACATTGTACACCACAGATTATTGGTAGAGTAAAAAAATTTAATGACTTAACTAATTAATATCAAATAATATTTTTGCAAAAAATAATTTTTGATAACCACCCTTTTGATTAAGATTTTACAACATCAAGGGAGGTTTATTAGTAACTTACCTATAAATGTTGAAGAATTTCCACAGTCCAGGACTAGATCAGGTTGTGGGAAAAAGGAAAGAAAATTTGTAAATTCCTTTGAGAGATCTTAGAAACAAATGAATATGATGAATTAAAACTTGAACATAGACAATATGCATTTTAGGGTAAGGATGAAGCATTTTTTGGTAAAATTCTAAAACAGAATATAAGCATCTCTTCTGCTAGCATGTGATGCACACTTTTCCGAAAAACTTCATGTCTGGCAAAAATCATCCCTAAAAGATAAAAAAGCTTAATGTGAAAATAGAATTGGGGCAAGTCATTCCAAACCTATACAACTTATAACCTGTGCATGTCAAAAAAATACCAATCTTAATTACTAACTAGTTAAAAAGACACACAATACTCCTAAAAAATAACACAATGGTACATTTTAGATTTCACCCTTGGGGGGAAAAAGGTGAAAGCAACTGGGTTGAGGTGAATGTAAGAGAGGGTTGAAGCATCTGAATTATAGAAATGAGGGAAGAGAGAAAAGCTGTAGGTTGAGGAAAAGTTTCAGGTTTTACACAAAAGAAGAGGAAAACCTCCCTACAAGTGCTTCCAAGACAGTACTTGTTTCACTGCTCTACTACTGTGTCTGTTTGCAGCCTGTCCTGTTACTGTGTTATTATATTGTATTAAGCTGTTGTTACTCAGTGACACAAAACTTTAAGGGTCCGGGAAATTTCATCTATGAACGAAGATGACTTTTGTGTACAAGCTCTCACATTGTAGAGAATCTATCAATTGTAACTTCATTTCCATCCATCCATCCACCCATCTTTCATCTGTCTGTCTGTGTCTCTACCTACTTAGCTACCTACGTATTTACCTATGTACCTAGTTGGCATGAGGACTGAGGATGTTCTTAAATTTAGTCTTTCCCTCTCAGTACCCAGAAAACTGTGATCCTTTTTGTCACTATAGCACCTTACAACTCCCATTTGGATCTCTTATTGCTCAAAACTGTTCTTCGTTTCTGTGACTCTTTGCCTCTATTGTTGACTTTGTAGTTCAGAAATTATGTTGATATTTTTTGATTCAAATAAATTCAATATTGAAATTCTTGATTCAAAAATATTAAAATCTCCAAATGTTTTTCATTATCGCAAACTTAGTCTCTAAAATCCCCCAAATTCCTTAAGACTATGGAAAATCTGAAATATATACTTATCCTTTGAAATTAAAGTAAACACAGGCAATTTTCTCCTTTGTATTGAACTAAATTGCTGTTAATGCTTTTCTAGTTCTATTTTTGTACTGAACGACTAGGTTATATGAATTTTTATTGCATGCTCCTTCCTTTGCATTGGTAAAAATCATTTTGAGTGAAGAATTATTTCTCTCAATATAGTTTAATTATTTCTGAAGAGTTGGCAGATGAAAAAATGACAGGAATATTATTGCTTGTGTTTAGCTTTTAGCACATTTAACATGTGTAACTAAGATAATTAGAATGAAAAGAATGCTCTTTTATTTAATGAATTAATGGAACGGGCATCCAGAAGTTGCACTGTGAAAGTTCAACTGAAGCTTTGTTTAAACCTTCTTCCATTAACTGACTGAGTTGGTTCTGTAATTTCATAGCCAATAGGATAGTAAGGTCTTCCTTTGCCTTACTTTTATCTTCTGTATCCAAGTTATACGCATACACTCATTTGATATACAACTTTACTTTTAAGTTTATATGAAAGATGTAACATAATTTTATTCTAAATATGAACTTGACAATATGGATTCAAATTTGATTCACTGATGTGCAACCTTGCGTGTGATATCTGAAACCAGAAATTGTCAAATGGTATATCAAAAAGGTAAATTAGCATTTTCTCAGTGCAACCTGACATGACAGATGGGTAGGAGAAGTGCTGTTATCTCTGAGAAGAGACTAAATATATTATAATTTGGATGTATACACAGACTGGATAAAGACTTTCATAAAAGAATTTTCAATGCAAAATCTATTTTCCATACTCATAATAATTAGTTAAACCCTCTCCATCACTCACTTCTTTCTATGCTTCTATGAATTCCTTTGCAAATCATCCATGCATAAAAATTACTTTAGAGGATTTGTTTATTGAGCACATACTAATTCTAAGATACCATGTTAGACTCTGTAGACTACATTGGTAGGTCATTTCCATGACAATAATATTAGTAGTAGTAATAATAAGAATACTCATACTGATAATTGCTAATAGTGATTGAACACCTACCATGTGACAGGAGCCACTCTAAGCCTTTTACATGTATTTTGACTTTCACACACAGATACACATCACACAGTCAACTAACAGTAAATGACAAGTGAGTGATGTGGGCAACATTTGTTTCTAAAGATCAGAAAAGGTTTAACATCTGAAGGGTCACATGGAGAAAGTGGACTGAGCTAGGGCCAAAAATGAGCCAGGGTTGTGTAGATAGCATGAAGAGATAGGGCATTTTTGGGCAAAGAACTGGGAAGAAGGTCTGTGGGCACAAACAGCGGTGGGAAACTGCAGTCTGGAGAAACAGAATTTATAGTAGGAAGAAAGTTATGGTAGAGAAGGGGGGTGATTTATAGTAGGAAGAAAGTTATGGTAGAGAAGGGAATATGGCTCTTGAGCACAAAACTGAGGGGCTTATATTGAATACTGCATAAGTCATGGGGATCTACTGAAGTTTTCTGGATAAGGAGGGTGATTTGAAAGCAATAAATTTGGAAGACCTATATGGTGACAGGGCAAGTTGTGTTGAAGGGAGGAAAGGTGGAGTTAGAGCCTGATGAGGAGGCTGTGTTTGTCTAGGAACTGACATAAAGCGATGATGATAGGAAGTTTCACTCGCCATCTGTCAGAGGTGAGGAAAGAGGAATTGGTGATGGCTGATGTTGGTGTAGATGACTGTCAGGATGAGGATCTGTTTATGAGAGGGAGGTGAGGAGTTGAGTTGAGAGAAATGCCTAGAAATGTCTAGAAAAAAATGCCAATTTTTTTCTTTAGGCTTCCTACAACGATTTGAGTTATAGGTAAAGAAGCAAGACAGAGCACTGCTGGGGGTTCATGATATTACCAAATTAGAGAAACAAAATAATGTGAGAGGCTTAGAGTTATTTAATCATCTGATTAAAACTATTCTTTCTAAGGGAGACAGAGAGTAAGTAAATGTTGCTATCAAACCATATATTTAGTTTTTGAGGAAAGTCTTCCTGTCCAAAAGGTCTTTAGTTTTTGATTATGTTCTTAAAACTTTTAATTTTTTTAAAGATTTATTATTTATTTTAGAGAAGAAAAAGAGCTAGAGAAAGCACATGTAAGTGAGTAAGGGGAGGGGCAGTGAGATAGGGAGAATGAGAGAGAGAGAGAGAGAGAGAGAGAATGAATCCCCAGGCAGTTTCCCTGCAGAATAGGGAGCCTAACATGGGGCTGGATCCCAGGACCCTGAGACCATGACCTGAGCCAAAATCAAGAGTCAAACACTTAGCCAACTAGGACACCCAGGTACCCCTGTTCTCAAAACTTTTGAAAAAGGAAATGTGATTTGTTTATGACTCTTAGAATGTTGATAGATTTAAAAGCATGAATGTTTTTCCATATACTAATAATTATAATCAATGGGGATTAAAATTCAAATGCCAGCACTACCCAGAAAAATCATATTCTGTCAACCCTAACCAAATAATGAGAGAAAAAAAACCAATGAAAAATAATTCTCTTAGGAGACATCAGTTTAATTTCTGTGATAATTGGTGATGAAACTATAGGCCTGTTTAATACAGTATTCCAGAGTGGCCAAATATGGTTATTAAATTAAAATTAATTAAAATTAAATAAAGTTATAAATCCAGTGCCTCAGTCTCACTAGCCACATGTTAAATGCTCGATGGCCAGTGCAGATGAAGAACGTCTCTGCACTGCAGAAAGTTCTGTCAGGCAGCACCGGTATAAGCTATAAAACCACCTAAAGCAGAGCTGGGTGTCATAACAAGATGTGGGGTGCCGTATATAGATAATAATTTCATTGTTAAAGATACGACAATATTTCAAGACTGCTTTTGTGTTTGTTAAATCTTGTTAAAATGGGGCTTATTTGCTACATAGCCTTGGGTTAAGTTTTCTTTTATAAGAAGCGCTTGCACACAGTTACAAGCTGTTTTCCAAATAACTATGAATGGGAGTGGGAGTTAGAAAAAAACATCAGAAGATGTTTGGAGAGCCTCAAAGCATCTATTTCTTGGGATGGGGCAGGGTGTCGCTCTCTCTGTGTTTATTCTCTTAGCTGTTTCCACTTCAGTTCTCCCCATTTTCTGATCTGGATGGATAGCGAAACCTTCCTTGAGCGCTGAAGCCAAGTCTGTGTCTGGAGGAGCCCATCTTACAGAGCAGCTCAGTAATCTCATGGTGAACTGAATGGGGAGGAGCTAGACTTGTGAGGGGAGGATGTGGGGATTGAAGATGGAAGAGCAGGGGCACTACTCGTTTCTGGTGCAGAGATTTTCTGTTAGGTAGCAAAGAGTGGAGGAGCCCAGAAGGGAAGAAAACTGTGACAGGAAGCCGCAGGCAGCGTCTGTAAATTCTGTGTTCCACAGCTGGAAGAGATGGCAGAGTGGGGTAACATGGATACAGGTACTCAGCAAGTTACAAATCACAACATAAATAGCACTTGTTGAGGTGGACATGATAAGGTTGGGAGCATAAGGAATGGACACTTCATTAAGTCATTGTGTCAGATTTAAAAATGCAGCTTTCTGGTGATAGCTCGTGTGTCAGTTTGGGATCTCTTAAAAGGAGAAGCTGCAGTGAGGCAGAGGGAGAGAGAGCGGACTTCAGAGGTGATCTCAGGAATCTGAAGAGAGAATGAAGTATGAGATGGGGAAGAGGAAGACAATATGAAGATATATTATTATGGTCCCTGCTGTGGGCAAGGAGTCTCTCTTCTGCTGGAACCTCCGCAGTTCTCCTGAAAGACAAGAAACTGCCATCTGCCATTTGTTGAGGGTTGTTTCAGGGGTTCGAACTCCCCTGTATTCCTGGGGTGCATTTCCATCTGGCTCAGCAGCATTCCCAGGGCCTGAGACAAAATGCAGAAAGGCTTGAAGCACCTTCCAGAGATGGGATGCTGTCATTGCATCAGGCGTCTGAAGCATACAAGTCTGTCCACCCCATCTGTGGCTGCAGTCAGAGGGAGCCTAGGAGATGTGAAGCTAGTCACCAGAGGCATCTTCTATAGCTACTATTTACTTAGAAGAATCATACATGTCAAATACTGTGCTAAGACAAAGCATATACAGTTTCTCATGTAGCCATACAGCTCCCCATAAAGTGGGTGGTATGCGCCTGCATCTCACAGAAGAAGATACGGAACTGAGAGGTGAAGTTAACCTGCCCAAGAAACAATGTATCAAAAGCCCAAGATTACAAATGGCTAATATAGGACTTTTACCCTGACTTTGGCCCATATACCTAGTTCCACTGTCCTTCATGCTCCCTCAATGGCGCTAAACTTGGCCTCCCATCTTGCTGTTTTTCAGAATATCTCCTCTCACAATTTTTTCCCCAATTGCTCTTTGCAGTGCAGCATTTCTGCACATTTTGGCAAATATATACAACCCTGTCTCTCCTATCACCACCATAATCAATATGTGGAATAATCCTATCACCCTCAAAGCTTCCCCTTTCAAGTAAGCCCCTCTCAACATTTCTAGCTTCCGGCAACCTCTGATTTCTTTTGTTTCCCTGTAGTTCTGACTTTGCAAAGATGTCACATAAATGGAATCATACCATTTACAGTCTTCTTAAGTCTGGTTTCTTTCGCTTGTCACTACACACTTGAGAATCAGCCCAATTGTGGGGAGTGTCAATAGTTCATTCCTGTCTATTATGAAGTACTATTCCATTGTATGGCTGTACCATAGTTTGTTTTTTCATTCTCTAGTTGAGGGACATTTGGGTTGTTTCCAGTGTTTGGTGATTACAGGGAAGCTGCTATAAGCATTTGCATAGAGGTATTTGTATGAACAAAGGTTTTCATTTCACTTGGGTAAATACCTAGCAGTCAGATTAATGACTCTTACTGTAAGTGTTATGTTTAACTTTTTAAAGAAATTGCCAAGTCATTTAATACTGACTTTACCACTTGGCATTCCCACTGTTAATTACTCCATTTCTCACTAGAACTTGATATTAAAAAGATATTTTTAAGCCATCCTAATAGGCATTTAGTGTTATGTCATTGTAGTTTTAATGTATTTCCCTAGTTATAAATGATGCTGAACATCTGTTCATGTATATACTGTATCTGTATATCTTTCTTGGTGAAATAGCTTTTCAAATCTTTTGCCCACTTATTTTTTTAAAATTTTTTATTTTTTATAAACATATATTTTTATCCCCAGGGGTACAGGTCTGTGAATCATCAGGTTTACACACTTCACAGCACTCACCAAAGTACATACCCTCCCCAGTGTCCATAACCCCACCCCACTTCTCTCTACCCCCCTCCCCCCAGCAGCCCTCAGTTTGTTTTGTGAGATTAAGAGTCACTTATGGTTTGTCTCCCTCCCAATCCCATCTTGTTTCATTTATTCTTCTCCTACCCACTTAAGCCCCCCATGTTGCATTACCACTTCCTCATATCAGGGAGATCATATGATAGTTGTCTTTCTCCGCTTGACTTATTTCGCTAAGCATGATACGCTCTAGTTCCATCCATGTTGTCGCAAATGGCAAGATTTCATTTCTTTTGATGGCTGCATAGTATTCCATTGTGTATATATACCACATTCTTCTTGATCCATTCATCTGTTGATGGACATCTAGGTTCTTTCCATAGTTTGGCTATTGTGGACATTGCTGCTATAAACATTCAGGTGCACTTGCCCCTTCGGATCACTACGTTTGTATCTTTAGGGTAAATACCCAGTAGTGCAATTGCTGGGTCATAGGGCAGTTCAATTTTCAACATTTTGAGGAACCTCCATGTTGTTTTCCAGAGTGGTTGCACCAGCTTGCATTCCCACCAACAGTGGAGGAGGGTTCCCCTTTCTCTGCATCCTCGCCAGCATCTGTCATTTCCTGACTTGTTGATTTTAGCCATTCTGACTGGTGTGAGATGATATCTCATTGTGGTTTTGATTTGTATTTCCCTGATGCCGAGTGATATGGAGCACTTTTTCATGTGTCTGTTTTGCCCACTTATTTTATTGGGTGATTTATTTTCTTATTATTGAATTTTGAGAGATCTTTCTATATTATGTTTATGCAGGGTTTTTTTTTTTTTAAATAAGATGTGTGTTTTGCCAACATTTTCTTCCAGTATATGGCTAGTCTTCATTCTCTTAATAGTGTCTTTTGAACAATTCTCAATTTTTATGGAGTCCAATTTGTCATATTTAAATTTTTAAAAATTTTGATTTTTTTAATTTTAATTTTTTTAGATTTTATTTATTTGTCAGACAGAGATCACAAGTAGGCAGAGGGACAGGCAGAGAGAGAAGAGAGAGAGAGAGGAGGAAGCAGGCTCCCTGCTGAGCAGAGAGCCGGGCTCCATCCCGGGACACTGAGATCATGACCTGACCCGAAGGCAGAGGCTTTAACCCACTGAGCCACCCAGGCACCCCTAAATTTTTTTTTTTTTTATTAAATTCCGTGGACACCTGAGTGGTTTAGTTGGTTAAATGATTGCTTTCAGCTTAGCTCATGATCCCAGGGTCCTGGGTTCAAGCTCCCTATTAGACTGCTTACTCAGCAGGGAACCTGCTTCTCCCTCTCCTTCTGCCTGCCACTCTCCCTGCTTACTCTCTCTCTCTCTCTTTGTGTCAAATAAATAAATAAAATCTTTTAAAAAATTTAACTTCTATTTAGTTAACATATACTGTATTATTAGTTTTAGAATTAGAATTTAGTGATTCATCAGTTCCATGTGATATCCAGTGCTCATTACATCAAAGTGCCCTCCTTAATACCCATCATTCAGTTACCCCATCTCTCCACCCACTGCCCCTCCAGCAAACCACAGCTTGTTTCCTATAGTTAAGAGGCTCTTATGGTTTGTCTCCCTCTCTGTTTACATAGGTAACCTAGAGAATGGAAGAAGATATTTGCAAATGACTTATCAGATAAAGGGATACTATCCAAAATCTATAAAGAACTTATCAAGCTCAACACCCAAAGAACAAATAATCCAGTCAAGAAATGGGCAGAAGACATGAACAGACATTTTACCAAAGTAGACATTAAAATGGCCAACAAATACATGAAAAAATGCTCAACATCACTTGGCATCAGGGAAATACAAATCAAACCCACAATGAGATTCCACCTCAACTGGTCAGAATGGTGAAAATTGATAAATCAGGAAACAACAGAGGTTGGTGAGGATGTAGAGAAGGAAGAGCACTCTTAACACTGTTGGGAATGCAAGCTGGTGCAGTCACTCTGGAAAACAATATGGAGGTTCCTTAAAAAGTTAAAAATAGAGCTACCCTATGATCCAGCAATTGTACCACTAAGGTATTTATTCAAAGGATACAAACATAGTGATTCACAGGGGCATAAGCACCTCAATATTTATAACAGCAATGCCCACAGTAGCCAGACTATGGAAAGAGCCTAGATGTCCATTGAAAGATGAATGAATAAAGAAGATGTGGAAGTGATATATGTAGTATGAGTGTGTATGTGTGTGTGTGTGTGTGTATGTAATTCAACCATCAAAATGAATGAAATCTTGTCATTTGCAATGACATGGGTAGAACTAGAGGATATTATGCTAAGTGAAATAAGTCAGCAAGAGAAAGACAAATACTATATGATTTCACTCATATATGGAATTTAAGAAACAAAACAGATGAACACAGGGAAAAGAAGGGAAAATAAAATAAGACAATTTGTCATTAAAAAAAAAATGGTTTGTACTTTTAGGGTCATGCCTAAAAATCTTTGGCTGCCCCAGGTCACAAAGATTTTCTCTTGTTTTCCTCTAAAAGTTTTGCAATTTTAGGTTCAACTGGAGGTATATGATCCATTTTGAGTTAATTCTTATATGCAGTACAAAGTATAGATCAAGATACTTTAGAAAAAAAAAAAAGATAGCTCATTGTTCCAGCCCATTTGTTGAAAAGATTATCCTTTCAAAATTGAATAGCTTTTACAACTTTATTGAACATCAACTGACCATGTTTGTATGGGTCTGTTTCTGTACTTTTTACTGTATTCTCTTGATCTACATGTTTATTACTTCTCCAATACATTGCTTAATTACCATAGCTTTATAAAAAGTTTGGAAATGTAATGTTAATTCTCCAAATCTGTTTAATAATTTTAAAAATTATTTTTGCTATTATAATGCTGTCTTATTTTGCCTTTTCATATACATTTTAGAATCATCTCAATGATTTCTCCAAAAAACAATTCTGCTAGACTTTGATTGGAATTCTAATGAATCTATAGGACATTTTTGAGGAAAAGTTACACCACAACAATATTCCCCTTATTTTATTACTTATAAGTCATCACACAGTAGGACTGAACAAAAGCAACATAATGAAAGGAAGACATGTTTTTTAAAGTGTGACTGCTAACTTGTTAAAAAAATTGTGAACCCTACTATTTCCCAAGTATAATATAAATATCTACAAAATAATACAACCTTGTGTTGTTGGCTAGGAGAAGGAAATAGTGTCTGTTGCTCAGGAGAAAATGATATTTGAATTTTGTTATTGTCCCTTCTAACTTTGCTAGTTTCCCTTCCTGTGTGGCTGAAATATCCATCTCTCTCAAATATAAATTCTATATCACTTGTAAGTCTTTATGGAATCCAGTAAGTTGTTTAAAAAATAATTACTTCTTCAAATATATTTCAAAGTGAAATATTCCACCAAATTGGGACACCTATAGAAAACAAATGTATTTATTATTATTTTTTAAAAAAGTAGAACAGGCGCAGGGTGCCTGGGTTGCTCAGTGGGTTAAGCATCTGCCTTAAGCTCAGGTCATGATCTTAGGTCCTGGGATCGAGCCTTCAGTGGGGAGACTACTTCTCCCTCTGTCTCCCCTACACCCTGGCTTGTGGCTCTCTCTCTCTCAAATAAATAAATAAAATCTTTAAAAAATAAAAATAAATAAGTTAAAAAATGTAGAACAGGCAAATAGAGAGATGATCTCAATGCAGGTCTCTGGCATTGAAGATTTCAGAATTTCTTAGGTTTGCATGCTTTACAGTGGTAACTCTAATTGCTGGAATTTTCTAAATGTGCATGGTTTTTAGTTGGTAATTGAAAAAATGCATAAATGTTTCTTATACAGAAGGAGAGGCTTTTTTCAACACTGGTATCTTAGATTCTGTCACCTTTACCTCTGGGTGTCAGGCCTCCATTTTGTTGTTCATTCCTCAAATTCAACTTTCAAATCATTATTACTTGCCAGCTCAGTGTTTTAACCTTCCTCAGCGTATTACTGGCTCCTTGGCAGAATGTCAGCCCTGTCCAGGCAGGACATCAGACCAGTCCAGATTCAACTAGCTTGATCGAAGAAACAAGCCAGTGCAAAACAGCAAGATCCTCGTTAATCTTAATTAACAGTTCCAAACAGAGTTGCACAACAAGGTCATTTTCCCTAAACGAATTATTAGAGATAATATAAGAAGTAGACTTCTCTAAGCAGTATTTTTCAACCCCAGGAGTTGGCAAAAACTGTCCCAGAGAATTTCTGTTTTTCTGAGTCAGTTCACTCTTAAAAAGTTGAAGTGACTATTCCCTTGAAAACGCTGAAGTCATGGTCTATATCTGTTCCCTGCCCCCCTTACCCTAAGAGTCAAACTACAAAATTCAGAGCTTTTCAGAGAATGCTATAGAGTGATATTTCCTCACCTGGGGGTGTAGGGAGGATTAGAAAAATCTCAGATTTTCTCAGAAAATCTTTCTTTATAAATTAAGAACATCCAACGTCTTCCAAAGAACTCTAAAAAAGCTTCTTTACATGTCTACTTGCTTGTCCATTTTATTGACTTTTGATTTATTAAAAATTAATTGGGCACATATTTTCATAAATTAGGGCCTGTGGGTTTTTTCACATATTTTGTCTTTCACTTACTTGTTTGTGATTACCTTATTCTCTCCAATAGCAAACAATATTGTTTCTATAAAAAGACTTTAATTTATGATGAAAGGTACAGAGAATGGTATTTTTCTAGGCATTTGAGATCCTACCTTTATCAAAATACTATTTAAACATCCAAATAAAATTATTGGCAAAAAATGCTAAAACATTTAACTTGGACACATAAATATAAACGTCAAAGTAGATTGACAGTTTCTCAAATTTCTTAGTAAGTTCTCAAAGTATTTGTAAGTAAATACAAACATGCATATAAGTATTTAAACATAAATATAAATATGCATGAACATTGTTGGCTTCTTTGGCAGTGTTCTAACCCAGTGAAGAGAGAAGAGCACTTAGCTTCAAAGTTTATCTAAGAAACTCAGGTTCAGAGTTACTGTAACAATTCTTGTGAAAAATCAAAACACTGCCAAAAGCAGCTGAAGCTGCTGACCTGGCAGCCTGAATCTGAAAGAGGCATGCACTAAAAGCTGTAGGGGTTGAACTAAACATATGGTATCAGATTACTATTAATCTGGAGAAACAGACCATCAGCAAATTGAGAAAAGAATCTCTTATTGCAGTGATTTGTCAAGGCTTTGAGTTTTCATCCTTTTCTTCCTTTCTGATTTGTCTTCTGGTGCTTGTCTTATTGTCCTGTAGGGGTAAGGGTTTTCGTAATGAATAGATTTCCCCTACAGTGCTTATACACATGTTCTCACCAATAAACTATCAATTTCAAACCGACACTGACATATATGCCCATGCATGTATATATATCTACATTGGTAGTTGCTATTAAAGCTATATACTTATAATATTTTGTATATAACATATATGCATATTTGTATGTATTATATATTGAAGACATTATCTATCTTTCAATCTATCTATCTCCAGGTAGTTCTTTTTAAATTTTTAAATTCATGTTTAATTTATTAAATAATTTGCTCAAAGTGAATATAATAGTCTACTCAAACTATGAGAAGATGGTGTGTAGGCTTAGACACAGCTTGGTGGTAATGGTTGTTTTACTCTGCCAACTGCTTTACCAATCAATGTATCAGTAGAACAAGTTGATTGTTCTGTTTTTGGCCTTCCAACCACATTAGATGCAACTGTTTGAATAAGTTTTTGAGATATGTGAGTATATAAAGATATGAGGAGGAAATAACAGTTTCCTACTCTGATTTGGCATAAGATGTCTTAGAGAGGAGAAAAGAGGCTACATTTTATTGAGAAGTTACCTGATGGTTAATGACATAAAAACAAAACAAAGAAAAACAAACTAAACCAGCAAATAACTTGTTTCAACACATTCAAAGATCAATTCAGCCAAGGTGAGTTCAATTAGTAGCTCAACAGAAGTACTTTTATTTGCATGTGGTGTATTATAACTTGATGATATATGTGCATTCTCTAAACCATCAATGTGCCTAATAATTACACATTATACACCTTGTCATATTACGTTGAAACACACTGTCTTGTGCTTGTATCTGCCATCACTCCCTTAAGAGTCAGAAAATCTGTTCCCTCCCACCATATTTCCAGTGATTAGCTCAGTGCTCAGCGAATTACAGGGAGATCTTGTAAGAGTGACTGGTGAGCAAGGTGGCAAGTAGAACAAACAGTGAGTTGTTGGAAGTGACTGAGCTAGGACCTGTTTCAGAAACCAGAAGCTACAATCCTTGAGAGATTTGGTGATGTAAAATCCTGCTCTTCTAGGAGGGCAATCATACAAATATTGAAATTAAGTTCTTTGCTATAATTGTCTATGGGTCTAGTTCCCTCCCCAATTCCTCTAGACTTATAAATCTCTGAACCTACTATATAAATTTACAGTGAATATAATCTTCCCATTATTTTTTAATTTCTTCTGCCTTAAAACTATGGTCTTTAAAAATGTAAAAGCTTTAAGCAGAGAACCATATAAATTCTATCAGTCTTCCATTTGACTATGAGCCACTACTTAGCAAGAATAGATTCTTCTCTGTAGGATGAGTAATTAGAAAAACCATCAGACTTATGAAAAATCACAGAAGCTCAGAGAGAGAGAAAGAGACAGATTATAAAATATGGATGTGGGTGTCATTATGAAAAAAAAAAACCAAAACCCTAACAATCTATGTTTTGGAAGTATTGCATGAATATGGGAAATTTAATTGCTTAATGAAAAGATAAAATGAATTCAGTATAAACAAAATGATGAACGTTGAATGGATGAAATAAAAAATAAATATAATCACACATAATTCAGAGCTTAAAAGGAGAAAAAGAAAGACATAGATGACTCATCAAAAGGTTAACTTATATAAAATAAATTCTCTAAATAGAAAAATAGAAAGAATGAATCTAGAACAATGATGATCAGGAAAAAGGCAAACTCCATCATGAGCTTGAATGCACTGAAGTATATTACAGGTCAACTTTATGAAAACAGAACATTAACTAGACATAGTCTAATGCAATCCTTAAAAATCCCAGTGAAGTTATCCATGTGTGAAAGCAATAGAAAGACATTCTTTGTTATGTGTGAATTAAAAATATGCTATCCTGACATCATAAATACATAATTTGAAAATCTGAGTTGTAACAATATAAATAGTGTCAAAGTTCAGAATTCTTGACATAGCAAATAATGGCTGCTAAAAACAATTAGTCTAGTAGTGCTTGGCTGGCTCAGTGGGAGGAGAATTTGACTCTTGGTCTCAGGGTCATGAGTTTGAGTCCCACACTGGGTGTAAGATTACTTAAATAAATAAAAACTTTTAAAAAATCAACGAGTCTAAATCCTTGGTAAAAACTATTAGACTAATATCTAAATTACCACATGGGTCACAAAATTTAGCTTTTATTGTGTAAGATATTAAAGAAGGAAAAATACAGGAAAAATTAAATTAATATCTAGAAATTGGAGAATATTCAAAAGCAAAAGCACAAAATATTTTATTTTCTATCAGTGAAGGTTAACAAATGATTACTTTGCCCTAAATCTAATGGTTACTTTAATATAATTTTACAACTGTCTTTGAAAAGTTTAAAGTAGTTGCTTAAGGGGTAGGTGTAGGTATTTTTCTTTGCAAGTCAAACAAAATAAACAGCAGCAAAAACAACAAACAAACAAAAGCCCCAACCAAACCTCTACTTAGGGAAAACTAATAAAAGAAAATCAGGAAGCAATTATTTTTAAAAGATAAAAAGAAAATACATATTGGTAGAAGCATGGCCAACTATTAATTAGACCAATAAATGTGTATTAATTAATATATTGCAAGGCTATAGTAATCAAAACAGTATAATATAGGCATAACAACAGACACAAATATCAATGGAGCAAAATAGCCCCAAAATAAGCCCTTGTATATATGATGAATTTCTTTGCAACAAAAGAGCCAAGAAGATAAAATGAAGAAAGGATAACCTCTTAAATAAATGGTGCTGAGAAAACTAGACAGCTACATGCAAAAGAATGAAACTAGACCACTATCTTAAACTACACAAAAATTAACTCAAAATGCATTAAAGATTTGAACATAAGACCTGAAAATATAAAATTCCTGGAAGAAAATATAGACAGTAAGCCTCTTAACATCCATTCCACATTGATTTTTTTTTTTTTTTTAATTTGGCACCCAAAGCAATGACAAAAAAGCAAAAATAAACTAAGGGTTCTACTAAAGTAAAAATATTCTTAACAGTGAAGGAAACTATCAATAAAATGAAAATACAACCTATCTGATGGAAGAAAATATTTGCAAGTCATATATTTGCTAAGAGATTAATATCTAAAATATATATAGAACTCATACAACTCAATAGCAAACAAAACAAAACAAAACAAAACAACCCCAGACAATCTGATTGAAAAATGAGCAAAGGACCCAAACAAATTTTTCCAAAGGAGACCTACAGATAGCCAATGGACACATGAAAAGATGCCCAACATCACTAATCATCAGGGAAATGCAAATCAAAACCACAATGAGATATCACCTGACATCCCTTAGAATGGTATTATCAAAAAGACAAGAAATATCACCTGTTGGCAAGGATGCAGGGAAAAGGGAATCTTTGTGCATGTTGGTGGGAATGTTTGCACAGCCACTGTGGGAAACAGTATGGGGTTCTGCACAAACTTAAGAATAGAACTGTCATATGATCCAGCAATGACATTACTAGATATTTACCCAAAGGAAAAGAAAACACTAATCTGAAAACATCTGTGCATACCTGTGTTCACTGCAGCATTATTTACAATAGCTAAGACATGGAAGCAACCTGTGTTCATCAATGGATGGATAAAGAAATGTGTTCTGTACATACAATGGAATATTTTTCACTATAAAAAAGGAAGGAAATTCTGCCATTTGTGACAACATGGATGGATTTTTTAAAGAAGATTTTTATTTATTTGAGAGAGAAAAGGAAAGAGAACATGAGCAGTGGGTGTTGCATAAGGAGATGGAGAGGAAGAGGCAGACTCCCTGTTCAGTCTCGGGGCCCTGAGATCATGCCCTGAGTTGAAATCAGACACTTAACTGACCGAGCCACCCAGGTACCCCAGCATGGATGGACCTTGAGGGCATTGTGCTAAGTGAAATAAGTAAGGCAGAAAAATAAGTACCATATGATCTCGCTTATATGTGGAATCTTAAAAAAAAAAAAATTGGAATAGATGCAAAGAACAGACTGGTGTTTGCCAGGGGTAGATGAAATTGGTAAGGTAATCAGAAGGAACAAACTTTTGGTTATAAAATAAGTAAGTCATGGGGATGTAATGTATAGTGTAGTCATTATAGTTAAGGTAGGATTTAAAGGAAAAACATTAAATGCTATAAAGAGGTTCATTTTAATCAGGAGATGGTAAAATTAGTGACAAAGATTAAAAACATTCAAAAATCCTCATGCATGGAATGTTATAGTGTAACTAATAGAGAAGGTGAACACTTTTTGAAATTCAAAGTAGTTTTAGCAAAATTTAATTATTGTGATATTTTCACTACCATGATAGATCAATTAGACAAATAAATTATTAAGAACATTAATACTTAATTTCAACATCATTAGAAGTAAAAGAAAATAGGGGTGTCAGAGTGGCTCAGTCAGTTAATCATATGCCCTGGGCTCAGGTTATGATTTCAGGGCCCTGGGATCGAGCCCTGCATTGGGTTTCCTACATCGGGGAGCCTGCGTCTCCCTCTCCCTCTGCCTGCCACTCCCCCTGTTCATTCTTTCTTGTTTGCTCTCTCTTTCAAATAAATAAAACCTTTAAAAAAGAAATAAAGAAAAAAAAATTAAAAGGAGAAAACTTTACTACCTATCAATGAGAAAATATTTTTTTGAAAATGTCATACCCAATGTTAGTAAGTGTTTATTAAAAGGGATCCTCTCATGGCTGATGGTTGTGTAAGTATACCAATTGATTAGAAAAATAGCTTGATAATATGTTTCAACAGCCCTAAGAAAGCTCATATTCACTATCAGAGTATTTTCACCTCTTGTAGACAGATTGTACAAAGATTTATGTGTATGCATGTTAAATTTGCAGAATTTTCAATTGAAAATCACTATGAATAAATATCCATTAGTAGAAGAATGGTTAAGGAAATATTTTGTTATACATTTAATTATTATACTTGGGATTATTGAGGATAATATTTTTGAAAAATATTGATTGACACAAGGAAAAGGAAAAATAATGTTTATTACTATTATAAAGAAAATTTATTACACAAGATTCAATGAAAGAGAGAGTGAGTGAGAAAGCAAGGGAAGGATCAGAAGGAGAGGGACAAGCAGACTCCTCACTGAGCACGGAGTGGGACCCGCTTCAGGTTAGGTGGGAGCCTAACCTGAGAGCCAAGAACCTGAGGGTTGAACAAGAGTCATATGCCCAACTGACTGTGCCGCTCAGGCAGCTTTCCCCTTAAGTTTTTATTAGGACTAAATTTTTCTTATTAGGATACACATGGTATTGTTATTGTGTAGACCCACGTAACAAAAATGGAGAAACGTTTTATTCCTAGGAGTGATATACTATAAAAGATTAATAATACAAACTTTCTTAGTTAGCAAGAAAATTCATATTCACTTTGTTTTACTTTTCATTTGGTTACCAATTCTGAGGCACCTAGAGTCAACCTACAGTTGTAAAGTTGTACCTATTTTTTTAAAAGGTAAATTTTAATAGCAGTTTTAGATTCACAGCAAAATTGAAGGGTAGGTACTATACTTGTTATCCTGATGTCTCTGTACAGTCTGCAAGTCACATTTGATGGTGTGCACTTTTGCAACTGAATCTAATGCTACATTTATTAGGGACTTTGGTCTACATGTAAAAGTCAGCCAGGCATTAATGGAAGAGCCACTGGGTATTGAAAGTGAGTATATTCAGCATTTTGTCTGGGCTAGAAGTCAATCAGAATGCAATCATTCATTAAGGCTCCTGCAAGCAATAGCCACTGTGCTGTGCCAACATTCATCAAGTTAAGGGCCAGGAAATGTGAGTGCCAGGGCACATCTCACAGAGACAGCATAAAAGTCAGCTCGTCTCAATTACAGCTCAGCAATGGCTGCCTTCCTCAGAACTACACTCTTGGAAGGGAATTTGGGAGGCAATTCAGTTTTTTTGCATTGGGTTCATTCCCAGCAAGGATACCCTATAAGATTATAAACAAAGTACGATACTTATTTTCCCGTTCTTGATTTTCACAAGAATGGTTGGAAGACAGTGCCTGTGTCTTGCTGACTCAAGAAATCAAAGGATCAAGAATTCTCTCTGTCAAATAAATAAATAAAATCTTTAAAAAAAAAAAAAGAATTAAGAGGAGCAGTAGTCTGACTATTTGGTGTCATGTTGAAGGAGAATATTGAAGTGGGACACTAAACAGCTTTTCAGGAAGGTAGTTAAAATCTTAGCTCTACCTTTTGTTGACCAGGCATCCCTAGGCAAATTCTGTAAGTTTTCTGAATTTTAGTATCCTTATCTGTAAACGATCTAATCCATAGGATTGTTGTAATAAATACATAAAACAATGTAAATAAATTACCTGAGAAAAGTGCACAATATGTGGTAGCTGTTATGATTAGGGCAAAATATCACCACGATTAGAAAATTCTCTTTCTTTTGAAATTGGATGTGGATAGCTATGTTTTTAATAGTCAGATAAAGAGTTCAACTTTGGAAGCAAATGATAGTGATCAGGGAAGTAAAGAAAGTCCTAAGAGTTCCTCAGAGAATCTTCAACTTCCATGGCTCTCATTATGAAATAACATCGATGTATTTTTCTCGCATAAGCCTTAAAAGATGTCTGAAGTTCATCTGTCATCATGGAGACATCCACAATAATTACTGAAAACAGAAGAAGGTTTTATAAGTCCGAATTGTTTTGGCAGTGGAGGAAATGTCTAGAAGCAGGCTTCACTCTTGGTAACACTCCCTCATCTTCTTGTTTTGGGATGCCCTTGTGAATGGGTATGTGTATTTTGAAGGGGTTGAACTATAAAAATACAACTGTTTATCTAATGTTCCCCAGAATTAAATGAAAATATGATGTAGTGTCATATGTTAAAATGATATAAATATCATAATGATGTAAATGCTCCTATCAACATGGCAATGTACTTTGTGTCTATTCTGTGATTTACCATGCATCAGTAAATGGCCCTGCATCATCCCTAGAATAGTCATGTGGCAACGAGAATTCTGTTTGAGCTCATGGTCAGTTTCTACAACTGTGTGTGAGGAAAGCCCATGGTACAATTCACAATGAGAGTTTCCTCTTTCACTCAGAAGCCTATGGCATGCAAGCCTGTAATTCTGGTATGCATGACTCCATGGATGAAGAATTGGAGTCTTGCTTCAAGGGTTGGGCTTGATGTTACTGTACGGCCCATTGCCACAGTGTTGCTGGGCAACGGGGTTTGTTTTCCTGCTTCTGGGATTCCCACTTCTGCTTTCATAGACCTATGCTACATAGTTTATCTGTGTGATGTGTTCTAATTCTGTTTAAGGAGGGTGGCTGCCAGCAACCCAGGATTGGCAAGGGGGGACTTAGGTTATATAATCTCTATCTCTTTTGTTATAAGGTTAAGAAATAATAAGAATTTTCCATTATAAAGATGGGCTTTACTGTCACACTCTGGCAGGCCACCACCTGTTCAAAGATCTTCAGCCACTGGCTCCAGTCCCACTCTTCTGTGGGTGTACTAAGTTTTAATTTCTGAGGAGTCCATGTAAAAGTAGCTGAGAGTGGATAAAGGAATGACGTATGTGCCAGCAAGGATGGTGTTTACGGGAACTGTATTTCAAACTAGTCTGACAGAGGAAGCTGCTTACTTGTTTGATATGGATGTGACAACGTTCTTTAGAACACTGGTCATCTTAGCCAAAAATACACAAATCTAGAACTACTTTCAGACGCTGTACTGTGGGGGGAACTGGAGCTATTTCTACTGGATGGGATTAGCAGTAGTTGCAGTTGGAGAAAAAAATAATGAGAACTTTATACCAGCTAAGAAAAACAGTATCACATAAACATAAAAATTTTAAATTGTATCCACCTGCTTCTTTGCAAAGATTGGAAATGTTTTGTTGTGCCCTCAGATTTCTATACATGTATAGCAACATTGCAGAAGATGCCTTTTTACTTCTTTTTCTTCAACTTCTATTTTTCCCCCAATATTTTTTTTTAGTGTTTCAGAAGGTTTTTTATGCATAAATTTTAGTGTGCTAGGAGAAATACAATTTTGATTTGATTTTATGGATTATAAATGAAGAATGTAACAAATTTGAGATTATTGAGGACAACCAGATTCCAATGAAACAAAACAATGTAAAGGAGAATTCTCTTGTGTTTCAGAAAATGTTGAGTCCTTTAGAGTGCTGTGCTGAAAATTGCTTAACAAGGGCCTCGGGGGGATAGGTGGAGTCTTGAGTCGTAATGTTTGCTAATTTCCGTGGTGTAAATACCCTCACTATAGCTGATTTCAAGCTGCCAACTCAATGTTTCTGAATGCAGAGCTGGGAAGAGAGGAACACTACAATCTGACTCCAACACACCATGGCTGCTAGATATTAATGGGAATTTGGGGAAGAAAACATTCATAGTTTTTTTTTTTTTTTTTTTTTTTTAATGGGAAATACTGGGTACAGCTAAACGTGTGGAAACTCTTGTAACATTTAAAATACTAATTTGTATTTTGAAATTCTAAGATATTCTTTATACTTTATTTGACTACCGAAAATTTTAATTGGAATACCTGTTAATATCAGGTAGGATACTAGCATTCTAGGGAACATTATTTAGAAAAGGCTTAAGTTAGAGTTGTAGCTTTTGTGATTTTAATCCTTTAAATTGTATAATTCTTTTAACTTATAAAAGTGACATTCAACTCAAATTAATAAATCAGCAATAGAGATTAAAAGAAGTTAAATTATCTCTTTTAACTCTACTTCCCTGCATTAATCAATGCTAAGAATTTGATGTATGTCCTTTCATATTCTTATCATATCAACATATAAAACTTATAACTACATATATAGCAGAAGTTCCCCCTTTGAACTGCTAAAAAACCACTTTATTCTGCAATTAAAAATCTTTCAATTTTGTATTGTAAAATAAGACGTAAAATTAACAAACTGCATAGAACAAAGGTAGGACTCAGTGCAATGATTCTCAAACTTCAGTATACATTGGAAAACTTGGATTGACTCTTCGAATGCAGTTTCTGACTCATTAGGCCCAGGCAGGGTCTGAAAATGTGCATTTGTAACAAGTTCCCAGGTGAAGCTGATACTGTCTATCTGGACCCAATTTGGAGAACCACACGCTTAGTGAACTATTTATAAGATGAATATCTTATAATAAACACAAGGCAGGTGAGAAAACAGAACTTTGTTGCCACTTGGAAGACCCTCTGTGTAGCCCATTTTTTTTTTTTTTTTTGTAGCCCATTTTAACAAGAGTTCTTCTCTCCCTTCCAGAGTAACCAGTATCCTGACTCTTAATCACTTTCTTCAATTGGTTATGAACATATTTTATTAAACAAATTAGGTTCATCCTGGACACACTGTTTGGACATGCCCACAACATGTTTCCATGTCTGTAAAATAGTAATCTATATTATTTTTAAAATTAATAAACAATTTTTTTAGAGGAGTTTCAGATTTATATCAAAATTAGGTGGAAAGTCCAAGGGAGTTACCATATAATCCCTGCCCCATACCTTTTCCACCCCCACAAACTTACTTACTACTGACATCCTGAACTGCAGTGATACATTACATTAGTTACTTCTGAAGTCCATAGTCTGCATTTGGGCTCCCTCTTGGTGTTGTGCATTCTACGGTTTGGACAAATGTATAATGATATGTATCCACCACTATAGTATCATACAGAATAATTTTTCTGCCCTAAAAGCCTCTGTTCTCTGCCTACTCATTCCCCTTTGCCTTTTTTATTCCTGGCAACCACCCATCTATTTACTGTCTTTGTAGTTCTGTCTTTTCCAGCATATCATAGAGCTAGAACCATACAGTATAGAGACTTTTCAGATTGGCTTATTTCACATAGTAATATATTACAAACGTGAGATTCCTCATGACTTTTCATGACTTGATAGCCCTTATTTTTTTTTTTTAGTGCCAAATAATATTCTATTATCTGGATATACTACAATTTATAGTTATCCATTTACTCACTGAAGGACATCTTCGTTGCTCGTAAGTTTTGGCAATTATGAATAAAGCTGCCATATACATAGGTGCACAGGTTTTTGTGTGGACATATGTTTTTAATTCATTTGGCTAACTACCAAGGAGAATAATTTCTGCATTGTGTATGCTAAGAAATGTTTAGTTTTATAAGAAACAGGAAACTTGTGTTCCAAAATGGCTGCACCATTATGCATTCATACCAGCAATGAATGGGATTTCCCATTGTTTTATATCCTTACCAGCATTTTCCGTTGTTAGAGATTTGGATTTGAGTCATTCTAATAGGTGTCTAATGGAATCTCATTCTAATTTGTAATTCTTTAATGACTTAGAATGTTAAACATTTTTATATGTTTATTTGACATCTATATATCTTCTTTGTTGAGATGTTTTGTCCACTTTTAAATTGGGTTATTCATTTTATTATTGTGGAATTTAAAGAGTTCTTCATATATTTTAGATAATAGTCTTTTACAGATGTGTCTTTTGCAAATATGCCCTCCTAGTTGATGGCTTGTTTCTTCATTCTCTTAACATTTTTTTAACAGAGTAGAAGTATTAAATTGTAAACAAAGACAACTTATGAATTATTTATTTTTTATAAACTTTTTATTTTTAATTTAAATCAATTAAGATAAAATGTATTATTAGTTTCAGAGGTATAAGTCAGTGACTCATCAATCTTATATAGTACCCAGTGTTCATTACAACATATGCCCTCCTATATTCCATCACCCCGTTACCCATCTCCCACCCCCCTTGGCTCCAGCAACCCTCAGTTTTTTTTTCCCTATGATTAAGAGTCTCTTATGGTTTGACTCCCTCTCTGATTTCATCTTGTTTTATTTTTTCCTCTACTCCCCTATGATCCTCTGTTTTGTTTCTTAAATTCCACATATGAATGAGATCATATGATAATTATCTTTCTCTGATTGACTTATTTCACTTAGCATAATACCCTCTATTCCTATCCACATAATTGCAAATGCCAAGATTTCATTTTTTTTTAATGGATGAGTAGTATTCCATTGTATATATGTAGTCAACTACTTTATGCATTCATCAGTTGATGGATATCTGGGCTCTTTTCATAATTTGGCTATCGTGGACATTGCTGTTATGAACATTGGAGTGCAGGTGCCCCTTTGGATCACTGCATTTGTATCTTTGGGGAAATCCCTAGTAGTGCAATTGCTGGGTCATAGGGTAGCCCTATTTTGGACTTTTTGAGGAACTTCCATACTGTTTTCCAGAGTGGCTGCAGCAGCTTGCATTCCCACCAACAGTGTAAGAGTGTTTTCCTTTCTCCACATCCTCACCAACATTCATTATTTCCTGATTTGTTAACTTTTGCCATTCTGATCAGTGTGAGGTGGAATCTCATTGTGGTTTTGATTTGTAATTCCCTGATGCCAAGTGATGTTGAGCATTTTTTCATATGTCTGTTGGCCATTTGTATGTCTACTTTGGAGAAATGTCTGTTCATGTCTTTTTCCCATTTCTTGGCTGGACTATTTTTTCTTTGGTTGTTGAGTTTGCTAAGTTCTTTATTGATTTTTGTATACCAACAGTTTATCTTGTAAGACCTTTGCAAATACCTTCTCGCATTCTGTCAGTTGTCTTTTAGTTTTGTCAATTGTTTCCTTTGCTGTGCAAAAGCTTTTTATCTTGATGAAGTCCCAATAGTTCATTTTTGTTTTTGTTTCCCTTGCCTTTGGAGATGTATCTAGCAAGAAGTTGCTGTAACTGAGGTCATAGAGTTTGCTGCTTTTGTTCTCCTCTAGGAATTTGATAGATTCCTGTCTCACTTCTAGGTATTTCATTCACTTTGAGTCTATTTTTGTGTATGATATAAGGAAATGGTCTAGTTTCATTCTTCTGCATTTGGCTGTCCAATTTTCCCAACACCATTTGTTGAAGAGACTGTCTTTTTTCCATTGGATCTTCTTTCCTGCCTTACTGAAGATTAGTTGACCATAGAGTTGAGAGTACACTTCTGGGTTCTTCTGTTCCATTGATATATATGTCTGTTTTGTGCTGTTACCATACTGCCTTGATGATTACAGCTTTGTAATAGAGCTTGAAGTCCAGTATTGTGATGCCCCAGGTTTGGTTTTCTTTTTCAACATTCCTTTGGCTATTTGGGGTCATTCCTGGTTCCCTACAAATTTTAGGATTATTTGTTTCAGCTCTATAAAAAGGTTGATGGTATTTTGATAGGGATTTCATCGAATGTATAGATTGCTCTAGATATCATAGACATTTTAGCAATATTTGTTCTTCCAATCCATGAGCATGGGACATTTTTTCCATTTCTTTGTGTCTTCCTCAATTTCTTTCATGAATACTTTACAGTTTTCTGAATACAGATACTTTGTTTCTTTGGTTAGGTTTATTCCCAGGTATCTTATGGTTTTGGGTACAGTTGTAAATGGGATCGAATCCTTAATTTCTATTTCTTCTATCTTGCTGTTGGTGTATAGAAATTCAACTAATTTCTGTGCATTGCTTTTATATCCTGCCACTTTGCTGAATTACTGTATGAGTTCTAGCAATTTGGGAGTGGAGTCTTTTGGGTTTTCCACATAAAGTATCATGTCATCTGTGAAGAGTGAGAGTTTGACTTCTTTTTTGCTGATTTGGGTGCCTTTTATCTCTTTTTGTTGTCTGATTGCTGAGGTTAGGACTTCCTACTATGCTGAACAGCAGTGGTGATAGTGGACATCCCTGCTGTGTTCCTGACCTTAAGGGAAAAGCTTTCAGTTTTTCCCCATTGAGAATGATACTTGCTGTGGGCTCTTTGTAGATGGCTTTTATGGTATTGAGATATGTTCCCTCTATCCTTACACTGGGAAGAGTTTTAATCAAGAAAGGATGTTGTACTCTGTCAAAGGCTTTTTCTGCATCTATTGAAAGATCGTATGGTTCTTGTCTTTTTTCTCCTTGCACCCAGGAATAAATCTCACTTGGTGATGGTGCATAAGCCTTTCAATGTACTGTTGGATCCTATTGGCTAGTATCTTGGTAAGAATGTTTGCATCCATGTTCATCAGGCATATTGGTCTGTAATTCTTTTTCACAGGGTCTTTGTCTGGTTTGGGGATCAAGGTAATGCTGACATAATAGAATATGTTTGGAAATTTTCTTTCCATTTCAATTTTTTTTTTTTTTTTGGAACAGCTTCAGAACAATAGGTACTGATTCTTCTTTAAATGTTTGGTAGAATTCCTGTGAGAAGCTATCCAGCCCTGAACTCTTGTTTGTTGAGAGATTTTTGACTACTGCTTCAATTTCTTTGCTGGTTATGGGTTTGTGCAGGTTTTCTATTTCTTCCTGTTTCAGTTTTGGTAGTTTATACACCTCTAGGAATGCATCCATTTCTTCTAGTTTGCCTAATTTTGTTGGCATTTAGTTGCTCATAATATATATATATATATTTAAAGATTTTATTTATTTATTTGACAGAGAGAGAGCACAAGTAGGCAGAGAGGCAGGCAGAGAGAGAGAGGAGGAAGCAGGCTCCCTGCTGAGCAGAGAGCCCAATGCGGGACTCGAGCCCAGCCCAGCACCCTGAGAAGTCCATCTGTGAAGTCCATCTGACCTGAGCCGAAGGCAGCGGCTTAACCCACTGAGCCACCCAGGCGCCCTGCTCATAATATATTCTTGTAATTGTTTGTATTTCTTTGGTGTTGGTTGTGATCTCTTCTCTTTTGTTGATGATTTTATTTATTTGGGTCCTTCTCTTTTATTTGGGGTAAGTCTGGCCAGGGGTTTTTTGATTTTATTCTTTCCAAGAACAAGCTCCTAGTTTCATTGGTCTGTTTTACCATTCTTTTGGTTTTGATTTCATTGACTTCTGTCCTAATCTTTATTAATTCTCTTCTCTGCTCCTGCGCTCCTTCTCTTTTAGGCTTTATTTACTGGCTTTTCTCCAGGTCCTTTAGGTATAAGATTAGGTTGTGTATTTGATATTTTCTTATTTCTTGAGAAAAGCTTATATTGCTATGCTCTTCCCTCTTAGGGATATTTTTGCTGCATCCTAAACATTTTGAACAGCTGTGTATTTATTTCTATTTGTTTCCATGAGTTTTTAAAATTCTTTTTAAATTTCCTGTTTGATCCATTCATTCTTTAGTAGGATGCTCATTAGCCTCCCTGTATTTTGAGTTCTTTCCAAATTTCCTCTTATGATTGACTTCAAGTTTCAAAGCACTGTTGTCTGAAAATATGCAGGGAAAGATCCTGATCTTTTGGTACCAGTTGAGACCTATTTTGTGACGTAGAGTGTGATCTATTCTGGAGAATGTTCTATATGCACTAGAGAAGAATGTGTATTCTGTTGCCTTAGGATGGGATGTTCTGAATATATCTGTGAAGTCCATCTGATCCAGCATGTCATTTAAAGCCCTTGTTTCCTTATTGGCTTTGTGCTTAGATGATCTATCCATTGCAGTGAGTGGGGTGTTAAAGTCCCCTACTGTTATTTTATTAGTATCACTGTGTTTCTTTAATTTTGTTATTAACTGGTTTATATAATTGGCCACTCCCATGTTAGGGTCATAACTATTTATAATTGTTAGATAGACTCTTTAATTATGATACAGTGTCCTTCTTCATCTTTTCTTACCATCTTTTGTTTAAAAACTAACTTGTCTGATATAAGGATTGCCACCCCAGATTTCTTTTGGTCCATTAGCATGATAGTTTTCTGCCCCTTCACTTTCAATCTGGAGGTATCTTTGGGTCTATAATGAGTCTCTTGCAGATAGCATATTAATGAGTCTTGCTTTTTTATCCAATATGATTCCCTGTATCTTTTGACTGGGGCATTTAACCCATTTACTTTCAGAGTAATTAGCGAAAGATGAATTTAGTGTCTTTGTATCACCTGTAAAGTCACTGTTTCTGTTTATTATTTCTATTCCTTTCTGGTCTATATTACTTTTGGGTCCTCTCTTTGAGATGCCTTTTAATATTTCTTATAAGGCTGCTTTAGTGATCACAAATTCTTTTAGTTTCTGTTTGTCCTGGAAGCTTTTTATCTCTCTTATTTTGAATGGCACCCTAGCTGGATAAAATATTCTTAGTTGTATATTTTTCTCATTTAGCTCCCTGAGTATATCATGCCAGTCTTTTCTAGTCTGCCAGTTTTCGGTGGATAGAGAGCTCTGCTACCATATTGATGTTTCCACCCTTGGAGGTTATGGTCCTCTTATCCTGAGCTTCTTTCAAGGATTTTCTCTTTGTCTGTGAGATTTTTAAGTTTCACTATTGTATGTCGAGGTGTTGAACTTTTTATATTGATTTTGGGGGGTTTCTCTGTGCTTCCTAGACTTGAATGCCTGTTTCCTTCCACAGATCAGGGAAGTTCTCCCTATAATTTGCTCCAGTATATCATCTACCCAACCCCTTTCTCTCTTTCCTCTTTTGGCATACCAATTATTCTAATTTTGTTTTGCTTTATAGTATCACTTACCTCTCACATTCCTCCCTTGTGACCCAGTAGTTATTTGTTTCTTTTTTCCTTAGCTTCTTTATTCTTCATTGTTTTGTCTTCTATGTCACTAATTCTCTCTTCTGCCTAATTTATGTGACCAGTTAGAGCCTCCATTTTTGATGGCCTATCATTAGTAGCCTTTTTGATTTTGACTTGGTTTGATTTTAGTTCTTTTATTTCTCCAGAAAGGGTTTATCTTGTGTCTTCTATACTTTTTCACATCCAGCTAATATCTTTATAATCATTATTCTGAACTCTTGTTCTGACATCTCACTTATATCCATACTGATTAAGTCTTTGGCAGTCAGTACTGCCTCTTGTTGTTATTTTTTGAGGTGAGTTTTTCTGTCTTGTCATTCTGACAAGACAAGAATAGATGAATGAGAGAACAATATTCTAAAATGGCAGCAATGACCCCAGAGAAATATACACTAACAAATCAGAAGAGACCCTTAAATGGAAAAAAAAAAAAAAAAAAAAAGAGAGAGAGAGAGAGACTATAACCAGACAGGTGAACAGAACAGAGCAATACACTGGATCCGTGTGTATATTGTCCTGTTTGTTAGAAAACCAAATCCCAAAACTGTAAAGAAAGAAAAACTTCATATATATATATATATATAAAGGGTGGACAGAGTTGCGCCACCCTTGCCAGGGAACCAGACTAAATAAGTGGCTCTGGATTGCTTTATATGGCTTTTGTTCACTGAAGTCTTTCCATGCAGCTTTAGAGGATGAGTATGAAAACCATGGCCTCCCAATCTCTAGTCCCAGAGCTGAGAGCTCAGGGCTCCACTTCTCATTGTGCCCTCAGAGAAAAGCAGTCAATCGCTCTTGTCTCCCTCATCTCCATCCACACTTCATGCTCACCCAGCACGTGATGAGCTTTTCTATTTCAGTCACGTGACTTTACTTTGAATCTCCAAACCCTGGAGACATCTGCGGTGCACACTTGTGCTACTCTTCCCATCAGAAGAAAGGGAGTATCGTGACAGTTTTGCCACTTGCTGGGCCCCTGCTCAGAGAACAGTCACTGGACTGTGTAGGGGTTTATAGTATATGACAACCCTGAGCTGAGAACCTATTCCTGGACTCACTGCTCACAACCAGCTTACCTGCTCTGATGCCTGGGAACTCTGCCACACTCAGTCATCTCTCGACTTCCTGTGACCCTGGGGATCCTGAGACCACACTGTCCCACATAGTATTCTGCCCTGCTTTGCTATCTGAGCACCTTTCAAGCAGGGAAGTCCCTCACTGGAGCGGACTTCTAAAAGTTCTGATTTTATGCTCCACTGTTGTATCATTTTCTGGTAGCTGGATGATGGAGGCTTCTTAACCCTACAGCTTATATTCTCAAATATTACCTTGGATTCACTCCTCTGAACCTCTTACTTTGCAGAAAGTGGTCACTTTTCTATTTACAGAGTTGCAGCTATTGTTTTCTTAGATCCCTGGTTGAGTTTGCAGTTGTTCAGAATAATTTGATAGCTTTCTAGTAGATTTCAAGGGATCAGGGGAAACTAAGTTCTACTCCTCCACCATCTTGGATTATGTCCTTCAATTATTTCTTTCATACATTTGTTGTATTTAAAAAGGTGTCTCCATACCCAAGGCTTCATAGGTTTTATCCTCTATTGTTCTGTAGGAGTTCTCTTGTTTTGCATTTTACATTTAGGTCTATGATGCATTTTGAATTAATTTTTATGAAGGATGAAAGGTATGTGTTTAGGTAGGGTTTTTGTTTGTTTGTTTATTTGATTTTTTTGGTTTTTGGTTTTTTTTTTTTTTTTTGCATGGGCATATCCCCTCATTCCAACACCATTTGTTGAAAAGACTATTTTTACTTTATTGTATTGTTTTTTGCTCTTTTTCAAAGATCAGTTGACTATATTTATGTGGATTTACTTCTAGGTTTTCTATCTTGTTCTATTGATCTATTTGTCCATTTTTTAAAATAAAAGCCATAATTCAGTCCAACACCCCTTCACTTATTCCTTCTCCAGTGCTCTTGCTTCCTTTATGTAGATCCAAGTTTCTGACATGTCATTTTTCTTCTCTTGGAAGAGATTATTTTTAACTTTTTTTTTTTTTCGGAAGGCAGATCTATTTGCAACAAATTCTCTCTGTTCTTATTTAAGTAAGTATGTATGTATGTATTTATTTATTTTACTTTTGATGGATAATTTCACAGGGTATAGAATTCTAGGTCAGTGTTTTTTATTCTATCAACACTAAGTATTTCACTCCAATCCCTCTTTCTTTCTTTCTTTCTTTCTTTCTTTCTTTCTTTCTTTCTTTCTTTTTCCTTTTTTTCTTGCATGTTTTCTGAGAAGACAGATGTAATTATTACCTTTGCTCCTCTGTAAGGAAAGCATTTTTCTTCTCTGACTTCAAAATTTTTCTTAATCATTGATCTTCTATAGTTTGAATATGATATATCTAGGTATAGGGTTTTTGTTTTTGTTTTGCTTTGGAATTTATCTTATTTAATATTTCCCAGGTTCCTGGAACCGTGATTTAGTGTCTGAGGTTCTTTTGGAGAAATTCTCAGTCACAACTGTTTTTAATATTCCTTCTTTCCTTCTTCTTCTTCTTCTTCTTCTTTTCTTTCTTTCTTTCTTTTCTTTTTTTTTTTTTTTTTTTTGTATCCCCATTTTGTATTTGTTACATATTCTGTAGCTGTCCCACAGTTCTAGAACACTTTGCGGTCTTTCCTTAGCCTTTTCCCCCCACTCTTTGCTTTTTAGTTTTTAAAGTTTATATTGCCATATCCTCATGTTCAGAGATTCTGTCCTTAATTCTATCCAGTCTACTAATGAGCCTACTTAAAGGTATTCTTCATTTATATTACATTTTTTTTTAATTCTAACATTTCTTTTAGAGGTCTTTTGTAGAATTTCCATCTCTCTGCTTATGTTATCTCTTTGTTATTTCAAGTTGTCTAATTTCCCCATTAAAGCCCTTACTATATTAGTTACAGTTTTTTAAAAAAATTAATTGTCTGAAAATCTCAACATTTCTGCCAACCTGACTCTGGCTCTGATGCTTATTCAATCTCTTAAACTGTGCTCCTTGCCTTTTAGTATGCATTGTAATTTTGTTGTTGTTGTTGAAAATTGATGTGATGCACTGAGTAAAAAGAACTATGATTCATAGGCCTCTCGCATGTAGTAATAAGTTATGGGAGGAAGGAAAACATTCTATAGTCTTGTGATTAGGTCTCAGCCTTTTGGTGAGCAGGTCTCTGGAACATGAACTTCATCAGTGCTCTTCAGTTGTTTTTCTCTTCTTTGGTAGGACAGGATGGCTGGAGGGAGTTGGAATTGAGAACTTCCTTTCTTCCAGGTTGGTTAGGCTCTGATTAAACTCTAGCAGGTTATGCCTTAGTAAAATAGTTTTTCCTGAGGGCAGGTCTTGTTAAAACGTAAAGAATACTCTGACATATTTCAAGATGGTAACTTTTCCCCTATTCATAATAGAAACACAGAAGTGATTCTTCTCTGATATTTACTGTGAGGACCTTATAGAACTATTGGAGGTAAAATTCACAAAAGTATAAAGGCCGATTTGTGACTGGGTACCCTTGGAGTTTTTAACTCTCAAACTTGCTCACATTAAGCCTCCAGTAATTTCTCATTTACAGTCTAAATTTTCCTGCCCCAGCAGGAAATTTCTAAAGTTCCTCTAGACTTTCTGCTCATGGGTTTCTGATCCAGGAAGTTGTCTCTGTATATGCTTTTCTTTCTCTCCAGTTTGGGGGGGCAACAGTTTGTTCTGCTTCCTTACTTCACTGATAAATATAAGAATTATTTATTTTCCAGTTGGTTCAGCTTGTAACTTGTTATGATGGATTGGTGACTTCTAAGCTTCTTACATGCTGGGCTGGAATCTGGGAGACTGCTTTGTGTTTTTATTAGCCAAGTGTGAATCCCAATACACGATTGATTAAGCTTACCTTTCCTTCCCGCAATTTGGTATATCTGTAAAACTATCTGCTGAAGAGAACTGGCCATTTGACTTATAGAGTTGTTGAACAGACCTGGCCATTTGACTTATAGAGTTTTCATGATTTGTGTCTTGTTGATTTTATAATGTTGGTACAATTTAACATAGCCATTTGTCTTTTATATTCCTTCAAATTAACAGGTGGATCCAGAGGCTTACTCAGATCCACATCCAAGAACTTTGGCAAATGCATAAGTCATTTGAATTTCTTCAGCATGAGAAGTCTGGCTTTCCCTCTATTTTTAAATCAGTTTTGTAGCATAATTTATGTACAATAAAATTCACCAATTTTACATGTGATATTTGATGAGTTTGACGAATATGTATAGTCAAGAAACTGTAACAATGATAAAATTGAATATTTCCATAACTCAAAAAGTTCTATACACCTCTTTGCAGTCGAACACCTGTGTCCACTCAGTATCTCCTGAAAATCACTAATTCTTTCTTTTCTCTAGTTTTTGCTTTTTCTATAACTTTAAATGAATTAACTCATACACTATGTAGTCTTTTGTATGTGTTTATCTTATATTACATAGTGCTTTTGAGGTTCACCTCTGCCTCTGTGAATCAGTAGTTTTTTCCTTTATAATTACACAGTATTATACACAGTGGATTTACCACAATTTGTTAATCTGTTTACCAGTTGATGGACATTTGAGTTTTTTCTTGTTTTTGGCTATTAAGAATAAAACTGTGCTGAATGTATCTGGCTCCCAGGTAAATTCATGCAAATGGAAACCCAGTAGATATAACTCTTTTCCTCTGAGCATTGTCTCCTCACCAGAATATGTCAGTTTTTGTTCATTCAGCAGTGCTTTCAGGCAGCCTGATTTTTGTAGTTCTGTATTCTGTATTTGTATTATAGTTGTTTTTTGATCCATTAGGAAATCAGTTTGCCATTACCCAAAGTATTTGTTCTCAATATGATGATATTCTATTATTTCATTTTCATTTATTGTTTTATTTGTTCAAAATATATTATTTACCAGAGCCAGCTCCCTCATCTACTATTTAATTACCTATGGGTAAAGTTTATATCAGGATGACAGGAATAATGCTTGATTCTGTCTTTTTATTTACCTGGTTTTCAAGATAATGAATTGGAGTCGAGTCATCCTCAGAATATGATTAATTAGTTTTTAAAAATAAATAACTATGATAAATAATTAATAACTTTCCAAAGCAGAAAGTGCCAGGTCCAAATGAGTCCAGTAGTGAATTCTATCAAACATTTAGGAAAGAAATTATACCATTTCTCTACAATCTCTTCTAAGAGATTAGAGCAGAGGAACACTTCTTAACATAATACAAGGCCAGTATTATCCAAATAGAAGAAAATAGAATAGAAGAAAAGAGAAATTCAGACTAATGACTCTCATGAACACACATGCAAAAATCCTCAATAAAATATTAGCAAATTGAATCCAGTCATGTGTAAAGAGAATTATATACCATAACCAAGTGGAATTTATCCCAGGGATGAAAGTCTAGTTCAATATTTGAAAATTTATTAATGTAATCTATCAATAGGGTACGGAAGGAAAATCACACAATCATATCAATAGATACAGAAAAGGCATTTGACAAAATCCAATACTCATTCATGATAAAAACTCTCAGAAATATAAGAATATGAGAGAACTTCCTCAACTTGTTAAGGAGTATCTGAAAAAACAAAACAAAACAAAACAAAACAAAAAAACCCACAAGCAACTAGAGCTAAAAGACAACAGAATGGGAGAGGGTACTTGCAAATGACATATCAGATAAAGGGCTAGTATCCAAAATCTATAAAGAACTTCTCAAACTCAACACCCAAAGAACAAATAATCCAATCAAGAAATGGGCAGAAGCCATGAAGAGCCATTTCTGCAAAGAAGATATCCAAATGGCCAATAGACCCATGAAAAAAGTTCTCATCATCACTCAGCATCAGGGAAATATAAATCAAAACCACAGTGAGATACCACTTCACACCAGTCAGAATGGTTAAAATTACCAGTCCGGAAACAACAGGTGTTGGCAAGGATGAGGAGAAAAGGGAACCCCCTACATTGTTGGTGGGAATGCAGGCTGGTGCAGCCTCTCTGGAAAACAGTATGGAGGATCCTCAAAAATTTGAAAATAGAGCTATTCAATGACCCAGAAATTGCACTTCTGGGTATTTACCATAAAGATACTAATGTAGTGATCCAAAGGGGCATGTGTACCTGAATGTTCATAGCAGCAATGTCCATAGTAGCCAAACTATGGAAAGAGCCCAGATGTCTATCAACAGATGAGTGGATAAAGAAGATGTGAAACACACACACACACACACACACACACACACACACACACACACAGGAATACTATGCAGCCATCAAAAAAAGAAATCTTGCCATTTGCAATGATTGGGATGGAACTAGAGAGTATTATGCTAAATTAAACAAGTCAATCAGAGAAAGTCAATACATTAAGCGTTAATGAAAAACAGAAGTGTAATTAGAAGTAAAAAAAACCAAACAAACAAAAAAATGAAAAAACTAGAGCTAATTATGAGCAACTTGAAGATTTCTTACTAAGATCAGGAACAAGGTAAGATGTTCCCTCTCACCACTCCTTTTCAACATTGTACTGTAAGTCTTAGCTAATTAGACAAGAAAAGAAAAATGATATGAAATCATGTATTTAAACATATTTTTTGAGTTTTAATGCAGTGCAATTCTTATTCCTACTGAAGTTCAAAATTTCTATCTTTAGATAGTGGACTCTTCTTCAAGATGGTTCCTATGGATTATATAACAATACTGTTTTTAATAGTTTCATGTTATCTGGTATATCAAGATATTACATGCTCTTTTTGTTCATCTCCTTTCTTAGATGAGATTCAGGAAGCACCACCCCTCTCTGTTTTTAACTGGAAAATAGTATTTCAAGGCCACATATCTGAGGCCCTACTGATGCTCCTTGCTATTGGAATGATGATTATTTATAGACCTTTTCAGTGGACAGATAGGACACACACACATACCCTAAAAATACCTTATATGTTTTTGTGATATTTCAAATTAAAATTCAGAATGAGATGGTTTTTCTTAACCTGCTCTGTGTCACACTATTATTTTTATTCTGCATTTTGAAAATCCTAGAGTCATAGGAAATGTTATAATTAAAATATCCTATAATTATTTATTTGTTTTACTCCATGCATATGAATTTTATCAAAATACTAATACTACTAATACCACTAATATGATTAATTAAAATAGTTAAAACTGTTTTATATATGTTATCTTGCTCTTTTTCTTTTTATAGTTATAATACATCTAAATGTGACAATCTATAATCTATTTTAATTTTGATTAGTTTTATATATATTTATGTATTTACTCTTTACTATCAGTCCTTGTGTAAATGTCATTTTGGTCATTTTGGTTGATTTAAGTTATTTTTCTAGTAGATTTCTTAAGAATGTCTCTTGGGAACAATGGTCTCTAAATTCTTGGCTATTGGTAACAATTAGTGTTTTTTAATTTAAAGATCCATTTCACTGCATAGAAATCACTTGGCTCATGTTTTATTTCCTTGACTACATTAAATATATTACTTTATTTCCTTCTGGCATAAAGATGACAAAGAATCTGATAATATTATACTTTTATATTTTTTACAAATCATGTGCTTTTTTTCTCTTGAACACCAAAGGTTTTTAATTTTCTATTACAAGCCTAAAAATTCTACTAGAATGTTTTGGTTTTGTTGCTCTGAGTCTATATACTCAAGTACACATTGTGCCTTTTCAATATATAGTTGCAGAAAATTTTTATTATTATTTTAGGAAACTTTTTATAATCTTTTAGTTATATTGATTTTCCTGGTTAGGGCTCCTCTTATCCATATATTGGATCTTTTTTTTTCTTACTATATGTTACTATTTGAAATCCTTTTCTTATTTTCTTTTGATTTAAAAAAATCCTTTCCCTTTTTTATCATTTATATTTAAAGATAATTTTGGGGTGCCTGGGTGGCTCAGTCAGTAAATAGCTGACTCTTGATTTCAGCTCAGGTCATGATCTCATGGTCCTGGGATTAAGCCTTGCATCTGGCTCTGCACTCAGTGGGGTGTCTGCTTGAGCATTCACTGTCTCCCTCTCTTTTTGCCCCTGTCCTCTCTCATATGCCCTCTCTCTGTCTCAAATAAATACATAAAAGAATAAAGATAATTTTTGTTGTGTTAATCCACTCCTGTTTCCTTTTAAGTTAGTTTTCATTTCTAAAATGATTTTATATCTTCTTTCTAATTTGTGAATTCTCTCATCTCAATTTGTAATTTTTATAATATTGAATTATACTGTTTTTTCATATTTTGTACATTTTAAAATATCTTTTAGCTTGTTTTGAAATAGTACTTTACAATATTTTACTGTCTTTTGAATACATCTTTCTGGCAAGTTTTTATTGCTTATAGAGATGTCATTCTGGTTCTTATTCTTTTTATGCAGTAATTTTGAATGGGATTTGATTTCAATAATTTACATTGCTCATTTTAATATTAATAATTTCAGTTCTTCTGAAATTTTATAAGAAGCCTAGCTCATATAGTCTTCTGCCTTCACAAAATTTCCTTTTCTGCTTTTGTGTAGTGTTAAAAATATGACATAATGCTTTCTAAGATTTCCTTGCTTTATTCACTTTGTTGAAAATTTTTTTTGACTCTTCTCTTTTCTTTGTCCCTCTTATCCCAGTAGAACCAGTTTTCATTTTGTTCAAATCCATTTTCCCTCAGTTTATGGCCTTGTACTACAAAGGAGCCCTGCAAATTCAGTTTCAAGAGTTCACAGAGGCTAGGCTGATCTGAACTCTTTAGTCCTTACCATGGCTTTTTATATTTATTCACTATTACAAGGTGTAAAACCCTTCCTAGATGCAGCTACTGTTCCTGAAATGGCCTTCCAGTGTTTAAGGTGACTATTCAGCGTTATACTATTCTTAGATCAGTCAGGTGCACCATTGCTTCCCTCTGCTTTCTCTCATACAAATATCAATAACATTTAGATCTTATAGGTATTGGTGGTTTATCTGTATCTGTTTGTATTTTGGGGTTCACTTGTTATTGATTTTTGTTGTAAATATTTTGTTTTAGCTTTCCAGGAACTTTGACTATTTTTATGTAAGCACTCAGAAATATCTGAAAGCTGTGCTACTGCCATCATTTTCTCAGAATGCACATCTTTTGCTTCTTAAAAGACATGGCCGTTTTCAAGGTCAATGCATATGGATCTAATGCATTCTTTTTAATAGTTGAATAACATTTAGTTTTGAAAACACAATTTATTCAGCCATTTTATTTTGTTATAAGCTTTGCCATATATATTGCAAACATATTCTCTCAGTCTATCTTTGAATTTTGAGAGAAAGTTTTGATTTTTATGTATTAAAATCTGTTGATAATTTTTTTATGGCTTCTGAGCTTTACAATATTCTTCTTCTTTTTTTTTCATTTATTTATTTTCAGCATAACAGTATCATTATTTTTTCACCACCCAGTACAATATTCTTAAGTCATCTTTCATTTCAAAGTTACGCAAATGTGATTTTAAATATTCTACTGCTTATTTTTTTAGTGTTTAGTTTTTAAGTTCATGTGTGATTTAGTTTCATGTGTTATCTAATAGGATATAATTTTATTTTCCTAGATGGATAGTCATTGAAAAAAGTGCATTTTATAAATCATTTCTATTATATGTAAAATTCATGTGCATTGGGATAAGTTTATAGACTCTATATTTTCCTATTTGACCATTCCTGTTTCAACATATTCTATTAAAATTATGGTAACTTGAGACTAATGCTTTGTATTTAGTGGGGCAAGCATCCTTTTATCATTTTATTTTTATTTTTTAGTTATCAATTTTTAATAATTTATTTTTTGCACGAAATTAAAAATATAATTTCTACATTACACAAATCCCTTATTATAATATATTTGGAAATGCATTAACTTTATATATTAGTCTGGGGGAAAACTGACATATCTATGACATATTTTTTTTGTATCTAGGAATATCTATCTTTCCAAAAGTATTCAGGTCTCAGTTTTATGAATGTGTATATGTATAAACAAACATAGATTTCATAATTTTTCTTTTATGTCCTTGGACTATTTTAAATAGTTGTTCATATACTTGGTCAGAAACAAATTTCACCTTCCAAAATGTAGATACTTTTCAGAGCATTTTCTCTGAATATAATCAAATAAAGGGTGTGGGAGGTTGGGGTATCAGGTGGTGGGTATTATAGAGGGAATGGATTGCATGGAGCACTGGGTGTGGTGAAAAAATAATGAATACTGTTTTTCTGAAAATAAATAAATTAAAAAAATAAAAAAATTAAAAAAAAGAAAAGAGTAATAAAAAGTTGTCCAGGATAATTTCCATATACTTCTGGTGAAGGTATAAACTGGTTTAAGAACTTTGAAAACTGTTTGAGAGATTGAACTAAACATTGAATATACACATACCCAACAATTTTACAACTAAGTACAAGCCCCTTGGACAGATGTGTACCAAAACGTGAATGTACATAGTATTACTATTTATAATAGCCCGAAACTAGAAACAACTGAAATATCTTTCAACAGTAGACTTCGTAAATAAATTTTGGTATCTCTAGGCAATGGAATACTAAATAGTAATGAGAAAGTATAAAGAATTGTTACATAGAAAAACATCACTATTTTTATAAAGATATTAGTAAATAAAGGAGCCAGAATAGAAAGAGTACTTACTGTATAATATCATTTGTACAAAGTTTAAAAATGGCAAAACTAATTTATGGAAGTTGGGATAGGGGTGGACATAAGGACTGGGAAGGAATAGGGTGACCATTGCAGTACTGGTGATGTTCTCTTTTGTGAAGTTATTAAGCTGTATGTTTATGATTTATGAATCATTTATCCATGTGTTACACTCTAGCAATGAATATAGTTAAGAATGTGTTCAGGATATATTGTTAATTGTACTTATTTTCTAAACAACAAGTGAAAAGCCTCTCCCAAACCACACAACCAAATAAACACATATATCAATTTCAGTTCACAAATAGATGTTTTTCTTCAGATGGAACAGATGGTTTTTGTTATTGTTCATCAATTATTATTTTTTATTACATTTTTTACCAAAAAAAAGGTTTTGACAAATGACTCTGGAAGAATTACAGTGTTGAGAAAAGATGCATATTAATGTAGAGGAAGAAAATATTTGGTCCTACCTGCTTCTTTTAAAGCTCTCACACTGACCCAATCCCATGTAAGCAGTACCCATAAATGCAGAATTTCTAAGGACCTTGCATTATTTAAGGTTTTAAGTCTGAAGTTTTTGCTCTAATTCAATTTCAAATCTTCCTTCCCAATTTCCTGCAGATCTCAATGGCTTCTGCTCCATTATTCTTTCCACATTCAGTGCTCTACACATCTCTTGTACATCTTCTCTTTTCTGACCATGTCTATACCCTCCTACCGAATCATGCTACCATGGCCAGCCAGAGTAAATAGACACTGTCTTTAGCATCCTACTCTTGGCTTAGCCTCTCTCACCCTTGTCCAGTGTCTCTAGATTGTTCTTGGCCCTGAAAAAGGTTCTAGATGAAGAGTACAGGCTTTTTTTTTTTTTTAACATCATTTAAAAATTCAAACTTACACAGAAAAGGTACAGAAAATGGTAGAGTCTTCCTTCAGATTCTCAAAATTAACATTTTATCACTTTTGCTTTATCAATCACTCTCATTTCTGTTCTTTCTCTATTGTCATTGTTTGTGGTAGGTTTGTTCTATAAAGACACAGCAAACACTGAATTAGCAAATGCTGAGCTCCTGGGGGAAATACAGGTTTAGATTCCCATGAGTCTCTGCTCACATTTCCTGCAACTGACCAATATAAAATCTTGTTTAATGTGTGTTTCTGTTTGAGACACTTTTAAAAACATGTACTGTTGATTCATTAATATAGAACCAAAGGCCAACAGCACTATAACCCATGCCTGAAGGGAGCTTATTTAAACACATCTTTTCTCTATAAGGCCATCACAGCATTCTTGCACTTAGGAACACTACACAGCAATTTAGCACTATATTGGGGACCACTTTAAACAGTAAATAACCAACAAAAAACAAAAATGAAAAAAAAAAACCACATGGCATTAAATTAACTGTGAAAAGGACACTTATTTACAGTGTGAGAGTTTAAACAGGAAGGCAGGACATAAGTTGTTTAGCATCATCTGGGAAGTGCACATTATGTGACTCAAATTTTCATTGCAGGGCACATGTCTGTAAATGATTTCATAAATGCTACAGGTATTATTTTGTCATTACAAATAGATTTTAGTGAGTAAATAAATTTGCAAATATGAAACCCATGGTGAGAATTTCCCATATGTAGGCTTACACATATACACACATATATTACTGAAATATTTGAAAGTTGACTATATAATACTTTTTTAGTCTTAAATATTCTAGTTTGTATGTACTAAAAACAAGAACATTATCTTATATAACTTCATTACAATGATCAAAACCAAGAAATTAACCTTGACGGAGTACTATTACAGCTACAGATTTAGTTTGTATTTCACCAAATATTTCACTAATGTCCATTATATTTCAGGATGCAATCCAGAAATTTAACTGTCATGTCTCTTTAAGTTTCTTTAATTTGTAACAATTTCTTAGTCTTTATTTGCCTTACATTGATGCTGTCTTCACAGTGGTATTGGGGCATGGAAATAACAAGGAGAAAATTATAAAAGATATAAATGAAGGGCAGACAAGAAAATATTCCTTATTAAACATTGTTGGATTATTGTGATGATAATAGGAAGCAAGAACTAGCACTGTGCCACCAGACTATTTTCACTTTATTCTTTTTGAGTTAATTGCCTGTGATTCCATCTTTATGCAAATGAGAACATTGTCGATCAGAAAAAGTAAACCTTTTTGGAAGATCAATTAGTTATCACTGGTGGGATTAGAATTCAAACCAGGTTAATAAAGCACTAAAAATCAGTGTTCTTTAAGATATACATTCTAGTACTACTAAGATGGTACCCAAAGAAATATTAACTAATCTCTTGTCCAATATAATTGCTATACTGCCCTGATTTTTTTAAATCCCTTATCTTAAGAAAAAAATAAAAACACAAAAACAATATAAGAGACACAAAATAAGCTTTAACAAAAGAATTGTAAATCCAAACAGAACCATTAAAAACTTTTGTCAGGAGATGGCCTAGAAGCAATCTCATTATCATTTTTCCCATCAGCATCTCCCATGAGTATGCATTTAATTTTATTGTTAAACTTGACTTTTAAGATTTGTATAAAGCAGTATTTACAAAGTTGTTAGCAGTCTCCCTTAAGGTAGGAGATATATGGATTTGATTAGGCTGTGTTCTCAGGCATGCTGGAAAGGGATATATCCTGGGAGTTAAGTTTGAATTTAGGGACTGTAATTCCAATCCAGGAAAAGTCTGTCTGTTTAACTAGAATACTTGTTCTTGTCCCAGTGGTCTAATGAGTACACCACATGGTCAAATTGTTCTGCAGAAGCTGAAACCAACAGTAGATGGGATGTATGGTGGCATGTGAACATCTACATAAGAGTCAAGAATGAATTGTTTCTCTGACTCTTCTGTCTTTGTTTGGAATTATAGAATCAGAAACAGAACAGGAGAGGATTTAAGATATCATCTTGGCTAACTCTCTAATTTGCAGTCCTGGTGTAGATGGGATGTATGGTGGCATGTGAACATCTACATAAGAGTCAAGAATGAATTGTTTCTCTGAATCTTCTTTGTTTGGAATTATAGAATCAGAAACAGAACTATAGAGGATTTAAGATATCATCTTGACTAACTCTCTAATTTGCAATACTGTTTTCCTATTAAAATAGATTTTTGTAAACAAAACAAAACAAAAACCCCCAAACCCCTAACATTCACTGAGACCTTATGATATACTACATATTGTGTGTTTGATTACTTAATTTTCACAATTCTCTGAGGTAGCTATTACTATTCACAGTGTGCAGATGGTGAGACAGAGGCTCAATATCTTGTCCTAGGTCTCATAATTAACAAGCGATAGATTGAAGTCTGGAGTCAAACCTTCAGAAAATGTGTGCTCATTTCATTACATCACTGATTTTCTGGGTATAATATTTCCATCTCTCTGAGGGATTTGTTATACTAATAGTTATTGATAACTACCAATAGTCTTAAAAAATTGAATTATGTGAAATCTATTCTCAGGGTTTTCCTAGTCATCATCTTAAACAATTAGTTTACAAGTGTGGCTCATATATCTTGATCTGTGTCTTTAAAGATTTATTTCCATTACCTATCACTCTGATTTTCTCAGATCCAAAGGTGTTACTGAGATAGTCAGATAAATTATACCTATAAATGTGAAAATGGGAAATATCTAGATGAGTACCTCTTGGGGAAAATATGCACTTTTTTTTTTCTTCCTAAGAAAGACTTAATATTGGTTGGTGTCTAATTCATTGAGGTGAGATTTTTTTCAGGCCAATCTACAGAAAGTTGAATGGGATTCAGTCTATTAATGAAATTGAGAGAAGGACATCTGTGAAAATGGATTATTAATGCTCAGGTCTTCTATGTTATCTATTTCATAACTCCTGACAGGTTAGCAAAATAGGTATAGGAAATTAAAATGGTACGTTAGGGTTGTAAAGGAAGCTTGAGTTCTGGGTTCAAATAGGTTATTATTATGAAATTAGGAATAGAGAAGTATAAGATGCTTTGCTAAAAGGTTTTCATTATCTTTCAGCACTGATATTTATACAAATATAAAATATCGAAACAAAAATATCATGGTCTGAATAAAGTAGTAATGATCTTTAACTGTATGTTGAAATCAACTAACAACCTGTAAACCCAAGCATTTCAGTCATTTCATTGTGCAGAAAATCTTCAAATGGCTGTTTTTTTTTTTTTTTAATGCCCTTACTTTCTGAAATGGAAACTTGAAAAAGTTTTCATTGCAATCATAATGTTTGAAGACTATTGCATGTCAAAGGAAAATTCACATCTGAATGCCATGTGTTTAACATCAGCAGAAGAAGGAAAAAAAAATGGAATACTTGACCAATTAATTACAAAATTCTAGATACAATTAGCCTACCCATGTGTAGAAGAATGGAGACTTAAGAAATAAAATGAGAAATCACTGTTACTAAATGCAGTTGACCCTTACACAAAATGGGTTTGAACTGCATAGGTTTACTTATACATGAATGTTTTTCAATAAATATATTGGAAATATTTTGGAGATCTGTGACAATTGGAAAAAACTTACAGATGAACTGCATGGCCTACAAATATTAAAAAAAATTAAGAAAATTAGCTATGTCATGAATGCATAAATATATGTAGATACTGGTCCATTTTATCATCTACTTTCATAAAATACATATAAATCTATTATAAAAGTTAACATTTATAAAAACGTATGCATATAAATACTTATAGAACATACATGACACCATTCACAGTTGAGAAAAAAAATGTAAAGAAATGTGAAGGTACCATATCAGAACTGCATAAAAATAACTATTGTACATGCTATGCTACTAAAATAATTTCCTAGATACCTCCTGTTGCTATTGTTGAGCCCAAATGTTGCAAGTATCTGCTGGGAATGCAATGTGATGTTAATCATCTTCACATGAGCAGTTTGTCGCAAATAAATTGCACTGCCGTAAAAAGTGATCTCTCACGCTTCTCACATATTTTTCACCATGTTCAGTGTAATACTGTAAACACTGAATAACACCATGGGAGCCATTTGAAATGCCACTAGTGATGCTAGAAATTCTCCCAAGAGGCAGAGAAAAGTCATAACATTACAAGAAAAAGTTGAATTGCTTGATATGTACCATAAATTGAAGTCTGTAACTGTGGTTGCCTACCATCTCAAGATAAATGAATCCAGTGTAAGGACCATTGTAAAAAAAGAGAAGAAAAGTCATGAAGCTATCACTGCAGCTATGCCAACAGGCATGAAAACTTTACACATTTTGTGAAATATTTCTTTTTTATCTCATATTGAAAATGCAGCTTTTATGTGGGTGTGGGGTTGCCGTAAGAGAGGCCTCCTTATGTACTGTAATGTAATTTGAGAAAAAGCAAAGTCATTATATATCAACTTAGAGCAAAAAGAAGTGAAGGATCTAAAGCTGGAGAATGTCATGCCAGAAAAGAATGGTTTGATACTTTTAGAAAGAGGTTTGGCTTAAAAAAATGTCAAGATAACAGGAGAAGTAGCTTCTGCCAACCAAGAGGCAGCAGATGATTCCCGGGTGCTATTAAGAAAGTCATTGGAGGAAAAATATCTGCCTGAATGGATTTTTCATGCAGCAGAAAGTGCCCTATTCTGGGAAAAAAATGCCACAAAGGATATTTATTAGTAAGAAAGAGAAGTGAGCACCAGGATTTAGGGATTTAGGCAGGAAGGGATGGGCTAACTACAATTTGGTGTAAATGCGATTAGGTTTATTGTCACATCTGCTCTTACCTACAAAGATGTTAAATTCTGAGCCTTGAAAGAGAAAGATAAACATTAGCTGCCAGGCTTTTGGTTGTACAACAGGAAGTCCTGGACAATAAGAACAATTTTTCTGGATTGGTTTCATTGATACTTTCTTCCTGAAGTCAAGAAGTACCTTTCCAGTAAGAGACTGACTTTTAAAGTTCTTCTGATATTGGACAATACCCTTGGTCTCTCAGAACCCCATGAGTTCAGCACCAAAGATGTTGAAGTGGTCTACTTGCCCCCAAACACAGAATCTCTAATTCAGCCTCTAGATCATAAGGACTTTTTTTTTTTAATTTTTTTTAATTTTTTATAAACATATATTTTTATCCCCAGGGGTACAGGTCTGTGAATCACCAGGTTTACACACTTCACAGCACTCACCAAAGCACATACCCTCCCCAATGTTCATAATCCCACCCCCTTCTCCAAAACCCCCTCCCCACAGCAACCCTCAGTTTGTTTTGTGAGATTAAGAGTCACTTAGATCATAAGGACTTTTAAGGCTCATTGCACATGGTATTCTGTGGAAAAGGATTGCCAACACTGTGGAAAAGAACCCTGATAGAACATCATTAAAGTCCGGAAGGACTATAACAATGAAGATGCCACCATTGCTATATAAAAAAGCTATTAAAGCCATCAAGCCTAAAACAATAAATTCCTGCTGGATAAAACTGTGTCCAGATGTTGTGTATGACTTCACAGAATTTACAACAGAGCCAATCAAGGAAATCATGAAAGGAGACTGTGAATATGGTAAAAGAGGTGGGGTGTGAAGGGTTTCAAGATACAGATCTCATAGAAATTCAAGAGCTAATAGACACCACACAAAAGAAATTAACAGAAGATGACTTGATGGAGATAAGTGCTTCTGAACCAGTGCCAGACCATGAGGAGGAAGACATAGAAGAAGCAGTGCCAGAAAACAAATTGATGTTAGACAACCTGACAGAAGTGTTCTGGTTATTCGAGACTATTCTTGACTTCTACTAGGACTTGAGCCCTCTGTGATATGGGCACTGAAACTACAGCAAACAGTGGAAGGATTGGTACAGTAAAGAAATGTTTTTAGAGAAATGAAAAAGGAAAAAAATTCAGACAGAAATTACTATGTACTTCTATAAAGTTACACCGAGTGTGTTTGCCTCTCCTGCTTCCCGTTCCACCTCCTGAACCCCTTCACCTTTGCCACCTCTGAGAGAGCAAGACTAAACTCTCCTCTTCTTCTTCCTTCTCACCCTACTCAATGTGAAGACAAGGACAAAGACCTTTATGATGACCTCCTTCCACTTAATGAATAGTAAATAACCATCATGCCATATAGTTAATGACCTTAACTGTTGTGTATGTGTGTGAACATCTTCATGTAAAATCTAGTAACTGTATGGCAAAAGCTGCATGAGACATTTTTGTGTCATTATCATCATCATCGCCTAAGTATTCATCTTGTAGAACATTGTGTGCAAGACTTGTATGGAAGTGGGTGGTCTATCTTTACATAGGCATAAGATAAGTGATATAGAATATAATGCGTTAGTTTTCTTACTGTTCTATAACTTTGCTTTCAAAAAATTACATTACCATACAGTATGCTTCTCTCATAATTGGAGAAACTATGTAACTATGTATCATCAGCCTATCACCACAGGTTTTTATTTTTTTTATTTTTTAGAGGTAACAGTTTTCTAATACTGTATTATAAATATAACTGCAAAACTGAATGGCATTAAAGTTTTATAATAATTCATTCATTAGTGTATAGGCTAGACTACAATAAAGCAATCTTATTGTTGCTTTTTCATTATCAATGCATAAATCATTAAACCTATAAAAATATGAATTTTTCATGTGAATTTATCTTTTCATTTTTGATGTCTAGTGTGAGCAATATATATAACATCTACAGTTTTTAAAATATTTTCTAAGACTTTATTTATTTATTGAGACAGAGAGGGAGAAAGAGCATGAGTGGTGGGGAGGGGCAGAGGGAGAATGAGAAGCAGACTCCCTCCCCACTAAGTAAGGAGCCTGACATGGGGCTCAATCCCAACACCCTGAGATCGTGACTTGAGCCAAAGTTATGTGCTCAACCGACTGAGCCACTGAGGCACCCCAATCCACAATGTTTTGTATCACATAGGACAATATTAAAATAGGTTCTGACAGATAATTCATCTTATAAAGAAATGATGCAAACTAATTGCATTGATAAATGATATAATGTAATGTTTTTTCTTTTTCTTATGATTTTCTTGATTACATTTTCTTTTTTCTAGTTTACTTTATTGTAAGAATCCAGTATATAATACATATAACATACAGAATGTGTTAATCAACTTTATGTTATTGGTGAGGCTTCCAGTAAACAGTAGGTTGTTAGTCGTTAAATTTTTGGAATCCACATGACTCTTGACTACTTTGGGGGTTGGTGCCCCAACCCCTGCATTATTCAAGGGTCAAATGTATATTTTCTAGTTAGTAGTATCAAAGAAAAAACCATATACTTACATATATATATATATATATATATATATATATATATATAATTTTTCTATTATTTACTGCCAAATTAAGTGATAAACTATGATAGAAAGGGCAAGAGCTCTGAGGCAGGACAGTGAAAGTAAACTGCTGTCTGTGCAAAGACAAGGTAAACTGCATCTAATCCTTCATAGTTATGGAAGTTTTATTTCATAAATAAATTTCAGAAGCTGTGCTGATCTGCTCCAGTAAAGAGATTATATCGCACATAGTAACTGTGACCTTGTTAAGTTTACAGAGGTTCACCCTCATTTGCTGTGATCCATCTTAGGTTTATGAAAGCCTAGATAAGTTGATAGAGATTTGATACACTGCCACTGCATCCTTCAGTTCTTTGATGGTGGTGGATATCTCTGTAATTCTTTAAGAGATTGGAATTTCTACTGATATATTTACTTTGATTACTTCTGATTATTTACCTTCGCTGGGATGCAAATTTCAGGAACTTCCTTTCATGATATCTCTTGCTCCAACTTATGTGAGCTGCTACATATACCTGCATCAATTATACATTCAGAACCTGAGGAATTACCAAAGACTAGGCTGAAGGACTTATTGGACCCACTATCAGATGATTCTGAGCTATTATTGCATTGATTACCTGGCTTCATAAGCTCTCATTCAACTGGAGAACTGTGATAGTATTTTGTATCTCCTCAGAAGGTCTGAGTATTACTTGTTCTCTGGTGGCCCTTATCCTGGCATATAACTACAGGTTTCATTAAAGAAAGAAAAAAGGTATATTATCTAAGTAAGTATAATATATAACCCATGGCAGAATTGAAGGGCCATTCTTCAAAGGGATCTATCCTCCCCTTCAAATGATGTTGATAAATGTAGATCTGAAACCTGGATGGAAGTAACGATTTTCCATTACAGTACTGACATCAACATTTTCCTTTTCCTTTTCAGATCTCAATTTCTTTAATACACAAATGAACAATAGCTGTTCTTATATCTCAACACTATAGACATAATGACTTATTCACTATCATCAGAGATCCCTGTGTGTCAAGCACATTTAATACCTCTCTGGTCTTGATGTCATGATGTTCATGACACTCACCTTGTTTCTGATGGTTAATTGTTCCAACAGGCTTTTGTCATTCTGGAGCTCAGTTCAAAGACAGATGGTTACTTTGCTTCTCAAGAATTCCAATGTCCCCTAACAATAAAGCATTGATCTCTGAGGTTAACTCAGGGATGGATAGTTGACAAGAGCCCAGAAGTAGGTACACTAGGTATAAAACAGAAATAGATACATGTTGGAGGCTGTGGTTTAAATTGGTAGAGAGTCAGTGAGGAAAGGTTTAATAAATGGGACTATAAAGATTTATTTGCCTTAAGAAGAAAATAATTATATCCCTAGATTATAACCCTATTGTACATTGTGCTAAAGTAAATTCTAGGTTAATATGTTTTGAATGTGAACAGCAAAACTAAAAACATTTTATAAGAAAATATAAGACAATAACCTCATGATTTTAAGGTAGGAAAAAACTTCTTAAACATGAACACAAGAGTACAAGAACAAAAGGCATCAAGTGTAAGTGAAATATTGACAAATCTGTCAACTTAAGATAGAAAACTATAAGCTAAAATACAGCAGACAGATTTGGAGAAGATATTTGCAGTATTTTAGCACAGTATTCATTGCCCAAACATTAAAAGGTCATCTACAAATAGGTAAGAAAAAAAATATAGTATGATATAAATAATATGGATAATCAATTCATGGAAGAGGTTACCCAAATGTCAAGTAATAATGAAACTGTAAATTAATGACAAAAATGAAAAGTAAAGACACAATGAAATACTATTTTACACCAACAGATGTCCGTAACTCTAAATATCTTGCAATCCCAAGTGTTGGAGAGGTCGTGGAGTAACAACTGTTTTATACATTGCTATTGGTAAAATATTTAGTAAAGCTGAATATATCCATATCCTACAATATAGCAATTCCATTTTTATGATGATTATAATTGAAATCACACAGAAAATATTTTCTTCCCCAGCTTGTCATCATACTTTAAAGTCCTAAAGGTACATGCTTTTGGATTACATTACTGTTTATAAAAGGTCATGATTGAAATGCAGATAGTTTTCATTGGATAAAATTAACCCACAACATGCGTTATTTTACAAACTTAACTTTTCTCTCCTGGACAAGAGTACTGAGGAAGGACACATGGGAAGAACAAATAGAAGTCTTAAAAGTGAAAGTTACTATTCAGAGGGGATTCAAGAAAATGACAATAGGCATATTGTCATCTTTTCTTCCTTGTCCAATTTAGATTTAATTGCATATTCTTAGTTAAACATCTACTGAGGCCTATAGCCTTGTGTTCAATGAAGCCCTTGGTTTTGTGGGAACATTAGTAGAGAATACAAATGAAGGGGATTTTTTTTTTTTTTTTTTGGCCTAGTGAGCTCAGTGACCACTTAGGAATCTGCATAGGGGCACTGGAATAGAGATCATAAAGTGAGCAACCCTGGAAAATAGCTTGATTTACAAGCATTGTGGATCAAGGAGGTTATAGGTAAGAGTATTATTGGCTATCATGAATATGATGGGTCTTCCTGGCCTTCAATGGAGAAGTGGCTGAGTCATGTCAGACCTGTGCCTAAGAGATTGAGGAAAAAGTAGGCTTCCTCTAGGTTTCTCAGCAGGGTTCTAGAGGCTTGGTAAGAGTCACCATTTAACTCTATCATTTTGGGTAATGCTGCCTCTTAGAGGTACTTGAGAACTAGATCATGTGCATAGTGAATTAGAACTACTGAAATAGGCAGATGACAACATGCATAGAAAAATAATAAACATGATCAAAGAAATTAAAGTTGAGCAACATACATTTGAGTCTTGACTGGCCAAACTGGAGTATCTTGTTGAATTCTCAGCGCATCCAGAAGTCATTGCTTTAGTATTAGAACAAATCTAACTCCAGCCAAAAAACTATCTTAGGTTTGTCCTAAGATTTTTTAAAAACAATTCTTTGGGGGACCAAGTATGCTAATAATTTTATAACTTAAGTGCAAGTCCAGAACAAAGTCCAAAGTTTCTTTCTTTAAAGAAAGAAAAACATTAATCAAGTATTTAATAGCATGAATTTTATAATCTTCAATATCCAATAAAATTACTAGATATGATGAGTCAGGATAATGTAATAGCTAAGAAAAAAATCAATCAATAGAAACAGATTTGAAAATGGTAGGGATGGTGGAAATAACAGAAACAGACTTTAGAAGAGCTATAGAATTTAAAGAGAAATGTGATATAATGAGAAGAGAAACAGAAGATATAAAAATGACAAATGATACTTCTAAAAGTAAAAAGTACAATATCAGAAATAAAAAAAAATACTTGATAGGATTAATAGCAGTGTAAATTCTGTAGAGAAAAAGATCAATGTATTAGAAGATCTGGCAATAGAAACAGTTCTAACAGTGGAGAGAAAAAAGAGGTTGGAAAAAAAATGAATAGACCAGAAATTAGTTAAATAGAAAATGAACAACAGTAAAGAAATTAAGCAAAACCAACAGCTAGATCTATGAAAAGTTCATCAAAATCAATAAACTATAGATAGATCAAATGAAAAAGAGAAAAGACATTAAATACCAATATCTAGAATAAAAGAGGGAATATTACTACAGATTCTACAGACATTGAACAAATAATAAGGGATTATTATGATGAACTATAGTCTAAATAAAATAGAAAAACTGAATTCCTTATATCTATTAAACAATTGAAATCACTCTGTAATTGAATCATACTCACGCCCTACTCTTCACGCCCTCCACCACCACCAAAAAGAAAACCAGGTATAGGATATTTCAGTGGGTACTTTGATCAAATTTTTAAGAAAGAAAATCAACATTCTAAAAACTTTCAGAAAACAATGAGGGCAGTACTACTTCCTAACTTATTTTAAGTCCATCATTATCCTGACACCAAAAGTAGGTGAGACATATAAGAAAAAAAAAGGCTACAGATCAATATTCCTCATGAACATAGATGTAAAAAGCTTTTTAAATATATTAGCAAATAAACTTATGAATACAGAAAAAGCATACTATATCATCATCAAATGTGTTTATTCCCATCAATAAAACAAAATAAAAATGTTTTCAGGCAAAGAAAAGCTGAGAATATTTGTTGCCAGCACACATTAAGATATAGTAAGTGAAGTCATTCAAGTTGAATAAAAATTATCCTCGGTCTGCTGTTCCCCATGTTCGCTTTCTGTCTCTGACAAATAAATAAAATCTTTTTTTTCAAAGGCAAAAAAAAAAAAAAAAAAAAAAAAATTATCCCACATAGAATAAAGAAATGCAAGGCAGAATGAAGAGTACTGGAATGGTGAATGTGTAGATAGATATAAAAGGGTATTTATTGTTTAAAACAAAAATTATAATAGCATATTATGAGGTTTTAGCACATCTAGAAATATAACAATAGCACAAAGGATATGAGGAGGTAACTTGTTATATTTCTTCAGTGTTTGTACACTATTTGGGGAATTCTAAAAATGTTGAATTAAGTTGGACTGTAATAAGTTAAGCATCTATATTTTAATCTATAGAATAACTACTAAAGGAAAAAATACAAAATATTACTACAATGCTATTGAATTAGGTAAAGTGGAATTTTTTTTTTTTTGGTGAAGTAGAATTTTTAAAAGTACTTGATTAATCTAAAAGCAGCAGCTGGAAAGAAGAAATAAAGGAAAGAAGAACAGATGGGATAAACAGAAAACAAATAACAAAATAGTAGAGTTAAACAAATTTAACCAAATTTAAATACCAAAAATCACATGAATCGTAAGTTGTTTAAAACCTCTAGTGAAAAGATAAAGATTATTAGAGTGTATTTGAGAAAAATAAGACTCAACTTTATTCTATTTACAAGAGACAAACTTTATAAGAACATTGGTAAGTGGAAGGTTAAAGAATAGAAAAATATACAGCATGAAACATGAATGTGGGGCCACTACTGATATCAGACAACATAGACTTAAAGGTAAGAGGCATAGTTCATACTGAAAAGAAGAAAAACATAGTTCTAAAATTGTTTGAAGATAGTAACATAGTTTCAAGTTTATTTTAACCAAAACTTGGCAGAAATGGAAGAAAAAAAATAAACATATCCAAAATCAGAGTTTGAGGTAAAATGAGCAGAAAAAAAAATTAATGAGGTTATATCAAATTTGAACAGCCTGATTAACCAATTTGACCTATTGACATAAGAAAGAATACACAAATTTTCATGTGGCCATGGAATAGTTAACAAAAGAGAACCTATGCTGAGCCATGAAAAAACTCTTTTAAGAAATATCAAAAGAACTTAAAGCATACAGAGTATGTTCTTCTACCAGATTGGAAGTAAGCTAGAGATCAATAGACAGACATAGCTAGAAAATATGCAAAAATTTTTGAATTTTAAATTTCAAAGCAGTATCTTTCAAAAATAGCTCATTGAGTCAAATAGGAAAGCCTGATTGAAATTACAAAAATATTTTGAACTGAATAATAATACAAATATAACATATTGAAATTCACAGGACATAAATAAAGCAGTGCTTAGAAGGAAATCTTTAGCTTTAAGAACACATATTAGAGATGAAGGAAAGTTGAGAAGCTATGATTAAAGCTTTTATCCCAAGAGGCTAGAAAAGGAATTACAAATTAAACACAAAGAAAATTAGGAGAAGGACATATAAATACATAAACGAAAATAAATGAAGTAGAAAGCAAAGGGGTAGTCAAGAATATTGACAAAGCCAAAAGTTGTGTGATGACTTAATGTGTCACCTTGACTTGCCCATGGGTGCACATATGTTTGGTTAAACATTATCAGGGTACATTTGTGAGGGTTTTCTTGGGTGAGATTAAACATTTGCATCTGTAGACGGACTAAAGCAGATTGCTGTTTCCAAAGTAGGTGGGCCTTTAATTCATTAAAGGCCTGAACAGAACAGAAAGGCTGGCTAAGGGAGCATTACTTTTTCACTGACTGATTGTCCTCAAGCTGGAACATCCTGCCTTTGGAATTGGAGGAAGTCAGGAAATTACGCTGTCAGTTAGGCTTCTCAGGCCTTTCGACTCAAGAGTGGAACTATACGATCAACTCTCCTTGGTCTCCAAATTGCTGCCTTCAGATACTGGGACTTCTTAGACTCAACAGTCCTGGGAACAAATTTTGAGTGGTTTTCTCCAGGAAAGAAGGCCTCATTGTCTAATTCTCCCAAACATTTAAAAGAAGAAAATGTATCCATCTAACATAAATGCTTTCAGAGACTCCAGAAAGAGGGAACACTTATTGTTTTATTACACCAACATAACCCCAAACTAAAATCTGAAAATAACATTAAGAAAAGAGAAAGTTAGAGACTTTAACGGGGCACCTGGGTGGCTCAATGGGCTAAAGCCTCTGCCTTGGGCTCAGGTCATGATCCCAGGATCCCTGGAATCAAGCCCCGCATTGGGCTCTTTGCTCAGCAGGAAGCCTGCTTCCCTTCCTATGTCTCTGCCTGCCTCTCTACCTACTTGTGGATCTCTGTCTGTCAAATAAATAATAAAATCTAAAAAAAAAAAAGGAAAGAGACTTTAAGATCTTACGACAATGGATGTGAATTCTTAATATAAGATTAGCAAATTGAATCTGGTAAAATGTGAAAAGATAATAAATCATAACTAAGTGAAGTTTATCCAAAGAATGGAAGGTCATCTTAACATTAGGAAATCAACCAATAAAAAATCAATCTAGTTCATCACATTAATAGAATAAATAATAAGAAAATGATCATATCAATCCATATTCATAAGAACTCTCAGGAAACTGAGAGTACAATAGAGCATCCTTAACCTGATAAAGAGTATATATAAAAATTAGGGTTTCATAATTAGTATTAAATATTGAATGTTTCCCCCTCCATCTCAAGTTTGGGAAGAAGATCACAAGTCCACTACCACTATTTATACTTAACATCATAAAACATCATAAAGCTATTATTTTTTTCAGTGGACATGATTATATATGCAAAAAATCTAAAAGAATCTACAAACTGTTCTATTACATGAATTTAGCAAGGTCTTTGGATATAATGTCAATATAAAATTATTTGTATTTCTAATGCATTTCTAATAATAAATAATTAACACAATAACACCAAAAATCATTAAAATTTCTAGGAATTAGTTAGTAACATGAAATATGTATAAGAGATCTACCCTGGGAATTACAAATATTGTTAAGAGAAATTAAAGAAAATCTCAATAAGTGGAATGATATGCCATTTTCAAGGAATGGAGGACTCAGTGTTTTTAAGATGTCAGTTGTCTCCAGATTGGTCTATAGATTCGTTACTTTCCGAATAAAAATCACCACTGGTTGTGTGTGTAATTTACATGTTATATGGAACAGTTAAGACAATTTTGAATAAACAAAACAAAGTTTAAGCACTACCAGATATTAAGATTTACTAAAAGGCTACAGAAATTAAGACAGTGTGGTATTAACCTAAGGATAGAAATTTGTTCAATTGAAAAGAATAGAGAATTGAGAGATAATTCTACTTGTATCTGATCACCTGATTTACTACAAGAATACCACTGTATTTGGAGAGGGGAGGGGGAAGGTAGTCTTTTCAAAAAATTATGGTAGAATAATTAGGTATCTCTATGGAAAAAATAAACTCTGACCTCTTACAAAAATTTTATTGAAGGTAGGTCAAATATCTAAATACTAATGGGAAAATAATAAAGCTTCTAGAAGGAAGCAGAAGAATATCTTCATTATCTTGAGGCATGTCATTTTGTTAAATAGGACACAAAAACATTAACTATAAAATAAAAGATTGACAAGTTGAACTTCATTAAAATTAAGAACCTCTGTTTTTCTAAAATGCCATTGAAAGAGTGGAAAGGGAAGCCATATACTGGGAGAAGATATTTGTAATATATACATCCAATAAAGGCTTGAATCCAGAAAATATAAAAACCTTCCAAATCATTAGTTAAAATACAAATAACCTGATTACAAAGTAGACAAAAGATTTGAATAGGCACTTTATAAAATTGGCTTCATAAAAACCAAAAAGAGCATGAAAAAAAGCTAAACATCATTACTCATCAAGAAAATGCAAACTAAAAGCATATAAGATCCCATTTCACACCAGAATGACCAAATTAAAAAGAACACCAATCAATACCACATGTGAACTAAGATATGGGGAAACTGGAGCTTACATGTATTCTTTGTGAGAATGTAAATTAGTACAAAGTCTTTGGAAAACTAATTTTGCAGTATATAAGCATACATTTACTTTATTACCCAGTAGTTCTTGTCCTAGGTATATACCCAAGAGAAATAGATATATATATCTGCTAAAAGACACATAAAATAATATTTTTGTAGCCCTATTCCTAATAGCCTCAAAGTAAAAAGATCCAAATTTTTAAATTGTACAACATTCATATATAAAAAGCAATGAAAGTGGGTAGAAGAATAAATGAAACAAGATGGGATTGGGAGGGAGACAAACCATAAGTGACTCTTAATCTCACAAAACAAACTGAGGGTTGCCGGGGGGAGGGGGTTGGGGAGAAGGGGGTGGGATTATGGACATTGGGGAGGGTATGTGATTTGGTGAGTGCTGTGAAGTGTGTAAACCTGGTGATTCACAGACCTGGGGATAAAAATATATGTATATAAAAAATATATGTTTATAAAAAAAAAAAAAAAAAAAAAAAAAAAAAGCAATGAAAAGACTGAAGTGTTTCCATTCTCTACAATATAATTGAATGTCATATATATAACATTGATTAAAAAAGTTGACAATAGGGGCACCTGGGTGGCTCAGTGGGTTAAAGCCTCTGCCTTTAGCCCAGGTCATAATCTCAGGGTCGTGGGATCCAGCCCCACGTAGGGGGAGGGGGAGTCTCTGCTCAGCAGGGAGCCTGCTTCCCCATCTCTCTGCCTGCCTCTCTGTTTGCTTGTGATCTCTGTCAAATAAATAAATAAAATCTTTTTAAAAAAAGTTGACAATAATGAGCTCACTATATGAACTATTTACATGAAATTCAAGACCAGTCAAAGTTAATCTGAGGAGATAGAAGTGATAGAGCAGTGATTCCCTTTGGAGCTGGAGTGAGGTAACAGTATGTATAAGTTTACAAAAGGGCACTAAGAAGACTTCTAGGATGTTGTTAATATTTTTATCTTGATCTGGGAGGTATCTATTTATGCAAAAATTCATCCAGCTGTACGCATAAGATTTATATACCTTACTATATATATGTTACACCTCAATTTAATGTAAAAATAAAAAATAAACTGGAAACCCTTAGAAAAATCAATCCAAATGGTCAACAAAGGAAAATATGCTTAAATTTACAGTAAGCAATTGCAAGTTAAAGTAACATGAAACATCACTTTATACATATGAGGCTGCCAAAGAACTAAAAAGCAGGTATCACATTGCTGGTAGAAATGTGAGTTATTACAATAGTTTGGAATGCAATCTGGCAAGATCTGTTAAAACTCAAAATATATAATACTTTTGACCAGCGATATCAGATCTGATAATCTGTCTTAGAAACAAAAGTTCTGGTACTCAATTGGTATTTATAAAAGTTGTTCACTGAAGCCTTGTTTATAAAGAGAAAAAATGGAAACAAAGTTAATGCACAAATAGAGTAAGCTACTGATTTATAGCTACTGATTGGGTACATATACATTATACCATAGCAAACAACCATATACATTATACCATAGCAAACAACAACTAAACAGGGTGAATTACAGCTGCATAAATTGACTTGACAAGATATAAGTGAGAAATGGAAGAAAGAAATGGATATACTTTTATTTTCAGTTAAAAGATGAGAAAAATTCTATATGCATGAATATATATATAAAATTGTATATCTATATATAATTCTACATGTCTCTCTGTGTTATAAGAATATAAGAAAAAATAAAGAATAATATACTACAGTTTTAATCATAGATAACATGGTGGAATGGATTCTATAGTTTGGAGGGTAGAGACATTGACTAGGAGAGCTAAATAAAACAGAAAAATTAAAAGTACTCAAAAATTTCCGTTGTATATAGGCATTTATGTCAAATTATGTATATATGTATATGCAAAAAGGAATTAAAAATATTTTTAAACAGATTTTATTTATTTGACAGAGAGATCACAAGTAGGCAGAGAGAGAGAGAGGAAGCATGCTCCCCGTGGAGCAGAGAGCCCGATCATGACCTGATCCGAAGGCAGAGGCTTAATCCACTGAGCCACCCAGGTGCCCCACAAAAAGGAATTTAAAACAGACATTTATTTATAAAAATTACCCAAAATGAAACACATGATTATTTTACTGATGCTTCAAAGTATTTTTACTTATTTAGTAAATCTTTTACTTATTTACTTACTTAGTAAACAAATTATGTTATAAAATTGTATTTTTTTCTCTTACTTTTATCTGTAGATACTTTTTTCTTTGGTGTCTCTATGACCTTAATGTTTCTACATTTAAATGGCTTCAGATTTCCTTCTAGATAATATTTCATAATTTTCTCATTTTCTGGATGCTGAATCACTTTATTCTTAAAATCAGAATTATACTAGCATTTTTGCCTTATCAATTTTACCTAATTTTAACATTTTCCCTTTGTTTTTAAAAAATCATTTCATTAATTTAAATTCCTGGGAATGTGGTTATTGAGTCAAAAGTTTTGAACCAAAAAAAAAAAAAAAAGTTTTAAACATTTTTATGACTCTTGCAATGTATTGCCAGATTTTTATCCCAAAAGAAGAAAATAATTTATACTAATACCAGAAATGCATGGCCTTGATTCTTCAAATTATATGCTTATATTTTTTATAATTTAATAGATGTGAAAGGCATATTTTGTCACTTTAAAGGTTGATTTTTCTTTAATATTGAGATAATATTGTCATTCCATTTTTTTAAAGTATTTATTTTGTTTTTAGAGAGAGAAAGAAATTGAGAGAGAAAGTAAACAGGGGGAGGGGCAGAGGGAGAGGGAGAGAATTCCAAGCAAACCTCACAAAGAGCACAGAGCCCAACCTCGTGTTCAATTCCAGAATCCCAAGATCATGACCCCAGCTGAGACCAAGAGCTGGAGGCTCAATGAACTGAGCCCTTGTCATTCCATTTTTGTTGTCTTCAAATGACATTTCCCCTTGGGCTTTGGTATTGTTCTTTATAAATTGATATATAGGTATAAATTTATATCAATTTATATCTATATATCATCTATCTATATTTATTTATTTTAGAGAGGGAGAAATGGGAAAGGCGGAGGGAGGGGGAGAGAGAATCTTGAGCAGCCTCCATACCCAACATGGAGCCCATTGTGGGTCTTGCCAACTGAGCCCCCCAGCACCCCTAGAAAGGGATATTTAAAATGTTTTTTCAGACACTCACTATCTTGAAAGCATATTGAAATTTTATGAGAAATAAGAGTGTACTGCAGATATAGTCTTGCCTGGCCACTCAGAACTCGGGATGTAATGGGGATCTGGGTAATTTAGGGGAGAATGGACAAGAGAAGTGGAGTATGTGCTAGCTGAGTAGCTGTTTTTGAAGATGATTATTATGCAGTGCATTATCTTTTGACTCTCTAGTGCTTATTCATCCTGTCTGAGTTTTGAAGTTGCTCACGCAACAAGGCTGCCTTGATATTTCCACACTTAAGCTTCCATGATAACATAGTGTCCAGGCTACCGTCATTTAAGATCCTGTTTTTATAATATTTTGGTTACTTGTGTATCTCCCCATTGAACTGGAGAGGTGTAAAGACTGAAGCTACTACCCTGTAGAGTACCTAGCACATAGTAGGCAGTTAATAAACAGTGAATGAAGCAATTTATCTTAAGCAGAAAATAATTATCTTCTTTAGTAATTTTGATAATTAAGGTCAATATAATCATGACAAAAATTCTTAACAGGAATAGACATGCTTGTCCTTTTATCATCTAAGAAAGTTACAAATTTGGGAGAAATCTCACGTAGACAGATATTTATATATAAGTGTTCAATGAAGGGGTTTCTAGAACTCATTATGACAGTTCATTCCAATGTACAACCAGTGAAAAATTATGAGTACTTCATAAATAGATTTGTTATATTTGACTATGTGATGCCATGGAAAATTATATAAAATTAGAAATATATTATTCCATAAAGTGATGTAAGCCTCTAGTTTGTTTTCCATGTTTTTATGGCTTTCAGCCTTATATTTACTATAGCAATTTTTCTGATATCCTGGGCCTTGAAAAGGTATAAATAGAATATTATCACCAATAGATAGCACCTTGAATTAAGTGATTCTATCATCATAGAAGATTTAAAGATTAAATACTGACTGTTCATATAGAACCTGTAACAGAAATAACATTAAAAGCTAACACGTTCATTGTGTATGCACAGTGTATGCTAGGCATTGTCTAAATGCTTTATTTCTAAATGCATTTATTTTTCACAAGAATGCTACGAGGTATTATATTTACAACATGTTGGCACTCCAAGATACTCTCACGTTAACCTCATTCAGTGAGGACGTCACCCACAGAGAATGTAAGTGATTATAGTCACATAGCCAGTGTAATCAGAAAGCTAGTGTTTGGTCACAGATTTCCTGGGTAGTATTCTTCAGATCTACTTTCCCTCCACTAGTAATTTCTAGAAATTTGGATATTATGTTATTTTTATGTTTATTTTAAACAAGGAAGGAAGAGCTAGCATAATGTCAAACATTTTTCTTATTTGAAGTTAGATGATTAAAAGGCAATATTTTTACTCAGAAAACAGGAATAGCAATTAAAAAACAAAACCAACAAGAAGTAATGAATAGTAACAATAATAATGATCATACTTAGCATTTTTTAATAATTTGTCATTAGTCAGACTCTGTGCCAATTTTACATGGATTATCCTCCTTAATCCTCATACAATCCCTTGAAGTAAGTACTATTATTTACATTTTGCCATTATGATTTTGTAGTAAGTATATTTTACTGAAAAAATAAGTAGAGGGGATGGATGTGACTTTAGAATAATATTTAGTTCTTCAAATTGAATAAAATTTACCTTTTAAAACACAATTTTGTATGTGTAGATATTTGGTTTCCTTGTTTGTTTTTCTGTAAAATGTAAAACTAATCCATGGTATGATGCTTTAATAGTGGGCACATGTCATTATACATTTGTCTAAACCCACAGAATGCACAACACTGAGAGTGGTCCTTAATATAAACCATGGACGTTGGATAATAATGATATGTCAGTGTAGATTCATCAGTCATAACAAATGTACCACTTTGTTGGAGCATGTTGATAGTGGAGGAGGCTATCCATATGAAGGGGCAGGAAGTATATAGAAAATTTCTGTCCTTTCCACTCAGTTTTGCTGTGAATGTAATGTATGCTCTCAAAAAAAAAAAAAAAAAAAGTCTTGAAATACCAAAAAACAAAAACAAAACCTCTTAATCATGGACAAGTATTTGCTAACGCTGATGCCATATTGCTTCCCTACCAAAAGACAGAAAAAGTTGAGCAGCTGTTTGGAAAACTGAAGCAGGAGACTTCAGGTTCCAGAAGAAATGTTAAATTGACATCCTGAAATATCATTTAAAGCTTTTCTATATAGTTAAGATATTCTGGGTATAGCAGCAGCCAAAAGACCCACTTGGCAGTGAGTAAATCCATGTAGCTCTTTTAGAGCAAAGACATTAGTAACCCATTGAGCAAAGAGACAGAGTCATGAGAAGTGATTTGTTCTAAAATGGTCTCTAGAGCTACAAAAATAGGACAGTCCTCCTATGAGTCTGCCCATGTGGCAAGACTGTTATTCTCCCTCTGAGATTTTTAACCTTATCCATATATATGGCAAACAACTCCATTAGTAGTGTTATCTGTGAATGCAAACTACAACAATACATTATATATGTGTGCTAACATATTTGCTGAATTTTAAAGTATGCAGCAATGTGAGAGTTGGAGTGAGGCTGTTGTTTATAATGTATATCATGAAATGAAGAACAGATGATCTAAGAATGAACATTTGTTGGAATGATCTCTCTGGGCTTAAATATTTATTTTACTTCCTCCATTCCCCTCCCTTTTTGACAAAGTACTATGTTATCCAAAATCTACAATATGAAACCATGGAAAGTTTATGACAAAATCACCTCAAATTGCTACCATAAATTATTACCTCCTACATAGTCTTTTTCTGCTATGTGCGATTAATCAAGGAAACAACTTATTCTTTCTAATTAAAGAACTGGTTCTAAGAGTTTTATTTTAGGTGTAGAAGGGGTGTTAAATTCTGGGAAAAAGAATACATGGTTGTCCTAAAAACACTGTGCTTTTATTTCTGTCTTTAGGGTTTTGTGAATGATCCCAAGGAAGGGATGTCCCTTGTCCTATTCCTCAGGGAAAATTGGAACCCATAGTGAAGATAGTTTTGAAGGAAACATTGTCTCAATAGGTTCACGTCGTAGATTTTGGGGAGAAACACTGAAACAGTGCTGAGGATCAAGATGTAGAAATCACTGGAGACAAAAAGATTTATTTTCTCTTTTAGCTCCCGCAGAGCATGATGAGGGTCCCACCACCTATTTCAAAGGGTTTTTATTTATTTATTTATTTATTTTAAAAAGATTTTATTTTATTTATTTGACAGATAGAGATCACAAGTAGGCAGAGAGGCAGGCAGAGAGAGAAAGGTGGAAGCAGGCTCCCCGCAGAGCAGAGAGCCTGATGTGGGGCTCGATCCCAGGACCCTGGGATCATGACCTGAGCCAAAGGCAGAGGCTTTAACCCACTGAGCCACCCAGGCGCCCCTCAAAGGGTTTTTAGATTATCTGCTTATTCCTAGATTTTTACTTGTTCTGATAAATTATTTCACCCAAAGCTCATTTATCCCTGAGGTGTAATGATTCATCTACTTATTCATCCATCTATCCATTCATCTAATCATCTTATAACTAACCAACCAGTAAATATTTACTGAGCATCTACCAAATGTATATGCCGTAAGGTCCTAAAAATTCAAGTATGAATGAGAGATGATCTTTGCCTTTGAAAAACTCACAGATCAATACAGTCAGGCAAAAGAACATTTGCTTCACTCCTTGAATTATTCTAGAACTGGATCATGCCAAGACGATTCAAGGGGGCATATCTATCAGAATAGGAGCAGTCATTGTGCAGTCTGAAGTCTGGGTTCATCCTCAGTTACTCTTGTAACCTCACTGTGTACCATGGTCCTCAAGGCTCTCATTTTGACCCAGCTGTTAACTGCAGCCCAGCCTAGATTCTTTCTGCTTCAGGGAATTTTACTGTTTTCTTATAATCCAACATTATGTTGTATCTTCCTTGATGGGTTCCAGCTTCTATTTTCACACCTGATTTTCAGAATGATTGTCTAAAGCACAAACTGGATTGTATTACTCCTCTATTTAAAACCAGTTCATGACTTTCTGTATCCTGCTTAAGATAAAGTTTCAGTCCTTAAGCATGGTATCCCAGATCCTTTATTATCCGGCTCCTGCTCACCCCTTTAGTGATTTCTCACTGCTCTCCTTGCCCCTGCCATACAGAATCATGTAACGTTCCTTGAGCCCAACATGGTCTTCTGTGTGTATAATCCTTTGCACAAGTTATTTTCTTTTCCCAAAATGTACCTATTTCCTTTTTCGACCTGATAATTTCCTGATCTTTCAGGTCTCAATTTTGGTGTCACTTCCTCTAGAAAACCTTCCTAATCCCTGAAGTGTCATAATCATAGTCAAGTATCTCCTATGTGTTCCCACAGTGTCTTGTATTTCCCCTAGCAAAGCACAGCAGGGACCTTGTCATGTTCACATGAAAAAGGTACTGGCAATGGGTATTCAGTGAATGTTTGTTTAGTTAAGAATATTGAATTGAGGCACCATAATTTCCCTCAGGAAATGTGTAAGCTGATTATTAATGGTAATGGTTTACCATGTGGCCAAGTAGCCTGTGGGAACTAGAGGGAAGTTGGTGAGCCTAGATATTGCCACTCCAATACACTTACACAACTTGGCTTGAAGCTTACTTTTCATGGGGTAAGAATAACAATTCTCTTACAGATTCAAAGACCAAATCACTAAGAGCTATAAAATCAATTCATGTTTAGGGTCCAAGCAGTTCATTTTTTTTTTTTTTTTTGGTCTGTCTTTGGGGGAGAGGAATCCCTATACTCTAGGTTAACTGACAAAACTTTCCATACTAGCCATGCAAACAGTAAGCATGACTCTGGGGACAGGGCCATTTCTGCAGTATATTCAGGTTCTAGAAGTTACTGTTTAAGGAACCCGAGAGAACCAAGTTCAGCAGCTCAGGTTCTCTGGAAGTCATCAGTTGTGGAGATCTGCACAGAATGTGTAGGATTCACAAACCAGAATAAAATAACCTGGGAACCCTTTATAATTTGTGTATGTGTATCGGCCTAGGAGATACTATTACTGTTCTGTGGAGGGGGAGATTAGGGTCACACTGAATTTTAAAGGTAACACAATCATCGGTTTGTGTAGTCACAGTTTGGGGAAAATTGGAGGCTATTGAATTATGCCATAAATTAAGCCAACACAAATTTTCTCTTTTCAAACATTTCATAGTTTGCACATTTTTAAAAATGAGGGAATATAAAACTATGGAGCATAGGTTGTTAACAAAATACAGTTTGGTTTCTCTGTCTCCAAGCAGATCTTCATTGAAGGAGTTTTTTACTTGACTTTTCAAAATCTTCAAAGAGGAAGATTCTATAACTTCTTTGGGTAACTAGTTCTTTTGGCTTCCTTGAAGTAATTTAGTTCACTTCTGTAATAGTTCCTCTGGTAGTAATTTAAAATCTTGTTTTCTTTCCATGGTCTTAACTTAAAATGACAGCTATGTCATTTTGGTTAGTGTGCTAGGATATATGAAGAAAACTTTCAATTATCTATGCTAATGGGCAAGTGAGGAAGAGCATGAATGAAGAAGATCTAACATAATCTCCAAACCTCAGCTTAGTTATTAGTTTTGACTTTTTCTCCATAAAACTTTCTAAGGGTCTACTAAAAAGTAACACACTGATTTGAATTTCATGCCTTTACTTTTTCACTTGCATATTCTCTGGTGGAGGTGTTAATGATCATTGAGATCCCCAAAGGGGAGGGAGATAGTGGAAGATGGAGAGGTCTGGGATGCAGATAAATTGGAGACTACATTCATGCATTTATAAAAGCTTTAGATTTCTGGCTTACCAATCTGCTTTCTCCAATTGCTCTATAACTTCATTTAGCATTGTAAGTTGTGAAATCATTGTGCATGCATGTCATTTTGGATGTGCAAAATGTACACTCTTTTAAACAGTATTCTGCATTGAGCAATGGTAATGTAGCTAGTCTGAGCTCAAAATCCATGAACTACATGACAATTAGGTGCTACAAAGGGAACTGAACATGCTCATTTGTAAAAATGGGACAGTAAAATAATAATTGCTCCTTAGTAATTAAAAATGCAGCCAATTAAAGGCATGCAAATTTACATAAATGGAAGAACCTTAAGTTTTGCATTTCCTGACTGATAGGATTAAACTTCCAAAGAAAGTGTGAATTAATGCAAATGTTAACATGGCATCTCCTAAATCCTTTTCTACTTTTACCACCAAGAACAGAATATAGAAAAGTAAAAATTCATAATGAGAGGCCAGTCTCTGCTTGTTTTGTCATTTACCCAAAAAATACTAAGCATCCTTAGAAACCATGGAAAACTTAGTAAGATTTCAGGTGGCAAACATATATGCAGATCTATCTATATTTTTAAAACTGCATCTATGTCTGTATGGGAGAGACCTGATCTCATATGATATAACCACAGATTTCAAACTCTCTGATAAGAAATATCTGACTTTCTTTTTCAAAGGCTGTCATATTTGGTGATGACACTCCTTTAATTAGAACTTCTTCTTCCTCATCTTTCTAAGATGACTTCCTGGTTCCCCACTATCTCTAGCAAAAAGATTCTTTGTTTCCCTTTTTTTTTTCCTCTGCCTGTTCCCTTTCCAGTGGGATCTAGGTCCTATGATGACAGTCCATTCTCTTCACACATTTCTTCTTTCCAACCGGACTCCCACATCTACTGTCCTGGGCTGAAGAGGTGCAGGTCTCTACAGGGTTGTCTTTGTGTACCTATGACCCTGTAAGGTCAGGCTTGTTCCAAAAAAAGTCATCCCAGTTGGACCACAAGCCCCATAATGCTAGGTTTATGGTTACAACTATGGTTTTGTTGACTGTAAACTGCTTAAGACATTTGGACATTTGGATTCTTGGATTGATGCTTATTTACTAGACTTTCTTGGCGATGGGTATAAGAAACAGCATTCCAGAGGATCTCTGCTTTTCTCTGCTTTGCATGTTTGATATTGCTTAATAAACATTCATGTATATTTCTTCTCCTTTACCTGCTCATTTATTGAATATCTCACTGACATTAAATATTTTCTAACTGACAAATGCAAAGCTTATGCTTATTTTTATGAAGATTCATTTAATATAAAATTTTCAGAAGTATTCTGCATTGTAAAAGCTGGAGTTATCTGTCAAAAATAAATGCCTATATGATAAACCAAAGATATAGAAAAAATACAGGGTTTTAAGAAATGAGTTTCCATAAGAACACAAGTTATAATGACTCATCAAACATTGTTCTTTGCATACCACCATGGGCAAAGTCCTCATTCAGTTTCAGATAACTTTTTTTTTTTTTTTAAAAGATTTTATTTATTTACTTGACAGAGATCAGAAGTAGGCAGAGACAGGCAGAGAGAGAGAGGAGGAAACAGGCTTCCCACTGAGCAGAGAGCGTGATGTGGGGCTCAATCCCAAGACCCTGAGATCATGACCTGAGCGGAAGGCAGAGGCTTAAGCCACTGAGCCACCCAGGTGCCCCTCTGATAACTTTTAAATAGTTTCTGTAGCCCATCCTTTCCTGATAATAAGTATATTTAAGCTTTATTTCTCACAGATGAAAATCACTTCTGAAATTTGAACTTTTATGATTCTACTATGTTCAGGTGACTCACTGCTAAAAATAGCTATGGTTAATGGCCTGTTGCTTCATAGTTTCACTCCCTTGTAAGGCACTGAAGGGTGTGCCCCAATCTGTGACCATTGTTAACTTGCATTCCCAGCAGAGTTTCTGAGCTACCACCAACCAAAGAAAGGACCTCTGGTTGTACTCTTTCCTCTTAGAATGTGGATTTGTCATAAAAAATGTCTCAGTCTGAGTGGGGAAAGGTAAGGAAGGATAGCTTAGAACCTCAGGGTGCTGGGACTCTCAGCTCCTTCCTACTGGTTCACTCCTGTCTTTTCTTTTCACTGACACAATACTACATTGTTTTGCTTTTAAATCTCACAGTTTACACAGAGGAGGTCTTTTGTTGGTATCCAGAAGGTTTTAATAATTGTAATAATTATATCATTTTTATTTTTTCATTTGAACAAACCATCTTCAATGTCTAGGAGCATTTCCAACTTGCTACTATAGCAGAGTTTTTTATGCTTTAAGATGGAGCCCATGCCCACTGTCTTTTTCCCTCGTCACTCTTCCCAAGGGGTTCTGTGGGCTCTACAATCCCCTCCTGGGTATATCCTATACAGGGTCATAGGGGAACTTTTTCCCCCCACCAAAACCTTTTTCTTAAGTTCTTTTATCTCAGTCCCAGATTGGGTTCTCCAGAAGCAGATGTTGAGTCAGAGACAGGAGTGAAGTATACATTGAGTGAAGGATATTCTGGGTCAATACCTTTGGCAGGAAACGGCACTGGGCAGAGGGAGAAGTTGAACTGCATTACTGGCCAGACCTCCCACTGGAGCTCTGGAGTTGATCTATTCCATCAGAAATTTCAGAATGCCATTAGAATGCAATGCTGAAATGGCCAGGCCTTTATATCCTTGCTGTAATCAGTCACTGGACCAGCCCTGGAAGGGCATTGCTTTGTTGAGGAGAGCATCTGCTGCTGAAGCAAACCTTGAAAAGAGAGCAATCAGAGGTCCTTTCGTGACAGTATTCTCGGCAGCTGGTACAACAGTCTTTTCCTTGAATGGAATTTGGATATCACAGTTCCATGTTTACTGTAAGTATTTTTACTAATGTGGGTCTCAGGATATGCTATGAGTAATCCACACTTTCTTTAGGTAGATATATGAACAGAAAAATAAAAGTGGTGCAATAATTCTTTTGTGAGGTGGTTAGGGGCAGGAAGGTCCTCCCCTGTACATTGGAAGGTGTTGTCAAATGTCCCCTGGGGGACAAAACCGTCTCTGATTGACAACTACAGTGTGACATGAACAAAAAACAAAAGTATAGTTTTGCTCTCATCTATTAAATTAGCTGATATGCTTTATCAGAAAGAAGGAAAAAACCACCTTTTGATAATAAGAAGGAACATTCATTCATAATTATTGTGCCAAAAAAATGATGGCTAAAGTAATTAGAGAAAAAGGAATCTAGTGCTTCAGGGTGGAGATTACTTAATTAATTAAATAACTTGCATGTGAATAGAATGCTACAGTTTGTTTTTTCCCAAGTGTTCTGTAAATTTCCCGGGTACTCTTTTTCTCTCTTTTCCTTGAAGGTAATGTGATTGCAGGTTTCATCTTTTTTCTTGTTTTTCCAATCTGGCTTTAGTATATCATTCTCACCTAGACAAGTTCTATTCTGGGTGAGGATATTAGGTGGAAGTGGCTTCTAACTAAATACTGTGGTTATGACTGAAGTAAAAAAAAAAAAAAAGAAAGAAAAAGAAAAAGCAAAGAAAACTCCAGAAGTTGAAATAGGACATTTTTAGTTCTTCCTTTTTCCTCACCTGGATGGTAGATAACTTTAATTTATGTATAGGCATCATTTTAAGAACTGATGTAAAACTGATGTTGATTTCTTATATATGTTTTTCAAAGTTGTTCTAGGTGAGCAGTTGATGTTTTCTCCTTGTCAAGTAGAGAAGTAGAAGAAAACAGGAACTCAGTTATATTTGAATGCTGGAATGAAGTTTTCCTGAATGTTTCTTTCATGACTGCTGAAGAACTAATGATTAACATGACAGAAAGTTTTAGGTATGTTTCAAATAATGGCATAAACTAGACACCAAGATATTCTTCCAAGAAGGAAGGACAAGATTTTCTCTGAATGGAAAATTCACATTTGAAATGTCTATATGAGACAAACCATAAGAGAGTCTTAATCTCAGGAAAAAAGCTGAGGGCTGCTGGAGGGGAGGGCAGGTGGGGAGGTTTCGGTGTGTGGGTGATGGACATTGGGGTGTGTATGTGTATGGTGAGTGCTGTGAATTGTGTAAGACTGATGATCCACAGGCCTGTACCTCTAAAACAAATAATACATTATATCTTAATTAAAAAAAGAAATGTCTATGTGAAATATATAAGCTATATATCTCCATTTTGGAGCAAGAGAAAGATTAAGGAAAAAATTAATTATGTAAAATAACTACAAAGAATTTTTATTTGGTAGAGAAAAATAGATGTTAATTTTAGAAAACAGATTAATGAATTTTGAAACCTTGTATATTTATAAATATTTAAAATTGCTTTTCAATATGTGTCCCTTTACAATTGTTGGCAGGTATTTTTCTCCATTAGTGATTTGTGATTCTTTCTTGGAATTATTATTATTTTTTTTAAAGATTTTATTTATTTATTTGTCAGAGAGAGAGCGAGCGAAAGCGAGCACAGGCAGACAGAGTGGAAGGCAGAGTCAGAGGGAGAAGCAGGCTCCCCGTGGAGCAAGGAGCCCGATGTGGGACTCGATCCCAGGACGCTGGGATCATGACCTGAGCCGAAGGCAGTGGCTCAACCAACTGAGCCACCCAGGCGTCCCTCTTTCTTGGAATTATTAAATCCCATTAAATCGACAGGTATTATGAAGTATGTTTAGTGCCAATAGAGATAAGACTAATACATAACACCTGCTCAAATTCTTGAGTTAAAGTACTTCCAGAATAGTGATTGTTCAAGTGATTTGAAATTTATGACAAATCCCTTTGAAGACTTCTCTGAAAATGCACAAAAAGATCATTCTGTACTTTTTGCCCCTTTTCTCCAATTTTGCTCATCCTCTTAACTGCCTATCTCTGGCAACCACCAAACTGTTCTCTGTATTGATGAATTTGTTTTGTTTTGTTTTGTTTTGTCTTAGATTCCACATACCATTAAGATTGTATGGTATTTCTTACTCTGACTTATGTCACTTAGCATAATGTTCTCAAGGCCCATCCATATTTTTGCAAATGATAAGATTTCATTCCTTTTTATGGCTGAATAATATTCATATATATCCACCATTTCTTTCATTTATTCATCCATTCTTGAACAATTTTTTTTTTAAAGAATTTTATTTACTTAACAGAGAGAGACACAACAAGAGAGGGAACACAAGCAGGGGGAGTGGAAAAGGGAGAAGCAGACTTCCTGCCAAGCATGGAGCCTGATGTGGGGTTCGATCCCAGGGCCCTGGGATCATGACCTGGGCTGAAGGCAGATGCTTAATGACTATGTCAACCAGGTGCCGCACATCATTGAACATTTTGATTGCTTCCATATCTTAGCTGTTAATAATGCTGTAAGACTTGAAAATGGGCATATATACATCTTCCTGAGTTCATGGATTTTTTTTTTTTTTGGTGAAATTTATATATTGATGAAGTTTTAAGCTATCTGGATCTATTTATTATGAGTACCAATATATTTGAAATTACTTCTGTTGTATTATTCTTGTTTCTATTTATAACACTTTGGTTCTTCTTTTCTAAGTATTTCAATGAAGGGACTTATTGACCATTTTCTTTCGATGCCACTTAATTTTGTTATTCACATATTTTTTAAAAAATTGACTTAGAATCTACATATAGTGTTACATTAGCTTCAAGTGTATAATATAGTAATTCAACAAGTTTATACGTCATGCTATGCTCACCAGAAGTGTAGCTACCATCTATCATCATACAATGAATGCTATTACAATACCATTGACTATATTCCCTACATTGTACCTTTTATCCCTGTGATTTATATATTTCATAACTGGAAGTCTGGATCTCCCACCCCCCTTCAATCCATCTCCCCCACCACCTTTCCTCTGGCAACCACCAGTTTGTTTCTGTATTTACGGGTCTGTTTTTTCTCTTTTTATTTTCTTTTTTTTTGGTATGTTTACTCACTTGTTTTTTATATTTCACATGCAAGTGAAATCATATAGTATTTGTCTTTCTCTGTCTGACTTATTATCTCACTCAAAATAATATCCTCTAGGACCATTCATGTTTTTGCAAATGGCAAGCTCTTATTCTTTCTTTATGGCTGAATAATATTCCAGTGTGTGTGTGTGTGTGTGTGTGTGTGTGTATTACATCTTCCTTATCCATTCATTTATCGATGGACATTTGGGTTGTTCCAACACCTTGGCTATAGTAAATAATGCTACAATAAACAAAAGGAAGCATATATGTTTTTGGATTAGTGTTTTAATCTTCTTTGGGAAAATGCCCAGCAGTATAATTACCAGATTGTATGGTATTTCTATTTTTATTTTTTTGAGGATACTCCATACTGTTTTCCAAAGTGAGTAAATCAATTATACATTCTAAACAACAGTACACAAGAGTCCTTTTTTGGTACATCCTTGCCAACATTTGTCTTTTTGGTAATTGTCATTCTAATAAGAGTGAGGTGATATGTACAGCATGATGACTATAGTTAATACTGTACTTGATTTACTAAGAGTAAGTCTTAGACGTTCTCATCAGAAGAAAAAAATTCTGTAACTATATGTGGTGATAGATTCTAACTAGACTTACTTTGGCGATCATTTCCCAGTATATACAAACATTGCATCATTACGTTGTGAAACTAATCTGAAACTAGTGTGCTGTATGTCAATTATACCTTAATTTAAAAAATAAGAAATAACATTCTGTTATTTGTGACAGAAATAACATTCTGTTCATTGCATCAATACAGCCCCTTTTATTATAGTTAACGTACAGTAGAATTTGCATACATTCTTATTCAAGGATAAAGCAGGCAATTGCCCACAGAGTCTGGTTGGATTGGCCTAAAGAAAGCGATACCCAGTGGGGGAGCATGTTCTAGTGCTAGACAATGTTTTGCTAGAAATGCTTTTGTGGGAGGATTATTTTGTGTCCACCCTGGGAGCCATAACTCCTTTGGAAGTTACTGCAAACACTGTTTGCACAGTTACTATTATATGAGTTTGATAAATTTTTTAGATTAGCAAGGGTACTTATACTGAAAAAAGGTTGGGACTACACAGACATTTATGTAAAATTGGAACATTATTAATTTAGGGCAATAAACCTAAGTTCTGTTGTCTCTATAGCTGACATGCTGTAGAGATCTGAACAAGAAAAACAATTGGTTGGATAATCCAATATACATGATGCTTCATTTAGCAATGCTTGCCCTCTTCTCAGGATAGTGCTGGAGGTATTCTTCAGCTCCTTGCCTACATACATCTTGCAGACCCATAATACTTAAAGTCAATATTGGCCTGGGGAGAGTCTTTTTAAAAGGTAATTCCTTGTAAGGGAAAATATATTTTGTAAGATATTTGTAAAAATATTTAGAAGGGATTTTTATTGATAATATTGTTAGATGCCATTTCACTTTCTTTGGAATAATTTTTCTTAAAATATCCAGGCTATGTTGATTATATTTTGCATTCTTCTGAACCTCTTCAATCTCTTGCACAGTGCCATTTTCTTGATATGTTACACATGCATAAAAGTACATAAAAGTAAGCATATAGTGCAGTGGATTTCCCCAACTGAACAGACTCATAGAAACCATCTCTAACTGCTCACTTAAGGGTAAACATTATTCTGACTTCTGCAGCATTGAATAACTTTGTTGAGGCAAGGATAGTTTCCTTCATCAGAATTTTGTTTCCAAACTGTTATGTTGATTTCCACCTTGCTGTTGCCCCATGCCTGTATGTAGACAGGACACTGCCTGAGGAAGGTCTATCCAAACTGATCTGGTCCAACAGTATGCATGTTTTCTAGGCAATCAAGATATAGGTAGAAGATTAAGAGTCACTTATGGTTTGTCTCCCTCCCAATCCCATCTTGTTTCATTTATTCTTCTTCTACCCACTTAAGCCTCCATGTTGCATCACCACTTCCTCATATCAGGGAGATCATATGATAGTTGTCTTTCTCTGCTTGACTTATTTCGCTAAGCATGATACGCTCTAGTTCCATCCACGTTGTTGCAAATGGCAAGATTTCATTTCTTTTGATGGCTGCATAGTATTCCATTGTGTATATATACCACATCTTCTTGATCCATTCATCTGTTGATGGACATCTAGGTTCTTTCCATAGTTTGGCTATTGTGGACATTGCTGCTATAAACATTCGGGTGCTGCCGGGGGGAGGGGGTTTGGGAGAAGGGGGTGGGATTATGGACATTGGGGAGGGTATGTGCTTTGGTGAGTGCTGTGAAGTGTGTAAACCTGGTGATTCACAGACCTGTACCCCTGGGGATAAAAATATATGTTTATAAAAAAAAACAAAAAAAAAAAACAAAACAAAACAAACAAAAAAAAAAAAAAAAAAAAAAAAAAAAAAAAAAAAGATATAGGTAGAAGGATGGAGTATGGCAGGACTGGGTATCGTGGGAAGAGGGCTTAGAAAATGTGAGATGTGCAAAGGCCAACTTCCTTGTTTTTCTTCTACTTAGGAAAATCTCTACAGAGCAGAGTTCTCGTTTCTTTTTGCAATTTTCCTCTTCAGACTCCTGTATGGTTCTTATTGTTGACTTTGCCATTTGTGCTTATAGAAGAAGATCAAGTGTTGCTTTCAGTATAAAATAGCTTGTGAGTATTAAAGACATAAATACTGAGATTTATAAGAACATTGTGCTTACATAAGTATTTTACTTCAGTGCATTTCCAGGGAATGTCTCTTTCAAGGCTGAATAGGACCTATATTTTCAATTCATCAACGGAGCATTAGTCACTAAAAGAGGTAAAAAGATCAGTCAAAGCATAGGATTATATTTTAATGAGAGGGTGGAGTGTTAGAAGAAACTGATGGCTTCAGGTGTGGATTCCTATTGGTCAGGAAGAAATGCTGAGAAGAAAAACAACAACACTGAGTATCTTAGAGGAACTTCCATTAGCTCTCACTTGCCAAGAGCTGAGGTAATCCTTTAATTTTTTTTCTTTCTCTCTTTAAGAAATATAGGTCTTTAATGCCCCTTTCTAGAGAATGGAGTAGTTAGTAACAGTGTGATTTATCTAACTTAAGCCTAGGCTGAGTGCACCACCTTCTTTTCTTACCCATAGCATAATTCTTAGAAGGTCCACTTCATAGAAGAACATGACTCAAGGAAACTCTTAATAGCCCTGAATGCTGCTTTTTTAAATTTGAGTCAGACTCCACCATACTGAATGCAACACTGGTTTCATGCGTTAGAATGTGTGACTTATTAAAGCAACTTATGAGGGTTGTTGTCTCTTCTGTCAGATCTACTTTTACATGATTCCCTATGTTTTTCTGAACAGAGTTAGGGCTTAGACTAGAGCCAGGGGAGATGGAGAGTTACATTAGGCTGGAGACCGAATGATCAGTTCCTCCGAATGTGCAAAAAAGCAGCTGTACCTGCCAGCTGGAAGTAGGTTTGCATGTCCTATCTTGATATTCACAAGACTGGGAATTGAAGACCGCTTAAGTGTGAGGTCTGGATTTTCCTTTTAGGTTCATTTTGAACCCTTCAAATCTCACTGAGACCCACATAAAAAGAATGTTCTGGAATGCATCCATATTTACAGCTTGCTTTATGTCATGTTTTTATTCATGAGTCTCGGTTCTCTCTGTCTTCTCAATTTTGATATCTATTTCCCCCCATATTTGTCCCTATTCAAATTCTTCTAACTCTAATGTACGCAGTAGGTTTCCTTTGACTTCATGGGACACTCAATTTAGCTCCACTTTATGAAGTTGGATCTACCAAGGCAAAACTCTGTTTGATGAATCCTGGTTTCTATGTCCTAGTTTTTCCCAAGAGGGATAGCAAAAGCTGTAGTGTAGCACTGGGTTCTCTCTCTCTCCCTTCACCATCCCTCCTCACCTCTTTCTTTTTCCATTGGTGCCAATTTATCAGTTTATAATGAGAAATTCAAATGTCAAGTTATTGCTTCTTTTGTTAGATTGGTTTATGTTTTCCCCTATACATAAAAGAAAACTTGCTTAGTGAGCATGGAAAAAGATATAGGGTAGTAAATTATTATTTGATTGTTTAAGCCATTCATCTCTGAAATAGGAGAGTACTTTCCACCTGGATCATATGCTTGAGCTTGGGAACCCTTCTGCCATGTTGGTTGGTACTGGTGTTTTGTATGCTTTTTGGAGCTTGAGGACCCTCCTTTTTCATGCTCAAATATAAGCAGGCTACAACCTTTTCTTCCACCTTCTCAAAGTCTCTTTATACCTGTGTTTTCTTTTTTTGCTGCTTTAATGATGAATTTCTGCATTTCTCTCTTTTTTCCCAATATTCCTATCTCTTGTTTGTTTTCTGGACACTCTTTTGCTGCACATCATATGTCTTTCTATATACTCCTTGCACTGCACCTCCATCTCTGTCTTTCTGCCCTGGGTTTCTGTTTTCATGTAGTAAAAGGACTGTTTATTTGCCATGGAAAACCAGATCATCATTGATATCTAAAGGCAAGATATCCTCCAGAACCTATGTTTCCTTAGCATTTCCTAGAAATAGGAAAGTACAATCACTGTTACTTCTTAATTTCCTTAGTTTAGTGATATGGCGGAGACTAAGGTACAGCAAAGGCTTTCAGACAGCCTCAGCCATTTGACAGCTATGGGAGTAGCCCATTGAAATACCAATTTAGAAATTTTAATGGATTATTATTTTTATTGAGTTTTATACAATAACATTTGCCTTAAAAATATTATTTGTTTATTTATCTTACCAAAGGTGGATGTACAAGGTGGAGGAGGCATATCTTAGGATCTGTTCTTAGTCTCTTCAGGGCTTGCTCTTGGTAACATTTCTCTCTTTCTCTCCTCACTCCTGTCTGTGTGTATGTGTGTGTGTTTTCTGAGTAAATGAGGAAATAAGTAAATGGAGGAAATCCCATGATAGGAAAATGAAACAAAGAAGAATTAAAGATGGATAATGATACTATTTTCTTTGGCTTTTAGTTGTTCATTAACTAAGAGGAAGGCAATATACTTTTTATTTATTTATTTGATTTTTTAATTAACATATAATGTATTATTAGCCCCAAGGGTACAGGTCTGTGAATCGCCAGGTTTACACACCTCACAGCACTCACCATAGAACATACCCTCCCCAACGTCCATAACCCCACCACCCTGTACTAACCCACCTCCCTCCGGCAACCCTCTGTTTTGTGAGATTAAGACTCTTATGGTTTGTATCCCTCCTGATCCCATCTTGTTTCATTTTTTCTTTCCCTAGCCCCCAAACCTCCCACATTGCCTCTCAACTTCCTCATATCAGGGAGATCAAATGATAATTGTCAGATGAAGGCAATATAAATGAATGAAACTAGAATGAAAAATTGGCAAGGTAAAGAATTTTTAAAGAAATCATTATTTTTCATTTTTTAACAATGTGAATTAACTCCAGTTAGCTGTTTACAAGATGCTGCAAAGTAGCACTCTTACCACAACTGTTTTAACGAAACAAAGGTTCATTTGTAAATAATCATTTTTTTTCCTCCAAGGATATTGTGAAAGTATGTTTTTGGTTTGTTTATCATTCCCCTGAAACCCAGCTTATACTGATTATCTCATGTCCTTGCAACTCAAAGAATGTTTGTGCCTTGCTAGCATAAGGATGGGAGCTTGCTAGAAATGCAGAATCTCAGGGCCCCATCCTAAAGCTACTGAATCAGAACTTGGATTTACCAACAACCCTGAGTGAGTCCTATAAACATTGAAGTTTAAGAACAATTGACCTAGAAGATCATTCATCCCAAATTACCAAAAAAGCTTTAGTCTATTTTCCATGAAATTATCTTAAATTCTGAATTAGTGGAGTCAAAGGTATTCAACTTTTATTAAATTTTATTTGTTAATGTAGATTAAATTTCACTTTTTTGATTTATATAAAATTTTTGTTATCTACTAATTTATTTCATAGTCTCGAGTTCTCTACTTCAGAGAAAAACTATCTATTAAAAACTGGGAGCACCTGGGTGGCTCAGTGAGTTAAGCCTCTGCCTTCAGCTCAAGTCATGATCTCAGGGTTCTGGGATCAAGCCCCACATTAGGCTCTCTGATCAGTGGGGAGCCTGCTTCCCCCCCAACCCGCCTGCCTCTCTGCCTACTTGTGATCTCTCTCTGTGTCAAATAAATAAATAAAATCTTTAAAAAAAAAAAAAGCCAAAAAACTGCAGCCATACCCAAATCCTCTTTCTGTCTCCTCAGCATATCTAGGCTTTGTCCATAAGATTTTATTTGAAGGAGATTTTGACATCTTGACATTTCCTTTCCCCTGGTATTGTATTTTTTCCTTTAAAGGTGTGTTGGATAATTTCTTCTAGCCTCAGAACAAATCTATGTATCATGTTTTTATTTCTTGAATTTAAGAACTCCCAAAAGACTGAGTGAAGTCTTCTTATAAATGTTCATTGGTAATATTTGTAACCTATTTGATGAGGTAAAAATTCCTTATATAACATATAAACTACCACAACTGAACCAGGAAGAAATAGAAAGCCTGAAAAGACCCATAGCCAGTAAGGAGATTGAAACAGTCATTAAAAATCTCCAAACAAACAAAAGCCCAGGGCCAGATGGCTTTCCGGGGGAATTCTACCAAACATTTAAAGAAGAACTAATTCCCATTATCCTGAAACTGTTCCAAAAAATAGAAATGGAAGGAAAACTTCCAAACTCATTTTATGAGGCCAGCATCACCTTGATCCCAAAACCAGACAAGGATCCCATCAAAAAAGAAAGCTATAGACCAATATCCTTGATGAACACAGATGCAAAAATTCTCAACAAAATACTAGCCAATAGGATTCAACAGTACATTAAAAGGATTATTCACCACGACCAAGTGGGATTTATTCCAGGGCTGCAAGGTTGGTTCAACAAGCGCAAATCAGTCAATGTGATACAACACATCAATAAAAGAAAGAACAAGGATCATATGATACTTCCAATAGATGCTGAAAAAGCATTTGACAAAGTACAGCATCCCTTCCTGATCAAAACTCTTCAAAGTGTAGGGATAGAGGGCACATACCTCAATATCATCAAAGCCATCTATGAAAAACCCACCGCAAATATCATTCTCAATGGAGAAAAACTGAAAGCTTTTCCGCTAAGGTCAGGAACACGGCAGGGATGTCCATTATCACCACTGCTATTCAACATAGTACTAGAGGTCCTAGCCTCAGCAATCAGATAACAAAAGGAAATTAAAGGCATCCAAATCAGCAAAGAAGAAGTCAAATTATCACTCTTCGCAGATGATATGATACTATATGTGGAAAAACCAAAAGACTCCACTCCAAAACTGCTAGAACTTGTACAGGAATTCAGTAAAGTGTCAGGATATAAAAATCAATGATTATCAGAAATCAGTTGCATTTCTCTACACCAACAACAAGACAGAAGAAAGAGAAATTAAGGAGTCAATCCCATTTACAATTGCACCCAAAACCACAAGATACCTAGGAATAAACCTAACCAAAGAGGCACAGAATCTATACTCAGAAAACTATAAAGTACTCATGAAAGAAATTGAGGAAGACACAAAGAAATGGAAAAATGTTCCATGCTCCTGGATTGGAAGAATAAATATTGTGAAAATGTCTATGCTACCTAAAGCAATCTACACATTTAATGCAATTCCTATCAAAGTACCATCCATCTTTTTCAAAGAAATGGAACAAATAATCCTAAAATTTATATGGAACCAGAAAAGACCTCGAATAGCCAAAGGGATATTGAAAAAGAAAGCCAACGTTGGTGGCATCACAATTCCGGACTTCAAGCTCTATTACAAAGCTGTCATCATCAAGACAGCATGATACTGGCACAAAAACAGACACATAGATCAATGGAACAGAATAGAGAGCCCAGAAATAGACCCTCAACTCTATGGTCAACTGATCTTCGACAAAACAGGAAAGAATGTCCAATGGAAAAAAGACAGCCTCTTCAATAAATGGTGCTGGGAAAATTGGACAGCCACATGCAGAAAAATGAAATTGGACCATTTCCTTACACCACACACAAAAATAGACTCAAAATGGATGAAGGACCTCAATGTGCAAAAGGAATCCATCAAAATCCTTGAGGAGAACACAGGCAGCAATCTCTTCAACCTCAGCCGCAGCAACATCTTCCTAGGAACAACGCCAAAGGCAAGGGAAGCAAGGGCAAAAATGAACTATTGGGATTTCATCAAGATCAAAAGCTTTTGCACAGCAAAGGAAACAGTTAACAAAATCAAAAGACAACTGACAGAATGGGAGAAGATATTTGCAAACGACATATCAGATAAAGGACTAGTGTCCAGAATCTATAAAGAACTTAGCAAACTCAGCACCCAAAGAACAAATAATCCAATCAAGAAATGGGCAGAGGACGTGAACAGACATTTCTGCAAAGAAGACATCCAGATGGCCAAGAGACACATGAAAAAGTGCTCCATATCACTCGGCATCAGGGAAATACAAATCAAAACCACAATGAGATATCACCTCACACCAGTCAGAATGGCTAAAGTCAACAAGTCAGGAAATGACAGATGCTGGCGAGGATGCAGAGAAAGGGGAACTCTCCTACTCTGTTGGTGGGAATGCAAGCTGGTGCAGCCACTCTGGAAAACAGCATGGGGGTTCCTCAAAATGTTGAAAATAGAACTGCCCTATGACCCAGCAATTGCACTATTGGGTATTTACCCTAAAGATACAAACGTAGTGATCCAAAGGGGCACGTGCACCCGAATGTTTATAGCAGCAATGTCCACAATAGCCAAACTATGGAAAGAACCTAGATGTCCATCAACAAATGAATGGATCAAGAAGAGGTGGTATATATACACAATGGAATACTATGCAGCCATTAAAAGAAATGAAATCTTGCCATTTGCGACAACATGGATGGGACTAGAGCGTATCATGCTTAGTGAAATAAGTCAAGCAGAGAAAGACAACTATCATATGATCTCCCTGATATGAGGAAGTGGTGATGCAACATGGGGGCTTAAGTGGGTAGAAGAAGAATAAATGAAACAAGATGGGATTGGGAGGGAGACAAACCATAAGTGACTCTTAATCTCACAAAACAAACTGAGGGTTGCTGGGGGGAGGGTGGTTGGGAGAAGGGTGTGGTATTATGGACATTGGGGAGGGTATGTGCTTTGGTGAGTGCTGTGAAGTGTGTAAATCTGGTGATTCACAGACCTGTACCCCTGGGGATAAAAATATATGTTTATAAAAAATAAAAAATTAAAAAAAAATTCCTTATATATTGTAAAGTGCATTCAAAGACAAATTTCAGGTTTTGGTTCAAATAGGAATGAATTTGTAGAACAGCAGGAAAAAGTCTTCTTATCATTGTACAGACCTTATGTCTCTTACATCCACTTCATCTTTTATCTTTATACTTCAAACAATAGCTTTAAGTTGCTAAAACACGTGTAAGCCAAAAAATATAAGGCAAAATAAAAATAGGACATATCACATTTGCCTGACATCTTTTTAAAAGGACAATTTGTTGATCAATTTGAGAATCTATATTTTATCTTTAAAGATGCATAATATTGTAACTATCTGAATGGCATCCTTAATCCTACTTATTTATAAATACTTCTTCCAGTAAGAGATATCAAAAGAAACTTCTTGATATTAATTTATTTGATGTGAATATCAAATTATTGAAAAACTAAAATATAAACTCCCTGAAGGCTGACATTTTTGTCTGTTTTTTCGCCATTGTACCCTCCATCTGAAGAGTGCCACACATAGAGTGTATGATAAATGCTTGCTGATAGAATTAATAAATAATGGGATTAGAGATGTAAGTTCTCTTCCAAATAATGGGAGAGGATTCATTTCTTACTGGTTGCATTTTGCTGAAAGTATCTTTGAGGAATAAGATTTTCCCTGGAAACAACATCTTTTAAAAATTATTTTAAACATATGATGTATTATTAGCCCCAGGGGTACAGGTCTGTGAATCTCCAGGTTTACACACTTCACAGCACTCATCATAGCACATACTGTCCCCAATGTCCATAACCCAACCACCCTCTCCCTACCCCCCTCCCCCCGGCAACCCTCAGTTTGTTTTGTGAGATTAAGAGTCTCTTATGGTTTGTCTCCCTCCTGATCCCATCTTGTTTCATTTATTCTTTTCCTACCCCCAACCCCTCCACGTTGCATCTCCACTCCCTCATATCAGGGGGATCATATGATGGTTGTCTTTCTCCGATTGACTTATTTTGCTAAGCATAGTACCTTGTAGTTCCATCCATGTTGTCACAAATGGCAAGATTTCATTTCTTCTGATGGCTGCCTAGTATTCCATTGTGTATATATATACCACATCTTCTTTATCCATTCATCTGTTGATGGACATCTAGGTTCTTTCCATAGTTTGGCTATTGTGGATATTGCTGCTATAAACATTTGGGTGCACGTGTGGATATTGCTGCTATAAACATTTGGGTGCCCATGCCCCTTTGGATCATTACATTTGTATCTTTAAGGTAAATACCCAGTAGTGCAAATACTGAGTCATAGGGTAGCTCTATTTTCAACTTTTTGAGGTACCTCCATGCTGTTTTCCAGTGCTGTTGCATTCCAGCTTGCATTCCCACCAACCGTGTAGGAGGGTTCCCCTCTCCCTGGAAACAAGATCTTATCTAAACAATTAATAACAGAAGCCAAAGATAATTATGATTCTTAAAAGTATTATGTAGGAATGTAGGAATGACCACAATAATATGCCCAGTTTATCTATCACTCATCTATTTCATGGCTTTTATCTATGATGGCATCATGTCTGAAATGTTTTTGTCTTGAGATGTTACGTCTTCCTGTTCCTTGATCTGACCCCATCACATAGACTTGTGGTAACAAAACTATTTAGAGGGATTTCCTACCTATCACTTTTCTGGTCCTGAGGTAGATGGAGCCTATTTTTCCTTCAATCTTGATTCTGATGCCTTTCTCTCTATTTGGTTATCTGATGGCATGACTTTTCAGTAAGTTTAATAGACTCATGGCCCCTTTTCCTTATGGAAAAACACACTCCATGTAGAGTATGTCAACAGGTAGATAAAAAATGTTGGAGTGGTATTTTCCATTTTGTGGAAGATTTTGGTTCAAAGTAACTTCAGTTCCTTCCAATTTCACTTTTATATCTTATAAACAATCCCCCAAAGAAACCAGGTCTTCCCATACTCTGCTGAGTTCTATAACAAATAAGGTCTATATGGTGGAAGTGTTGGGGGAAGTACAATGCAGAATCAGTGGTTCCATGAGTCTGTCTGTCCTTTCTTGAGCAAATGTGGTCCTCAGTGCTACCTCACAGACAGAAGAGCCAAGGTGACTACTTTGTTAGGGAAGCATGAACAATGGCAGTTACAGGATCCAGAGGAAGTCTTGGGGGCATGTCTTTAGAACTTTATGTTGTGGCTGCTAGCTTTATGGAATGCCAGAACCTACTAAGTGTTGTTAGTATTATTAGTATTATTGTTGTCCCTGTAAAAATAACACAGAAACTAAGGAGGGTCTGAAGCTATAAGGGTCAGCTAAAGTTGTGGACCATGTGCTATGAGAATCCTGTGTCCCAAGTAATCTGGTCTATTTTTCAATTTTATTTAATTCAACTTAAGACTTTATACACACACACACACACACACACACACATCTATATGTATGTGTGTGTGTGTGTGTCTGTGTGTATATATATATAGATATACACACATACACTGGATACTTGGCATGATGCTCAGTGCAGGAGATACAAATTAGATAAATATCTCATGATTCAGTAGGAGAGACCAAGACATGCAGATGTAATTTAACTGGGTAAGTATTAGATTATGAATATTTAGCTATTGAAAAGGAAGGTAAATGATTCTACCTGGTTGTGTCTGGAGAGAAAAGATAGGGAAACCTTCACAGAACACATGAAAATGTGTATCTAAAATACATAGATTGAGTTGATTCTTAGAAGGTGAATAGGATTTTAACAAAGAGCCTAACACATGAAAGAATATGATATGTTCAGTCATGATGAAGTTTATATGACTAGAAAATTCGTTGAATTAGATAAAAGGCTAGAGATGAGATAGAATAGGAAATTGAGAACATTGTAAAGGGTTTCAAATCCAACATGAATTGAACATCCATGAGAATCCAAGCACATGGCTGTTCTGATGGTACAAAAATGAATAAAAGTCAGTATCTATTTTTGAGATGTTCTCAGTTATATGCATGAGTCAGATTTGAAGTAGTGTGGTGAAGAATAGCAGGTACAGAGAACAACACATGCAAAACAGAGGCCTGATGATGTCTAAGATTTCTGGAAACAATACTGGCCCAGAACTGCTGGATATAAGATAAGGATGGGTAGAGATAAATCTTAAAAATCAGATTGAGATGAGATTGGAAGTCCATTATGTATCATAATTAAAAGTTTGAATTTTATGCTATAATTAAGGAACAGCTATAAGGATTTTAAAGTGAAGATTTAACATGGTTAATATTGGATTTATAACTGATAACTTTGGTGGTATTGTATGAACTGTGACTTGACAGAAAGATGGGAAGAGAGATTGGAGACCAAAGACCAGGTAAGGACAGGTAAGTGGTCCAGACAGGAGGTTATATGACCAGACAAGAGGTTTTCTGATCTAAGGCAGCTAGGTTTTATCAATAATGATATAGCATTTTATGGGGCTTGGGAAGACAGGGAAGGATGATTTTTTGGTGAGAAGAAAGTGGTCACCTTAAGTTTGAGGTATCTGGGTTATCCAAATGGAGCAGTGAGGTACACAGTTGAAAATATGTAATATTAGTATATATTAGTCTAGAGTATATATTAGTCTAGATTAGAAATGTCTATCTGGTATCAGCAGCTTGCAGGGTATAGATGAAGCTAAGTAAACAGCCAGAGATGAACTAACTCTTGGGGAAAATAAACATTTGGTGATGGACGAAAGAAAGGAACAGAAGGAGACAAGAAAACCAGAGGAAATCAGAGGGATGAATATTCCACAGGTTCAGATCTCTACTATGGTCTCCCTGTTGATGGTGGTTTGTCAGTGTAATAGTGAAATATTTGAAACCACAAGTTCCCTCAGCTGGAGCAACAAATACTAGCTATTTTCTTAAGACCTCTGTCAAGATATTTTCTTGCATCAAAATTTGAATTTTTTTTTCCAGAAGACAATGAAGGTCAATATCACTCTTTTTCAAAAAAGCAAAGCTAACATTTTTTTAAATAACTTTAAATAACTCTTAATTTTTCAAGCCATTACTTCAAACCATGAAGTAACTTTTGTACCAGCTAGCTTCACATGCATTTAATGAAGAGAAGCTAATGATTTAGAGATTTCTGTGAAATGTTTGTGACTTTAAAGAGAAAGTAATTTTAAGAGAAATACATTGGTCAACAATGTGAAATACTGTGAAGTCAAGGAGGATAAAGAACTGAGAAGGAACACTTCTAGACTAAGTTCCATGGGGGCAGGAACCACATATGTGTTTGACATATATTAGGCACTCAATGAATATTTGTGGAATTAATGATTGTATGTATGTTCTGGATTTACCTGATGGGCACATGCTGTTTCTATTTTTCAGTTTACTCTTACCTATATATAGCATTACTTATAATTCAACATGTAACCCATATTAGATGTTGACATTTCTCTAGTTTTCAAAAACTGGAGGCAGAATTAGTCGAAAAAGAATATGATCACGTTTTTCTAGCTAAAAAATAGGCGTTATTCTGCATGAAAGGTTTTTACCAACATCATTTCCAAATAAGCGAGATATTATGCATTAAACAATGGAAGATAAAATAGCATACATTTAATTTCCTGTGTCATCAGAAGTATGCTCTTTTGACCTTTACAAGTTAAATTCAAAATTTAATTCAATTTACCCACTAAAGGGTATTAAGGTTCTGAAACAAAGGTTTAGGTTGGATTCAGAAAGATTTTAATGAGTTGGATGTTGGTCAAAAAACATTTACTATTTATTTTTTTAAATGCTCCTTGTTCATCATGATTTTCTCCCCAACATTTTCATAGTTTATCTTCTAGTCCTATTAGCAGATCCACTGCTATATTAATTTGAAAGTAGTAAATTTCTTTCAAGGACCTAAATAACTTACAGAGCGTTTTAAAAATATCACTTGAAAGGAATTTGACTTAGGTTTTTTCAGTAAAGAATCTTCAAAACTCCTACAAATCTAAACATGATTTTTAAAATTTTTGCTAATTTGTACTCTTCTAACTTTCAATGTGATATTCATGTTTAATAGTGTGATTTTCTTTTTGTATTCTCTTTGAAGAAGTTTATGAAGGTAAACAACAGACTATGGAATTCCAGTTGATTAATATATACTAATTTAGAGAAAATTGTTTTTGAACATTATATATACATACACCACTAATTATAGATGAGTATGAAATGGAGATGATATTGTTTAATTAGTGGTTTGAGCTGCTGTCTTGGGTTAGTTTCTCCAGAACCAGGCTCAGAGAGGAGGATTTGTGGCCAAGTGATTTTTTTAGGAGGTACTCTTTGGGAGAAGCTGGGAAATTGGGCAAGCCATGCAAAAGTAGGATTTCAAGCAATGTCTTTCTTGGCCTCAGATTGAGGCCAAAGTGTTGCTCTGAAGTATTAGGTGCACCTCTGAGTTTCTTACCGTAGGCAAAAACCGAGACTGTCTTGTTCAGTATCAACTAGTGATTTGCTGTGGGCTGTGGAGAGTAGGGGAAAAGTGGAATATATTTCTGGAACTTCTGTCTAATTATACAGGCAAAGTGGGCCTCTGAGGAGAATCTGAACTTGGCCATCAAAATCCAAAGGAGCAGATGTAGGGGATGAGGGTGGGGTGGTAGTAATGGTAGAAGGGATCTGAAAAGATCTGAGTGGAAAAATATATATAAGCTATATATAGTTAAAAACTAATTTTCTTGAAAATATTACAATTTCCAAATTTGCCTAATTTCTCTCATTTCAGTTGCTGATCCCAAAATCCACATAAATATGGTTTTATGTAACTAGTTATAGTACATTTGTTGCTTGGTTGCTAGGTTAAAAATGTCCTCTTTTCTCTATAGACAAACCAGGTAGAAATTCACTTAGAGATATACTAGCTGGCTAGAAGGAAATGTTCTTTATTGCTCCGTTTTATTTAGAGAAGCTCCCTTCTGGTCCTAGCACAAGCTATTCCACATAATGTGTTTCCGTAGTACAAATAGGTAAGTGATTCACCAAATAACTTCCATATTACATTTGGTAAGTGACCATTTCTCTCATTCAAGAATTTTTCCAGATCCACACAAAGTTTGTTTTGCTTTTGTTATGGGCAGTTCCTTTTTTAAATCTCTGTCCTGTTAAGATATTTGTTGGTATAAGATAAAGAAACCATACAAATGCATATGGTGATGTTTTAGCTCACAAGCATTTCACAGAAATCTCTAAATCATTAGCTTCTCTTCATTAAATGCATGTGAAGCTAGCTGGTACAAAAGTTACTTCATGGTTTGAAGTAATGGCTTGAAAAATTAAGAGTTATTTAAAGTTATTTAAAAAAATGTTAGCTTTGCTTTTTTGAAAAAGAGTGATATTGACCTTCATTGTCTTCTGGAAAAAAAAATTCAAATTTTGATGCAAGAAAATATCTTGACAGAGGTCTTAAGAAAATAGCTAGTATTTGTTGCTCCAGCTGAGGGAACTTGTGGTTTCAAATATTTCACTATTACACTGACAAACCACCATCAACAGGGAGACCATAGTAGAGACTGGCAGTCATTTTCATCACAGAAAATCATGTTCATCTTCTCCTGCCTTTCACAAATCTAAAACCAGTACTAATTTACCTTTCAGAGCCATTGCACAATCGCGCATTTTCCCCTTCCCTCACCTTCTCTCTTTCTTACACTTATCCAATGTGAGGAGAAATAAATGAAAGGAGGTCAAATGTCTTCACATCTGGAAACATGACCTTGTATTAGTTTCCAAACAAATTTTTCTAGATTGTTTAGTGAAGGTAGTTTAATCACTTACTTGAAGCAATAAGGTTATCTTTTTGTTTGTTATTTTCTATAATTATTTTCCCTCACCCTCAAATGTTAGCAAAATGACTTTATAAAACACCCAAATTCATACTACTTATTGCCAAAAATGTAGTAGATACAAAGTGAGATATGTAAGGATAGGGCAGAATGGAGATAATTATAAAAAAGCAGAGAAAGTAGAGGGAAAGTGCTCCCAGGTATTTGATATGAATGGTTTACTATACCTGGACAATTCATTTAACTTCAAACTTCTTGTCATTTAAGGTGAAGGAAAACACATTTTAATTTCTCAACTTATCTGTTGTCAATGTCAGATCACTTTGACACAGAGAAATTGTCCACAAGCTGAGAAGAACTTGGCCCAGTTTATCCCCATCAGGTCTATTTTTCCAAATTCCAGTCAGAAATAACAAAGTTTAGAGGAAGTCTTTACATGTGAAATATATATCACCTAAATAGTGATGAATAAGATCCAGAAGTGATGTGACTGATAAAGAATGTGTGTAGGAATGGAAATGGACTTAGACATCACCCCCACCCAGATCTTGGACCACTGTATTTATCAACATTTTACTTTCAGAGTGGAGTGAAAATTATGTTAGGAATGACAATGGTCTTGAGAGACTACAGAACCTATTAAACAAACTGAGGGTTTCAGAGGGATGGGGAGGGGGGTGATGGGGTAACAGAGTGATGGGTACTAAGGAGGGCATGTTTGGTGATGAGCATTGGGTTTTATATGCAACTAATGAATCATCATTGAATACTACATCAAAAACTAATGATGTACTACACAGTGGCTAACTGGACATCATCATCATCATCATCATCATCATCGGAATGACAGTGGCTACTCTGTACTCTGAAACCGTGGTATGAGAACACTGATGGAAGAACCGTGGGAAGCTAGGCTGAGATGACCACCCCTTTCTTCCCCTTTTCTCTCTCACTTTTTATTCCTTTTGATCTAAGCGTCTTCTTTCTCATTTCCTTATGGTGAGTTTTATGGGACATCCTTTAGTCCCATATATCTGCCTCTGTGGTCAAACAGACAAATCATTGTCTCTCGTGAACATCTGTTTTTATCCCTGTCAAGGAAAGAGGCTAGCCCTTGTCTTCTTTCTCCCTCATAAGAGTTTAAGGAGAAGGAAGAAGACAGTGCATAGAATATTATAGACATCTGGGGAAAAGGCACTGCATACCAAAGGTTATCTACCTATCTCATGGGACTCTTGTGAACTGAGATAATAGGTGAAATATTTTGAGTTCCATGAAACACAAACAACGGATGTATTTGAGCTGTTATGATTAATGTTCTGTGAAGTTATAGCAGCATTTTACTTAATATGTTTATTCACTACTTCATTCATTCTATGGCACACTCCACATGGGCAGTGATTCAATAGTGGAAAATGAGACTGTGCTTAAAAAAATTCCCAAGGAAATATATAGTTGTCCAATAAATATTGTAGCCCCTGTCTGCACATCACCACCAGGCTGTGTACTATGATTTATATTTTCCTTCCAATGAGGCGGGAGGGGAGAGAGTTGGTAATGAAGGGAGAGAGCAAAGAAAGAACAATGTCAGAGAGGTTTATATTAAAATGGTTCCAGGTCTTCTAACACTCGGATACTGAAAGTGCCTCTAAACATTAAGATAATAAAATGTCTCTTTTGGAATGACTCATCGGTGGAATGGATTTGAATTCCTCTGTTTGCTACAGAATGACAAGCCTAAAAAATATTTCCTGGAAATCTATTTTAAGAAACATGGGCCATACGGATCAACCCCCTCCATGGCCCATTCAATTCTAGAGCATCATGAAAATGTTTATTAAATGTTTAAAATTTATTGCAACTAACATATTACTTTTAGACAAGCTAACAGAAAACACCGACTAATTTAGTCAACAAAAATATTTTCGGGGAAGCTGAGCAGCCCACACAATTTAGGAAAGAGCTGAACCAGCAGACTTTGAGAAAGACCAGAACATCTGCCTCTGCCATCTGAAGAGCAGGAATTCAGGGCTCTCTCTCCTTTGGTTGGGCCATCACCCAAATTTGTTCCTGTGCTCTGTTTAAGACATAACTTCTTGGGAGAAGGTATAATTGGATGAGTTTGGATCAAGTACCCATCGTGGTATCGATGATGATGAAGGGGTTGCAGGGATTGACAATCTCACCAGAAACATATGGAACTAGGGAGGTACAAATCTCCAAAGGAAAAGAGGTTGGTGGAAAAAAACCCAAGACATCTACTATTTCAAAATGATTCTTTATACCATAGTTATGTTGGTTTCTTAAATTATGTGGTAGGTACATTTTACAGTATATTGGGCTCCTGACAACTTTAATGCTCTGGTTGTATATATTGTTTAAAGCTTATGTAAAGGATGCAATGGGGCAAAGTGATTGTATTTCTGGGTTTGCCTTGGACTGGCTATTAATTAGCTGTATGACATGGGCAGGAACCTTAATCTCCAGGGCCTCAGTTTCCAGAGATGGAAAATGAGATTTTTAGACTTACCTTTTTTTTCATTTGTTTTTGTTTTTGTTATTGATCTGAGATACAGAATTGAATATTTGTACAACTCAGTGTATAGTATACCATCACATTCTTCTAAGCAAGGTGCTTCTTTTGTTTTACTTCATTTTCTACTTTATCTCTAATCTCCATTCTTTTCACTCCATGGACAAGCAATCTAATTCTTTCAATATATGTTCTTATATATGTAAAATGCATTTTTTGTCCTATGGTTGTGCATATATACTATATATACACACAAATTTAAGCTCTTTGTAACTGGTATTATGATACTAGTCTCATTCCATTTTTAAAAATTGTTTTCATGCTACATCATATTTTTAAGGAGTATTTACACTGGCTCCTGTATGTCTAGTACATTATTTCCAATTGCTTTGTAGCATTCCATTCTATTGACCCACTATTTTTGTATTTATTTGTTTTTCTAGTGATACATACATAAAGCAGTACCAAACTTCTTGCTTGTATATGTTTAGGTTTTTTGTTTGTTTGTTTGTTTTGTAGGACTTGCAAGGGTTTCTTTGGGGTATTCCTAATTTATTAAGGTTAAAATATGAAAATTCATAATTTTGCTATATATAGTCTGAATGTTTTCCATACAGGCCTTACCACCTACTACTCCTATTAGTTCTGTATAAAAGCTCTTACTTGTCTATATTCTTTTCAAAACTTGATATTATCCAGCTCTCTATGCACATTTACATATATAGAAATATATACATATACATATATATATCTGTGTGTGTGTGTGTATATATATGTATATATATATACATATATATATATGGTTTTTGCTTTCTAGGCACCAAGATATTCCCCTACTTTTTTTTTTTCTATTTGCTTTATCATTTTAACTTTCACATTGAAGTCCTTAATCCATTTGAAATAAACTTTGTTTTTCATTTTGCCTTTCTACATGTAAACAAATTTTTTCAAGACCATCTACTAAATAAGCCATCTTTCATCTTTTCTCACTTATTTTTGGTGTCAACTTTATGATATAACAATTCACATATAAATATTAGCCTCTTTTGAACTCTCTATTGTTTCATTAATATTTGTTTTTGTATCTATACCACACTGCTTCAAATTTCTATAGCTTCTTTCATGCCTTAATATATGAGAGGTTAAATTCCTGCTCTTTTTATATTTTCAAAATCAGACTACTGGCCAACTAGCTATCCACATGGAAAGAAAGAAAAATATACCATATTATAAAAAAATAGATTCCAAATGAATAAAGAAATAGATATAATTTTAAAATAAAACTTTGAAAATCTATGAGAAGAAATGCACAACAGATGCATTACTGAGATCTTCCTACCAAAACTGGAAATCTAGAGGCTATAAAATAGGTGATTGAAATAACTGGCTACATAAAAATTTAAAACCTTTGTATGGCAAAACATTCCATAAAAGGTCAATAGGCAACAATGAAAAAAGAAAAATACATTTATAACTCAAAGTATTAATTTCTTTATTATTCAAAGATGAACAACTCAGTTAAAAATGGACATAAGATATGAATAGATAATTCAGAAACAAATTTAAATAGCTAACAAATGTGAAAAGATGGACAAATTAAAAAAAGAGAAATCTAAATTAAAGAAACAATTAGATAAAACTTTACATTCATTGAACAGAGACATAAAGAAAAGAATAATGTGATACAAATTAGTAGTAGAATGTTAAAATATATAGCATTTTGGGAAGGGAATATGGCAATATCTATGAATATTAAAAATACATATTCTTTTCTATTCAATACTTCTAGTCCCAGAAAGCTCTCCATTACAGAAATGTAAGTACAAATCTTGCCCATAAAAGTACAAGTCTATATGAACATTTTACTCACAAGGCCTTTTACTGCAGCATTGTATATATTCACCAAAAATGGCAAACGAAGTTGTACTAATGAGATGGATATAAATGAATTATGGCTCAAACATTATGTAATAGTCTACCATCCTGAGAATGAATTAAACCACATGTATGTATATGTACAGAATATATGATTATGGAGAGATATAGAATGTTTACATGGCTACATGGAATTAAGGATGAAAGTGGAAAAAAGATAGCCATGATAAAGAGAGAATGTATGATATGCTCTCATCTATAAAATTATGTATGTACATGTATGCATAAAGAATGCAACCATGGATAATTAGAATGTTAAATATGGTTATCATAGGGTAGTGCAATTCCAGGTGACTTCTTCAAATGTTTATATATAGTCATGATTTTTTAATGAACATATTTTATTTACATAGTCAGAAAAAATAAAGATATTTTCATTGTGTAAAAAATTATAAAAATGCAAAACAAATGTAAAACAATAATTGACAACTATTTGTGAACCTTTATTTTTCCATATAGTATTAGAAAGTTTGTAAGGTGAGAAAAGATTTCTACTGGTATCTTTATCAGCATTGCATTGAATTCAAGAAAAATTTCTTACATATCTGCTATCTTTATAATGTTATATTGCTTTTTATATTTATTTAGTTGTGCTAATTTTTTATCCTTAAGAGTTTAAACATTTTCTCTGTAAAGGCCTTTTTCATCCTTTATTAGTATAATTCTTAAATACATTGTTGTTTTTGTTGCTATTACAAAGGTTTTTTTATGTTCTATTTTATTTTGTAGTTTGTCTTGAGGTATAGAATAACCTTTTTTACACTTATAAGTTGATCATTATCTGTAATTGTACTGAATTATGAATTCATGTGGTATTTTGTTTGTATTTATTTTATAATTAAAATTTTTCATTGTGGTAAAATACAAATAATGTAAAATTTACTATCAACCATTTTTAAGTGCGCAGCTCAGTGTTATTAAATATCAGATTGTTTAATGATCACCACCATCTTCAACACTTTTCATCTTGCAAAACCGAAACTCTGTACCCATGAAAGAATAACTTCCATTCCTCCCCTTCTCTCAACCCTTGGCAACACCATTCTATTTTCTGTCTCTATAATTTGATTGTTCTAGGTATCTCATATAAAGGGAATCATATAATACTTGTTCTTTTGTGACTTTTGTGGCTAAGTTTACATATAAACTTATAAATGTTGGAATATGGTAGGGCATATATGTATGAATAAAAATATGAAATATATATATCTCACATTTTTTATTCACACATCCATTGATGGGCATTTGTTGTTTCTATCTCTTGGCTGCTGAGAATAATGTTTCTATGAACATGGGTATAAAAGTCTCTTGAAGACTCTGTTTTCAATTCTTTTGGGTATATACCAAGAAGTAGAATTGCTGGATCATATGCTAATTCTATTTTTAATTTTTTGAGACACTGCCATACTGTTTTCCATAGCAGCTGTACGATTTTACATTCCTACCAACAGTGTATAAGGGTTCTAATTTCTCCACATCCTTGCCAACACTTTTCTGTTTTTTTGTTTTTGTTTTTTTTTTTCCACATGGTCGAATTATGAGTATTTTATTATTGTTGTTATGGGAAAGGATTCTCAAAAGAGCTAACTGAAGAACCAAAGGGTATTACCACCAATGAAATTATTCGTCCTTTCCTGTTTTCATATTATCTATTTTTTTTTTTTATAAACATATATTTTTATCCCCAGGGGTACAGATCTGTGAATCACCAGGTTTAATAGTAGCCATTTTAACAGGTGTGAGGTAGTGTCTCATTGTGGTTTTGACTTGCTTTTTGGTAATAATTAGTAATGTGGAATATCTTTTTATGTAATGTTATGTAATGTTGCCTATATGCATATCTTCTTTGGAGAAATGTCTATTCAAGTCTTTTGCCCATTTTCGAACTGAGTTGTTTTGCTCTTTTTTGTTGAATTTTAGGAATTCTCCTTTTTCTGGATATTAGTCCGTTATCAGATGTAGGATTTGTAAATATTTTCTCCCATTCTGTAGTTTGTCCTTTTAATCTGTTGATGGTATCTTTTCATGCACAAAAGCTTTAAATATTCAGGATGTCTAAATGGTCTTTTTTCTTTTTTTTTGGTCTTTTTGTTGCTGTTGTTTCCTGTTTCATGTTAGAGAAATCATTGTCAAATCCATTCTCTTGAAATTTTTGTCCTAGGTTCACTTCTAAGTTATTTACAGTTTTAGCTCTTACATTTAGGTCTTTGATCCATTTTGCATTAATTTTTGTATACAGAATCAGGTGAGAGTCCAACTTTATTATTTGCATGTGGACATCCAGTTTTCTCAGCATCACTTGTTGAAATCAAGAGTTTATTATAATGTGGATTATATCATTTGTAAATAATGACCGTTTTCTGTTTTTCCCTTCATTTCTTACAACCCTTTTTCCTTTTCTTGTTGAATTGGCCAGGGTTGTGAGATACCATGGTAAGGAGAGGCAAAGTGAGCATCTTTATCTTGTTCTAAAATTTAAATGGATATATATAATGTTACTTTGTGAAAAAAAAGAGATTTGCTGAAGGCTTTTGGTATACTGTCTTTTCCAAATTAAGAAAGCTGATTTCTATTTTTGGTTTATGAGATTAAAATATTCCTATGTTGAACTTTATCAGATACTTTCATGGTACCTATTGAGCTATCATGATTTTTTTCTTTTAGTCCATCATATAAACTAAAATTCTAAATTATTTATAATTATTAATTCTGTTATTCATTAATTATGATATCACCTACCTCTGTTTAACTATTTTCATGTTAACTGCAAGAATTTCTGAGAGGGTTTTGGTAAAAAAAAGAAACGACCTTTGGTAAAATATCTAGCTATAGTTGCTGATTCATTTTTTTTCTAGATGTCATTTTTTTCTATGTCTAGATATCTATCAATTTTTTCTTTACATATATGAAACTATGTTCTTTGTTAATTTATGCCTTTTATCTGTTGTTATCAGCATATAATATTCCTCCCAGATTTATATGAGAACTTTTGGTTTTTGACTTTTAGTTTAAATATTATTTTAGTATTTTAAATATTTAAAAATCTTAAAATTATTTTAGTTTAAATTTTAAATTTATTTTAAATTTTGAGTTTTATTTTGTCTGATATTAAAATCGTTATTCCAGCTTACATATTTTTTAAATAATATTTTTATTTTAGAACAGCTTTATCTCTATCAATTTTTGTGAAGATAGTACAGAAAGGTTCCCATACACCCCCACCCACCCCTGCACAGTTTCTTCTATTATTAATATCTTATATTAGTATGGTATATTTTTCACAATTAATAAACCAATATTGATACATTATTATTAAAGAAAGTCCATACTTCATTTAGATTTCCTCTGTTTTTACCTAATGTCCTTTTGCTAATCAAAAACCTCATTCAAGATTTAGTCATCCTGGACCCTTAGGCTCTTCTTAGTTGTGACAGTTTCTTAGACTTTTCTTGTTTTTGATGACCTTGACAGTTTTGAAGATTACTGGTTAGATAGTATGTAGAATGTTCCTCAGTTGGGATTTATTTGATGTTTTGAAAAATTGGACTTGAAAATTGGACTTTTGAGTGAAAAACACAGAGGTAAAATGCCATTCTCATCACATCATATCAGTGTTGATATTAACCTTCTTCACCTGCTTGAGGTAGTGGTTTTTAAGTTTCTCCACAGTGAAGTTCCTCTTTTCTTCCTTTCCATACCATAATCTTTGGAAGAAAGTCATCATGCACAACCCGCATTTAAGGAGTAGGGAGTTATTCTACTTTTGTAAGTGTAGAGTATCAACATAAATTGTTGGGGTTCTTCTTTGTGGGAGACTTGTCTATTCTCCCTATTTATTTATTCAACTATTTATTTGTATCACTATGAGCTCAAGGATAAATATACTGTAGGTCATAATCCATTACTACCTTATTTTGTTACTAAAATTGGTCTAACATTGACCATTGGGTACTCTTTCAGTCCGTTCCTGTATATCTTTTGTGTGTGTGTGTGTGTGTGTGTGTGTGTGTGTGTGTGCTGAGAACATTTAAGATCTAGCCTTGTAACAACTTTTTCTTTTTTTTTTTATTATGTTCAGTTAGCATATAGTACAATTATCATATGGTTTCACTCCTATATGTCTTTGACATATACTTTTATTGCTGTTTTTTTTTTAAAGTCCATTTATTGACTAGATTATTTGTTTTTTGGGTGTTGAGTTTGAGAAGTTCTTTACAGATCTTGGATACCAGCCCTTTTCCCATAATGTCATTCCCAAAAATTCATTTTTGCTTTTATTTCCTTTGCCCTTAGAGATGAGTCTTAAAGTTGCTGTGGCCAATGTCAAAGAGGTTACTGCTTATGTTTTCCTCTAGGATTTTGATGGATGCCTGTCTTACACTTAAGTCTTTCATCCATTTTGAGTTTATCTTTGTGTATGGTATAAAAGAATGGACCCCACATTTGCATCGACATGGATGGAACTGAAGGGGATTATGCTAAATAAAATAAGTAGAGAAAGACAATGATTGTATGGTGTCACTCATATGAGAACCATAAGGAATACTGCAGAGGGTGATGGGAAGGGAGGGAAAACTGAATGGGAAGAAATCAGAGAGGGATGCAAACCATGAGAAACTCTGGACTCCAGGAACCAAACTGAGGGTTAGAGAAAGGTGAGGGCCAGTGGATGGGGTAACTTGTTGATGGGTATTAAGGAAGGCACATATTGTGATGAGCACTGGGTGTTATATGCAACTAACGAATCGCTGAACATTACTTCAAAAACTAATGATGTACAATGTGTTGGCCAATTGAGCATAATAAAAAATAAAATTAAAAAATTTTAGAAAACCACTTTTTAATTCCTAGTACTATAAGATACTTCAGACTCATCTTGCTTATTTTGTGCTCCAGTCCTAGAATCAGTCATTTCTCCAAGGAACTCTAGTTTCTTTTATTGGAGAACGGTATTAGAAACCAAAGTTTGGGTGCTAGATGTTCTTTTTATTTTTTAATTTAAATTCAGTCAGCCAACATGTAGTATACATATACCTCATTAGTTTCAGATATAGAGTTCAGTAATTCATAGTTGCATATAACACCCAGTGCTCACCACAACACATGCCTTCTTGTTGTTAATGGCTGTCATTTCTTCTTGGCCCTCTCAGCTAACAGAACAAAGAAATATGTGTATATATTAACCATGTACACATATATCTATAAATGTTCCATATGTATGTTACCATTTGTATCTATATAAAGCTAAATATGAGATCATGTTTATGTCTTCAATTGTAATTCATTACCACATGATAATTCTAGAATTTCCCTCTTGCTTATTTGTAACCTCTCACTCTCACAGGGAGAAACTCTCATCACTTGCCATTCTTTGTCTTACCTTATAAATTTTAGAATTTGTTTGTATATTCTTTAGGAAATAGCTTATGAGGTTTTTTTTTTTTTTAGATTTTAATTGGGATTGCACTAAATCAAATTGTGAAGAAATGACATCTTAATCGGTCTTCAAATTTATAAACACAGAATATCTTACCCTTTTAGAGGTCTTCTTTGACTGTATTTTACTGGTAGTTTTGCATTTTGTTGTTTTCCATATTTCCATATATAATTCCTACATATATTTTGTTAGTTTTATACCTAAGTATTTAAATTTGTTGGGTGCTATTATAAATGTATTTAAAAAATCCCAAATACCAGTTGCTCATTGATCTTTTTGTAGATCTTTTTGTATTAATCATGTATCCTGTGATTTTGCTGTGCTCTATTATTTATTTCAGGAGCGTTTTCTTTTTGTTAAGTTTTGGAATTTTCTATATAGACACATCATCTGTGAATAGAGACAGTTTTATTTCTTCCTTTTCCAATTGATATGGCTTTTTTTTTTTTCTTATTTTATCACGTTAGCTACGAGCTTTAGTACAATGTTGAATAGGAATGGAAAAGAGAATAAACATGCAGTTTCTTATCTCAGGAAGAAAGGATTCAGTTTTCATCATCAATTGTCATGTTAACTGTAGGTGTTTTAGAGAGGTTCTTTATCAAATTGAGGAAATTTTCCTCTATTCTTCTTTTGTTGAAAATTTTTGTCATAGTATAGCTGTTGGATTTCTGATATGATCATATACTTGTTCTTCTTTAATTTGTTGATATAGTAGATTACACTGGCTGATTTTTAGATGTCGAAATAGCCTTGCATGCCTGGAATAAATACCATTTGTTTGTGGTATATAAATTTTTGTATACATTATTGGTTAAGTTTGGAAATATTTTGTTAAGGATTTTTAATCCATGTTTATGTTTATGAAAGATATTTTTCTGTTGTTTGCCTTTAATGTATGTATCTGGTTTTGTTGTTGTTGTTTCTTTTTTTGTATCTGGTTTTAATAGTAGGGTTATGGTGGCCTCATAGAATGAATTAGGAACTATTCCCTCTGCTTCTATCTTCTGGAAAAGATTGTGGGGAATTAATATCATTTCTTCCTTAAATGTTTGGTAAAATTTACCAGTTAAATCATCTGGGCCAAGTATTTTCTTCTTTGGAAGATTATTAAATATCAATTAAATGTATTTAATATATATATAGGATTATTCAGGCTTCCTATTTCTCCTCTTATGGGTTTTGGTTATTTGTGTTTCTGCAGAAATTGGTCCATTTCATCTAAATCATCAAATTGCTGGTCATGGAGTTATAATATTCCTTACTATCCTTTCCATGCTGATGGGATCAGTATTGATCCTGTTTTCATTTTGGTTATGAGTAATTTGTATCTTCTCTTTTTTCTTGGTTAAGCTGGCCAGAGGTTTATTAACTTCATTGATTTTATACAATGAGTCAGTTTTTTAATTAATTGATTTTCTCCATTGTTTTCTTGTTTTCAATTTTATAGAATTCTGCTCCAGTTCTTATCATTGCTTTTCTTCTGTTTGCTTTAGGCTTAAATGATCTTTCTCTATTTCCCTATGATGAAAGCTAAGGTTATTGATTTTAGATTTTTCGTCATTAAAAAAATATGCCTTTAATGTTATACATTTTCTCTAAGCATTACCTTTATTGCATTACACACATTTTTATAAAAAAATTGAATTTTCATTGAATTTGAAATATTTAAAGTTTTCTCATGAGGTTTTTTTTTTTGTTCATTTGGTTTTATTTTTATTTATTTATTTATTTTTTACCCAAGTGCTATTTTAAAGTAATGTGTTTAATTTCCATATATTTGGAGCTCTTCCAGTTATCTTCCTTGATTTTTAGCTTAATTCCATTGTGGTATGAGAGTGTACCTTATATGATTTCTATTCTTTGCAATTTGTTAAAGTGGATTTTATGGCCAGAATGTGGCTTATCTTGGTGTTTCATGGAAGGTTGAGAAGAATGTGTAATCTGCTGATATTGGATGGAGTGCACTACAAATGTCAGTTAGATCAACTTGATTGATAGTGTTATTCAGGTCAACTATATCTTTATTGATTTTCTGCCTGCTTGATCTATCAATTATTGAAAGGGAGGTGTTGATTTCTCCAACTACAAGTGGGCAGTGTCTATTTCTCCTTTCAGTTCTATCAATTGTTATCTCACATATTTTGACATTTTGTGTTTAGGTACATATGTGTTTAAGATTGTTAAGTCTTTTTGGAATATTAATTTTTTTCTATTATGTAGTTCTGTTCTTTATATCTGATAAGTTTCCTTATTTTGAAGTCTGCCTTGTCTGAAATTAATATAGCTACTCCAGGTTTCTTTTGGTTAGTTTTCTTTCTCTATTTCTCTGCTATTAATTTACTTTCATATCTAAAGTGGGTTTCTTGTAGACTATCTAGTTTGGTCTTATTTTTTAGCCACTCTGATAATCTCTGTCATTTAACTGGTATAACTGGACCATGCATATTTCAAGTGATTATTGATCTATTTAATATAAACTATGTTTTTAACTATTTTATATTTGTTGTTAGACTTTTTCTAGTTTTAATTGAACATTTTACCTGTTTCCATTTTATCTTCTTTCAGTTTATATATAATACTTAAAAAGTTGTTTTTTAGTGGTTGCCTAGAATTCATATTATACATTTTTAACTAATGTAACTCCACCTTCAGATAAAATTACTTTGCTCCCCATGTAATACAAGTATCTCATAGCAGTATTTCTTTACCTTTTGTTGTCCTGACATTGCAATCATCTATTTTACTTTCATATATGTTGTAACCACTCAACATATTGTTGCTATTATTACTTTAAACAGTTATTTTCAGATTAACTAAGAATAAAAATAAAAATATCCTATCATATCTTTATTTCTTCCTTGATGGCCTTTATTTATATAAATACAGGCTTCTTTCAGCTTGAAAAAAATCTTTGAACATTTCTTGCAGGACAGCTATGCTGACAATGAAGTCCCTCAATCTTTGAAAAACTCTTTAATTCTCCTTCCCTTCTGAAGCACAATTTTACTGAATATAGAAGCCTAGGTTGGTGGATATATATATTTATATTTATATTTATATTTATATATATATCCCCCCCCCCTTTAAATGTTTACTTCAATCTCTTCTTGCTTGCATGATTTCTGGCAAGAAGTCTGTTATAATTCTTATCCTTATTGTTCCATAGACAGCATTTTTGTTTTTGTTTTTTCTTTAATCTGGCTTTTTTCAAGATTTTTCAGTCTTTGGTTTTCTGTAATTCAATATGCAATGTATGGGTATGTTTTATTTTTATTTTTTTGGTACTTAGTTTACTTTGTGTTTTCTGAGAATCTTAGGTATATGGTTTGGTAACTGTCACTAATTTTAGAAAGTTCTCAGCCCTCATTGCTTCAAATATTTCTTGTACTCTGTTTTTGTTCTCTTTCTTGTAATCCAACTTCTTTCAAAAATTTCCAAAGTTCTTGGATATTTTACTATTTTTGTTATTTTGCTTTTTTTGAATTTTAGTTTGTAGAGTGTCTATTAATATATATTTAAGCTCACTGATTCTTTCTTTAGCTGTGCCTAGTCTATTGATGGGTCCATTAAGAAAGTTTCGAGCCTCCAGCATTAACTTTTGATTTTTTTCTGAGAATTTTCACCTCTATATTTGCATTATCCATCTGTTCTTATATGTTTTTACTTTTTCCATTAAATCCCTTTACATATTAAACACAATTTAAATGCTCTTCAGATAATTCTAAAATCTGTGTCATATCTCAGTCTTGTTTCAAAAATTGCTCATCTCTTTGAAGCTTTTTTTTTTTTTTGCTTTGTTTTATTTTATTTTTTGGTATGCTTTGTAATTCTTTTGTTGTTGTTGGAAAATAGACGTGTAAGTGGTTACAGAAACTGAGGAAAATAGGCCTCTAATAATATATGCTCATCTGGGTAAGAGTTGGGATTTGTTCAATGTGTTCTGTAGCTATAGGTGTCAGAGGCTTCAAATCACTTAACTATCTTGATTTTTTTTTTTTTTGTCTCCTTTCTTTAATTTTGGTTTACTTGAGTATTCTCCCTCAGAAAGAGTCTGTTTCTTTTTCCTTTTTTTGTATTTTATTTCTGTATTTTTGTTTATTTTATTATTTTGAGTATCCAAAGATTCATGGTTTATGTACCACACCAGTGTTCCATGCAATACATACCCTCCATAATACCCACCACTAGCTCACCCAACCTCCCACCCGCTCCCCTCCAAAACCTCAGTTTGTTTCTCAGTGTTCATAGCCACTCATTGTTTGTCTCCCCTGCTGATTTCCCCCAACTGACTTCTCCTCTCCTTCTTCCAATGCGCTCCTTGTAATTCCTTATGCTTCAAAAGTAAGTGAAACCATATGATAATTGACTCTCTCTGCTTGACTTATTTCATCAGAATAAACTCCTCCAGTCCCATCCATGTTGCTACAAATGTTGGGTATTCATCCTTTCTGATGGAGGCATAATATTCCATTGTATATACGGACCATATCTTCTTTATCCATTCATCTATTGAAGGGCATCTTGGTTCTTTCCACAGTTTGGTGACTGTGGCCATTGCTGCTATGAATATTGGGGTACAGATGGCCCTTCTTCTCACTTCATCTGTATCTTTGGGGTAAATACCCAGTAGTGCAAGTTACAGAATCAGAGGGTAGCTCTGTTTTTAATTTTTTAAGATAATCACGTAAAAAACAAAACAAAAACAAAAACCAGTCTGTTTCTTGCAGCTCTTCCAGTTTTAATTTATGTTCATACTGGAACCAGATTAGTATGGTTATAAGGTATGGGAGTGAGAGAGTGTTTTATAATATTCCAGTTAAGTCTCAGCCTTTTGGTAAGCTAGTGTCTTTTGTGACCTTCAAAGCATGTTTTCTTGTATAGCTCTGCAACTCCCTCCTTAAGTGAGACAGGAAGACTAGAGGGGGTTGGAATGAGAGAGACATCCTTTTCCCCACAACTATTGCACAGACTGTGGTAAAGAATTTCTTCCCAAAGAGTAGGCTTTTATTTTAATAGAGAAGGCTCTGTGCATATTTACCAAGGATTACTTTTCTCCTTTCCCAGCTAGAGCCACAAGATGATTTTCTTGGGTTTTTATCTTAAGAATCTCGTGGGGTGAGATATGAAGATGGCGGAGAAGTAGCAGGCTGAGACTACTTCAGCTAGCCAGAGATCAGCTAGATAGCTTATCTAAAGATTGCAAACATCTGAAAATCCATCAGCAGATCGAAGAGAAGAAGAACAGCAATTCTGGAAACAGAAAAACAACCACTTTCTGAAAGGTAGGACCGGCGGAGAAGTGAATCCAAAGCGACGGGAAGATAGACCCCGGGGCGAGGGGCCGGCTCCCGGCAAGCGGCGGAGCAACCGCGCACAAAATCAGGACCTTTAAAAGTCTGTTCCGCTGAGGGACATCGCTCCAGAGGCTACCCGGGGCAAAGCCCACACGAGGTCAGTGTGGCCTCAGGTCCCGCAGGGTGACAGAAGGATTGGGGGTGTCTGAGTGTCGCAGAGCTTGCGGGTATTAGAACGGGAAAGCCGGCTACAGAGACAGAGCCGACAGTAAGCTCGCAGCTCGGTGTCACCTTGAACCGGGTCGCAGGCTCAGTGAGCTCAGAGCGCGGCCGGAGGTCAGGCAGACGGGAGTAACTGGGCGCTGTTCTCTGAGGGCGCACTGAGGAGTGCGGCTCTGGGCTCTCGGCTCCTCCGGGCCAGAGACCAGGAGGCCGCCATTTGTATTCCCGTCCTCCGGAACTCTACGGAAAGCGCTCAGGGAACAAAAGCTCCTGAAAGCAAACCCGAGCGGATTACTCACCCCGGCCCTGGGTAAGGGCGGTGTAATTCAGCCTGGGACCGACACTTGAGAATCACTACAACAGGCCCCTCCCCCAGAAGATCAACAAGAAATCCAGGCGAGACCAAGTTCACCTACCAAGGAGTGCAGTTTCAATACCAAGGAGAGCAGCAGAATTCCAGAGGAGGAGAAAGCCAAGCACGGAACTCATGGCTTTTTCCCTGTGATTTTTTTTAGTCTTGCAGTTAATTTAATTTTTTTCTTTTTCATTTTTTGTTTTTTTTTCTCGCCTTTGGGTAAATTTTTTTTTAAACTGTTACCTTTTTCTTTTTTAACGATTTTTTACTAGTTTATCTAATATATATATTTTTTCTTTTTTATATTTTTCTTAGGTGTTTTCTTTTTTTTTTAATTTTTTTCTTTTTTTTTTTTCTTTCCTTCTTCCTTTTTGAACCTTTTCTTATCCCCTTTCTCCCCCCTCACGATTTTGGATCTCTTCTAATTTGGTTAAAGCATATTTTCCTGGGGTTGTTGCCACCCTTTTAGTATTTTACTTGCCCCTTCATATACTCTTATCTGGAAAAATGACAAGACGGAAAAATTCAACACAAAAAAAAGAACAAGAGGCAGTATCGAAGGCTAGGGACCTAATCATTGGTAATATGTCAGATCTAGAGTTCAGAATGACAATTCTCAAGGTTCTAGCCGGGCTTGAAAAAGGCATGGAAGATATGAGAGAAACCCTCTCGAGAGATATAAAAGTCCTTTCTGGAGAAATAAAAGAACTAAAATCTAACCAAGTTGAAATAAAAAAAGCTATTAATGAGGTGCAATAAAAAATGGAGGCTCTCACTGCTAGGATAAATGAGGCAGAAGAAAGAATTAGTGATATAGAAGACCAAATGACAGAGAATAAAGAAGCTGAGCAAAAGAGGGACAAACAGCTACTGGACCACGAGGGGAGAATTCGAGAGATAAGTGACACCATAAGACGAAACAACATTAGAATAATTGGGATTCCAGAAGAAGAAGAAAGAGAGCGGGGAGCAGAAGGTATACTGGAGAGAATTATTGGGGAGAATTTCCCCAATATGGCAAAGGGAACGAGCATCAAAATTCAGGAGGTTCAGAGAATGCCCCTCAAAATCAATAAGAATAGGCCCACACCCCGTCACCTAATAGTAAAATTTACAAGTCTCAGTGACAAAGAGAAAATCCTGAAAGCAGCCCGGGAAAAGAAGTCTGTAACATACAATGGTAAAAATATTAGATTGGCAGCTGACTTATCCACAGAGACCTGGCAGGCCAGAAAGAGCTGGCATGATATTTTCAGAGCACTAAACGAGAAAAACATGCAGCCAAGAATACTATATCCAGCTAGGCTATCATTGAAAATAGAAGGAGAGATTAAAAGCTTCCAGGACAAACAAAAACTGAAAGAATTTGCAAACAGCAAACCAGCTCTACAGGAAATATTGAAAGGGGTCCTCTAAGCAAAGAGAGAGCCTACAAGTGGTAGATCAGAAAGGAACAGAGACCATATACAGTAGCAGTCACCTTACAGGCAATACAATGGCCCTAAATTCATATCTCTCAATAGTTACCCTGAATGTGAATGGGCTAAATGCCCCTGTCAAAAGACAGGCTATCAGAATGGATAAAAAAACAAAACCCATCTATATGTTGCCTCCAAGAAACTCATTTTAAGCCCGAAGACACCTCCAGATTTAAAGTGAGGGGGTGGAAAAGAATTTACCATGCTAATGGACATCAGAAGAAAGCAGGAGTGGCAATCCTTATATCAGATCAATTAGATTTTAAGCCAAAAACTATAATAAGAGATGAGGAAGGACACTATATCATACTCAAAGGGTCTTTCCAACAAGAAGATTTAACAATTTTAAATATCTATGCCCCTAACGTGGGAGCAGCCAACTATATAAACCAATTAATAACAAAATAAAAGAAACACATCAACAATAATACAATAATAGTAGGGGACTTTAACACTCCCCTCACTGAAATGGACAGATCATCCAAGCAAAAGATCCGCAAGTAAATAAAGGCCTTAAACGACACACTGGACCAGATGGACATCACAGATATATTCAGAACATTTCATCCCAAAGCAACAGAATACACATTCTTCTCTAGTGCACATGGAACATTCTCCAGAATAGATCACATCCTCGGTCCTAAATCAGGACTCAACCGGTATCAAAAGATTGGGATCATTCCCTGCATATTTTCAGACCACAATGCTCTAAAGCTAGAACTCAACCACAAAAGGAAGTTTGAAAAGAACCCAAATACATGGAGACTAAACAGCATCCTTCTAAAGAATGAATGGGTCAACCTGGAAATTAAAGAAGAATTGAAAAAATCATGGAAACAAATCATAATGAAAGTACAACGGTTCAAAATCTGTGGGACACAACAAAGGCAGTCCTGAGAGGAAAATATATAGTGGTACAAGCCTTTCTCAAGAAACAAGAAAGGTCTCAGGTACACAACTTAACACTACACCTAAAGGAGCTGGAGAAAGAACAAGAAAGAAACCCTAAGCCCAGCAGGAGAAGAGAAATCATAAAGATCAGAGCAGAAATCAATGAAATAGAAACCAAAAAAACAATAGAACAAATCAACGAAACTAGGAGCTGGTTCTTTGAAAGAATTAATAAAATTGATAAACCCGTGGCCCAACTTATCAAAAAGAAAAGAGAAAAAACCCAAATAAATAAAATCATGAATGAAAGAGGAGAGATCACAACTAACACCAAAGAAATACAAACTATTATAAGAACATACTATGAGCAACTCTACGGCAAAAAATTTGACAATCTGGAAGAAATGGATGCATTCCTAGAAACATATAAACTACCACAACTGAACCAGGAAGAAATAGAAAGCCTGAACAGACCCATAACCAGTAAGGAGATTGAAACAGTCATTAAAAATCTCCAAACAAACAAAAGCCCAGGGCCAGACAGCTTCCCGGGGGAATTCTACCAAACATTTAAGAAGAACTAATTCCTATTCTCCTGAAACTGTTCCAAAAAATAGAAATGGAAGGAAAACTTCCAAACTCATTTTATGAGGCCAGCATCACCTTGATCCCAAAACCAGACAAGGATCTCATCAAAAAAGAGAGCTATAGACCAATATCCTTGATGAACACAGATGCGAAAATACTCAACAAAATACTAGCCAATAGGATTCAACAGCACATTAAAAAGATTATTCACCATGACCAAGTGGGATTTATTCCAGCGCTGCAAGGTTGGTTCAACAAGCGCAAATCAGTCAATGTGATACAACACATCAATAAAAGAAAGAACAAGAACCATATGATACTCTCAATAGATGCTGAAAAAGCATTTGACAAAGTACAGCATCCCTTCCTGATCAAAACTCTTCAAAGTGTAGGGATAGAGGGCACATACCTCAATATCATCAAAGCCATCTATGAAAAACCCACCGCAAATATCATTCTCAATGGAGAAAAACTGAAAGCTTTTCCGCTAAGGTCAGGAACACGGCAGGGATGTCCATTATCACCACTGCTATTCAACATAGTACTAGAGGTCCTAGTCTCAGCAATCAGACAACAAAAGGAAATTAAAGGCATCCAAATCTGCAAAGAAGAAGTCAAATTATCACTCTTCGCAGATGATATGATACTATATGTGGAAAACCCAAAAGACTCCACTCCAAAACTGCTAGAACTTGTACAGGAATTCAGTAAAGTGTCAGGATATAAAATCAATGCACAGAAATCAGTTGCATTTCTCTACACCAACAGCAAGACAGAAGAAAGAGAAATTAAGGAGTCAATCCCATTTACAATTGCACCCAAAACCATAAGATACCTAGGAATAAACCTAACCAAAGAGACACAGAATCTATACTCAGAAAACTATAAAGTACTCATGAAAGAAATTGAGGAAGACACAAAGAAATGGAAAAATGTTCCATGCTCCTGGATTGGAAGAATAAATATTGTGAAAATGTCTATGCTACCTAAAGCAATCTACACATTTAATGCAATTCCTATCAAAGTACCATCCATCTTTTTCAAAGAAATGGAACAAATAATTCTAAAATTTATATGGAACCAGAAAAGACCTCGAATAGCCAAAGGGATATTGAAAAAGAAAGCCAAAGTTGGTGGCATCACAATTCGGACTTCAAGCTCTATTACAAAGCTGTCATCATCAAGACCGCATGGTACTGGCACAAAAACAGACACATAGATCAATCGAACAGAATAGAGAGCCCAGAAATAGACCCTTAACTCTATGGTCAACTAATCTTCGACAAAGCAGGAAAGAATGTCCAATGGAAAAAAGACAGCCTCTTCAATAAATGGTGCTGGGAAAATTGGACAGCCACATGCAGAAAAATGAAATTGGACCATTTCCTTACACCACACACAAAAATAGACTCAAAATGGATGAAGGACCTCAATGTGCAAAAGGAATCCATCAAAATCCTTGAGGAGAACACAGGCAGCAATCTCTTCAACCTCAGCCGCAGCAACATCTTCCTAGGAACAACGCCAAAGGCAAGGGAAGCAAGGGCAAAAATGAACTATTGGGATTTCATCAAGATCAAAAGCTTTTGCACAGCAAAGGAAACAGTTAACAAAATCAAAAGACAACTGACAGAATGGGAGAAGATATTTGCAAACGACATATCAGATAAAGGACTAGTGTCCAGAATCTATAAAGAACTTAGCAAACTCAGCACCCAAAGAACAAATAATCCAATCAAGAAATGGGCAGAGGACATGAACAGACATTTCTGCAAAGAAGACATCCAGATGGCCAACAGACACATGAAAAAGTGCTCCATATCACTCGGCATCAGGGAAATACAAATCAAAACCACAATGCGATATCACCTCACACCAGTCATAATGACTAAAATAAACAAGTCAGGAAATGACAGATGCTGGCGAGGATGTGGAGAAAGGGGAACCCTCCTATACTGTTGGTGGGAATGCAAGCTGGTGCAGCCACTCTGGAAAACAGCATGGAAGTTCCTCAAAATGTTGAAAATAGAACTGCCCTATGACCCAGCAATTGCACTATTGGGTATTTACCCTAAAGATACAAACGTAGTGATCCAAAGGGGCACGTGCACCCGAATATTTATAGCAGCAATGTCCACAATAGCCAAACTATGGAAAGAACCTAGATGTCCATCAACAAATGAATGGATCAAGAAGAGGTGGTATATATACACAATGGAATACTATGCAGCCATCAAAAGAAATGAAATCTTGCCATTTGCGACAACATGGATGGAACTAGAGCGTATCATGCTCAGCGAAATAAGTCAAGCAGAGAAAGACAACTATCATATGATCTCTCTGATATGAGGAAGTGGTGATGCAACATGGGGGCTTAAGTGGGTACGAGAAGAATCAATGAAACAAGATGGGATTGGGAGGGAGACAAACCATAAGTGACTCTTAATCTCACAAAACAAACTGAGGGTTGCTGGGGGGAGGTGGTTTGGGAGAAGGGGGTGGGATTATGGACATTGGGGAGGGTATGTGCTTTGGTGAGTGCTGTGAAGTGTGTGAACATGGTGATTCACAGACCTGTACCCCTGGGGATAAAAATATATGTTTATAAAAAATTAAAAATTAAAAATTAAAAAAAAATTTACCAGAAAAAAAAAATAAAAACAAACAAACAAAGAAATAAATAAATAAAATAAAAGCCCACCCCCCCACTCACCTGGAAAAAAAAAAAAAAAAGAACCTCGTTGGGTTCCTGGAGATAAAGACCACGTGGCCTTAATATTTTTTCATTCTTAAGTTAGCATACAATGGGCCTCCAGCAATTCATCAAAATTGCCATGTAAATGTCTAACTAGTTTGAGGTCTCAGCAACTTCTATTTAGGTGAGTAGATCTTGTTTTTGACCCTCTGGGTTTACCATTCTGTCTAGATTTTGAGGTAGCAGTTTGCCCTGCAAACATAGATCTTGGATTTAAGAAATGTCATTGATTTTCTGTTTGTTCAACTTTCTGTTGTTATGAGGACAGGACATTACATGTCAGAGTTGAAACAAATTTCAGCTTATATCTAACATTTTTATTTGATTTATTCTCTACTTCCCTAACCATTCTATTATTTCAGCATTTTAATATCCCCCTGCTGAGTATGCCTACTATATTGGATGTACTACTGGGTCTTATATTTTTGGTGCAATCTTAAAGTCCTTTGATCTGTGATTTTTAGAATTTTATATTTATTATAGTCATTGTGAAAAATAGAAGTTCTTCCACATTATTTTGCATTTCTATGTTTGCTTCTTTTTAAAACTTCCTTTCTTGTCTTCTAGCTATTGCATTTTTTTTAAGATTATACTTTTATCTTTATTCTTTTTTTTAAGATTTTATTTATTTATTTGACAGACAGAGATCACAAGTAGGCAGAGAAGCAGGCAGAGAAAGAGAAAGGGAAGCAGACTTCCTGCTGGGCAGAGCCCAATGTGGGGCTGGATCCCAGGACCCTGGGATCATGATCTGAGCCGAAAGGAAGGGGCTTTAATGCACTGAGCCACCCAGGTACCCCTGTTTTTATTCTTTGAGAGATTACTCCTATTAGGGCTCATCCCTAAATTTATTTTTCTTATTTGTTTTTAAGTTTCTGAATCTTATCTCTTCCTGAACTAAATGACTACTTGAATACCTACAACTACTTCTGTTTTATCATTACAACTCTACACTCTACCCCATTTATATTGTATGTTGGTGTATCTCTAGGTTAATGTTCAGGTGGGAGAGCCATCAAACATGCTATTTGCCATCTTATCAGCTATGGAAAATCTTTGCTGTAGCATTCAGTGGATCAAAACTGTAATTTCTACCTCATGTATCACTTGTTAGGAACAGCAACAGTGCACCTAGTCAATTTAGAATTAGAATCATAAAATTTTTGTGCAGAAAGTGATCTTAGAGATTATTTAGTAAAGTAGTAGAGTATCATTTTCTAGTGGTTCTTCAAGCAGGTTGCTCCTACTATGCTCATGTTAGAGAAAATGAATGCAGTTAATTACAAAACTTAGCTACTCTACACAATATTTGTAGTGTTGCTTTCATCTTAGAGAAGCTTCCATAAAATTTTTTAAAAAGGGCAAATATCAAGCTAATGTCATAAAGGGCAAGTGATTTAATCTAGTTTCATGTTTTCCAGAGAAATAAACAGAGAACTAGGTGGATTTGGTGACTATGGTCTAGGTCATGTAGGATGTTAGAAGTAGACTCCTGCGCCTGCTCAGTCCCTGGAACCATAATGGCTCCTATTTAGAGTCTATTTTGTGTAGGAGTATATGAGGAAATAGCTTCATTTGAGTAGTAAGAATTCCATATTACAATACAATGCTGTGTAAGAAGGAGAAAGTAATTTTCATTATAAGCCATTCCTTTCAGTCATTCAAAGCTTTTGAAATAATCTCTTTTAGATTTAAATTATCCATGCTTGAAAAAAGCATGGTTGAAGATGGAGGTAATTTTATTTTGAAAAATTTGGGCAGACTCTTTTTTGAAATACATCAGATTAGTAGAAAGTTATAGAAGAAAAAATAGTAAAAACTCACAAACTTTTTAGCTTTCATTTAACTCTCAACTTGCTGAATTGGTAACTTTCTTTAAATTAAATTCTTCATTTAAATGGAAGAAAATCATAGAATAGTTGAATAATTTAAAAATGTTGAGCCATTTAATTTTTAATGTATTAATTGAAAGTACCAATAAACATTATAGCCCCAGATTTCTTGTATCAGTTAGCTCCAATTTTTCTTTTAAGAACATTGCAAATACACACCATAACAGAACCACGCACACAAACTTATATTTGCGTGGATTATTTGAATGCTGTAAAGTCCGGAGTTTTCAAATTAAATGTTCTTTCTGAAATAAAACACAAATTCAATGTTTTCTGCTATTTCCTTTTTCTTGCTGAGTATTTAGTTAGGCATTTTTGCTTTGATTGAAAGGAACAGAGAATTGCTCTAAAACCCAAGCAATGGAGGCTTACTGGGACACCTGTGGTCTGGAATCAGAAGAGGAAAGTCATTGAGAACTGAAATGCTCCTTCTTGATCTCATTCATACATACCAGTCTTAGCTATTTACTCGGTGTCTGTTCTGCCTCCTTTCTCCCTTCTAACAGATTCCTTCAGTTATGTGAAGCCTCAACTCCCTCCTGACTTCAATATGTACTAGGTTATTGCAATCTCTCTGACTTCCCTGTACATTGTGACTGTTCATCTCTACCTTATCCATGGAGAACAAAACATCCCCACCAACAGGTTGCAGTGATTTCTACTATAATGCAGCTGGTTTTAGGTAGGTGCCGGTGAGGACATGTAGTGTATTACAGTATTTTTATATAATCCCAACATATTGCATAAATCTCATAATATCCAGTTGCTACACATCACAACATCTAAGGAGTTTCTATTTATGGTTTCATTGGGTTTTGGGTGGGGTAGACAATGCATGGTATTTTTTTGTTTGTTTGTTTGTTTTTAACCTGAACACAGTACTCGTCTCTGGTGTAATTGTGACTATGCAACTGGAACTCATGCATCATGTTGTTCCAAACAGGTTGTACGAAATGAATGCAGGAGATTAAGAAGAAAAGGTCCTGCCCTTTCCACTTTGTGCTTTCAAAGACGTGGAATTGCAAGGGAAATAGGAGACTGGAGAGAGAGAGGAGACCACGCTCCTTCTAGAGTAGGAGGCTTCCATCAGTGGAGCAGTGGAGGTCAGGGATCCAAACCTTCAAGTCCTAGTCTACCTGCTTTTAAGTTTCTACAGTCTGCCTGGTTAACCAAGTGGTTCATGTGGAAACCATAATATTATAGTTTGAAAAAAGCTCCATTGAACTGTTAATTTTGTATTTATATGAATGCATCTGCAATAGTAGAGGCTCTGACCCAGGAACATTTCTATAGCAGGAAGATTCACTGTGGTATAATAGAAAAACCTTGGAACCAGTATCAGAGTGTCAGAACCTGGTTTTGTCCTGACAAGCTGTTTGACCTTGGGCCTTCATGGGACTGAAGTCTTCATCTGAAAAATGCAGGTGCTTTGCTTTCTTTTTTTTTCTTTTTAAACAGCAGAACACCCATTCCATTTTTCTTCCAATGAGTTTGTAAGTGGAAACCTATTATAAAACTTAAGGCTGAGTTGGGATACTAATTAAGCTTTCTCTTCACTCTTATAGCAGTCTCTGA